>NW_019416749.1:2322007-3059086 GCF_000390285.2 Anoplophora glabripennis | reverse complement strand
TTGCTCATCAAAATTTAGCTGTGTATACCAAATTTCATTCATTTATCACAACGCGATTGAGAGATATTGCAAAAAAATGATTTCCATTCCTCCCTCTTCAATGGGTCCCTGTGCCCTTAGGAAGCATTTCGGGACCCATGTTCATATGAACTTTTTTACTTAGTTTTGATCATAGAATCGGCCTGTTCAGGGTTGGCAGCTAATTATGAGACACCCTGTATACTAAAGCTGACGTTCGAACACCCCTTACGATGACACTGCAGATGTCCTACAGAGATCTTCGCCTTAGATTTGGACTTTTTGCTTTCTTTGGAATATGCACGAGTCGTACTGTTTTTTTGACCTATAAATTGATATGGTGATTTCTCTTTGCATTTCCCTACCTCAGTTCCAATTTTCGAAAATTTTGTTTTTTACCCGACGTCTTTGGCTCATGTTGAGGGTCGTCTAGGTGAACTTTTGCCAAGGTTGGCATCACGTAGGTGGGCTGGAAACTCTTTCGTAAATCAAAATGGAAAGTGGAGCGAAATTTGAAAGTTTGAGAACATCATATCCATTGTCATCCTGTTCAAATAATATTTAGTACTAACTGTAATACTCTTATATTTGTAAAATAGTGGAATTGTTATTAAACACAGAAATAGAATATTTAGATATTTTTTTGATGCTCATTGGTTTAACAAAGCTACACGGACTTTGTTTTTATATCAATATGTTTATTAGTCTGTAGTTAGTAAGTCAACCTTATGGAATTACACCAGTTGTCATTTTTTAAAAATCTAAATAAATAGACATACCTTTAATATTAAATGATAAAAATTATATACATACCTTCTTTTAAAGTGGAAATATGTAATTAGGTTTTTTTGCAACCTGTTTGTTTCATAAATAAAATACAAAACAGAATAAAAATCCTTACATTTAATTATTGTTTTCTCTGTAAATAGAATTGATTGATATGAAAAACAAATACTGCTTTCTGAAATTATCTTTATTGAAATTATGTTTTGAAAATTAAACTCACTGTTTCTAAAATACATTTGGTAAAAGTGAAACATTACATGTTTCACATAAATCAATATTATTTTCACTTTACGACATTCAACTGTGATAGTTCTAATGATTTTTTTTCGAGTGGGTATCTTAACATGCCACTATTTCCTATTTCTATTGTGCCACATATAAATTTTTTACATCGGTATCCGATTGCCGATGGGGAAGCAACCCATTAGCGGTGCGAAAGCAAGCTACGCACAGACAGATAGACCCTTTGTAATGCATGTGAAATTTATTACCGGCAACCCTTTTTTCGGGGCTGATTGCCTCTTCGCTTCCAACATATGGGTCACGTTTGCAACTTATACCTGGGCAGGTAATTTTTTTCGGTGTATCGCCTAAAAAGGGTTCGCAAAAAGGGTTAACGGGACGTGTGAAACGAAAAAAAATATCCGGATGCCTAACGGGAATTAAAAGCAAGGATGTTCTAGTTCAGCTATTTCGTATGTTTGATTTTCTTTATTGGTTTTATGTAGCGGAAATTTGTGGGGCTCTGGATTCCCATTACCCCCTTTCCCAACATTAACAAGTTTAAATTAACGATTTTTTCTCACAACGGCGTTATATCCGCTGCACTGAACACGAGGTTAGACTCAATAGTGATTCTAAGTCGGTGAAGGAATTCTGTTTATAGATTAAGTAGACATGTATGATGTTTTTATTTAATTTTAATTATTGGATTGTTGATGCTTGACACAACGCTGAACGCATTTATAAAAAATGGTGATTACTGACAAAGTCCGATAAATATTTTTGAAGTATACAAGTTTATTTGATTTATCTTAATATAAAGTAAAAATACAAGAGCTAATAATAAAATATATATCTTTAAAAATAGACGTTGTAGTAGGCAGTAATGTTTTTGAGCTAGACTGATTGAGAAAGTAAAAAACTTCTTTGTTAACATGTAAAGGGAAATCTTTCGATTTTTTGCCTCTACCTAATCCAATGCCGCAATTGGCTCCCGTCCCCAGTGACAAAGTAGAAATATCGGATGCGACAAACGACCGGCCGATTCCAACGAACTAATGGCCAGTTCTTCCGGGTAATTTATGGCATCACTTTCCTGCAAGTCAATGCAAAGAAAGGTCCTGCTCCCGGACGGAGTCGTCGTCCTTTTCTCGTCCTTTTCTGGGGCCCGTCGAACGCGGCCGACTTGATAAATGGGCCCCTCGCAGGACCCGATCTGTTCCACATGCCAATTCGGCCGTTTTTACCAGCGATGTATCTGCTGCTTCCTGCGCTGCTGTAATTTTCTAGAAGTGTATTACGCTCAGCGAAGTCGGAATCTTGCGAGGAATGCCTCGAAGCCCGGAATAAACCCCTTTTCCGACTCGTCTACACAAGGATGTAATTTTATAACTCTGTTGTAAAAAATCCTTTGGTAATGTCAAACAGGACTGAATAAAATAAAATGGTAAAAAATATAATTGCAAAAAATGCGCAGGGCAAAGCAACTATTGTACTTATGTTCATTTTCCAAGTCGCTATACTTTTGTTATTTCAAATGGAACACTATCAAAGTATTTTTAAAGTTTATCGGGTACTTTGGACCAAATAGCTTTAATGAACCAAGGATATAAACCTTGAAACCGTCTCGTAGAACCGTTTCCCGGAACTGTTCCTCGGAATCGTTCAATGATCCGTTCCTCTAAACCGTTCTTCTTTGGAACTGTTACATTGGAGCTGTGGGGAACTGTTATTTGGGAACCACTACTTGGGAATCGTTACTTTCAATTGTTACTTGGGACCGTTACTTTGGAACCGTGTAACGGTTGCACTGATTAACTTTATAACTGTTAGTACAATTTTAAAAATATTGTAACTACTCAAAGTTTAAAATGAAGTATCAATTGACGGAGAAATTTTTATTTTTTGACAGCTGTGGCTCTTTGATATTTTTGAGATAATCAAACATTTCTACAATAATAATATTTTTGGGCTTTTATTGCTTGTATTTTATTCATGTAACACTGTATTTTGTATACAAATTTTTTACAAATTCTTTTTTTTTAGAAGCTTCTTATATTTAAAACATATTAATTCTAGAATTGTTGAATTAATTAAACGCACCTACCTACTTATAGAATTTTTGAGAATAATCGATAGAGTCGAAATTCCGGGATTATTAATGACAGTGTATCAGTATCGTAGATCAATTCAGTGATTTTTGGCTTTAGTTAGATGAATTACTTAGCCTAAGTGTCGTTTATCTATAAAATCATATTCAGAGACATTTAAACAAACGTGATATATATTTTTTAAATTTAACATCTAGAAAATCAATAGTTGTAGAACCCTGATTCTTAAGGCTTTTTGATATAAAATGGTCTAAGCAATAACCTCCTGAATTTATGTCCTGGGCTTAAAGAATACCCTGTAGTTCAGCCAATGGAAAAACTGTTAGTTCAATTTTGAGTTATCATCAGTCCTGTTTTAGTTACCATTAGGAAAATGTGTCTTTTATTGTTTAAGTCTGAAGTAAAATTATTAGTGAAGTAATTTATTTTTTTACATTTTTACTCTTAACTGCCTTTTCTTTTTGTGATAAGGGAATCTGTCTGGTGTGAATAAGTAAGAATAAACATACCATAGGTCCCATAAATACATCAATACTTTAGCAAATAATTCATGGACCATGTGGACGACAAAACCAACGATTTGCGTAAGCATTTGTAAACAAAGCCAGTCGAGCTATCGCTGGAGTCAGTGGTTCCAAAAATGTTTCTTCGTATCATTGTGGTACGTAAAAAATATCCTACTTCCAAAAAATATTTCTGCCAATCGAGTTTTTGGATCTGGTTTTATTTACTGTAAAATATCTTCAATGTTCGGTTGTTAATTTATTCAAATGAAACAGTACTCATTTTGTGCAACTACACAAAATTTGCTCATCTTTCGAATATTTATTTTTTTCAATCTCTATGAATTTTATAAATTGTAGTATACATCCTATTGATTTATCATTATTGGAGTAATAGGTACACATATTGAAATCATTGTTATCATTTTATCTTAATTATGAGGGTATATTTTCGTTGGAGCGCCCTCTAGCAGCAAAAAGGTTAGGTATGGTAATTCGTAGCCGTTACCTAAGCATCGTCGCTCATATTCCTTGGTTATTTGAACGAGTTCCAGCAGAAGGGTTCATTTATTATCCATTGTCAACGTTTGTCTGTTCGATTTAAAGGGAGGTTTATTTTTACCATTTCTTGTAGCTCCCAAAAAAACCCTCATCAATCTAGAGCTCGCCAAATAATAAAAAACGTACCAGTCACTCGTAGTTTTTGCGGCGGTGGCGGCGTCGGTGGCGGCGGATCCACCCGCCTGACTCAGCACATGCTACCCCGATTTTTTCGATTTTTTTACGCTACATAACTTGCCCTCACCGGCAGGCCATCCGCGCTGCCCTTTCCCTACGAGGAGGGCCGCTCGAAGGGCCATATCGCGCTCACATGCAGGCACATTTTAAAATTCATAAAACCAACGAAGCTGAAACGGTAAAATTTTCCTTCCTTTCGCCTCTCTGGGTGTCTGACTGACTGGTAGTTCTCTACACTAAATCTTCAATGTCAGTCTATAACTAAAATTTACAAAATGTTAGATTACTATCAATTTCTTAAAAAAACGTGCCTATATTTCATTAGTGCTCGTATTTTTTACTTAATTTTAAAAGTATTAAGTTAATTCAAACAAACTCAAATATTTTTCATAGAAAATCTTATCAAATGAAGTCAAATAATCTCGATTATTAGAAATTTTGGAATGCAAAAGATATCACTACAGACAAGATTCATAACTTGCGGGAGACAACTACTTTATGAGCTACATGCCGTAAGTAGCATTGAATTATACCCCCAATAATCAGTAGACAGCTAGTAAGTAATAATTTTATCCAAGGTTCTCTCGGTTTCAAAAATGCAATACCTATGTATGTATGTATTAAGCCATGAAAATTTAATAATTCCAAATATCTCGAATTTTCACCACCAAGAACGGCGTGGCGGTGACAATATTTTTAGTAGTAAAGCGATATTTAGCATTGCAGACCAGGGTCGAAATACCCCACTTCTTGGATGTAAGAGGGGGCAAGCTAATTTTTTCTGGAATACCTTCAGTAAAACTTACATAAATAAAACTGTAGATCCCTAGATCCGGGCAAGGTCCGGAACATTTTCTAAATCGGAAAATGTTTAAAAAAATTTGTTATTTATATCTTGGAACCTAATTTTGGAAGAATACTGAAGTGGAAAAAAAGTTAGAATTTCTTAGATAATTTTTTAAATATTTTAATTGCTCCGAGGGCATTCTAATTTTGGTATAAAAACTTTAGACAATAATAAAACAGCACACCAAATTTCATTAAAATCGGTTCGATAATTTTCGCAAAATAATTTTTTGAAAAACATTTTGAAAATTTTTTTCGAATTTTCAAAATGTTGCACAGCCTCAAATAAAGCATCTAGATACTTTATTATTATTATTTTTTCACAGAGAAAAGACCGCTCAACCTGTCAAATGGTTTTTGAAAAATTTAAATCGGTTGATTAGGACGGCCACAGTAAATTTTTAAATTTAACACTCTTTGTTTTATTTTTAAACAATTAGATTACATTTCTCAATTTTCAATTTAGTTTTTTTCAAAAATTATAATTTTAAAGTACTCGGAAAGACGCTAAAATGTTAAATTCCGTTTATTGGTTCTCGAGATATAAGCGGTCAAAGTTTATCGGCATTTACCGCGAATTTATAAACAATTTAGCAATAATCTTTGATCCAACGGCTTCGTTTTTCCGTGTTCTAAGCTGTAAAAAATTTTCGTCCATAAGTTATCGGCAGCATGGATAAATCAGCGGAAAAGCTTTCGCTGGCACGCGCGAAAAGTGACTCGAAACACGAAAAGTGTTGAGACTGAATTCGGAGGTTCAAAATGCGAAGGTACGAAAAAAATTGCATTATCTCGGCATCTAATGGACCAATTTCGATCTTTTTTATTTAATCCGATGTCTCATGAGCCAAGGAATTCGAATATCGTAATGTCAACTGTCTAATTTGCACATATTTTGTTATAAACAAAGTTTATTATTTGTGCATTGAATATACTGTATATTTTACCTTATGCTATTGCATTTTTTCAATGAAAAAATTTGTTTACGTTTATATTTCAACACTGAATATGAATGTATTTAGTTATCATTATTTAATAAATTTTATTTAAAACAATTAATTTTTTTTTGTTTGAAAATTAATTTTTTTGTTAAATACAAATAAAATTAAGAAAAAATAGTACTTTAAAATTATAATTTTTGAAAAAAATTAAATTGCAAATCGATAAATGTAATCTAATTGTTTGAAAATAAGAAAAGAGTGTTAACTTTAAAAATTTACTGTGGCCGTCCTAATCAACCGATTTCAATTTATAAAAAACCATTTGAAAGGGTAAGCGGTCTTTTCTCTGTGAAAATTTTTTTAAGTATCTAGATGCTTTATTTGAGGCTGTGCATATTTTGAAAATTCGGAATTTTTTTTTTCAAATTTTTTTTCAAAAAATTATTTTGTGAAAACTATAGAAGCGATTTTAATGAAATTTGGTGTGTTGTTTTATTATCAGTAATCTAAAGTTTTTTTTACCAAAATTAGAATGCCCTCGGAGCAATTAAAATATTTAAACAAAAATATCCAAGAAAGTTGATTATTCTGCCTTTTTTCATCAATTATTGCTATTTTGCAACATCGGTAAAAAAAATTTATTTAGTTTAGTGTACCAAATATCAGTTACTGTTTCTAATGTATTTCTTTTAAAATCACAAAAAAATAGCTAAAACCTTGGTGTTTACACTAAAAAAAAATGTTTTTAATATTCAATGCTAACTGGCGCATTCGCCAATAATTCAAATCGTTCATTACAAAATATTTGTTGGTCAGCCCAATCAGTTGATTGGAAATATTGGGCAGGTTTTAATACAGTAACTAAAGACCGTTCAGCGAATTGTTTGATTAAGGAAGTTTGACCGAACCATTCTATTTTAGTGTAGTGAAAGAATGTCGAAGACTTTGTGAAACTACGAAACTACCCTATCCGCCGTTTTCGAGGGCACAGAATCCAAATTTGAGGTCCGTTAAATTTCTAACCCTAAGCATCCTCCGCAATTGACCAAAAACTACCCCAGAACCCAAAGATGAAGTTCCACTTTTAACTGCATCACTTTCATGGGATTAACCGCATTCGACTCCCGAGTTAGAAAGATATTGGCAGAAAATGTCAAGGCACGCCCCTTCCATGGTAAATTGTTACAGTAGTTCCCATACCTTTATTGGCTTTTTTTCTTGGAATTCTATCTCAATAAATATTATACGGGCTGTATAATGGTTAAATAATCGTCACTTCTCGGTTATGATCGTCAAATTTCCGACGGTCCGCTGTGCAACGATTATTACGCTCCTTCTAGTTGGATGAGGTTTGATAATAGAGATACATGTTTGTGGGATACATGATCATACCGCGTTGTGTGAAGTGGAAAGTTACGTAAATATCTAACCGTAAACTTAAAAATTATCATCTCGTGTGTCCTGCCTTTGGCAGCGATTTGCCATAATTTTTAATATTTAAATTACATTAGAAGCTCAGCTTGTAATTACAGTTCTACAATAACATTTTTAACTTACAGTATATTGTGCAAACTTCAATTCTAAACTTTTTCCTCTTCAATATTCTTCCAAAATGCATAGGTTCTAAGATATAACTAAAAAAACTCAGATAAAATAGGTATTTTTTAAAAGTTTTTAAACATTTTTGCAATTTTGAAAATGTTCCAGACCTCACCCAGAACTAGGAATCTACACTTTTATTATATCAGTTGTACTGAAAGTAATTCAGAAAAAATTAGCTTGCCCCCTCTCACGTTCACCTCAAAACAGATCCGCCCTGGTCTATTGTATTAGCTATGCCTTTTCCAAATTTGGTTAGTGCAATTCTCTCGGTATCGAAAATTCAATACCTATCTATGAATTCAGCCAAGAAAATTTTATAATTCCAAATATTTCGAATTTTCACCACCAAGAACGGCGGTGACAACATTATTTTTAACAGTAAGGCTATTTTTAGCATTGTATTGGCTATGTTCTGTCTACATTTGGATAGTTCATCCATCTCGGTTGCGAAAATTGAATATATTTATTTAGGTATATTTTCACTCCTGAAAACTGAATATTTAAATAAACTGTAAATTTTTGTAATTTTTAATTCCAAACAACTTTTCCTAATAACACTTTTTCGAAAACGGAAAAATAAAGGTTGTTCACTCTTATTACCTACTTATATTTTTTTAATTTTCTGAACATCCCGTATAAGAAATGTTAACTTTCTCCATGGCAACCTCATTTTAAATAAATATAAAACTTTTTATCAAGATGTCCCTTTTATTCGCTCTAACCTTAGCCGTACTGTACTGTATAAAGGACCACATGCAATAAAGACCAATGCGCGACTTGTATAATAATTTAAGACACAATTTCCTCATCGCTAATCTCAGGTCAACAGTCACGGCGACCGATCCGACCGCCAAAAGCCCGGCCCCGCCAATAATTTATGAGAAACCTATTAATACAAGTCGGCCGCCGCCTAAGCAGCGGGTATATTAGGTGATTTACCGGAATCCTCCGGCAGAGGCCGGCCGGCCGGGGGTAGGCCTGACCCCCGCCCAGACCACAATAAGCGCCGTTACAGTTCCGTGTCACATTTAATCTGCCTGTTCAAACAGAACTGTTTAATTAAGGGATGTGCCGGGCCCGTAACTTAAACACAAGTGTCCGCGCGCCCGCTCCAGGGCTTACGCGATTTACGCAAATAACTCGCCGCAGCCGCAGCCGGGGCCGCCGCGCCAACTACTTTCCTAGAACAAAAATTCGGTGGTGCTCTATACCCTTACTACACCCAACGTTGATTTGAGACTACACTTCAAATATCATTGATTTATTTTTTTCCGAAAACCTACATCGCCACTAAAATCCTTAAAATGTTAAGAAATACACATATTCCTTGTCTAAACACGTGTGATTAAACTTTACTACTAACAAATATTTAGTAAACGTCTACTAGTAAGTCAAGTTGTCTTATGACCAAAGATGTGGGTAATATGACTTTGAATATTGTGGAATATGACCACCTAGAGGTCATATATTCATACGTTTGCTTTATTTTGTATCTTNGCCCTTAGGAAGCATTTCCGGACCCATGTTCATATGAACTTTTTTACTTAGTTTTGATCATAGAATCGGCCTGTTCAGGGTTGGCAGCTAATTATGAGACACCCTGTATACTAAAGCTGACGTTCGAACACCCCTTACGATGACACTGCAGATGTCCTACAGAGATCTTCGCCTTAGATTTGGACTTTTTGCTTTCTTTGGAATATGCACGAGTCGTACTGTTTTTTTGACCTATAAATTGATATGGTGATTTCTCTTTGCATTTCCCTACCTCAGTTCCAATTTTCGAAAATTTTGTTTTTTACCCGACGTCTTTGGCTCATGTTGAGGGTCGTCTAGGTGAACTTTTGCCAAGGTTGGCATCACGTAGGTGGGCTGGAAACTCTTTCGTAAATCAAAATGGAAAGTGGAGCGAAATTTGAAAGTTTGAGAACATCATATCCATTGTCATCCTGTTCAAATAATATTTAGTACTAACTGTAATACTCTTATATTTGTAAAATAGTGGAATTGTTATTAAACACAGAAATAGAATATTTAGATATTTTTTTGATGCTCATTGGTTTAACAAAGCTACACGGACTTTGTTTTTATATCAATATGTTTATTAGTCTGTAGTTAGTAAGTCAACCTTATGGAATTACACCAGTTGTCATTTTTTAAAAATCTAAATAAATAGACATACCTTTAATATTAAATGATAAAAATTATATACATACCTTCTTTTAAAGTGGAAATATGTAATTAGGTTTTTTTGCAACCTGTTTGTTTCATAAATAAAATACAAAACAGAATAAAAATCCTTACATTTAATTATTGTTTTCTCTGTAAATAGAATTGATTGATATGAAAAACAAATACTGCTTTCTGAAATTATCTTTATTGAAATTATGTTTTGAAAATTAAACTCACTGTTTCTAAAATACATTTGGTAAAAGTGAAACATTACATGTTTCACATAAATCAATATTATTTTCACTTTACGACATTCAACTGTGATAGTTCTAATGATTTTTTTTCGAGTGGGTATCTTAACATGCCACTATTTCCTATTTCTATTGTGCCACATATAAATTTTTTACATCGGTATCCGATTGCCGATGGGGAAGCAACCCATTAGCGGTGCGAAAGCAAGCTACGCACAGACAGATAGACCCTTTGTAATGCATGTGAAATTTATTACCGGCAACCCTTTTTTCGGGGCTGATTGCCTCTTCGCTTCCAACATATGGGTCACGTTTGCAACTTATACCTGGGCAGGTAATTTTTTTCGGTGTATCGCCTAAAAAGGGTTCGCAAAAAGGGTTAACGGGACGTGTGAAACGAAAAAAAATATCCGGATGCCTAACGGGAATTAAAAGCAAGGATGTTCTAGTTCAGCTATTTCGTATGTTTGATTTTCTTTATTGGTTTTATGTAGCGGAAATTTGTGGGGCTCTGGATTCCCATTACCCCCTTTCCCAACATTAACAAGTTTAAATTAACGATTTTTTCTCACAACGGCGTTATATCCGCTGCACTGAACACGAGGTTAGACTCAATAGTGATTCTAAGTCGGTGAAGGAATTCTGTTTATAGATTAAGTAGACATGTATGATGTTTTTATTTAATTTTAATTATTGGATTGTTGATGCTTGACATAACGCTGAACGCATTTATAAAAAACGGTGATTACTGACAAAGTCCGATGAATATTTTTGAAGTATATAAGTTTATTTGATTTATCTTAATATAAAGTAAAAATACAAGAGCTAATAATAAAATATATATCTTTAAAAATAGACGTTGTAGTAGGCAGTAATGTTTTTGAGCTAAACTGATTGAGAAAGTAAAAAACTTCTTTGTTAACATGTAAAGGGAAATCTTTCGATTTTTTGCCTCTACCTAATCCAATGCCGCAATTGGCTCCCGTCCCCAGTGACAAAGTAGAAATATCGGATGCGACAAACGACCGGCCGATTCCAACGAACTAATGGCCAGTTCTTCCGGGTAATTTATGGCATCACTTTCCTGCAAGTCAATGCAAAGAAAGGTCCTGCTCCCGGACGGAGTCGTCGTCCTTTTCTCGTCCTTTTCTGGGGCCTGTCGAACGCGGCCGACTTGATAAATGGGCCCCTCGCAGGACCCGATCTGTTCCACATGCCAATTCGGCCGTTTTTACCAGCGATGTATCTGCTGCTTCCTGCGCTGCTGTAATTTTCTGGAAGTGTATTACGCTCAGCGAAGTCGGAATCTTGCGAGGAATGCCTCGAAGCCCGGAATAAACCCCTTTTCCGACTCGTCTACACAAGGATGTAATTTTATAACTCTGTTGTAAAAAATCCTTTGATAATGTTAAACATGACTGAATAAAGTAAAATGGTAAAAGATATAATTGCAAAAAATGCGCAGGGCAAAGCAACTATTGTACTTATGTTCATTTTCCAAGTCGCTATACTTTTGTTATTTCAAATGGAACACTATCAAAGTATTTTTAAAGTTTATCGGGTACTTTGGACCAAATAGCCTTAATGAACCAAGGATATAAACCTTGAAACCGTCTCGTAGAACCGTTTCCCGGAACTGTTCCTCGGAATCGTTCAATGATCCGTTCCTCTAAACCGTTCTTCTTTGGAACTGTTACATTGGAGCTGTGGGGAACTGTTATTTGGGAACCACTACTTGGGAATCGTTACTTTCAATTGTTACTTGGGACCGTTACTTTGGAACCGTGTAACGGTTGCACTGATTAACTTTATAACTGTTAGTACAATTTTAAAAATATTGTAACTACTCAAAGTTTAAAATGAAGTATCAATTGACGGAGAAATTTTTATTTTTTGACAGCTGTGGCTCTTTGATATTTTTGAGATAATCAAACATTTCTACAATAATAATATTTTTGGGCTTTTATTGCTTGTATTTTATTCATGTAACACTGTATTTTGTATACAAATTTTTTACAAATTCTTTTTTTTTAGAAGCTTCTTATATTTAAAACATATTAATTCTAGAATTGTTGAATTAATTAAACGCACCTACCTACTTATAGAATTTTTGAGAATAATCGATAGAGTCGAAATTCCGGGATTATTAATGACAGTGTATCAGTATCGTAGATCAATTCAGTGATTTTTGGCTTTAGTTAGATGAATTACTTAGCCTAAGTGTCGTTTATCTATAAAATCATATTCAGAGACATTTAAACAAACGTGATATATATTTTTTAAATTTAACATCTAGAAAATCAATAGTTGTAGAACCCTGATTCTTAAGGCTTTTTGATATAAAATGGTCTAAGCAATAACCTCCTGAATTTATGTCCTGGGCTTAAAGAATACCCTGTAGTTCAGCCAATGGAAAAACTGTTAGTTCAATTTTGAGTTATCATCAGTCCTGTTTTAGTTACCATTAGGAAAATGTGTCTTTTATTGTTTAAGTCTGAAGTAAAATTATTAGTGAAGTAATTTATTTTTTTACATTTTTACTCTTAACTGCCTTTTCTTTTTGTGATAAGGGAATCTGTCTGGTGTGAATAAGTAAGAATAAACATACCATAGGTCCCATAAATACATCAATACTTTAGCAAATAATTCATGGACCATGTGGACGACAAAACCAACGATTTGCGTAAGCATTTGTAAACAAAGCCAGTCGAGCTATCGCTGGAGTCAGTGGTTCCAAAAATGTTTCTTCGTATCATTGTGGTACGTAAAAAATATCCTACTTCCAAAAAATATTTCTGCCAATCGAGTTTTTGGATCTGGTTTTATTTACTGTAAAATATCTTCAATGTTCGGTTGTTAATTTATTCAAATGAAACAGTACTCATTTTGTGCAACTACACAAAATTTGCTCATCTTTCGAATATTTATTTTTTTCAATCTCTATGAATTTTATAAATTGTAGTATACATCCTATTGATTTATCATTATTGGAGTAATAGGTACACATATTGAAATCATTGTTATCATTTTATCTTAATTATGAGGGTATATTTTCGTTGGAGCGCCCTCTAGCAGCAAAAAGTTTAGGTATGGTAATTCGTAGCCGTTACCTAAGCATCGTCGCTCATATTCCTTGGTTATTTGAACGAGTTCCAGCAGAAGGGTTCATTTATTATCCATTGTCAACGTTTGTCTGTTCGATTTAAAGGGAGGTTTATTTTTACCATTTCTTGTAGCTCCCAAAAAAACCCTCATCAATCTAGAGCTCGCCAAATAATAAAAATCGTACCAGTCACTCGTAGTTTTTGCGGCGGTGGCGGCGTCGGTGGCGGCGGATCCACCCGCCTGACTCAGCACATGCTACCCCGATTTTTTCGATTTTTTTACGCTACATAACTTGCCCTCACCGGCAGGCCATCCGCGCTGCCCTTTCCCTACGAGGAGGGCCGCTCGAAGGGCCATATCGCGCTCACATGCAGGCACATTTTAAAATTCATAAAACCAACGAAGCTGAAACGGTAAAATTTTCCTTCCTTTCGCCTCTCTGGGTGTCTGACTGACTGGTAGTTCTCTACACTAAATCTTCAGTGTCAGTCTATAACTAAAATTTACAAAATGTTAGATTACTATCAATTTCTTAAAAAAACGTGCCTATATTTCATTAGTGCTCGTATTTTTTACTTAATTTTAAAAGTATTAAGTTAATTCAAACAAACTCAAATATTTTTCATAGAAAATTTTATCAAATGAAGTCAAATAATCTCGATTATTAGAAATTTTGGAATGCAAACGATATCACTACAGACAAGATTCATAACTTGCGGGAGACAACTACTTTATGAGCTACATGCCGTAAGTAGCATTGAATTATACCCCCAATAATCAGTAGACAGCTAGTAAGTAATAATTTTATCCAAGGTTCTCTCGGTTTCAAAAATGCAATACCTATGTATGTATGTATTAAGCCATGAAAATTTAATAATTCCAAATATCTCGAATTTTCACCACCAAGAACGGCGTGGCGGTGACAATATTTTTAGTAGTAAAGCGATATTTAGCATTGCAGACCAGGGTCGAAATACCCCACTTCTTGGATGTAAGAGGGGGCAAGCTAATTTTTTCTGGAATACCTTCAGTAAAACTTACATAAATAAAACTGTAGATCCCTAGATCCGGGCAAGGTCCGGAACATTTTCTAAATCGGAAAATGTTTAAAAAAATTTGTTATTTATATCTTGGAACCTAATTTTGGAAGAATACTGAAGTGGAAAAAAAGTTAGAATTTCTTAGATAATTTTTTAAATATTTTAATTGCTCCGAGGGCATTCTAATTTTGGTATAAAAACTTTAGACAATAATAAAACAGCACACCAAATTTCATTAAAATCGGTTCGATAATTTTCGCAAAATAATTTTTTGAAAAACATTTTGAAAATTTTTTTCGAATTTTCAAAATGTTGCACAGCCTCAAATAAAGCATCTAGATACTTTATTATTATTATTTTTTCACAGAGAAAAGACCGCTCAACCTGTCAAATGGTTTTTGAAAAATTTAAATCGGTTGATTAGGACGGCCACAGTAAATTTTTAAATTTAACACTCTTTGTTTTATTTTTAAACAATTAGATTACATTTCTCAATTTTCAATTTAGTTTTTTTCAAAAATTATAATTTTAAAGTACTCGGAAAGACGCTAAAATGTTAAATTCCGTTTATTGGTTCTCGAGATATAAGCGGTCAAAGTTTATCGGCATTTACCGCGAATTTATAAACAATTTAGCAATAATCTTTGATCCAACGGCTTCGTTTTTCCGTGTTCTAAGCTGTAAAAAATTTTCGTCCATAAGTTATCGGCAGCATGGATAAATCAGCGGAAAAGCTTTCGCTGGCACGCGCGAAAAGTGACTCGAAACACGAAAAGTGTTGAGACTGAATTCGGAGGTTCAAAATGCGAAGGTACGAAAAAAATTGCATTATCTCGGCATCTAATGGACCAATTTCGATCTTTTTTATTTAATCCGATGTCTCATGAGCCAAGGAATTCGAATATCGTAATGTCAACTGTCTAATTTGCACATATTTTGTTATAAACAAAGTTTATTATTTGTGCATTGAATATACTGTATATTTTACCTTATGCTATTGCATTTTTTCAATGAAAAAATTTGTTTACGTTTATATTTCAACACTGAATATGAATGTATTTAGTTATCATTATTTAATAAATTTTATTTAAAACAATTAATTTTTTTTTGTTTGAAAATTAATTTTTTTGTTAAATACAAATAAAATTAAGAAAAAATAGTACTTTAAAATTATAATTTTTGAAAAAAATTAAATTGCAAATCGATAAATGTAATCTAATTGTTTGAAAATAAGAAAAGAGTGTTAACTTTAAAAATTTACTGTGGCCGTCCTAATGAACCGATTTCAATTTATAAAAAACCATTTGAAAGGGTAAGCGGTCTTTT
The DNA here is from genome assembly GCF_000390285.2 of Anoplophora glabripennis. Classification (NCBI taxonomy): domain Eukaryota; kingdom Metazoa; phylum Arthropoda; class Insecta; order Coleoptera; family Cerambycidae; genus Anoplophora; species Anoplophora glabripennis. Next base: position 3,043,425 of record NW_019416749.1, on the reverse strand, counting down.
CNATTTTTTTTCAAAATTTTTTTCAAAAAATTATTTTGCGAAAACTATCGATCCCATTTTAATGAAATTTGGTGTTGTTTTATCATAATCTAAAGTTTTTTTTACCAAAATTAGAATGCCCTCGGAGCAATTAAAATATTTAAACAAAAATATCCAAGAAAGTTGATTATTCTGCCTTTTTTTCATCAATTATTGCTATTTTGCAACATCGGTAAAAAAAATTTATTTATTTTACTGTGTACCAAATATCAGTTATTGTTTCTAATGTATTTCTTTTAAAATCACAAAAAAATAGCTAAAACCTTGGTGTTTACACTAAAAAAAAATGTTTTTAATATTCAATGCTAACTGGCGCATTCGCCAATAATTCAAATCGTTCATTACAAAATATTTGTTGGTCAGCCCAATCAGTTGATTGGAAATATTGGGCAGGTTTTAATACAGTAACTAAAGACCGTTCAGCGAATTGTTTGATTAAGGAAGTTTGACCGAACCATTCTATTTTAGTGTAGTGAAAGAATGTCGAAGACTTTGTGAAACTACGAAACTACCCTATCCGCCGTTTTCGAGGGCACAGAATCCAAATTTGAGGTCCGTTAAATTTCTAACCCTAAGCATCCTCCGCAATTGACCAAAAACTACCCCAGAACCCAAAGATGAAGTTCCACTTTTAACTGCATCACTTTCATGGGATTAACCGCATTCGACTCCCGAGTTAGAAAGATATTGGCAGAAAATGTCAAGGCACGCCCCTTCCATGGTAAATTGTTACAGTAGTTCCCATACCTTTATTGGCTTTTTTTCTTGGAATTCTATCTCAATAAATATTGTACGGGCTGTATAATGGTTAAATAATCGTCACTTCTCGGTTATGATCGTCAAATTTCCGACGGTCCGCTGTGCAACGATTATTACGCTCCTTCTAGTTGGATGAGGTTTGATAATAGAGATACATGTTTGTGGGATACATGATCATACCGCGTTGTGTGAAGTGGAAAGTTACGTAAATATCTAACCGTAAACTTAAAAATTATCATCTCGTGTGTCCTGCCTTTGGCAGCGATTTGCCATAATTTTTAATATTTAAATTACATTAGAAGCTCAGCTTGTAATTACAGTTCTACAATAACATTTTTAACTTACAGTATATTGTGCAAACTTCAATTCTAAACTTTTTCCTCTTCAATATTCTTCCAAAATGCATAGGTTCCAAGATATAACTAACTAAAAAAACTCGAGATAAAATAGGTATTTTTTAAAAGTTTTTAAACATTTTTGCAATTTTGAAACTACATTTTTATTATATCAGTTGTACTGAAGGTAATTAAGAAAAAATTAGCTTGCCCCCTCTCACATTCACCTCAAAACATATCCGCCCTGGTCTATTGTATTAGCTATGCCTTTTCCAAATTTGGTTAGTGCAACTCTCTCGGTATCGAAAATTCAATACCTATCTAAGAATTCAGCCAAGAAAATTTTATAATTCCAAATATTTCGAATTTTCACCACCAAGAACGGCGGTGACAACATTATTTTTAGCAGTAAGGCTATTTTTAGCATTGTATTGGCTATGTTCTGTCTACATTTGGATAGTTCATCCATCTCGGTTGCGAAAATTGAATATATTCTATGTAGGTATATTTTCACCCCTGAAAACTGAATATTTAAATAAACTGTAAATTTTTGTAATTTTTAATTCCAAACAACTTTTCCTAATAACACATTTTCGAAAACGGAAAAATAAAGGTTGTTCACTCTTATTACCTACTTATATTTTTTTAATCTTCTGAACACCCCGTATAAGAAATGTTAACTTTCTCCATGGCAACCTCATTTTAAATAAATATAAAACTTTTTATCAAGATGTCCCTTTTATTCGCTCTAACCTTAGCCGTACTGTACTGTATAAAGGACCACATGCAATAAAGACCAATGCGCGACTTGTATAATAATTTAAGACACAATTTCCTCATCGCTAATCTCAGGTCAACAGTCACGGCGACCGATCCGACCGCCAAAAGCCCGGCCCCGCCAATAATTTATGAGAAACCTATTAATACAAGTCGGCCGCCGCCTAAGCAGCGGGTATATTAGGTGATTTACCGGAATCCTCCGGCAGAGGCCGGCCGGCCGGGGGTAGGCCTGACCCCCGCCCAGACCACAATAAGCGCCGTTACAGTTCCGTGTCACATTTAATCTGCCTGTTCAAACAGAACTGTTTAATTAAGGGATGTGCCGGGCCCGTAACTTAAACACAAGTGTCCGCGCGCCCGCTCCAGGGCTTACGCGATTTACGCAAATAACTCGCCGCAGCCGCAGCCGGGGCCGCCGCGCCAACTACTTTCCTAGAACAAAAATTCGGTGGTGCTCTATACCCTTACTACACCCAACGTTGATTTGAGACTACACTTCAAATATCATTGATTTATTTTTTTCCGAAAACCTACATCGCCACTAAAATCCTTAAAATGTTAAGAAATACACAAATTCCTTGTCTAAACACATGCGATTAAGCTTTAATACTAACAAATATTCAGTTTACGTCTACTAGTAAGTCTAGTTGTCTTATGACCAAAGATGTGGGTAATATGACTTTGAATATTGTGGAATATGACCACCTAGAGGTCATATATTCATACGTTTGCTTTATTTTGTATTTTATTTTGAGCTGTACTAGTACTTTTTCATTATATCAATAATAGAGCATAGAGATGAATAGAAATATGTAATGTTTTCTCTGGAAATATTAAAGTGAATCACTATCAGCATCTGAATCCCTAGAATGTTTAGAAGTACACACAAGGCTAATAAAATAGAAGCGAAAGTGTACAAGTAACTTCTCTTGTATTAAATTCAGTCCAATACTCGTAAGATATTATCTTGTCTTCTTTATATACCTAGTTATTGTGGGGTAATATGACAACTTGTGTTTAATGCAACAATTTATTTAATGCCCCTTGTCTAAACACGTGTGGTCACACTTTACTATAAAAAAATACACAATAAGCATCCAGTAGTCGGTCAAGTTGTCTTATGACTAAACATAGGGGTAATATGACTTTAGGGAATATGACCACCTAGAGGTCATATACTCATACGTTTGCTTTATTTTGTATCTTATTTTGAGCTGTACTAGTACTTTTTCAATATATCAATAATAGAGCATAGATCTGAATAGAAATATGTAATGTTTTCTCTGGAAATATATAACATGAGTCACTATCAGCACCTGAATCCCTAGAATATTTAGAAGTACACACAAAACTAATAAAATAGAAGCGAAAGTGTACAACTAACTTCTCTTGTATTAAATTCATAGTTATTGTGGGGTAATATGACAACTTGTGTTTAATGCGACAATTTATTTAATGTCCCTTGTCTAAACACGCGTGGTCACATTTTACTATAAAAAAATACACAGTAAGCATCCACTAGTCAGCCAAGCTGTCTTATGACTAAAGATAGGGGTAATATGACTATAGGCAATATGACCACCTAGAGTTCATATACTCATGCGTTCGCTTTAATTATATTTGTGTCATTTTGGGCTGTAATAATATTCTCTAGATAGATCAATAATAAAATATAGGGTTCAAGAAAATAATTAATGTTTTTTCTGGTGTGTAGAACACTCAACACGAAACTCCATAAAACGTTAAGAAATACCTACAAAATTATTTAAATGTATTCAACAATGCTTTAAGTTACTTTTATCATCTTAAATTCAATTGAGGTTTTATCATGTTCTCTCCTAGAGTTATTTAGAGTTACGGCAATATGTCTAAGTTATTTTATGTTATATGTCTACGAAAATTCACAATTCTGCAGCGATGTATGATCAGTCTCTACCTTTATTATCAACAAATATAGTATTAAGATCTTGTCATGCGATCAAGAATGGCATAATATGGCAATTGAAAATGTGGAATATAGAAACAGCAAATACCCATGTATGTATCTATTTGGTATACTTCACATTTATCTCTTATTTAAGGCTGTAATATAACCAAATCAGAGAGTAATATGACTGAGGGAATTGGGGAATATGGCAATTCATAACTTCAGATATCTTTTTTCGTGATACTACTATTCACTAGGTCAATAGTACAATAGTTCAAGGCACAAGAAAATAATGTAAATGTATTTTTTTCTAAATATATAGTCTACTACTACTAAGTGTAGAGGTGCAGTTCTCATACACATGCTTTAGATTTACTTTAAATTGAATTGAAGGATGGGGTTAATTTAATAAAAATTGGAAAGGTTTTAATAGTTCTAAGAATAGAGATTAAAACCGCAATATTCGTATAGAAGTCACTATTCAAATTACGTTTGTAGTAAAAATTATTTCATTTGTAATATTCGGTAATTTTATGACCATAAGGACGAACTAATCATCCTATGCACGCGTAAAAGCATATAGCAGCATTGTATACAGAACGTTAAGAATGTTATTGCGAGGCGAGAGAGTGAGAAAGTGGTACAAGCATTTTTTACTTTAACGCCAGATAACCTGACAACGATAACACCAGTTTAAAAACATTACTTAGACTTTAATTAAATGATAATGATGGGTAGGTTTGACACGAAAAAATCGTAAGGAGGGTATTCATATATTTACTTTATACTTTATTCTCTCCAAAATTACCTTGCAAATAGTTTGAAAATTATACGCCTTATTCATCGAATTTCCTGGTTATTCGATCAGCTGAAACACGCTTTCATGGCGAGCAACGCATTGGCCATCCGTACAGCTAATATCTGCAGGATTTTTGTCGGAACCCCCTGCCCGGGCAAAACCACCCCGATATCTGCCCTCGTCGGTACATTTGTAAACGTCAGGACTCCCCTAGGGGTGTTATCTTGTCTCTCCGATATTCGGACAATGGTCCGTCGTCTTCTTGCCGCTTCCCGGTCCCGAACGGCCGCAAAAACTTATCGCCCGACGCCCGGCCACCAGCTCTATCTGCGGACCCGATCTGTACGGATATTTTACTGCTTTTTTTGCGCTGCCGAGCTAAATGAATTTTTTGCTGTCCGTCTGTGCTTGACAGCGGCATATTGCGCGATTGTTTTGCGAGAAATCCGCCGGTTTTTGGCCAAACTGCGGACCGCCGAAGACGACGCGCTTGTGTCCGAAAAACAGAGTTGAATATTTGCCGTAATTGCATTTCTATCAAAGGAAAAAAAAATTAAAGATCAAGCCAATGTAGCTTTTGCGTTTTCGAATAGTTTTCTTTTACCTTCTTATTGGCGTTCAGAAAAAAATCTGGAATACAAAATCTAGAGTATTTACAAGTAACTAGAAATCTAAATAGATCACCTCATTCTAAGACGTTTTGCGTACGCATTTTTAGCGCACACTTCCTTCAAACGAATTAATGGTAAGAGGATGATGAATCACCTCGCAGGCATCAATATCAGACGTACATCTAGCCCTGGTCCACCCGAACTACCCCCGTCATGCCATAAATAAGGATTAGGCCGGTAATTTCGCCCCCGTCGGCCATCCATCCCTTTAAACTTATTTATTTTAAAATATCGGCAACGGCTAAAAGCCCGATGTGACCGTTCCGAACCCATCGCCCGGCGATACGGTCCACTTATTTTAATTTTATGCCGATTTTATATCGAAGGGTGAGTTCCGGGATGGCGATAGTTTAAAATATATCGCGTTCGATGTTTTATGTATGTCGGGTTAATTGTCTAAAGTGCATTTTACAAAATTGGATGGCCTCGTAAATCCTTGTTTTTCTTATTCGGGAAGATGAATGGTGGTTGCGACGCTAGCGGGCGAAATATGGTCGAACGCTTAGAAAAAGCAAAGGGTAGAGTTTGTTGGACTCGGAGAAAACTGAAAGGGACAAGAAAAATGTACGTGACAAAAAAAAATGACTAAATTTGCACTAGGTTCAGTTTAATGAATAATAGTAAAATTAAGGTCACAGCAAAATGAATAGTGCACAGAGAAAACTGCTGTTGTATTTCATCAATAATCATAATTTATATCACTATCATTTAGTTACTGGGAAATTTATATTTGTAATGAAAGCGAATATGTATTTGATTAAAATATGTGAAGATACAAGTAGTTATATGATTACCTTATTGATACAGTTTATAGTAATAATGATGATAAACATATTAAGACGATTATGTTAGGTAACATTATATTCTAAAATATAGTAACGCAGTAATAAGAGTTGGAATAGTCGACATGTTAAAGGTGCAACTCAAAAATTAGACTGTATGTATTCACCAGTTTTGTTTCAAATTCCGCTGCAGGAGATCTCTACCATTGACGTCTGTAAGTATGTGTCCAATAAAATTGTTGTTGGTTGTAAAATAAGGCACACAAAATGAAAAAAGTAGGCTGACTCCATTAGGTTATCTATATGTATTTTCGCTCTGAATTTGTTATTAGTTTTAGTCCAGCACTTCCAGAATATTTGAGTACCTAAATCGCTAAAGAAAATCACGAAAATTGTAACAAAACGATCAATGGGCATCAGCAATGTTTTGTGAAAATTTTTTTGGACTAGAAAAAGCATGCATCTTATGCGTTTTAATGCGCTGAGCACTTGCTAGTCTTTTGGACCCTCTATAATTGTCTTATTTGAGGAAAATCACTAGTCTTCTCGGTCATTATTTCTTTTTGAACTGATTGTTTCAGTCTAGAGTCTAGACTATCCCATAGACACTAGAAGTAGAAGCAGGAAATCTTGACTGCTGCTCCAAAATGATTGACACGATATTCAAATAACCACAAACTTGTCAATTATGTTCTGCATATTTAATTTCCTGCAGAACGCATTTCATGTTTTCATGACTTTCTGTTAATATGGTTGAGCGTACAATGGGGATATAGGCGTGTTTATTTCCATCGTCTGGTAGTACCGCCTTGAAGCTCTATTTCTAAAGGTCTATGAACAAACCTCCACTTCTCAGATTTATAAACGTCTATTCAACAAACCATAAACATCTGTAAAGTACACCAGAAAGCCAATGTCTTCTCTATTGAATAATTTCGAACCTTTCTTTCTTGATCCCTGTAAAAAGTTGATTTAGTTCTTGGTACAATCTTCGCTGTCAAAAATTCAACCACATATTTTGGAGACTCTATTTTTTCTCTATTTGTTTCACCTGCCTCATTTCATTTTGCTCTATCTTCTTCTATTTCGGTTTCACTCTCTTTCCTTTTCGCTTCAACATTGTCTCTGCTTTAGATTCCCTTTTCTTTGGACTTGACCCTAACAAAAACGTCATCCGCCAAAGAACTGACATCTATCCTTTCACATTCAGTCAGTTTTGGTCTTCTTGATCATATCACTGAAGGAAGACTTGGATATAGTATTTTCGATATATTTTTCGCGTTGAATTTCATTAAATTCGGACATTTTGCAATAAAACTGCGGTAGAGTCTGGAAGTTTAAATTAATCTCATTAAACTTTATTGCTAGGTGTTTTTATACATCTTCAACTGTCTTCGAAAAGACTATAATAGTTGACTGATCCAAATCAATTGCTTATTTAAAATTCTATCTATTTCAAAGAAATTATTTCAAGACATTGTTAATGCTCATTAGTAAGTTTTTCCACGATTTTTGGGATTTTTTGCATTTTTCGTGATTTACTCAAGTCCTGTCAATACTCAAACAAAAAAAAATAGAAAAATACAGTATTATATTACATTAAATCATCGTAAGGATTCCAAAAGGTGTTTTTAATTGGTAAACCTATATTTACAATAATTATATTCGTGTAGCATTGGCATAAAAGATTTATATTTATCGCCAACAATTGCACACTATATTGTATAAACCCATAATCATGAAATAATTAAATTAATATTAATATCTGTTGGTACAATTTTTTAAATTTGAATGTTTGTTTTATCTAAATTTCTTCTGTATCACATTTGTTGAAGAGATATATTTAACATTTTCTGAAATACTTATAACATATATTGAAGTATAAATGATTTCACTGAAATTCAACTTACCTTTTCCAAAGTAATTAAACAATTTTTTTAAATACCCTACATGTACTAAGTTAATAATACGCAGTCCTTTCTCCCACACAAATGTTCAGCTGCTGGGCTAACTAGCCTGAGAAGTAACGATATTTATTATTAACATCTACACTAATAAATTATCATTGTAATTCACCCATAGTCTTCTTCTTACTTCTATTAACGAGTTCTAGACGTCCTGCAATACTTCGCCGTACAGGGACGCCCGGAGTTGAGTGCGTCTTAACGGCAGGCGACACGAGCACCGTGGGACGGCTCCCTCGGACACTTTCAAATTTCCAATGCCTCCCGTGGGGTTCTTTTAAATTTTTGACACATACTAAAGTGAGGAACGTGGTCATCTAGGAAGCTTGATGCCCTCGGACCCCTGTTTAGGGCATTCGGGGAATACATAATTCATGTTTTATTTCCGACGCCTACTACCTTCCACGGCGTTCTGGGAAAACGCGGAAAAAATATTGGCGGCTCGCTGACGTAAGCGATATCAGGAGAGGGATTTGCTTGGAGGGGTAAGCAATCATTTCGTTTATTCGTGAACGTCTTTCAGATGATATGAAAAAATGTTTCACATTTTAATTTGTTATGTTTCACATATGCTCTATTAGAACGCATTTTTTAGTGACACCTACCACACGGTGTCACAGTAACGTTTCCAGGATACTTGAAAATTTAGTCCCCACTGACAAAAAAAATGGTGATCTTACAAAATTATTTCCCACTATAGTTTTACTCTCCGTTAATTTTATACAGATGGTTTAAAAATTTAACAAGAGGCAACACTGATAAGGGCGCACTTACAGTCGAGTTCGAGTGCTGCCTAGTGACGGCGTAGACAAGAGCTTAAATGGAAGTTTAAAAAACGAATTATCGATAGTATTTTAAGGAACACGTACCATTACATTTAAAAGTTGACTCCTACCTAAAATTACACCCAGTATATTATGTTTTATAAAATATGACATTGAAAAACTCAAAATCCTAACAGTCATACATCGCAAAGCTGTTAAAAAACGCTACCTTTCGCCTATTGTGAAGAATAAGCACAATTTATCTGTCGAATTCATAGTTATAGGTGAGTTTATGGGGTCACAATGCCATGCGAACGCGATCCACCTATTTACCCGAAAATATGCTCGGAATAAACAAACCGTACGTGAGAAACTGAATCAGCCCCAACGGCGGCTTAAGCACTTGCAATACCACCGATTTGTTCAATAGCGATTGTGTTTGTATTGGCACCACGGAAAAAAATCGGAGCGAGAAGGGTTTTGTGCCCTTTTTACCTGCCGTAGGATCACTACATTAGGGAACTATTAAATATAAAAGGGATTTTTTATGAATTTAATCCCAAAACTGCATTGTGAGTCAATGACTGTTCGGAAACTAAATAGAGAAAGATGTCCCCCTACTTTAGGCCCTATTGACTTACGTGCGTAATCCAGTGTGTTTTGGTTAACTTAACACTGCCTGGACTCGATATGAAATTTATTTCGTTTTAAAAACTATTAATCATCCGATTGTGTCGGGGGTTTTTAAGAAATTTAAACCGTTACGGCAACTTTAACAATTGTGAGCATGTGAAATTAATAAAAAAATGAAATAAATTGTCCAATATGTGGGTATCCGACTATTAATAGCGTTACTTTCTCATTTTTCTAAGTGATATTGCTCTGTGAATAGTGTCAGTATGAAAGGGACGAAATTTAAATGAAAGCCATTGATGAAACCTATAAATTTGAATCATTTTTAATAATTGACGGTTGAACTAGATATAAAATAAAAATGAGATCATGTCTCCAAAATGAATTAACAAACAATATTTAACAACCACTTAACCGTCTAAATGTTAAATAATATTTTCAAAAATTTCTCTTCATATTTTATTTTAACTTTTATACTTTGCTAAAAAATCGCAGTAAAAGTACAAATTTCTCCTAAACATATAAATACAACCTGTATTTTTTATACTCCATATTTTGATGGCTTGTATAGTATCAGTAGACATATAATTTGATTCTAAAAGTACTTTCCCTTTGATATTTTTTGATATGATAATATTAAGCCAGAAAATGTGTTTGCATTGATTGCACAGCCCCACAAAAAAAAAGTATCGGATCTGGTATTCAGACCCATGTATTTCCATGTATTTTTTCCGCTGAATCCGAATCTGCCTTCAGATTTGGTCCAACGGGTCTGAGTTTTCGGGAAAATTAAAAAAACAGGTCAAAATTCACAAAAAATGTCATTTACGATCGACGAAAGTTATAAAAAATCAAATTATTCTACCAGCTCACTAGACGTATGATTTTGCACTCGTTTAATTCCAATTTATCATCATAGAGTCAGACAAGCTGGTCCAATTTCATTCAAAAGCAGAAAATAGATAAAAATGCTTAAAAACGCCATTTTCATGGCATAATTCGTGTTGCAGAGTTCTGGATCCATCTTTTTATCCACCCACCCATTCATACATCTTTCTATCCAGTCGTCCATGCATGAATACGTATATTTATTCATCCACCTGTACCACCTATAAAACCCACCCATCCATCTATATATCCATCTACTTTTTGTACTGAGAGATGAGCTAACAACCTAGAAGATTGAGAATGCAATAAAACTTGAAGAATACTCTACTTTCTAAACAAAAGAAAACAATATCTACAAATTATTGTTATTTTTGTTGCTATAACGTGTTCTCTTTTCTTCAAAGGATATATGCAAAGGCTTATGCGTTCGTTTAGTCCCCCTATTTTTCGTTTCTCTTTTTAACAACCAACAAAAATCGGCCATCATGTTTTCATCTCATCTTCCTTGATATCGCTGTTCTATAACCTTCATATCCTGATGAAATCGTTCGCCTTGTTCTTCGCCAAGATCCATGATTTTCAGGAAACCAATCCAGATGTGAATGAAAGAAGTGCAACTTGTAGTTCATGAAACATACCAGATCTTGGAAGACTTTCATCATTTTTGATACAATTTCTTCGTATTTAGGACTCTTCTTGTTAAAAGTACTAAATAATATTAATTAACAATATTTTAAGTGCAGTGCGATGAATCCGCTCCAATCTTCTCGTTTAATATTAGTCGTACCACAAAATGTCAAGAGAAAAAATACTTTTAGAACTAAATTATCTATTCATTGGTAGGTTCTGTTGTTTTCATTTTGTTGTGGAATTGTAAACATTTTTTAAATCATCACAAAAAAAAATTATTGTCAAATTACATTTCCATTGATACTGTCATCAAAATATGGAGCATAAAAAGTACAGGGTGTAACAAAAGGATGTTACCCCTATGTTATTCCCAACCCATCCATGAATTTTATTGATATTTACTTCAAAACATGGCTATTTTTTAGCATTATCGTGTGCCATATTTAACAAAATATCTCGAGATATTTATGGAAAGTTTTATTTTTACTTTTTCTTATTTCAACCTCAAGGGCCTGTAACTCTTTAGTAGTGCATTTTGATATCCAGGTAAATTAGGTTCAATTAATTGTAACCTCTAGTTTTTGACGCATAGGCTTGGCTAGATATTTTGGAATCACCCTGTATAATATTTTACTTGTACAAAGAGAAAAGTCTTTTCCGTACCAGGAAGTAGATTTTTGACATTTAGGAAACATAATTAAAAATTTAAAACAGTTTGTGACAGTTTCCGAAAAACAAAATTTGACATATTTTCTGAAATCAGTGGAACAACTATACAGGGTGTATCTAAATAACACCGAAAAAATTCAAGGGGCGATTGTCCGATGAAAATTAATAGGGGTCTTTGGTATAAAATTTTTTGAAAAAACCCTCCCCTGAAAAGTTACGCCCCTCCTAAAATTACAAAAAAAAATTGTTTTTCTTTTTTATCTTCCACGTACATCAAGCTAAAGAAACCAAACTTGGTGAACATTATCTGTCAATAAAACTACACTTTTTGAATTTTTTTCAACCCTGAACTATTTTTGTAAGGGGTTGAAATAATCAACCCCTATGACATTTTTTCTTATAATTTTTTTTTCGATAAAATTTTTTCCTTTTAAAAAATATGTCTAAAAAACCCCATTCATTTACTAACTTTTTGATCTCTTCAAGTTTCTTCGAAAAGTTAAGGATTTATGACAAAAAAAAATAAATGTATTGTAATGTATTTTTAAAAAGATGAGCTGTTTAACGCGAGTGTATTTTGCCGAAAGATCTAGTGGCCTGTTCTTTACAATGGAATCCGTAGAAACAAATGTCAATGTCATTTATTGTCATATTAAATAACATTTTATTAAAAAACACTCAACCAAATAGTTGACCTATGATTCTACTAGGCTAAGAAGTTTGGAACTTAGACTAAAAGTGAACAAATGATGAATAATGTTATAACAGTAACAAAAAATAAAAATCTGTCGGATATTGACAATACAATCTACAAAAAATGTTGAAAATGATTGCCTTCAGCTTCAATACAAGCATCTACTCTTGTTCTCATAGAATTGCGTATGCGTTCAAATATTCCTGGTGAATTTTTTATCGTTTCACACCCTGCTACAATGCGGTTTCGCAAATCATTGATATCTTCAACTGGCCTTGAGTAGATCAAAGATTTCAGATATCCCCATATGCAAAAATCCAAAGGATTAAGGTCAGGGGAGCGGGCTGGCCAATTTACATATCCTCCTCGACCTATCCATCGATTGGCATACACCTCATCCAAGTGACGTCTTGCACGTATACTAAAGTGGGCTGGTGCACCGTCGTGCATAAACCATAAACGTTGCCTAATTTGAATGGGAACTTCTTCAAGAATAATAGGTAATTCTTCGAGAAGATGACAATATGAGTCACCATCTAATCGTCGTGGAAGAAAATAGGGACCAATTAAATGATCGTCGATAATTCCGAGCCACACATTTAATGAAAATTGATACTGATGATTTCCTTCAAAAAAGTCATGAGGATTTTCCTCAGCCCAAATATGATTGTTACGAAAATTTCTAATACAGTCTCTTGAGAAATTCGCCTCGTCAGTAAATAAAATATTTCTTAAGAACTGCGGCGCTTGGCCGATCATATTAATAAGCCATTGACAAAAAACCACACGTGGTAAAAAATCTCGAATCAGTAACGACTGCACCCGTTGGAGATGATAGGGATATAACTGTTGTTCTTTTAAAATTCTAAAAACTACCGAATGGCTTACATTTAGGACACGAGCTATTTTCCTGGTACTAGTTTCTGGGGATTCCTCAATTAAATTAAGTACGGCTTCATCGACAGCTTCAGTTCTAACTTCTCGGCTACGGCCACAGTCATGACTTCTCTTTTCAAATTTTCCAAGTTCCCGCAAGCGTTGGTGAATATTTGTGAACGTAGTATGGTGGGGTAATCTACGCTCTGGGTACTGTTCAGCATAAAGTCTTTGCGCTTCCAATGCATTACCGTTAGCATACCCATATGTAAAATGCATATCTGCCATTTCTAAATTCGAATAGTTAACCATATTTTCGGTTTATTAACTAATATTTTCTACACAAAATCATGAAACTTGTGAAATAGTAAGAAACAGTAACAATAAATGACATTGACATTTGTTTCTACGGATTCCATTGTAAAGAACAGGCCACTAGATCTTTCGGCAAAATACACTCGCGTTAAACAGCTCATCTTTTTAAAAATACATTACAATACATTTATTTTTTTTTGTCATAAATCCTTAACTTTTCGAAGAAACTTGAAGAGATCAAAAAGTTAGTAAATGAATGGGGTTTTTTAGACATATTTTTTAAAAGGAAAAAATTTTATCGAAAAAAAAATTATAAGAAAAAATGTCATAGGGGTTGATTATTTCAACCCCTTACAAAAATAGTTCAGGGTTGAAAAAAATTCAAAAAGTGTAGTTTTATTGACAGATAATGTTCACCAAGTTTGGTTTCTTTAGCTTGATGTACATGGAAGATAAAAAAGAAAAACAATTTTTTTTTGTAATCTTAGGAGGGGCGTAACTTTTCAGGGAAGGGTTTTTTCAAAAAATTTTATACCAAAGACCCCTATTAATTTTCATCGGAGAATCGCCCCTTGAATTTTTTCGGTGTTATTTAGATACACCCTGTATAACAGAACGCTCTAGCAGGCCATTACTTGGGAAGACTTTGACTGTTAGTCTCGCAACACACAGTCCTGAACTAATAATCGAACGACCAGAACTGCCCCATCCTGCGGCGGCCATCATGCGGCTGATATTATGCAAAACGGCGTGGCGCGATAACCGTTGAAGGTTATTGCAGGCCCTGCGGGCCCCCCTCGGACGGGTCATCCCGTTAGAGGCTGATAACGAGACAACGACCGACCGCTCGCGGACCCTTGTCTCTACGACCGGGAGCGCTCCGGAGACGTCGCACGCTAATGCCTTTGCGATGTGCCAACGATGCAGATTTCGGACGCGATATACAAGGCGGTGCGGGTGGAAAAGGAGAATTAGGCACCAATTTTGAGATAATGCTTTTGAAATTTTACTAAATTGTATTTTTCTTCAGATTTATTTAGATGTGTGAGAACACCTTTTCCAGATGTACAGTGTGTCCAAGATAAGGATGGGATAAGCATTGGGATCTAGGAAACAGTAAGAGATACGGGGTGGCTCAAATTAGAAAAAAAGTTGTGTTTTTTATACCTAACAATGTGCCGTTTAGAAAGTTTTAAAATTCCGGGTAGTTTCGGAGATATCCGTAAAAACCCGAAATTTTGCAAAATTTTTTCTGGCTTTATTTGAAAACGAATTTTAAAATAAATTGCATATTTACATTGCCACATTTTTGCAATCCGACGTTTCGTCTTCGCGGGGCCATCATCAGATTCATTTTTTTAAATACGTCGCTGCTATTTTTATGACAAAATCTAGTCATTTTTAATTCTGAATCAGATAATATTACTATTGTAATCGCTTAAAAAGGATTTTAGCTTGTTTTAGCTATCATTTAAAATTTTTCCTGGGTATGGCTCTGGACGCTTTATTGGAGGAAATCATAACAGTATAAAAGCCAATACAGCATAAAATATCCAACAATTTTTTTTTACTACTATTGGAAATATTAATTAGAAATTACCTATTATTTCTAATTAATATTATGGTTTTGTTAAACATTTCATAAATTCGTATTATTTGTTTACTACAACTTTTTTAACTTATTGATTAAAAAAAATTGTTGGATATTTTATGCTGTATTGACGTTGTATTGAAACGTTCAGAGCCGTACTCAGGAAAATTTTTTAATGATAACTAAATCAAGCTAACAACCTTTTTAAGCGATTACAATAGTAATATCATCTAATTCAGAATTAAAAATGACTAGATTTTGTCTTAAAAATAGTAGCGACGTATTTAAAAAAATTAACCTGATGATGGCCCCTCGAGGACGAAACGTCGGATTGCAAAAATGTTGACGCCATTGGATAGAGCGAAAAAAGTGGCACCGTAAATAAGCTATTTATTTTAAAATTGGTTTTCAAATAAATTAAAAAAAAAAATAAAACGATTTTGATAAATTTCGGGTTTTTCCGGATATCTCCGGAACTACATGGAATTTTAAAACTTTCTGAACGGCATATTGTTGGGTATAAAAAACACAACTTTTTTCTAATTTGAGCCACCCCGTATCACTTACCGTTTCCTAGATCCTAATACTATCCCATCCTTATCTTGGAGACACTGCATAGTCAGTATAATTAGAGAAAGAATCAAATGCATTTCAAAAAAAAGAATATAAAATATATTCTTGAAATAGACTATACATATACATCAAAATTTTGGAAAAAGGGTACAACTTATATAAAAAATTCAGACAAGTTGACTAAAATTA
This sequence comes from Anoplophora glabripennis, assembly GCF_000390285.2. NCBI lineage: Eukaryota > Metazoa > Arthropoda > Insecta > Coleoptera > Cerambycidae > Anoplophora > Anoplophora glabripennis. The sequence continues at coordinate 3,027,547 of NW_019416749.1, read as the reverse complement.
CAATATAAAAGTCTATTTAATTGGACTATAATGTACCTAAATATGATAATATAAAAACATACATATACCTGAATGAGAAATTGTTAAAAATGTAAGCTCTAAAGAAAATATTCTGATGTTCTAATATCACCCCTGACGTGTAAAAATGGTTACTATAGGTACTTAGAAAGATTTTACTATTTCTACATTTCTTTTTAAAGGTACACATAAAAAAAATAATAAAAAGGGCAAATGTTGGATAGGTAAAGAACCATTCACATTAATTCAGTCATCTTTCCTACAGTTTTTGTGTTTTTTATATATAGGGTGTCCCAAAATGACTCGATCCTTTCTTCACTCCCCTGATGTCTTTCCAAGATTGAGGTTAAAACAACATAAATTTCTCTATTTTCCTAGAGGATTGGAAATTTCTTTAGAGTTGGCAACCTTGTTTGGTTAGGCAATTAATAATCGTTAACTGGCTCTTTGAGGACAATGGTTTATTTAATTTATTTCTCCACACAGGTGGCAAAATACTTAAATAAACAGAAAAAACTTAAAACTACCATGCACACAAATAAATAACTGGAAAATATTTCAGAGTATCTTAGAAACCACTAAAGATAGAAAACAGCTGACGATTCGATCTCGTGCTTGATATGTAAAATATGTAAATTCAATTGTCACATCAGAAATTTATTGTATTTATTTATTTGCTAGCTACAGGGTGATATTCTTTTCAACATTTTCAGCTACCTCTTTGTCTTTAAACGTATTGAAGTAGATCTTTGATCAATTTTCAAAATAAAAAATAATTAGTCTAAAAAAATTCTTACGGAAACACCATTGATAATTTTTAAATTGGCTAAAGGCATTGGTAATTTATTCTATTATTATCATTCACATTATTTACTTCATTCGTCTAAACTTTTTGTTTCATAAATTACTGTTGGTTTTTGAAATTATTATAATAACGTGTACAAATTTAACACCATTTATAAAAAAACTAACCAAACTAAGTTATTTAGTGCCTACATTTCGAGATACTAACAAAATTGAAATGAAAAAATTATGTACTGTATCTTGAAAATCTAAAGACCGTAGATCCATAGTTTATGAGAGAAAATATTCTTACTTTTTGGTATTACATATTCATAAAAATTTGTTTGTTCCTCACTATTTTCTTTTAAATAAATTTAAAATTCAATTTGGAACAAATTTTAGTTTGTTGGTTAATTTTTCTGTAAAGAAACTTTCCAGGAAAATGAAATTCAAGCCTTTTTATCCCTCTGCTGAATAAAATAAATATTTTAAAATTAAATTTAAAGCTTTACAAAACACGTCGCATTCAAATAGCTTGTGCCAGCGATATCTGGCTTGAGCAGACGGTTGGGCATTCATTTCATTTAATAGGGGGGCCGAATAAAGTTGTTCTAGAGTGGTAGGGACTGGTGGTGATTGGCTCACCCTCCAGCACCACTGGACATTCACCCTCGTACACCCCTGTAGGGCTATTGTTAGGGATATACCTGGATACGCCAAAATGGACGCAAGGCTGAGGTGGCTATCATTTGCCGAAAATCGATACCGAGATCATGTGTCCTTTGTAATTTAGTGCATGCTTTGATTTATAGAATAAAGTAATTAAACAAAAATAGAATAGCATTTACAATGGAACAGGTACAAAAAATTAAATAAAAAAGTTACAAGTATAAAAAATGAGAATAATTGTTAATTTTTAATATAGACATACGAATAGTGTTATAAAAATTCTGAGAACATGGTGATTATTACAAACAAATGAAAATAGTTACACATTCTTTAAATCCTATTTAAAATATCAAAAGGACCCCTTGCTGCAAAATGTATGTCAGTATGGTTTCATATATACGAAAAGGAAAAATTCGCTCTCTAAAATGAGCTTTAAAATAGTATTAAAGTTATTAAAACAACAGTCCCTATTTCCACATAAAAATATATTAATTTTATTACAGTGAAGTTTAATAGGTACTGTTCTACTGAATTCATCAATCTCTCTGTCTTTATAGTAATGTCTTTATTTAAAATTCGTTATAGAATTTTTTTAAGTCTGACCTAGTCATGTGCATTAAGAATTTTTGATATACCTATGACTTTTGCGCTTTTATTATTTTAGTTTCTTTTATATGTATGTTAATCATAGTTTAAATAAACTTTATATACAGTATGTTTTACTTAAAATCGGAACACCTCCATATTTAGAATGGCGTTGGCTGATTTCCAAAATTCTTTTTTTTATGTGTTAGTACTCAAAAGGCATACTTTCTGATGTTACATTTTTTGACGTCCTACTATCATTAAGAAAAGTCCCTCAAAAAATAAAAAACATATTATGCATTTTTTTAAGAAAGAAATGGATAGCATTTTCGATTTGATCACATCTCAAAACCCTAAATACAAAGTTTAATTATTATAGCTTTTACAGGGTGTTGACAAAATAGGTGGAAACTTCGAAAAATTTCACTCACTGCAGAGTGTCCTATATTAACAGTGGAAATATATTCAAAGTATTTTTTCATAATTTTATTAACTGAAAGTATATCCATGCAGTTTCATTGATTTCACTCATACAAGGTGCTAACAATAAGACAGCCAAATTATATATTTTTCTTATTATACTAGAAATGAGTTTCACAACGAAATAAAATTTAAATATTTTCTGTTAGTCCACCATCTTTGGTATGCACTGTTCAAATCGTCTCCTGTTATTTCCAATAACTCTCCTCAGGTGAGGTCGTGTTATTTGTCGACATGATTGTCTAATTCTATTACATAAATCTTCTCTGTTCTGGGACCATGTTTTATATACTTTATTTTTCAGAGTTCCCCACAAACAAATCAAGAGGCGCCAAGTATGGAGCTCTTGATGGCCACTCAACTAACGGACTGTTGCGACCTATCCACTTTCTCGGGAAATTCTCATTCAACCAATGACTTACTATTACCGCATGATGAATAGGTGCTCCATTTAGTTGAAGGTAGAGGTTCTGTCTTACATGAAGAGGAAGGGCATATACTGAATCCGAGAAATCATTATTTAAAAAATTTAAAAAAATCACTGCGTTTAGATTAACGTTAAAAAAGAAGGGCCCGATTATTCGATCATGTAAAATCCCACAAAATACATTAATTTTTTTAATTAAGATTTAAGAATTAGACACGCATGTCGACAAATAACACCACATCAGTTGAGTATAGTTATTAGAAATAAGAACAGACGAATTGAACAGTGTATACAAAATGATGCTGGGCTAATAGAAAACAGTAATATTTAAATATTATTTCGCTGTGAAGCTCATTTCTGGTAAGTATAATAAAAAAATAATAATAATTTGGCTGTCATATTGTAAGCATCCTGTATGAGTGAAATCAATTAAACTGCATGGATATACCTAAGGTTAATAAAATTATGGAAAAATACCTTGAAAATATTTGTTAATACAAGACACTCTAAATACGGAGGGAGGTGTTCCGACTTTAAGTGAAACACACTGTATGTAGTAATTTACGGTACATATTTTTCAGTACCCCGAGATAATTTTTAGAAAATTTGTATAAATTTACACAGTAGTGTAGTAGCAGAAGTTACAATATATACATATTTAAGAAAATTTTAAAGTTTTATACAATTTGTTAGTAATATATGGCATATTAAAGTGAAGTATTTTTTTATAAAAATTACAGTCATTACAGTTACTCAAATTCTTAAAATATTTTTTTCCGTAAATAATATCATATTCACATTAGCTTCAAATATTATGTTTGACATTAAATTCCTTAAAAACATTATAAGATTGATTTTTAATCTCAATCATATCATCATAAGATAGGTATTAAGCCTAGTTTTACCATTTTTTGACACAAATACATTTCATTACAGTTTTATATTACATATTTAAAAAAAATCTTTGTAAATGATGACATATAAAAGTACGAAAATAAAACAAAATATTTTTTAACTAGTTTAAGTAAGTTCTAGTACTAGTGTTAACTAAGTTACTTTTATTTTTTTGATCATATTAACATCACAATCTACTTTTTATTTGAATTTACATGTAGAGGATCAGGTGCAATTATTAATACGGTTTCAATATTTTTTTTAAGGAAAATTATTCTCTCAAACAACTTTTTTTCAGATTTGGAGTAGATGTAGTTATTTATGAAAACACGCTTTTTTCAAAATAGCGAAGGCATTTAATTATTTTCTGTATAATTAATAACTTGATTAATATCTTTTACATATAATCTATATTTTAAATAAATCTCGGCGTCTTTTGCTAAATCCTTGTAATTCTCTTATTCATCATACTCGTGTAACGTACGTCGGGTGTACCTGAAACCAGTTTTTATAAGGGACGGGGTTTCAACGGCTATCACCCCTATCAGTGTTCCACAAAAAAAATCGTGAGGGGTGACCAGTTCTGGACAGCAACCACCGATCCTGTTTTGCGGATTGTTGCAAGGTGGTGACATCTAGGGTAGAGTAGTGCGGTTACAGAGCGATGAATACGTAGCGGAAACGTTAGGGAAGGGGTTTGTGGCTGAGATTTCAGGGATGCGTTATGACTTCGCTGAGGTCTACTTATTGAATACATGCCTTTTACTTTTAATGGCGTAGTTTGGACAAAAATTATATTTTAAATTAACAGGATTATTCACATTGACCACACCGTTGAACATAATTTATAGTGTATCCACAGGTGTTTGTATTAAAGCAATGTTTATATAAGTAAACAAAGGAAATTTAATTTCTTGAATAAAAAATGCCTTATTGTATATATGAGTTGATTATGAATATATAGGGTGTATCACGAAGAAGGGTCAGTAGGATTATCTCAAAAAGTAGTCAGAATTGAAATCTGAATATTTGTATACAAGGATTTATCAGTAAGATCTATTCAATGAAAATAATGTCGTCTTCCTCGCACTTCCGGTTATACTGGAAGTCATCATCAACTCTGTTATTTCAATTGGCACACTCTGTATATTTATGCTTTTTTAAATTCTACGGCAAATTCTAGACTAATTCCATACTCGGTCAAAATGGCCAAAATGTGACAGTTATTACCAAATTTCGAAAAAAAATTGAGGGATGCAAGTGATTTTTTAAAACATTTAGCTTTATTTATTAATGAAATTTGGCATGGATAATTTAAAAGCAATGGAATTGAACCAGTTTGTGTCAAATTTGTAAAAATTCATACAGAGTGTTAAAAAACGTGTGGCTAATATTGTGACTTTAAAGTTGAATTTACTCAAAAATTTCAAATGGTACACCCTGTATATTAATGGATACAGCATTAAACTTGCTTTAAAATGATACTATAGTTCCTTAGATATACCTAAACTCAACAGTTCTTGTGTAATTTATAAATTATTCATTTCAACACAGAACACAGAAAAATCTATGGTGGATTTGATAAATAAACGGGGTCTGATTACTGAACTGTAATTTTTATTATCGTTATACCTTCATAAAAAATAATTATTCAGCATATTAAATTAAAAAGAGAGGATGCTTTAAATAAATCCACCGTAGATTTTTCTGTATTGAAATCAATCATTTCCAATTTACACAAGAACTGTTGACTTTGGGTATAGGAAACTATAGTATCATTTTAAAGTAAATTTAATTCTGCATCATTTAATGTAATAATATACAGAATGTACCATTTAAAATTATTAAATTGGAATAAATTCTACTTCAACGTCACAATATTGGCCACACGTTTTTAAACACTCTGTATGAATTTTTGCAAATTTGACATAAATTGGTTGAATTCCATTGCTTTTAAATTATCCATGCCAAATTTCATTAACAAATGTCGGAGTTATTTTGTTTTTCAAAAATCAATTGCATCTCTCAATTATTTTATAAAATTGGTAATAACTTGAAAACTGTCACATTTTGGCCTATAATACCTTATATGAAAATAGTCTAATTTACCGTCGAATTTAAAATTGCATAAATATACATAGTGTTCCATTTGAAATAACAGAGTTGGTGATGACTCGGTATAATCGGAAGTGGGAGAAAGTTAATACTATTTTCATTGAATAGATCTTTCTGATGTATAAAAAATAAAAGATTTTCATATTTCAATTCTGATTACTTTTTGAGATAATCCTACTGGGCCCTCTTCGTGGAAATGGAAATACGTATTTTTTATTTCACTTTTGAATTCTGCACCGAATTCTAAGTATGTTTCATGAACCATGTCCTATACCTAAACTCAACTGGTTTCGAGAAATTTACGATTCATTCATTTATTCATTTATTTATTAATGAAACAGAACAACAAATCAAATTAAATGTTCAAATTGTTGACAACACAGGAACAGAAAAAACAGCAAAAAATATTAACCTCATTGTCAGTACCTATGCAATATTTTTGAATTAATATTTTTCCAAATAGATGGATTGGAAGGACAAGTTTTATCGAATGGCCAGCTAGGTCTCCAGATCTATCCCCATTAGATTTTTATCTAATGGGGTTATTTGAAAGCCAAAGTCTACTTCAATAAATTGGAAAATATTGAAGCATTGTAGAATAGAATTAGAGCATCAGAAGTACAACATATCGAGCCCCAAACGTTAACTGAAGTATTACGAGAATTTGAAGTCCGACTTGTGTATTGTCAGGAAGTTAATGGTCAACAATTTGAACATTTAAGTTGATTTGTTGTTTTGTTTTAGCAGAATTCAAAAATGAAATAAAACGTAGGTTTTTTCCATTTGAAAAAATTAAGTTGATTGTCGTAACATATTTTTGGGCCACCCTGTATACATAAGTACTATCAGAAAAGCCGCAGTGAAAAATAAATGCCGACGTGTCCGAACTCTCTTTCTTCTATGTTTTACAATATAGAAAATATATTATAAATTTTAAAAGATGGCCGAACCCTTCCCGAGTTACCCTAAATATTTACTGTAACTAAACTAAACTTTCTAACTAAAAGTGAGCAGAACCTCATTCGTTTTCGTCTCACTAACAAAGCAATGATCGACCCTTGATAACTGGCGATGCAATTCTAATAGGCGTAAGTCCCCCCTACCCTCCCTCGTCCGACGCCCCCCTCGACAGCGCGGGTGGCTTGGAAGGGAAGACGAGAAACCAGAAATTTGGAAATTTCGTTAGCAAAGTCCCGCAGCAGCCTTTTGTTCCCGGCTCGGTCTGGCGTACTTTGATGAGTGGTCCACTGAAACTTTATAAACTCATACATGGCGCGCTTTGAAATGCCAAGTTTGTAATGTTAAATGTATTCCAACTCGCCAAACTACGGCTTCCCTATTAATGGAATGCACAAGTTTAATTGATCTTTGTTGAGGAAAACACATAACGAGCAGTTCTTAAAATTACTCAACCAACTTCTCGGCGAGATCTGCCCCTGGCTTTAATGTTACTTATTTTTATGTTGAGCCACTACGTTAATATTTTCAGAAAATAATAATAATAATAATAATCCTTCGAATCCAATTTTTGGCGCACTCGCTGGAAAACTCCTCAAAAAAAACGAAATAGTGGTACGCAAAAAACACTCAGACTCGGTCCAATTCCAGATACCAACTGAATTGCGTATTGCTTGACAGCTGAGAATCTCGTGTTATCTGCCGCGCCGTTGTCACATTGCTCGATATGAATTTTATCGAATTTAAAATTTTTTTAGTGTTTAGACCCCTTCATTAAGAAAATGCATTCTTTATATTCAAGTAACGTGAATACATTTTTTGAAATAATAATCTGGTTATATTTTTTCTAACTTTTAGGATAAACGTGTTAATAGTTTGAGCAGCAAGCAGAAGGGGTGTGGGGTAGAGCGGGTCAGAGGGATCCATATTTAATGAGTGGCGGCACCGCCGCATTTCCTGCAATCACTAGCAAACCGAGATGATTAAGATAGTTTGCGGAACATATGAAGTCGAATGTGAACAAAATAGGATCGAAGGCGATGGGGAAGAGCAACTGGGAATCGAGTTAGCCGCGGGCGGCTGTGGCGGCAGATGCAAGTAGTCGGTCTGAGGATCTCCCGATTGCCAATATGCATGTATTATTGCAATTTGTACAATAATTTCCAGAGGCAATCCGACGCGCCGTCGAATTTCACCAGGTCTTAGGAACTCGTAATGCGATTTTCGAAGATTCGGAATATATCACGCGCTCAGTTCTTTATTCAATTTGAGGTGTCTCGTCCACGAGGCATCTTTATCCCACGCTGTTAATCAATTTTGCCTCCCTATAGCGGCCACCTCTATTAAACTATTCCGACCCTCCGAAAATCATTTCCACCATTTATTTTTTATTGCTAAGCTTTAAGAGCAAGGAGGTAAGAACTTTCCTTACATTTCTAACCTCAAATGGAAATCTCTACCATGGACGCCGTTTAAGGGGAGAGGGGGCAGTTGCGCCCCTCAGAAGTTCGATAATAGTTAAATAAAAGCGCAACAGTAGATATACACTGTAAAAAAAATCGGTGTGAGTGAAAGCAATAAAGGTTCGGAGTGAATTCATTGAGTGAAATTATTGAGTACATTTTCACTCGGTAAATTTTGATCATTTCACTCATTTGTGATTCTATTTAAATTTATATTAATTTCTAATAATTTGAATGGCGCCGTGAAGATGGCACTACTTACATATTGGTCTGTAATCTCGACCACAGTTGATAGGGGCCCGTTAGATGTTCCAGAAAAGCGTGATCGCCAGGAGAAAAGGCCTTAGCCGGCGGGACGGCGGATCTCAGCTGGAGGATCTCAGCCAAGACAGGAGGAGGCCCAGCGAAGTGAACTAATTTCAACACTATATCCTAATTAATCATTTATGAGTGATTTATTTTTGCACTCATATTTAGTTAATTAAAAACCTGTCTGAGTCTGAGTAAAAAATGAATAATAGTTAAATTATATTAGAGAAAAAGTCAACTCTAAATTGGTTTTATATACTCAGATCAGAATAGAGTCAAAAGTCGCTCAATTGAGAGTTACCAGTAACTCGGATTAGAGTAAAACTCACTAATTTCTGATGCAATAGTTTCACTCAGTTATACTCATACTAATAGAGTGAAAATTTCACTCAACCGAGTGTGGACAGATGCATCATTGAGTAAAATGGAGTGAAATTTCAATAAAATTTTTTTACAGTGTAGAATTATCAGATACAACAGTAAATAAAGAGAATATTTAAAAATTTCCAAAATTTGCAAAGCATTCAATCTAAAATCTTTATAAGGATGAAAATGCAATGGCATGATCCATATGATATTCCCATAAACAATTTAGGATTAATGATACAAATCTTAGAATAAATATTTGTTATTCCCTGTTTGAGCAGATAACTGACGTAATGATTTGGTTGGACTAGCTCGTAAGCAGTTTTCGACATCTTCCAAGACTTCCTCTGTGTGAAAAGACTCTCTACCTGGAGATTTTCCTTTTCACTATTATGGAAGCCAACCATTATCATTGTTTTGTCCACTACGAAAATAGGCCTCCGGAAGAAATGTATCATGTTCTAATGAAAATGCCATGTTCTTAACCTAAAATTAAAAAAAGCGAGTAGGTTAATGAACAACATATGCAATAAATTAACTACTCACGTATAATATCCACTTCCTTTTATAATGTCGCAAAATATATCAGGTAACAACAAAATCTACAAAATAATATCCAAGCCAAAAAATCCGTGCGCCAATGAATAGCACGTCAAATTGTGAAATCGCCACAGAACACCCTGAAATCGCACAATTGACATTGGAAAAGAAAGTAATTTTAGCAAACGGAAATCAGTTTTAATAGCAATCGAGAAAAGGTACGTTCCGAATCCGGTCAATCATTCTCGATCTCTCTGTAGAAATGTATACGCCCAGTTGAAGAACGCGAGCGCGGGCAAACGAAATCTAACAACACAATTGCATTGGGCTACTGGACAATAAATCTCAGCTTTTGACAAGTGGTTGACAAATTGCCCAGCAGTGTAGTGCAGCAATGCGGAATTTGGTGTGATTTAGGTAATTTTAATTTTTTATAGGCACCTTCTATTAATCATTTATATTACATTTGCGAAAGGGAGAAATAATATTATTACAACATGGCATTTTGGGACCTTTTGAAATGAACAAAATGAAATTTACCATCACTATAATAAAATTGTTTGAGGATATAAATAATTAAAATATGTCGTTGGCCAAATGAACATATAATAGAAATTTTCTACACATTATATACAAATTATTATAATTTTTTATCTTTAGCAGAAAACTTTTCTAGGGACGCCTATGAATGTCATTAAATTTTATTGCCAGGCGTTTTTTGCATGTTCAACTGACATCGGAAAGACTTTCTCACTTTTTCTTAATTTAGAAGAGTATGATAGATGAATAATTCCAAAATGGAATTCGTGTCTTATGGGAACACGAAAATGACATAATTTTCGACCTCCAGGTACTTAGACATTATATTTTTTCACAATTATTTACCACGCCAGGGCGCCAGTCAACAACAGTCATATCAGCACCCTCGCGTCGCGCTTTTTCCCCGAAAAAAAAAAGCCGCCGACCCCGCCACCATTAATCACCCGCGATATAATTAATTTCGCAACGATAGCCGAATCTCTGTTAACGCATTAATAACGACTTGGCTGGCGCTCGGATATTAAATTAGCAGACATTCTAATACATAATCGCCTCGTTAACAATTCGTATCAAATGTACCCGAAGGGTTATCTCCCCCGTTCAACGCCAATGGCGATTCTCCACCATGTTATCTAACACCTCCTCGACACCCTCCCGGCGAGGGGGTGCGGACGGGTTAACCCTTTCACGGCTCCGGGTTTGCATCGTGACCACTGGCGTACCGACCCAGGAAGCCATCTTGGCTCCCCGTAATGTATTCATAGGGACTGAATAATTACTTTCGATGGAAAATGTCTAATTAAACTGTTTGGCGTTAACGGAAAACAATTAAAAATAAACAGCGGTCACACGAAAAATGTTTTTCTTATTTCCTGTTTTTCTTTTATTTTAAAAATTGTATACATTTTTTAAATATATTGTTGTTGTCAAATGTTTCTGAAAATGTTTTGTAAGAATGAAATAACTGAATGCGGTAAAAACCAAAGAACAATACTTAATCTACAACCGCGCATTTTTTTAATATTAGATTTTTAAATATAACCCTTTTAAAACGGTACGTTACTGTAGCCTTTTCATATGGTCCGTAATTTTGTATTTGATATGAGGGCTGTATGTGCCATTAACAATAATAAAAACATCCTAATTTGTCCAACCTTTACTAGATGTTACATTTTTACATTTTTTTTTGAGGCTACGGTGACATAAACAATACGTTGTGGTTAAAGTTGCCAAATTGTTTGTATTACCGTCTTGTGCTCAATTTTGAAAAAAAATTGGATTCGAGCAATATTCTGAAGGTGAGACATCAGAAATAGTGAATGAAGCAACAGGTTTACTGCCGGAAGAGTTTAGGGCAAGGTATGAAAAGGAATATAACAATCGATTATTTCGCTGACAATTGTAAAACCAAAAGATCTTCACTTTGGTGCTACTACGCCTAGCTGAAAAGCACATCGCTTATGAAAAAGATTAGTAGCATTTCTGAAGCAAAAAGTCGGTTGGATATCGGCCTAAAAAATCCAACATATTTAATAGAAAAGAGGTGGGTAAATTCTTTATACTTAGTTGGGCAAGGACTTTTCATGACGAAGGTACGATTTGTTTTATTATTTATTTGTTGATTTAACTTAGAGAATATTACTAATTCGACCACAACAATAATTTAGATAGACATAGATACATGTATAACAGTAGACACAGACATTGATATTTTTCAAGATTTTTTATTTTCGTTCATTTGTCAAATGGTCATCAATATTCCTTTAAATTCTTATATAATTGTGACGTTTAAATATTTTACCATCATGGTCTTTTTAAAAATAATATGGCATTTATTTAATTTAATAGAAATACAAATTTTATTAAAGTTTGAAGTTATTCTCTACTTTTTCTAACCCTTAACTTTGTTCTTTCACATTCTCCCAAGTTTTATCTTAAAATAAAAGGCTATATTTGCATACGTTTATGAGACAACATTAACATGCAAATTTACCAAAGAATTTCTGTAAGTAATAAAAAGAACTGAGCTAAGTACAGTTCCTTGAGGAATCCCCCAATTGTATATTGTTATTTCATTTTCCCATATTAACATTACAAAAAACAATAAATTACAAATTGGACTTTATAACAACTTTGTTAGATGCCTTGTAAAAGTTTGTTAAAAATTTCTTATTGTCTTGTTTTTTATCTATTGACGATTTTAATTCACATATGTGTACCAGTACTTTTATAAGTACCTAACTTTATGACAAAAAATGTACTTATGTATGTGAGTGGTCAATAAACTTCTATTCTATAAGTACCTGTGATTTCTACTAATTGCTTTCTACAACTCAAATAATTTTAAATAGCTCTAATACTCCCTTGCCTGCCAAGATCTCTGCGGCGATTATCCTTACTAATTAATGTTAATTATGAGACTGTAATTATGAAATTAGTTTGATATAAAACAAATGGCAAAGAGTTAAAATAAAGTTGGTACTTTTTAATTAAATTGCAATTTTTTAACTATATTTCATTTTAGTAGTGTATTGTATGCCTTTTTTGCATAAAAACATTGAATATAAAAAAATCATAATAAAACAAGTGGACTATTTTAAGCAAACCTTTAATTATTTAAAAAATTATAATCAACTCTATTTGCCTAAAGGTTTACTTCATACTCACACTACAGTTCACTTTAAAATAAAGTTCGATAATTGTCATAGTAACTTACTGTGATAATGCTTTGAAGCTCCATTAAATTTAAAGGACATTTTAATTTATTGTAAAACTGGACCTAATTACAATTACTTATAAAATTGCCTATATGTTCATTCATATTCATAGAATATAAGTGAAAACATCTTTGCTTATTCCACACCACGCTTGATAAATTTTATATAGCAGGTAGTCTGTAATTTCCTCTGCTAATACTTTGGTTCCAGTTCTCTCCGTACCGGAAATGAAAATGCGTGAATATACATTTCCGTGGGCGTGGTTTGAAGTTGCAAATTTAATTTAAGAAAATTTGCGGAAATAACAGACGTTGCCCCAACATTTTCCAATATATAGCTGTAAGTATTATCCAAAACTACGTACGATAGTTAGTACTGTTTAACTAGCTGCATATACAAATGACGAAATGTTTAAACATTTGGTTTTACACATTTTTTTGTGAAATCTTTATCCTTAAATATAAAACTAAGTTATCAAATTCGATGAATGACGAAGCATGGGATATATCTTTATAACCAGCATGTTTACGCAGATTAAAATCCTCATTACATTATGGAAAGATTTTTACTCTGAATTTAGTGTTGGTTTTATCAGTAACTTTCTGCTTGGTCTTATTAGATTACCAAATCGTCAGGATGGCAACAATTATTTAAATTTTCTGCAAAATACAAAAAATTGTTTAATAATCTACCAGTTACTCCACGTAATCACATGTATTTTATGAATGACGAAACGCCACCGACTTTAGTTTGCAAACTATAAAAGTCCGTAAATTTTCCCAATTTTTTTCAATGTTTCAATTTATTAAATGAAAAATGGCATAAGAAAAATCCCTTTTATTTCTCCAAATAACCTACGCTCAAGGGCATGCCCTGCTTTTTTCTAACGTCCTGCTTGTTCATTATATTTTGTCCCGCCTAAAAACTCTTACGAATGAAAGTGGTTTTAAAAACGTGAAAATTTTCTCTTTGTATGATACTTTATCCCCAATACCCGCACAAAGAAAACACAATTCTAAGCTCACCCAGCATCGCCTCCTAGTTACCAAGTCGTCCTAGGGCTCGATTAGAATCCGACGAACAAGAAACCCGAGCAAGTGTAGCATAACAATTCGTTAGTTAAGACGCGGGGGTGAGGGCCGAAGGGCCATAGGTTTTGCAACCCTTTACGCCCTCCACGTTGTAATTTCGGCCGGCCGCCCCTCGTCCCGCGGCCCCTTCGGACGGACCCTCGCTGAATAATTACCAAAGAGGGCAGCCTGACCTCCTGAGACCAGTGGGGTTGCTCTCTAGCTCTGCGTCTTTAATTTGCGCCTCCGTTTCCAGGGAAGGCATTAAACATTAACAAACGCGTTATTACGTGGGCAATTGAAACGTTTATTGACGCTTTCTCGACGTTAAGGAGTCTTGAGATGACTGAGAGATGATGTGTTTATATTTTATTATCTACATCCATAAATAAGACACACGAAAAACAATTATATTAAATATTTACACAATTGCATAATTTTATTGACTGGAATTTATACCGAAATTTATAAATACATTTTATGTAGCACATTGTCAACAAATTGTATTTTTTTCGCCTAGAAACATTTTTTGACTTCAATAATTCAATAATAAATAATTTCTTTTGTTCTTGCATTCAATTTACAGTGTGTCCCGTTTTTCAGGTTAACACTCCTGGAAATGTGAGAAGGCTGTGGACTTATCGCAAGCCAATTTTTTTACAAATAGTATCTTGAAGGGAGGTTATATTCTACTAATAATTTTATTGATGTAACAAAAGCCTGACCTACTACGACTTTTTAAAAGGGTCGTTTTTCCAGAAAGCGGTATTAGGTAATTTTTTATCAAAAAGATAATATCACCAGGCTATTCAACACCCATATACCAACTTTGAACCACAAATGTCTATTGAGTGTTTTTTATGTGGTGTCAAACTTTGAAAAATCAGACAACTAAAAATTATAATAAGTAGATCAAAGATTGCCGTGAAAGTGAAAACAAGTACCAATCGGACAAAGAAAAAATACAGACACCGTAAATTTAACACTTTTAATTCCTGCCATAGTAAAAATAATAATTAACGTACAAAAAATGTAAATAATGAATTATATATATTAAGTTGTTAAACAAAAAATAGTAAACAATGTAAATTAAATTTTACTTTTCTCGAACTATGGACTTTTCCTTTTTGGGTTTTGTAAAACAAAAAGTTTATAAAAACAGACCAAGGAATTTGGATGACCTAATGAATTGCATAAGACAAGTTTGTGCAGAGATTACTGCACAACGGGTATGTACATTATTTTTAAATTTAAGAAGAGGATTGGAAAAATGTGTTCGACTGGAAGGATTGGTGGAGAAAACTAAAACTTAATTTAACTTTGCAATTTTTTTGTTTAAGAACTTAGTATTTATAATTCATTAAATTTTTCTCAAGTCATTAGTTTTATAATTAATTAATAATAATTAATTAATATAATTAAAAGTATTAAATTTATAGTGCCTGTATTCTATCTTTGTCCGATTGGTATTTGTTTTTACTTTCATGGCAATCTTTGACCTGCTTATTATAATTTTTAGTTGTCTGATTTTTCGAAGTATGGCACCACATAAAAAAAACACTCAATAGACATTTGTTGTTTAAATTTGGTATATGGGCATTTTAATGGGTGTTGAATAGCCTGGTAATATTATCTTTTTAATAAAAAAAATGCCTAATACTGCTTTCTGGAAAAACTACCCTTTTAAAAAATCATAGTAGGCCAGGCTTTTGTGACATCAATAAAATGATTAGTAGAATATAACCTCCTTTCAGGGTACTATTTGTAAAAAAATTGGTTTTCGGAAAGTCCACAGCCTTCTCACATTTCCAGAGGTGTTAACCTGAAAAACAGGACACACTGTATATACAGTGTGTTTATTAAGTACCTGTATAAACTTTAAAGGGTGAATCTTTGACTAATTTTAAGATCAAAAGTTCATATCAACATGGGTTCCCAACGGCTTGATTCTTGAGATACAGAGTGTTAAAAAAATTGTTTGGCAATTTAATTATATTTTTGTTCAAAAGCATGGCAATTTGACGAAATTCGGAGAACTGGGAGTATTGATGATGAGAAACTTACATATTTACTTAGTTTTTTGTTTAATGTTAGAAGGTGCCACATGCTGTACCTGGATTTAAACAATCATAACTTTTTTGTGTCGTTCGGTACGTCATTTTTGACATACCGAACATACCTATTCTCCATTCAATTTTATGTAAAAAAGGTAAATTATTTGTCGGGTTTATAGTTAAACCTGCGTTGGAATTTTGTAAGTTGAATCATTAAGAGTATTTGAAAAATAAGCGAAAAATGGTCATATGCTATATTACACTTTAGGTACATCACTTTTCAAATAACCAAACAAAAATTTTTTTGGACGCTGTCTCTCAAGAACCAACTTGTTGGGAACCCACGTTGATATGACCTTTTTATCTTAAAATTATTCAAAGATTCACCCTTTCAAGTTTGTACAGGTACTTAATAAACACCCTGTAAGTATATCAAGTAACACTCATATACCAAATATTTGACATTACATACTATTTTCGGATATATTTCAGAAATCGTAAACTGTGTTTCAGTTTTGTTAATTTTATTTCAGACAGAACAATTTGAAATTAAAATATTTTATATGTATTTCACGAGTATATCTGATAATTTGTATTTTAGAACGAAATTAAACTCAATTATGCCATATCCCGTTATTACAGCTATGCAATAATATTGAATTGTCTAATATAAATAATTAATCACCCTTTTAAATACATTTGTTGAAATCTTCTAAAGAAACAGTTTATACTCTCTGAAATATTGTAGAATTGAAGAACTTTAGGCATTAATTAACTTTTTCTGAAGTACGACTGAGCAACCTGAAATATTACACATTATTTTTTAACACTTTGATTGATATTTTTTCGTGTCCCTTAAGTCTTTCATTTTGGGCTACGAGACACTTTTGTATCGGCCGCAAGACTGTAGTGAAGTTTGAACAACTTGGACACTAGACCTAAATCTATCGTGGTCTTACAACTCGGAGTAAAATATAAAAAATGTATTTCATATAATTGATATACAAAATATAATTAGGTTGCAAATGTACGAAAGTGAAAGCGGATGGTCATACTTTGCACTGGTCAAGAACATTGACCTTGTTAATTAATTACAGAAAACCAGAGTCGACGTTCGATCACCTCTCTTGATTGCTCCGCTAATTTCCGAGGTGGATCTTCTTTGTTGTTTCCTGCCTTTAGCCACTCTAGATTTCAGTGATTACTGGTCTTCTCTTGATCCATCCTCGGATTTCCGGATTTATGTTGCTTATATCGTCCCTTTGTCATGAATCGAATTTCGTGTTGCTTCACTAGAAAATTAGATACATCGGTAATTTTAGGCAATTAGCGTCTACGGTAGCCGCTACTTCGGCTATCTGGATAGTTTTAGTGGCGGACTCGATGTCCTTAGACGTGTCCTGCTCTGCCCGAGTAGCTTTGCATGGAGCTTTCTGCATTTGGATACAGAACATGGGTGAAATTGTTATAAAAAATGTATAACACCAAAGTCATGTTGCTAAAGTCATAAATATACTTTTAAGCAAATATGATACATTTAAACAATTTAATTCAAATTTAACAAAACATTCTCAGTTTTCCATAACATTTTAAGCTATATTATTTCAGCTGTGCCTTGGCGTCGATCCAGTGCGTCGTGCCGCTACTCCGGACGTTCTCCGCGCGGGGCTAGGCGTCTCGAGGAATCCGAATAACTCGCATTCCGGGGGGTGATCGTGAATAGCTGTCCTGATGAAGCGGCTACGTCCAGCCGTGGAGCTCTTGGCCCCGCCGCAACACAAAACGCTAGCTCCCGGTGAATTTCGGCCTTTGTTCCCCGCCGCCGCCGGCCCGAGCACATCCGCCCAGCCGAGTCGACGGCGGCGGCCCTTTCGGGGGTGGCGGTCCTTCCAGTTGGGCCGCTCCGGCGATTGTTCTGTTGGGAGCGTAGTCGGACTTTGCTTGATGGATAAATGCGCGAATTATTAGCCCGGAAAATTGTTTGGG
Organism: Anoplophora glabripennis; assembly: GCF_000390285.2. Taxonomy (NCBI): domain Eukaryota; kingdom Metazoa; phylum Arthropoda; class Insecta; order Coleoptera; family Cerambycidae; genus Anoplophora; species Anoplophora glabripennis. Next base: position 3,009,574 of record NW_019416749.1, on the reverse strand, counting down.
TTTTAGTTGTATCTTGGTTTTGGATCTGTCTATTGCATTGTGCCCCATTGTGTGCAAAGGCAACGGCGCCGAGCAATTGCGAAGCTGGGCCCCTCATGGTGGGCCCTTTGAGGCTACCCACTGCAAATATGGTCCCAATCCTTGTAAGAAGTAGAACTGTAGTAGAACTATCTATAAATAGATATTTTTATGTCGGATATGTTTGAGAACTTGTGGGAGGAGGTATAGCTCCACAAACAAGTGCTTAAAACTGTTCTATTCTAATATTCAACCATTTAAACATCTGTTCAAGCTTATTTCTGACCAAGGATACACTTAGGGAGTAGAAAAATCTTACGTAAGTTGGTGATGTTGATGTTTGATTGTTTATGGACGTTGTCTTGATATAACTGGTCCTCCAGCGATGATGGTTGGTGTTTAGTATGGTGATGTTTTTGACTCACCACTTCCAGGAAGAGGTAGGCTGCTTTTAGATTTAGTCAAAAGAAGTAAAAGAACACTTGCCTGTCTTATAACTACCACTAAAATCTTCACAATTGTTCTAAAAAATCACAATAATTCTATGCTTGTGGTGTATCTCTTGGAGTAGAACAGGTACTTTATTCAACTGGTGGATGTCTAGTCTGTCTTATAACAATTACCTGAAAGGGAATATTGTCAGAAAAAATGTTCTATGAAAGAATAAAAGAAGGCATTCCTCTTGGGAATGAATTTAGTCAATATTTGGAAAAGATAAGAAAGACAGAGCCGATAAAGTAAGACATAATTTATATAGCCACGTGGTGGAGTAAACATTGTGCGTTCTACAACATATACCAGCATAACCTAAATAAATCTTATTATAGCGTTCACTTATCTAAAGCAATGAGATAATTAGGGCACAAGTCCTTACAGTTTTCAAAAGCTTTCTCGGAAAGTGTACATTCTCAATTCCTAGCAGTGCGCGTGATCTTAAAGAGTAGTGAAAACATTAGTTTGTTTCTCACTATTTATATTCCTGAGTAGATGTCGCTTTAAACTATAGAAGGCGTATTCGTTTAGATACTCGAGGTTCCTTAAATATTAACAAAGTGATTGGAGTAATAGGATGTTAATGAAAATGGTTAGAAATTAAGTTAAATTGAAAACGAACGAATATTGTAAATTAATTAGTTATAATGTAATGGAATTAGCCAAAATTCGTTACAAGTTCGATATTTCCGCCTATTTAATACTGGAGTATGAGGTTACTATCAAAACGATCAAAACAAGAAACAAATACCGAGTGATAGTGATCCCAACCGAAAAGTGAACATATCGCTTTCGTGACTGCATCCAATGCTTCCAAATGTTTCACATCCTTCACTGTGGGTATCTTCAGTAGCGACTCTAATAAAGGTTCTAAATATACTGAATATCTACAGGTCTGGTCATATTTTTATTTCCGATACAAAATTAGTAAATTATATAAATATTTCACGAGTCTCCCCTAATAATTCTAACTCCGCCCCCATATCATTTGTACAACTTTATGCCATCGATATATGGAGAATAAAAAAACGCTATAAGTGCGCAAAGCCTACGTACGTCTAAGATACGTACATACGGAAGATAGAATACTGGACAATAATTACGTTTTTGAATTATTGCGATGGCATAAAGCGTATAAGCCACGGCCTGGAATTGACGGCAGTGTTGCCATACGTACAGTAATTACCCTATTTGTACAATATTTTTTACAAGAATGATAAGTGGTTTTGAGACCATACTAAAGCATTACAACTTTATTACAAATTACTTATAACCTTTAGTAAAAACTAAAGCGGTATTCTAAAATAAAATGAGTGGTAATTCTTAAGCAAAATAATGAATTATTTTCAAATGCTTATTAAATAAAGCTTATTATTAATTAATACGGTGTTCAAACAAACCACCTGCTTAAACTTTACAATACCCTAATCTGTCGTAAAATTCTTGACGAACATTTGACAAAATTTCAGTACTAACTGATCCTAAAATAATTCTAATTTTAAGCCGTAATTCGTCCAAATTTGCGGCTCTTTCGTGTCGATGTTTGTAGAGAAGTTGCGTTAAATGACCCTATAAAAAGAAGTCGCAGTGTGTCAGATCTGGAGATCGAGGAGGCCAAGGTATGATACCTCTTGTGGAAATAAGCCTTTCAGGAAAAGTTTGTTCCAAATAATCTTGAACTGGCCTTACGTTGTGTGCAGAACACCCGTCTTGCTGAAACCAAATTTCCTCAAAATTTATATCCAAGTTTCGTACAGCCGGTACAACACTATTTTGTAATAAATGCAAATATCTCTCAGCATTTCAGTTACCATCAATAAAAAGGGATCCACAATATTATCGCCTAAAATGCCAGCCCAAACATTTACCTTTTGAGGGTACTGCGTTCTTAATGGTATACTTAAATGCTTGTTTTCCCGGGATCAATATTGGACCGCTGAAGGAAAGTACGGAAAAAGATGATTCGTCTGTAAATAAAATCTGCCTAGCAAATTCATTATTTTCATCTATTTTTTCCCTAATGGATTCACAAAACTCTATACCCCTTATTTGATCACAAGGAACAATTTCTTGAGAAGTTTGCATTTTATAGGCTTTGTAACCATTCTTCTTTAAGATGCGACGAACTGTACGACTTGAAATGTCAAGTTCTTCGGAAATTTGGGAGGAAGAACTCACTCACTTACTTCCACAAAAGCATATACATTAACCTCTTTTTCTATCCTTGCTTCAGGAATTTGACGAGGTTCCTGATTGCTACATTTCGTACACCGATTAGCACATCCACACTCCTCAAACTTCAAAACAGTTCTAGCAGTGGGGACTGGATCGTCGGGATATGAAAATATAAATCGACCAACGACTTCCTCTGCACATTCTGCACGACAATACCATTTAATAATATTAATTTTTTGTTCGACACTGTACACCATTTTTATTTTGTAATATTCCGTCTACTTCTTATCAAATGTTTGAGTGAAATAATAATAAAAATAAAACTAAGCAAACAGCAAAGCGCTTTAGGTATTCGGTCGGTTCTTAAAAAATGCAACGGGGCACGTGCGCTCCCACAGCCAACCAATTACGAGAGTCCGAGTCGCAGCCTCGATGATATATGTCATGTCCGACCCCTTCCACCCGAAGTTGATAGGGGAGATGCGTGTAATTTACTTAGTCTATGCGGAAGAATTACTGGCCAGACTGGTATGTTGCTCTGGAGTCAGAACAATGCTACAAGTTTGGTTCTTTAGTTTACTTTTATACTTATTTAAACTTTTATTTCTTTTAGTTATTATTATTATATTACCTATTATTTATTTTATTTTGTTGTTTATTCTTAATTGATTAAGAATTTGTTTCTTCTTGTTGTCTTAAATTAAAGAATATAATATATATTTTTTGTTAATTTGTGTTCATTTCATATTATAAAATAAAATACCCGATCTAAAAACGAATGCTTCAGAGTTTTGGTTCCCCCTCTGTACAAACGCCAAACTAATCCCGTGTAATGGCAAGTTTATCTTTAATATAACTGATGGAGAACAACACCGTCGTGGAGCATTACTCCATCCGAAATAAGTTTGCCTCGGTGGCTGAGGCTCCCAACTTAACTAAACACACTTACTGCTCGTTCGAGTCACACTACAACCACTCTACACGAATTAGTTTCGGACCTTAAGTTTGCTTAACGTGAAGTTTAGTTTACGCTGCCGCCTCTCTCATATTTTCTCTTCGCCGGGGATTCGCAATGATTTCGTTTGTGAGCGATACTCGCACCCGTATCCTTGAAAGTGTTGGTTTTCACCTTGATTGTACCTGTAACAATATTCAGGTGGGATGCACCCTTTAACAAAAATTTGAAAGCGTGCATACTGCTTTTGCAATTTTGCATACCTTACTGTTTTCCATGTTGAATAGATATGGCGGCTCGTGAATCTAGAAATAGTTAACAAATCGATCCTGCGGTCAAAAATTTTCTCGTTGGGGTCATTTATCTGTTTTATCAACTATTTTTTTTATATTGAGCATAGCTAATGCACTTTATTTTTCTTATCTCATTTTTCTTTATCAGGCGAAAAACAACGCTCAGTTTTGGTTTCTGTCACAGGGAGAGTACACAACATTTGTGAAAGGTTTACACTAAAAGTAATGCGTAAGTTAAACAGTTGAAACATAACAACTTCTTTAAATATTAGTATAGTGTACTGCAGGGTTACATTTTGGGTCCGATCTTGTTTATTCTGTACATAAATTAAAATTAATACACTTATGTCTGATTGTTATTTTACAGCTTACGGTGATGTTAACATTAATTACTTCTGATGAAAATTGTAATTGTGCGATTTTTAGGTCTTCACATGAACATGTAAATTAGTTTGTTTATTGTGAAAATCTAAGTTATAATTGATATTTAACAGATTGAGATATATTTTTACCAACTTATCCGTATATAGAAATAACCACTGTTGTATAACACCTTATGGTGACAATAACAAATGTTAGTTCGTTCGAAATTAGATTGTCTGTGTCTAGATATGTTTAATATGTGAAAATTATGGAAAAATCAACCATCAGGGAAAGTTGCAGGAGAAAATTTTTAGAAATTAAATAAAATGAAAGATGTTAAATAAAAGAATATATTTATGGATATCCGTCAGTATAGAATTATGCACGTAGTAGTAAGGTCATCCCAATTTAATACAAGAGCAATTCAAAACATTATCGTTTTTCTTGTTTTTTCGTTAAAGAGTGACCGCAAAAAACCTGTGATTTTCGCCCGTTTTTTCACAATTCGCAGAGAAATAAAAAAATACATAAAAATATGTTTTTGGTTGTAAAAAACTGAAATGAGCATAGCTTTTAGAATTTTGAAAATTTTAAAAATCACCTATGCTTAAGGGTTGAAAAAATGCCAAAAAATGAAGAATTTGAATATTACCAATTGATATAAAAACTATTAGCATGTGAATTATCTTAATCTATTTTTTTTTGGAATTTTTGCAATTATTTATGATATTCTCTATTTTTAGAGATGATTCCACCCCCTGAACGCGCTTAAGGGTGGATTTTCTAATTCAACATGCTTATTTCAGTCATAATAATAAATCTTTCTTTGTATCAAGAATAATTCGATAGAAAAATTCACATGCTAATAGTTTTTATATTTATTGGTAATAGTCAATTCTTCATTTTGGGCTTCTTTTCAACCCTTATATAGAAGTGATTTCTGAAAATTTTCAAATAACTAAAAGCTATGCTTATCTTAATTTTTTACGACGAGTAATTTGAGATCAAAAACATATTTTTATTTATTTTCTTTAGTTCTCTGCGAATTGTGAAAAACTGGCGATTTTTGCGGTCACTCTTTGTACCCACATTTTATTTGGTGAAAGCTCTTCTTTTTCAATTGTGTTCTCTTCATAGCAAAAAATTCACGTGGTAATTTTTCTTTGAAAATAAAAAGGAGTTTTTCGTCTAAAAAAATCTCTCTGCTCCTCGCGGATTTGACCCTTCAAAGGAAGGCCTTCAAATACGTTAATATGAACGAAAATAAATTCAAAAAAGCCTTAAGTACAAACGAAAAACCATAAAGTAGAAAAAAAACTTTGGAAATTAGACTTAAAAATTCCTGGAGAATTCCAAATCGCAACGTATAATATAAATCTTTAAATTATCCTACATACAAAAATCTATAAGATTTAAATCGGGTTTTCGAGGAGGCCGCCACTGAATTATCAATCATTTGAGTATGTTTCGTTCAATTATTATTGTCGGTCGTGCTTTTTATTTTATTTTAATAGTTTTAAGCTGATCGAAATAAACTCAAAAATGTTGTCAAAATCTAGATATGCAAGAGATATCTAACCTAATAGACAAAACTCTTAACTGATGATATTACTGAAAATAATTACTTCATGGGTTACATGCTTCAACCAGCATTGAATTATACCGAGCAATATCTAATACGTAACTAATAAATAAAAATTATCCAAAATAAAAATCTAAAATTGCGATATTGTTAAATAATCAAAGAAACACACTGCATTATTGTCGCTCAAACATCACGATTGAAAAAGGGCAAAACATACATAAAAATAGCCACTATAGATAATAACTATTTTTCCATTTCTACATTTTACTTAGAATTGTTTTTTCAAATGGAATTAATAAATCAGTATTAACAGAACAAAAATATATATAAAAAAAACTAAAACTTTTACAAAAAATAATATTTTCAAACGATCATGTCAAAAGTGTTGCCGTTATTAGTAGATTAATGTGATTCGTTTTTTTACCCTTATTAGTAAACCTCTTGTATAAAATATATATTTTATTATTAGTTGTCGTATTTTTTGCTAATTTCAATAAATTTAAATTTTTAAATTTTTGTCAAGAGGAATTAACTCTTTATTTTTTCGAACATATTTATTTACACTCTGTATACCCAAATTAGCTATTGTTTCTTTGCTGTTATTCCTTTTTGTATATTGAATTAACTGAATACTTGCTTCTCTGGTTTCGCATAGAGTTTCATCTTTTATTTCCTCTATTTTGGCCACTAACAATTACCAAGTAAGCCAGAAAACCAAACTAAAGAACTTGTAGGTGTAAAATGCACCCAAAACGAAAACCCATAACCTCCAATATGTGAATATGCGGAAATAACAAAATATTTATCAATTTTATTAACGGAAATATAGTTATAATGTATTAATCAGAACCTTATGTTACACTCAAATTATGTCGATCAGTTAGATTAATCTAAATTTATATGAATTCTCAAAAGAAGAAAACAAAAACATTCTACCGCAGTGTTGCCAACCACAAATTAAGAAAAGGCGATACATCACTATATGAACATTCCACTAAATCGGCATCGCTACAATTTAACATAATCAAAATAAAGTAAGTTTTGGAATACATATTTTGTAATTAGGTACATTTTTATCAGGTTTAAATTTTAATAATGATTTACATTTTTTTATGTAATTAATTTTACATTAATAAAACAACAAATAATTTAATATAGATTTGGTTAAGTTAAAATACATTAAATTTAAAATTGTACAGAAATTATTGAGTTCTTACTAAAATATTTTTTTTAATTTTGTTAAAGTTTACCAAAAACTGTGTGTTTTATGAAGTACTAATGAAGATTTTAACCAAAGTTGTTATATGACCACTACAAATAACTGAATTCCATGAATGTTGGTAACACTGCTCTACTCTCTCGTCTAAATTCTGAGATTGTCTCCGTCTTGCTCTGACCCTAATTAGGCAACCATGTCAACATAGCCAGCAAAGGATTATAGACTATTGGAAACGACAATAATAAGGATTATGGTGACCAAACTTCTCCTAATCTAATTCGCTAGAGCTATTTTTTCTGTGACACATTTTTCTCGACAAAAGGGGTGGCAATTTCCGCCTGCCCACCCTGTAGATACACCCTTGCATCCCGCAACTCCGGAATCCACCCCAACCTGCTGCGAACAAGCCCATGGCCATCGCAAACACAACGAGACAATGGGTGGCGGTGGGGACGGGGGGCCGATGCCGCGTTCGAATCGTTAATCAAAGGGTTAGCGGGCGGCGGGGCGCGGGGGCTGCTGTCCGCGCCGCCGGACCACCGCCATGCCCCCAGATTTATTATTCACGGCTTCCGTAATGGAATTCCGTTATGGCGAGGACTTAATATCGTTGCGCGGTGCTGCGGCAGCCTCTGATGTGAACGAGGTGCGTAGTTTGGACTGCTGGGGTTCGCGAGGCCTTAACTAAGGAAGAAATTGTTTCTTGGAATGAAAAATGTCATTATTTTTTTTAGAAAATCTAAAATTCTCTCACTACTGTTTTGTAATTGATGCATAACCTTGAATATACCAAAATTGAACACTTGGTATTCACGTATAGAACAAAAATATTAACATAATTAGCTCAAGGCAGGGGTTAACAGTTTACCTCGAAATATATCGAAAGAACCTGAAATTACTTCGAAGTAGGTGCTAAAAACATTTCTTGAAAACTTTTAAATACTTCAAACAGCTTTGCTGTACCTATACAGACAATCGAAATATTTTGAAAACTCTAGTACTTCACTCAAGCCAAGACAAGACAAGTTTTGAAAAATCTTGTCTCGAATTTCCTGTCTTGTCTTCATCCTGACCAAGTCTTGTATTGGTCTCGAAAATTTATCAATTTGGACTTATTGTTAATATTGTCTTGGTTAATTCCACTATTACTCCAAATGCTATTTACTATTCCATAACTATATTCATAAAGTATAAAATAAAATATATCTCTGGTGTCCGAAAATTTTTACTCACCAGTTGTGGTCCAGTTTCTATTAAATTTCAATAATTGATGAAAATATTTCCATTATTATTATAAATATTAGTATTTCCGAAAGATATAGTTTAATTGCAACTATTGTTAGATATTGTCTTCTCAGGTATAACGAGGTTTATCTTTATAGACCTTACAAACATCTTAGAATATAAAGAGAAGGCTGGCTAAATATTATGTATATACATATTTTCTATTGTGTTTTATTTCGAAGTCTTGAAAAGATCTTCCTCACTATCTTGGTCTTGGTTTTGGTCTTGAATTGTCATCAATAATACTCTCTTGGTCTGGTCAAGATGACAAGATCGAGATAATCTTGATCTTGTGTGAAGCCCTAGAAAACTCTGAAATACTTTAAAATGACCTAAATATATCAAAACAGCTTCATGAAGCTTCAAAATTCGAAAACACAATTTTAAGATAATACAAAATTGCTTTAATAACATTGCAATAATAATTTTAAAGGAAAATGAATTAAAATTCATGGTACCTTTTTTGGAACGCTTGAAAATACATCAAAAAGGCTTCATAAAACATTAAAATAAAAAAATCAAACAAAATGCAAAATAATGAGAAATTATTAAATATATATATATATATATACCTCAAAATGTTAATTTTAAAATACTTCAAAATGTTTAGAAATTTACCGACAGAAAAATTCTAAATAGAACATCTAAAAATCTGGAAATACGTTGAGAATCTTCACATATATGTTTTCTAGCTGGTTTGACGTTCTAAAGTTGATTTAACATATTTTTATATATTTTAGAACTGTTTAGGTGCATGGTAATGAATTCTGAAATTTCTGTATCTATTGAAATCAGAGATTCGATTATATATTATGTTTACAGTTGCCAGAAAAATTATTTTAACTTTTATAAGCTACGTTTTCCGAAGCTTTAATTTAAAAGGAACTAATTTCTATTTTTTCTTGCACAAAACCGGGGCCGTTGTTGAAAATTAAAGTGATCATATTTTGCTAATAATAATTCTGGGACCCACATAATTTTTAGGGGATGATTTCTAGGCCCCCAAAGAGAAATTTTGGAAAAAAGTATTTCGAAAAATTTTTACGAATGAACGGAAAATAAATTAGCGATTGCGAATCCTGTCAATCTTGAAAAATATAATTGTAAAACATTATTTTTTGTAATCAAATGATATATGTAAACAGCTTTTTTGTATTATTCCGAAACATTGTATTTTTCATAAAGTTGCGGTATTATGAAATTTGAATAATGAAATAGGTATGTCAAATTAAAATTTACATAGGTATTACTACAAAGAAAATTTAATTTTGTGAAAAATGAAAAAATGGCTGTTAGTATTTATCAGTTGAATTTGAAAAAAATATGATGTACCTACTAGTATGTCCTTTTCCAGACCTCAAGGCCAACAAACCCTGTTTTAATTTTTTATTTCGAAAATTCCGTTTGAAATTTTTTCACTTTGAAAGTTCTCTTTGTGAGCATTTGTAAAAAAACGGTATGGATCATGCTTCATTATTAAAATATAACCACTTCAATTTTCACCAGCTGCCACTGCATGGAACTATCGAAAATATAAGATAGAAAAGTTTGAAGTTGACCCAAATTCATTTTTATGAAACAAAAATTTTTCCGAAAGAAATCCCTGAAAATGTTAAATTAACGATTCAAAAAATGAAAACTCAACTCGTCACATTCCTGCTTCATAAACGTTTCTGTTGCAGCCGCCTTTTAAGGATGGCGGACCGGACTAGGTCGCTCCTCGAAGGAGCACTCACTTTGCGAGCAACGGGCGAAGGTCCTGCGGCGACCGCTGGCACCCGCAGGCCATCCCGCCGCCGACTCATTAGCAGGGAAAGGGCCTCGGCCCCCGGCGACGGCTGACCACATTCAACGCTCGGCCCCCTGCTGCCCCCGCTGTCCCCGCGCCGCCCTGAGAGAGTTCCAGCCGGAATTTCGCAGAGAGGGCCTGTTTTGCATGCTGTTTTGCGAGGAGGCAGAAATCCTTGAGGGAGGAAACGGTAAAATTGAAAAAATGTTGCAGGATGATGTTATCGCGACATTAAAAATGGGCTTGAAATTTCAAAGCCAATTTTCTCGAGAACGGTTTATCAAACACTACGCTAAGGAGGACATTATTATTGATATTTTAATTTTCAAATAATTTTGCACCTATTTTGTATAATGGATCAACCTTGTATACATATATTTCAACTACTGGTATAATTCGTTATGTAAAGTCATTATTCGTAATTACAAATACCTATCTGTAATTTTTTAAATGCTTTCATTTCGTTAACATGTACATTTTAAGACCCGTTGATCACATGGAAGGTAACCAAAACCTTGACTGGTTGTCGAACTAATAATAGAGTTTGAGAGACACAACTATTAATAGAGTCGCAATCGCCTCAATCCTTTGCTAGACTTTGTACTGATTAGAATCCTTAAAAATAGATCAAAGTTTACGTAAATAGAATTAGAAATATATGAGAAACATCAATAAACTTTAAAAGCCACTAAATAGTTATACCTACTTCTAAAATTTTACCGTACTTAGAAATACGTCAAAATCCTTAGAAAAATCTGTAATTACATCAAAATGCTTTGAAAACTTTCAGATTCGTCTAAATTCCTCGAATAGTTAGAAGCCAATGATTGAAGATCGAAGATTAATAACCTTTGACTGTCCAGTTATTAACCTTTTACTTTCAAGCATGGACCCCTAGGGCATTTACCTTTGACTTCTCAGCAACTGATCTTTAACCTCTTGGTCACTGACCTTTGATCAGCAAACATTGACTAATATCATGTAAATTATTGTCAGAATGTGTATTTAAATATGTATACATTGTGTTCCAATTCGTGGACATACAAACCAATAATATTACAACATAAAAAGGCAAATATAAATGATCAAATATTTTTTGATAGGTAAACCAAAAATCTCATACTGAAAAAAGCAGACAAATACAAAATACACGTCATATTTTATATTATTATGATTCGGGTTAAAATTTAGATATCTGTTGCTGTGGGTTGGTTGCCTATAAACCCTTGTTTTTATAGAATGGTGCCAGAACAAAAATACTGGTGTTTCTGAAATGCATTGCCAGCATATTTCATGGAGAAGTCAAGAACTTTAAAGTCATCGGCGAGTTTGTGGAGTGAATACTCAATGATTAAGTCAACTATTTTCATAGAGAAGAACGTGGATATATCAAAATACCCCAAGCTGAGAGCATTTTTGAAACGTAAGAATGACGGTTATACACCTAAAAAGTCAAACGTTTTTACAAGAGAACAAGTCAACGATTTTCTCGTTCAGGCCCCCATTAACATATATTTGCTAATGAAAGTAGTGACGGAGTCAGGCATTGCAGGAGCATGCCGTTTTGAACCAGTCGGCAAGAATACCCTTTCTATGATTCTTAATAAGATTACACAGTTTTTGAAACTCGAACATCCTGGCCACATAGGCCATTCATTCCGAAGAACATCGGCAACGTTACTGGCTAATATTGGAGTTGATGTATTAGCAATCAAGAGATATGGTGGATGGAAATCAGCCACGATCTATTAAAAAAGTCATGCATATTTACTTTTAATTTCATTTTTTTGTTCCTAATTTTGTCCCAAAACTATACCTCTACTGAAATACATCCGCATTTAAAGTTCACCCAGTATATCGAGAAGTGCCTATATCTGAGAAGGTGCTTATATTCTGGCAAAGTATTTTACAGCTTTACGGGGGAATATTCTTTCTAAAACCATTTATTTAATTAATTTTGATTAAAATAAATAAAAAACAAGCTCCTTAAATAAATTAACCCTATGTATACATATATTCAGTTACATTGTCTAACTTTTATAATATTGTCATATATATTTATCACATTAAAATGACAAAATCTAGTCAACTTTTAGTAGATATCTTCACTTCTACTGTATATATTATATTTACTAAAGTATACGTATTTTCACATCATAAAAAAAGTTTTGGAATAGTCATAAAAGTTATTGAATTATGTTCTTTTAATCAAAAACACTGAAGACTCGAATAAAAACAAAGAACTGTACCTGCAGTTCTTGTATTTCTTAGTCAATAAAATTATTACGATATAAAATTATAAATAAGTTTTCCTCGCTATAACAGGCGTGGAATCGGACATTCCAGCATCGTGCAACAGCAGGACATTTCTGTCTTCTCTCATAACCTTTCTACTACCACCACTTTTGGATCTCGGTCTAAAGTTACTAGCAGTGCTATTCTGCCTTCCTAAGGACTTGCTGCCGATGCTGTTCTGTCTCATTAGAGCAGTTGATTTGCTCCCGAGGCTATGCTGTCTAGTTAGAGGTATAGATTCAGAGGTTTGACCCGCCATCGCCAGTCTACTGCCTATACTCATAGATCTTGCTCTGGAAGCTATCATACCATCAGGCAGATGGATATCGTCGAGTTCTTCTTGGGATTTGGGGCGCAGTTCTATCGAACAACCAAGAATCAGACCTGGAAGAAAAAGAGAATATATTAACAGATTATTCGCAATAAGAACTAAAAATGAGATGTTTCTAAGTACATACCCAGAAATATTCCGAAGGCAAATATTATTACAACCGACAGGATTGGTGACATTCCCATAATTTCCATCAGCACATTATCTGTTGCACCCATAAAACTAACACTTTGGTTAGTGCCACCACCACAGACTTCTACAACTTTTACGTTCTTCATCCCCTCTTCATCTTCGTCGTAAATCCACACGTTTTTCTCAGGTGCCTGCGAACCAATCGCCATCATTCTCTCGAATTGCTCCGTCTTCTTCTTCTTATTTTTGGAACAAGGGTCCTTATAGCTGATGCCTTTGGTTCTAGTGTAATTTCTCAATCGAGTCATTCTGATATCCCTGCAATCAAAGTTATTGTCGTTTACTAGCAGCGTGTTCAGATTGGTCAAAGAGGCTATGACTTCTACGTTTAGGGTGAGGAGGTAATTCTCTGATATGTCCAGAACTTGAAGGTTGGGGAGCTTTTGGAATATCCCTGGGTTCAGGGCTGTTATAGCGCAATTGCCCAGATCTAACACCTAAAGAAAAGTAACTTTATTTGATATTTTAACGATAAAAGCATTGTAATTGTACCCGGAGGTGTTTCAGGTTTAGTCGTGGCTCTTCATTGATGGATTTGAGGTTGTTTCCCTTGAGGTACAGCTCCTGCAAAGAGTTTAAACTCACGAACCATTGGTCTGTGAAGTATCGGAGCATGTTGTAAGACAAATCAAGAGTTCTTAATTTGGCAAGGCCTTCGAAGCCGTTCAGATGAATCTGGCTAACTTTATTGTGCGACAGGTTTAGCAGTTTCAGATTTGTCAAACCAATCTCCTGAAAAAAAAAAGAAATAATAAATAAATAAATAAATAAATAAATAAATAAATAAAAGAAAATAAAGAATGCCACCCATCATTAAAATGGTAATTTATATAGGATGTTGCAAAAAGTAGGTTCAGCCGAGTCTTGAAAGAAAATTTTGTGAGTAATTTTGATAATAAATGAAAGATGCATTGATAAAAATTGTGAATATACTTACAATTAAATTAATTAAACAATAATGCATTGTGCAAAATTACGAATTTGAGTGTATATTTTCTTTTTGCGATGCATTGTTATTTTTTAACATTGTCTTATTAAAACGTATTACCCCTATTTTTTGTGGTTTTACTGTATTTGGTGTAAATTTAAGAATGAAATTCACACTTCTATTTACCTGTTTTGACAATCAGATTATGCAAAGCATTAAAAAAACAGAAATTGTAACATGAAACGCTTTTTGCATAATTAGAAAAAACTTTGAAATTACTAACAAATCCTTTTTTACCTAATTTTCCCACGCCGTATCTTAAGAAAGAGATGCCTAAATGGAAAACTGTATAAGGAAAGTCCTACCATTTTAACCCAAAGAATTTGTAGACAATAATTGGACCTATTGTTTTGTAACACCTTGCATAACTTCTTTTCTATTATTTTCTAATTTTTATTAATGTTTCTTGTTCTTAAATGACCGTGGTGTTCTGTTTTGTTTTATCTTGGAAAATTACTCAAATGCATATTTCTTTAAATAAAATTAATACTGTTTTATTGCTACCTCATTCATCATAAATAATAACAATAGGAAGCTAATAACTTGAATTTATGGTCTCTAATTTTAGGTTGTTGGCTTTATTTGATACAGTAATGCCTGATAATGTCAACACTTTTATAATAAAAAATTATGCAAAATAGGTCTCTAATAGTAACAAATCGGTAATACATGATTTGAAAATTAAAATTAGGTTAAATCTATATTTTTATTCCAAGAAAGTGGCCAAATATGACGTCACAAACTTATCATTCTTTTTAGAATTTAGATTAAGCATAAAAATGCAGCGTTAACTCAGGTTCAATACAAATAAAGATAGTTATCTTTGCCACCCACTTTCACAATGGATTTTCTGTTTTTATCACAATATAAACAAAGTTTAAGTAGCTTATAACGTCACAGTTTTAAAAGACGGTGATGGTAGTTATTGCAATGTTTAATATGTTGACAAGATTGTCTAAAAATAAAATAAGGTCTCTCAAAAGTCGTATTAATTTTTTTTTATTAAGGATGCAATCTTATCTAAACGATACTAGTTATAAAAATATATTTAAAATGCATCTCCAAACAATGTCCTACACTACAGATGTTTAGTAGAAAGGATGCGATGAATAAGACTTCAAAATAAATAGAGATGCCTAAAAATAAAGAACAGGAGCGGTAACAACACATTTTCGAGCCTAGACCTTTCAATATAATTGGGTAGTATTTTTTTATACCGAAAAAAATATACCTACTTCTAAATTAACCTGTGTTCTTAAATGTAAATTCACTGCTACGAGTATAAATATATAAGGACAGGTTCATGGCATACACACATTTCTGAACTAGCTTCGCCAGACCATACAAAACATGAAATTTTATTATTCTATTCCGTTGAAAGCATTCAGACATTTTTCTGTATATTTACCAAAAATATATGGCTTCCCAGTTCACTGATCTGATTGTAGGACAAGTCCAAGACCTCGGCTTGAGGCGGTATGTCAATTTCAATGGAATACAGCTTTTTATTCTGACATGTAGCTCGCCTCAAAGTCTCTATGACGTCGCATTTGCAATAATCAGGGCATTTAATTTCCCTGGGCTTAGCTTCTGCTGCGTACAGCAGCAGGAACACACAAATCACATACTTCGCGAACATTTTCTCAGGAGACACACATTTTTACATGGCGTTTATTAATTTTAACTCACACATTCGCGTCTGTGTTCGCGACGATATGAGTAACTACACAAAGCGAGATAAGGGATAAGATAAAGTTGCGCTAACATTGTTTGTTGCATGAAAGTAGCGTATAAATTTGTACCGCAGTACCTTCACATTGAGATAAAGTCACGTCGATTTTTTCGTGTTTGTGTACAGAGAAAATATAGTGATAACAGCGCGGACTTATTATTTTGTTCATAAAATGAAATCATTCACAAAATTTCATAAACACAAACGCTCATTGTTACTATTTTTTATCACAAAGAAACCTGTGTATGGGGGAGATAAATACATATCTATGACTACTTCACTATACAGGGTGTTTCTGAAATAAGTGCGCTCCTTGAAAAGGGCGATAGAGGAGAATGTCAGTACAATTTAAATAAGATTTGTCGTTTGTATGTTACCGTAACAGACGACAACCTAACAGCTGAACAGCGCAAAAGGCAGGTTAAAAGTTACGGGATGCCAAGAATGTCCACCTGGTATATGAAGGCAGCAACGTGTTTTCTACAACGAAGAAAACGTCACAAACCTCGTTCAGGAAGATCCGAGGCGCAGTACTCGCGACATTGTCCGAGAAGTACCATGTGGTGTGTACTACGGAACAGTTATTACACTCCTACATATACAAAGGGTTCAGGCATTAAATTACAATGATTTCCAGCCCCCATGTGGAATACAGAGTAACGGTTTTCAGTGAATGTATGGTGTGGTCTTTTTGGTGACAAAAAAATTCTAAATTCGGCAAAATTTCCTAGAATATGTAAAAATTGCAGCGAAAGTTTAAATACATTTTTTTAAGATACTGTAAATTTTCCTTGCAATTTTACAATATGTCATAAAAAAGACATAATAAATAAAGGAAATTGTATTGAATTGAATATTATGTTGAAAACTTCCAGTGTTACATTTTACAGTAAAACTGAAGAATGCCATAATTCTCCCAAGCATCTACTTCTTTTTCCAAGTAAACTTTAGCTGTCAATTTATTTTTACTTATCTCATTATTATTAGCTATAAACATACGATATATTAACGACAAACAAAAGTTTTGTTGACAGTAATAACCTCGCCTTCGCACGAACTACGACATTATTTTTCCAGCTGGAAAACGTAAGGCATGTTCAACCTCCAACTACGCAGCCATATATCCACGTCCCTTCAAGGGGAGGGAGAGGGTTAAGCCGAGGGATCGGCCGAGGTGCCAGACGACGATCGTCAAACCGGGGCCAGCTTGATCTCCGATTGCAATTAATTCGGACGGTTCTGGCACTAATTTACATCTGCGGACACCGAAGCAGAGCAGGACGCCTTATTGGTAGAGCGGCAAACGCCGGGGAAGGTTGTTGGGTCCTTTGCGTGGACGGGAAGCGGGGAGCTAATGGAAAGGGGTCAGTTTACAAAAATGAATGACTGCGGTGTAGTATGGCTCTTGAGAGTTTTAGTTTCGGTATCGATCCGGCGGAATTGAGAAAATTGTTAGTGTAGGGTGTAAAGGCTATCTTCAGGGGTTTTCTGATTAAGGGTTTAATTGTGCAAATGAGAGTAGGTTTAAACAAAATTCTTAACGAGGGTAAATTAAGCAGAATTTTTGTTATTTATGTCGGGATTTTTGTTTAAATTGGCTGTTAAATTGTTGAGTTAGGCGAGACAGAATTCTGATTGAAATTGGACAAAATCTTCATAATTGTAGTACTGCTGACTTTAATTTATACAGAAAAAATTAAGATTACTACAATTTTAAGTATGTATTGTTATGATATTCTAAGTTGAAATGTTAAATGATTAAATAACATAACGTAATGTTGAAAATTTAGACATATTCACGCTAGAAAAAGAAGAGAAAAACTGACAACAGGGATGTGGAATACTAGACATGAGAAAATGAAGGATAAAATTTACATATAGAATAAGTTTGTTTAATAAAAAGGCAAAATCGTTAGATGAATACAACAATCTGTCAAAATAATCTAAATAATGTAAAATTTTGAATTAAATAGGCTGTAAAAGGCAACAATATATAGTAGAAAAGTTAGAAAGTACATAAAAGTACAATTTTGTAAAGTCATGTATCATATAGGAGCGATTTTCGGAATGTCAAAACAATGATTCAACATTGTGTGAAATCTTTGTGTAAAAAGTATGTATAAAATATAAAATGATTTGTGTTGTGTTAAAAAAACCTTCTAGTCATATAAAACTGTATTCTAATCGCAATTTACATTCCAAGTAAATAAACATTATTAGTTGTCAAAAAACGGTGGACCTGAAAACATTTCAGTTACCTATTAGTTAATTCAAACAGGAAAAGACTGTTCAGAATAATGAAAATAAGGAAATATCAATGTCGTGAAACAGTATTACAAACATAGAATTAAGCTAAATAGCACAGTTTGGTTAAATTTTGCAAAAATTTGAAAAAATAGTAGAATGTTTGAAAATGAACGAAGAAGAAAGATATAGGTATTGAAATTTACAGAAAATTATGTAGAATCGGAATATGTAATTGTCATGCTGCAAAAAACATACATAAAGGCATAATTTCCAGTTAAAAATTTTCATAAAACGTTAATATAATGTATCCACAGCAGCATGTTCTTTTGTCTTCAGTTTATGAAAACTGGAACAGGTCTCGTAGTAGTCAGTCTTTCATAATTTGCCAAGCTGTAAACATCGTTGAGTTACAGCTAAAATAAAATTAAGTAAATAAATGGTGAACTTAGTTACCAGTTTTGAAACGTCAAACGACATTTAGAAGTAATCTGCCATCTGTCAAAAAGTGTAATTTTCTATCAGTTGAAATTTTTCTCAACTAATCAAATATCTACTGGAAACATATAATGGGAACAAATGTTATTTAACCAAAAGTGCAAAGTATAAATTGTCAAATAAAAATTAATGAAGTGCAGTGGGGAAATACAACGGCAGGTGAAGTGCAAACCCTATTTACCATTGCAAAATCATGCACATGGGACCAGTTTGACGACGTAGAGCACCGAAATCTATTATAACGTCACCTGGAAGGCATCTCCGAAATCAGCAATACATCAATGCGTTATGTGAGTTTCATACTTTTAAAAAATTTGCCAATTTAAAAAACTCACCATACGAATTCGTAAATAACAATCAAATTCATAACTTTAAAGTAAATTTTCAAACATACCAAAGTCGACTATAATCTCTAAATTTTCACCCTCTAGAGCAAAAGTATAATAGCTAGTAGATTTAATGTAGTACTTAAGTAAATACAATTTGTTTAATTGTCCAAATATTTGAATATGCAATATATTTTGTTAGTTCAATGCTAAATTGAATTTTTCATTTTCTAAACAAATCTCGTACTTCAAAATATATCAACATAAGTTAGTGAAACACACTAAAGTTCTAGTGTCTAAACAAAGTTATTGTACAAGACAAGTTCTTGTTGGCATACAGGCAAATAAAATACAGGCAAATCATAACAAATTATTCACTTTTTATTTTGATAATAGATACTAATAAAGTTTATAGATATCGCGTGAAAAGCTTTGTAAAAAACATACAAATATTTAATATTTTCACTCAAAAGTTATGGGGCATTATAGGAAACGATAAAAATTAGAAAATGAATGAAAATTTCTTAAAAGAAACAAGACGTTTTGAAAATCGAAGTTGTGACATTTCTTTCGGAAATATGAAAAGCTCTTAAGGTGTTAAATTGGTCTGCCCTGTACACGCATATATTTACCATTATTGTTATCTAACCACCCATGAAATACCGTTGTATTCATCATCCCTGCATCCCTATGTACCAAAAACATGACCGGTCAAAGGTTAAGTATAGTCGCGTGTCCTGTGTCTGTATAAACATTCTTTTATATCGCAAATAGTAGTATAATTACATAAACCAGTTACTATCTGTATGCGCAGGTTGATGAATGTTGACACTGGACCAAGAGATATACCTGTAGTCTGAACAGGATTTAGAGGGGTCAAAAAACATATCTAACAATGCGGAGGGATATTCATTATAACTGTATGAAATCAAAATAAGATTAACGCGCTCAAATGTAAAGGTACGATGATACGAAGGATGTGATTATTTTAATCACATCCTTTTTCAATCTAGGTATTTTAAAGATATTAAGCTAATTGAAACAAATTAAAAAATCAGATACCAGAAATCTACTATGTGCTATTTGTACTGATAATAGGTATTATTCAAAATAAAAATAAAATATAAATATCCTGTTTTATTATTACTGCTTACAAAGACTAATCATGTAAAAAAAAGATGCTGCGAAGAGTCTTTTTGTCTCTACATCTTACTTGGCATTGTATTATCAGGCAATTTTAATTTTTAAATTAAAAAAAATGTTTGAATTAGCTTTTGTCTTTTACTTTTACTTAAAACTATGTATTAAATTGTCCAATTGACAGATTAATGACTGTTTTATATATTTACCTACGACCACTACTGTAAATACTTAAAAACATACCGTCTGCGATCAGTGTAAGATTCCTATTACATACGGTAAAAAAATCGCACAGTTTTCCTAGCAACCGCCTAGCAACGGCCAATACAATACTGTTTGTATTGACCGTTGCTAGGCGGTTGCTAGGAAAACTACGATTTTTTTTACCAAGCTGTGCGTTTTTTTTTTACCATACGACGTAATAGGAATCTTGCATTGATCGCAGACGGTGTGTTTTTAAGTATTTAAAGTAGTGGTCGTAGGTAAAGTATAGTACGTAATACATGGTGTAATGCAATTACGCACTCATAGAATTACGCACTCGCTGCTACGCGGCGTCGTGCGTAACTTTTCCATTCGTGCGTAAAATGCTTTTTACAACACTTATTACGTAATATACTGTTCCCATTCCCATTCGTGCGTAAAATGCTTTTTACAACACTTATTACGTAATATATTATTTTTTAACGGATAGTAAAATACCCAATAAACTTTCTTCTTTAGTTTCAACTAAAATAGCGCCAGCGTGTAGCTCACAAATGAAGCAACTTTGGAATAAAATATATTTGGTCCTATTACGATATTTTGACATAAATTCTATAATCTTATATAGACACTGAGACTAGTTATACAATCAATTTTGTTTTGGTGCAATTTAACATCACAGCACGTTTTGAACGTCCAGTTTTCGCAGTTGGCTCCGCAACAAACTGTTTTATAATCTAGTAAGTACATTCTATTGCCTTCGCCTTGTAAACCAGACTGTAAATAGTATATTTAGGATTACCAGTGTCGGAAAATTGTCGAACTGGACTGACCGGTACCGACCGGGTGGTCACTACTCACTTGGGGTTGAAAGGTCAGGGGGTCACAGACGTACAAGGGAGTGAGCACGCCACAAAAACCCTAATAGTAACTAGTCTGTCAACACATTACCGATATTAATCATAAAGAGTGCCAGGAGCAGTAAATATAAATAAAAATATATTTCGTCTTTGAAAATTAGTCCAGATTTCGTTTTTCAGAAAATTTTTACCTTTGTTTTTAATGTTGGCGGTACAGTCTTCGTATAGTATTGAATTCAGTAATTTTATGCAAATGAGAGGTTGGTGTGGGACGGTGCGAAAAGGGCTTTCTACCTGAAAGGGACAGAAAATTTACATTGTGATATAATCACAGGTAAAAAGTTCGTAGTGACCGTTACAGAAGCTTTTATTGCTTTGTGTAGTGGGGTCAGTTTTATGGGATAGAAAATCCAGTGTAGAAAATGTGAAAAAACTTTACTTAGGTAAGGTAAAAGTTAAATCTACCTCTATATTACTCATTTAATGCTTATGAATATTTTATTTAAAGAAGAAATAAGAAAAAGGAAAGAACTAAATAGGAACAGGACAAATTTTCTTGATGTTTTTCTATATTTTTTACAAACTGAAATTGCTACACTTAAATTGTAATAAAGCGGAACTAATTTCAGTTAGTATTACATGATATTTAATGTTGACATATTCTTGAAGACCCAAAAATATAGAGAGTGATTCACTTTTTATGATTAGGACTTTAATCATAGTTAGGTCTCGTCAAAATAATGTCATTTTCACTATACACTTTTTCTTCCAAAGGCTTCCTTTTAGAGATTAGAAGCTTCTGAAAAAATATAATTTTTTTATTTTTATTTATTTTTTCTTAAACTATGAAGGTCATTTGTTTTATATGTAGTATGAAGTGTACGAATGAAAAGCTCTATCGATTTTACTAATTATTGTGAAAGTAGATCAATCATAGGCGTCCATAAGGGGCTCGATATTCCCTATTTTTTTGTTGATACTTTTTCTTTTGTTCTCTATTGTTAATTATTATTTCTGTTTTGTGCAAAACCGTACTTATCTTATCAACTTCGACGTCACCTGTTACATGAGTGTTGTATAAAAAGGNCACATGTAATATATCCATAAGAAGCCATTTTTCTCAAAAACCAAGCATTTGATTTAAAAATAGTAAGAGACCTTTTTGTTGTACTGCTGTAGAATAAACCGCAATGTAAAAAAATATATTCATTTTGAGAAATTTCCAGTGGCGTACAAATTATATTAAAAATAGAGGTTATCAGAGCCCCTTACGGACGCCTATGATTGATTTATTTTCACAATAATTAGTAAAATCAATAGAGCTTTACATTCGTACACTTCATACTAAATATAAAATAAATGACTTTCACAGTTTAAGAAAAAATAAAAACCAAAAGATGTTTTTTCAGGAGCTTATATCTCTAAAAGGAAACCTTTGGAAGAAAAAGTGTATACTTCAAAATGACATAATTTTGACGAGATCTATCGATGGTTAAAGTCCTAATCATAAAAAGAGAATCACCCTGTGTAACAACTCAAACATTGAGGAAAGTATGATAAAATAAATATGTACTTTTAGTTTACTACACGAAATAGTAAGTAGAAATACAGGGTGAACTTTTCTGAGAAACCAAAAAGGACACAAAATTTCCAAATACCACCCTGAAATTTTTTCTACGAGAAATTGTAACTACAAGAGTCTAGTGGCTGTCAATAAGTGTATACCAAAAATAAAATACTATAAATTCAATTCCTACACATCCGAAATTTATTCATTATGCCTTCCATTATTAAATTAACTAGTCTTTCTAAAACACAGTACCCATATGTTTTAGAAATTTGCATGCAATTTTAAAAATTTAATTAATTAATTCATTTATTTATTTGCACCTTAACGGGAAGATCCCAATTATAAGGAATGGGTTCAGGACTGATCGCTGAGGAACACTGGAAAGGACTGGAAAACTGCGAGATGAGAAACTTTTAAAGCATACATATTGATACCTATCAGAAATATAATTCATTGATAAACAATTGCAAACACATGTTATTTACGCAGACTTTCCGAAGGCATTCGACAGATTTGACCATCAAATATTACTATCAAAGCTTAACAATTTTGGTCTCTCGAATTCCCTATTACAATTAATTGAATCTTATTTGTGAAATAGATTTCAGTATGTCCTATTTAAAGGGTATAGATTACTTAGCCACGTTGGGAGTCCCGCTTGGATCTGTTCTTGGGCTCCTACTGTTCAACATTTTTATCAATGATATAACTAATTGCTTAGATATTAATTATATATGCCGATGACCTGAAAATATTCTCAACCATTGACAACATCGACGATTGTATACGTCTTTAAAATAATTTAATTCAAATCGACTACTGGTGCAAATTAATAACATAATATCTTACACTTTAAAACCATCAAAAATAATGTTTGACTATAATTTTGGCGGTATTACTTGAACTCGACCTAATACTTTTTTTTTAATTCGCATATTGAAAAAATAATATCTGAAGCTAGCAAGTCGTAGGGTTTCATAGTCAGAAACAGTAAAGATTTTGTCCAAATAAACACGCTAAAAACTTTATATTTTTCTTTTGTTAGATCTAAGCTTGAGTATGCTGCACCAGTTTAATTATAATTATAATTCATTTGTACAGAATATCGAAGCAGTACAAAGAAAATTTGTTAAATATCCAATATTAAAATATATGGTATATTTTTCCACCTATTGGCTTTCCACAATCCGACTTATTACGACATTCGTTGAAAAGTCTTGATTTAAGGCGTCAGTGTGTACTATTTTTATTTAAAATTTTGAATAACCAGATTGACTGTCCTGATCTTTTGCATCGTCTTAATTTTTACGTTCGTTCCCACTGGCAATTCAAGAAAGGGAAACACTTTTTATTTATCTACACCACGTACAAATATATTTAAATATCACATATTCACATTTTTTTTTATGTGTAATTGTAATTTATTAGGCAATCGGTTGTATATTTTTAATTCCAGCGCTGCGAAAATAAAATCACTGTATTTTAGCTGATGCGTTTGTATACTATTCTTTTTTTAAATGCAACTTTTAATTATTAATAATGTTTTCATTTTATTGT
This sequence comes from Anoplophora glabripennis, assembly GCF_000390285.2. NCBI lineage: Eukaryota > Metazoa > Arthropoda > Insecta > Coleoptera > Cerambycidae > Anoplophora > Anoplophora glabripennis. Next base: position 2,985,464 of record NW_019416749.1, on the reverse strand, counting down.
ACTTTTATCCACTGTCGTTTTTTACGCTTTTAATGTTTTTACTGTAATTTTGTATTCTCTTTACTCTTCTGTTCTGTAGTTGGGTTTTTACACCCATGTATCAAAAAATAAATAAATAAATGTAAATGACACAATGTGGGCTAATTTATTTATGCTAGTTCTTTCAGAATTTTCACATGTATAACAAATAGGGCGAATTAGATCTATATTGCTACCATAAATATAAACCATTTGTATACTTTGTGATTGGTACATTATCAACTCCAAGTTAATTTACCGAAAATGTCAAAATCTTTACTCCTTTTTCGCCAATTCGAAACAGTTTTCGAAAAAGTATTGTTCGGATACATAGTTGAGAATTCACTTTGCAACTTCCCAACTTAGAATATAAATTAACTGTAAGAATTTAAGAATAAAAAGAAAATTACATAAAAGATGTTTTTTTGGAAATTTTAGAAATAAAAAGTCACTTTCGTGACACACCGTAATCAAAAATCCTTTTGAAAATTTTTCCCTGTCTAAGCGAATTAAACAAAAGGCTCCAAATCCGAATGTTTTCCCGGCAAATACACGAACTCCCCGCCAAACTACAATTAAGCAAATGCACGCCGTCCGCCTGAAATTACAAACTACCCTGCCCGAGCGGCTGGCACGCCATTGGTCAGCCGCCCTATGGATTATTCCGTCTTTTGTTTCACCCCCTGCGACATGGGGGGCGCGGGGGGTGGCCGTCCGAGCCATGGCCGCTTCTCGTAATGACACTCGGACGGCCCGAGTTTCCAGTTTCAGAGAGTCCGGGGTTGAGGACGCCGCCCCCGCCGCCCCCCGACGCCCCCGCGGCCCCTGTGCATGACAAACGCAGAGACGAGTCTGCCGTGCGGTTCGGCTCGGCGGAGGACGTTGTTCGGGCCCCCGCGTGCCAACAGTTGGCGCAAGAAAAACGCGGCGCTGGAAATTAGTCTCGGGGTTATTAGCTGTTCGTTGGGGATGTGGGCAACGGGGTTGTTCGGTCGCCGAACAGGACTTGAGTTTTTTATAGAATTTATTTGAGAGCAGAACATAGCAGAAAAGGAATTGGTAACTTCTCGGTTAAAAGTTGATGCAATGGGCCCATTCAGTAATATTTAATTTATAACTTTTTTTAATTGTCAGTGTTGCGAGAAGCAACTACTCCGCGGGCTATATGCCCCGACCGGCATTGAATTATACTCGCAACACCTAGTGCAACAGCTAGGATCGTTCGTCAGTTTAACCCACCAGGCACAGACCGGTTTCGGACTTATTAGTCCTCATCAGTGTGTCATAGGTGAGACAACCGACGAACGATCCGCGTACAATGTACCTCTGTATCGTGAGGATACGGCCGCATAACGGCTGGATCGTTCGTCGGTTGTCTTACCTATGACACACTGATGAGGACTAATAAGTCCGACACCGGTCTGTGCTTGTGGGTTGAACTGACGAACGATCCTAGCTGTTGCACTAGGTGTTGCGGGTATAATTCAATGCCGGTCAGGGCATATAGCCCGCGGAGTAGTTGTTTCTCGTAACACTGACAAGTAAAACATTGTGTTTCGCCCTCTGTGGGTGGCAGTCGTGCAACAAATTACCTGGCAATATAGCAGGTCGCTTCCTACTGTAGCTATTTGAACGGCACAGTTGGGAGTCAGCACGACAGATGGAGCCATTTGCGCTGCGCGTACAATAATTTATAACTTGTTTTTACATTTACTTGAAGTACTAATCTCCTTAATATCTGGTGAATAAATCAGATCAATAGCTTTAGTAGTGATAAATAATTTTTAATCCTTAAATATTTAAAACTGTCCGAGTCATTCGAGGAGCATTTGTGACGTCAGACCATTCGACTGGCTCGACACGACGGCTATACGCTATACATAATTCTGATTTTTTGCACGTGTCGAAAAATTCTTTGCACAACTTTTCCACGTCTGTCAAAATAAAAATGACATTTTTACTAACGACATATATTGTCCCAAACAAGTTCGATAGGGTTCAGGTCAGGGTGGTGTGTTGGTAATTCCAGAATAGTGTTACCTTCCTTCTATAAGATTTGACGGCTTGGTATATCTCAAATATTAGCTTATGTGTAATTATAATATTATATAATTCTACATTTAACATATTATCCACAAATTGAATTCCTTTTTCTCTTAACCATTGCCTCAATTCATCCTTTCGACATGTGATATGGTTCATTGTCAATCACTAATACAGAACATGGAGGCAAATTTAATATGTGACAATTTTTTATACTTTTGATAGTTTATGTCATCATGATAGTCCCTTGGCTTAGTTTTTTACTTAAAAATTAGTTTTGCGTTTGCTACAAAATCGTTTCCTCATCCAGCATGGACTATAATTAAACGTTGTTCTTTTGATACTGGTCTTGGGAGCCCTTTATTGCGTTTATCGCACCAAACATTTTCATGGGTGTGAGAAGAATGAATGTACGTCTCATCCACATAAACAATTAATTGACCCTCTTTACGGTATTCTTGAATGTCATGACGTTCCATTAATAGTCGTCGGTTGATCTTTATTTTGCGCCACTGGAATCCTATAATATTCAAAACATACGCAAACTTTCCCTGCTTCCATTATATCCCACATTGTACTTTCTATGGATACGTCTAAGTGTAGATGCCGTTTTTTCTTGAACATACCAATTTTGAATGGTCGTTCATAGCACTACATGATTGAAGTACTGAATCCAAGTTTGCTTTTGGCGATTGAAAAAAAAACATGATGAGGTTTCACCATTTGCGATACCTTTCTCTTGCTTCTCAATATTTTTCAATGTACTGACATTATTGCAAGCTACCTTTGCAACTCTTTCTTGCACTTTTTCTAAAGAAATTAATATATCAACATTTTGTGCCTCTTCAATAATACATTTAAATACCATTATAAGTTACTGAGAATTTACCACACCTCATTTGATTATAATGGCTTATTTCACTCACTTGCAGTGTTATTGGATTTGTAAGCTACGCCATCTAATGTCTCTCGTCTTTGAAAAATTTCAAAATATTCCATTTTCTCGATGGTACATTTAGAACATCATATAAATAACAACTTTCGCATTGGTATGCCGAATTTTCCTTCAGTTTTTGAATTACTGGAATCATATTGGAACTTTGCGACATACTACATACAGAATTTTCTCTTTTTGGTCGCAAGCTTTTCTTTGCGTTCGTCTCTGTATTCGTCCACATCGCTTCGCGTCTCTTTCTTTGATCAAATAAGTTTCACTCCGTCGGTCACACTTTATACGTTGCCAGTTATCTACCAAATAAATATCCATAACAACAGAACTTTCTGAAATGATATGAGGTGGTATCGATTCGTTTGCAAAGCGGCCGGAAAGTTCGAGCGATGGGCAAAATTAACTACGCTGGCTGACAAGTTGGTTTAAGGACAACACAATTCGAGATAAAAAAAACTCAATCTACATTCCTGCCTTTAAATTAGAAAAAAGACATGTGTTCTAGTTAAATTATTCACATACCTCATCATCTCCAATTTATCTAAGAGTTAATTTAATTTTTTGTCTTCAAATTTCTTTGTTATTCTTTTATACCTAGTCTTCTTCTATATATTTGTCAATGACATTCTATGGTTTTTCACAAAATAATTATCACTTATTATCAATAAATCGTAGACAATAAAAGTGATTTTACGGGTAAAAGTCATTAGTTTAGATGTGAATATATTGAGAGACGACCATCGGAAACATCGTTAGTAAAAAGCGAAGACAAAAGCGGTCCTAAATTAGAGCCTTGTGGAACACCGGACAAAGGAAGAATGATTATTTGTTAAATAAGATTTTGGGAGCCTAATTAGCGAATCTGAATATAATATGATAGCTTATATGATCGAAAGTTTCTTAAAAATCCTTAAATATGACGTCAAATTGGCCTCATACACATGTGAAGGTGTCTTTACATATTCTTCGGACTTCGGAGGACATCTTCCATAACTAAGTAAACTAAAGATGAGTTTCCTTTTTTTCGGGGGCTAATTGCAGTTTAAATTATAGAGATAAAGAATTACTTTAAATTTTTAAAAAAATAGAAAGGATGTGATCGTAACACATAGAAAGCTGAATATAATTCATGTGAAACAAAGACTGTGGGTATATCAAACACTCCCCAACAGTTCAGGAGTGCGTCCGCGCCGGGTAAAACGGCAAAATATTCAAGTACAAGTGTAGTCTGTTACCTGGGTGACGTCATAAAGCGCGTGTTGCCGGGAGACCAATCCCTCATCCTCTGAAGAGTTAGCGGGCATATCAGCGCATCACTGTCGTCGCCCAGCGCGGTCCTGCACGCGAAACAATCACTCGCGACGTCTTCCGCGAGCAGTACCGGTTTGGGCGACGCATTCTTAAATGCCACTGAGCAAAATACAATATTAAAATATAGAAATATACACATTCCTCACTTGCCAGATATTAAATTATTGACATTTTTATTGTGCCTCCGTCTTAGCGACGCTCCCGTATGAAATTCATGTTTTGATTCCACCGTGAGCAGTGGCGGCTTCTTGTTTATTAGGGGGCATTGTCTTTTTGCTTATTGCTGGGAAAAAGTTACGTCCCATTGAATCAAGTCGCGAAATAAGTGTAAAAAATCAAGAATGTATGACGCTAATGGAAATAAAGACGAGAAAAGATTTTTTTATTGCGATAATTTTAAAACTGCTATTCCTCATAAAAAGAAGTTAACATTGTTCTTGATTGATGCACTGCAAATAATTAAGGAATTTTTAGGCAAAATTCCCAATTTCTGCATATTTCTCTTCTAAGTACTGAAACAAAATCCTTTTCCTGGAAGATTTTCACTTTTCGACGTCCTTGACTGTCGAACAATTAGCGATATATGAAGAAGAGAAATTGTGAAAATTATAAAAAAAGTGTAATTAAAACAGAATGCTTTAATTGCAAGACTAAATGTGAAACTCTACAGCAAAAACAGTTACAAGAAGGATTTTCTACTCGCACTTAATTTTTCAAAAATCCAACAGGACGCATATGAATATATCTAGTGTTGGCAAATGTCCGGACATTTTAGAGTTGGACAAAACCATCTGGACATTTTAGACACTTATACCGACATTTTATAAAATAAAATATAACATATTTATTGTACAGCACATGTCATAACCTTCAAGATGATACCAAATACTCACATTTTCTAGAATACAAGAATTAGGTGCAAAAATGAATATGTAATTTCAATCTTCGTCTACCCTTTAGCTTATTTTTAACATGGAAAAAATTAACAGTGTTAATTACTAAATTATGATTTAGTCTGAAAAAGTTTAAATTTCTGTTGTGTACCTACATGTGAAATGAAATGAAATAAATAAATTATAGAAAAAAAAAAGAAAAGTAAATAAAATAAATGTTTATTTGGAGTAACAAGTACAACATATAATATATACAGAGTGTTGCGCTTAAATGTGATACAAACCTGTAACTTCTTTATTTTTTGACCGATTTCAAAATTTTTAGAATGTAGGGTAAAAAAACTGTATCTAACTAGATATTGCTGTTTTTATTAATGTAATATACGGCCAACTAGGACACATTTTTTTTGAAGTCAAAACAGCTAATTAGCGATTTTTTTTCCATAAAACAGATTACGTATTCTCATTCAGTATCCCTAAAAACGTCGTATCACAAAGTTTCAGCAAATTCGATACCTACATCTTCAGGCGAGCACTCAATGATGTCGCGCTTAAATGTGACGCAAGTCCGTAACATCTTTTTTTGTTACCTTATATTCTAAAAAAGAATTTTTGAAATCGGCCAAAATATAAAGAAGTTACAGACTTGTATCACATTTAAGCGTGACATCATGGAGTACTCGCTTGAAGATGTATCGAATTTGATGAAACTTGGTGATGAGACGCTTTAAGGGACGCTGAATGAGAATACGAAACCGGTTTCTTGTAAAAAAGATCGCTAATACCGATTAACTGGCTTGACGTCAAAAAAACGTCCTAGTTGACTGTGTTCGAAAGTTCTTTTTACCCAACATTCTAAAAATTTGAAATCGGCCAAAAAATAAAGAAGTTACAGGCTTGTATCACATTTAAGCGCGACACCCTGTATGTATATGACACATAGTAAATATTCAGTTTGTAGTTGGCATGTTTCTTGCAATTTGATCTCCAAATCAAAGTTTTTGATTTAACCATCTTTAATCCAAATAATTGGAGTAAAAACCATAAAAAATAAACAAATCCAAGAAACTTTAACAATTTTAAATTGCATATTTTTAGGTTAACTCAGTTAGCTGAAAATGGCGGTAATTATAAATCTGAAAGAAGTCTAGACAGATATGATAAATGTCTAGACATTTTCATTCTGTCCAGACACTTTTGGACACTGTCTGGACATTTAAGGACCTTTATATAAGTAACTGCCAACACTAAATATAACCTAATCTTCTCTAAGGTGGTTTCTAAAAATTCGGACAATCCTCAAATATGTTATATGCGGCTGTACAAAAAGTTGACAAAAAAGAGAAAATCACGTAAAGACACACAATTGTTTTGAATTACAAATACAAACAGGAATCAAATTCAATGGAATGGTAAATATTGCCTAATTTGGGAGAATACTTTATGATTTAAATCCGCAGCGCAATTTTTCTTCAAGAACGACTGCTGTCTCAAATTTGGCCGAAAAAAAGGTTGAACAACAGCAACTTATTAAAATAGTGTTAAATGCTATATATAGAATTAACTAAGCCAAATGGAACTGTACCAAATATAACTGGAAAATCGTACTAATTGCTATTATGTCAAATGGTCCTATGCCAAATGCAACTATACCAATTAGTATTATGCCATGAAACATGATATGGTATGCAATTTGTTTGTTATTTGAGATTTTAAATTTGTTACACAAATTGTTAAGTGAATTTATTAGAGTTTGTTGAATTTCGTAGATGAATTATTATATTTATAAGATGATTCGTACGATTTGCTGGAAAATTCGTTAGATTTGTTAGATAATTTGATAAAAGATATATTACACATTTATTTGTTAAAGGTTTTGTTAAATTAGTTGCTGTTGCTGTATTAATAATATTATTTATTGTTTTGTATGTACATGCTCAATATATCCTATATTAAATTTTTTTCCTTAAAAACTCCTATAGATAATAATAATGATTCTTTTTCAGAAACACTTCATACGAAACACCAAAAGGGCAACATTTGAGGATGTATGTTCCTAATACCTAGGCGTTGTGTTATGTCGTCTGGGGTTAGGAGTATATTTTTGTTGTTGTTCATATCTACACGATAAATTCCTGCAAAGAATATGCCACATTTTCTTCGTGAAAAAAAAATTAAAATAGAAGTCTTGCACCAATAATATTTTTCGTTTGATTATGTCCCTTGTAAAGTGACTACCACCGAATTTATAATGTGACAATAAATCGTTTTCTGCAAAAAATCGGAATGTTCCTTTCCTCGAAAAATCAAATTTTCGGCCGTATTTTATTAAACTGATGTTCAGTTGTTTTTACTATTCCTATACACTGTAAAAAAAAGTTGAAGGAAATTTTACTCAATTGTTCTAAATAATGTACCAATTTGTGTCCACATCTGATGGAGTAAAATTTTCATGAGTATGAGTAGGTATAACAGAAATTTTATTAGTGAAAGTATTGTAGCAGAAGTGAGTAATTTTTCTCAAATCTAAATCTCTGCTAACTATCCAGTCTCTTTTTACTCTATTCTGAGCATGTAAGAACAATTAAAAGCTGCCCTTTTCTTTAGTATGAATAAATTTAACTATTATTAAGTAATTTTTTGCTCAGACTTGGTTTTTAGTTGACTAAATATTGAGAGAAAAACTTTTCTCTCATAAATTATTAATTTGCATATACAGGGTGTTGAAATTAATTAGACGCTATACAAAGTATGCAAGAAATGGTAGGAAATCCTTCGGATCTTGCAAAAATAACATCACAAATATATTTTTTTGTTCAGTAGTATTTTTATTAATATTTTGGTGTAACTTTATTCTTTCTTATTAAATTTCGATAATTTTTTTGCATAAAAGCTGTCATTTGAAGCTACTACTAACGTGTTTAATTCAACGTGAGTTACCTTTGTCACAAATAAAACATTTTTGAAATAAAAGTGTTTGGTAATGAAGGTACCATCTTATTTATGTCATATATTAATAGTAGTAAATATCTAAAAAGACTAGTCGGTCGTTTTCAAGTATTTATTACTAAAATGTGATAAATATGATGGTTTTTTGTCGCTAAATACTTTTATCTTGAAAACGATTCATTTTAAAGATAACAAACATGCACAACTTTTTTACTTAAAAAATTATAAAGATTTAAAAACAGGTGTTTCACCGCGTGCCTTCTAATATTTGTAGAAATTGCTTTTTCTCAAAAATTATCACTTTATGACAAACGAAAAAGCTCTAACGAAAACTTGATTTTTATCACTCGTTTTCAGGAGTTAATAATATTAAAGAAAAAAGTATAAAAAAAAAGTTTTATGTTAATTTCATTAGCCCTACCCAAATCTGGGAAGTTGACAACTATTTTCTGGACACCCTGTATATTTCATGATTTCTGATTACTGATGTAACCCATAACAAATATAATATTAGTCGAATTTTACATACCCAAACTTATACTATAGAAATGATATAGGTATCTTCAGAAATTTTAACGAAAAAAGTAGACTAAAAACAGGCAATAATAAAAATTCGAATTCAGAAACATGACTCTTTAACTCCATAGATGATGATGCATTTCAAGATGTTCTTTATAAAATAAAGTGTTTAAACAAATAAGTTTAATTCAAAAATTTAAATTCAGAAACACCCTGTATATATCTACAGCGATTTGTGTAAACACTTGTAAACAGCGTCAGTTTAGTCTAGATAATGATGCATGCAGGCGGCAGTTCTAAAAATGTTTCCTCGTATTATTATGGTAAGTCAGTGGATACTAAAAAGAAATGATTCTATTCGTAAAAAATGTTCCTGCCGATAGAATTTTATTCTTTTCGTTCCAAGTTTGTACAAACCTCATATTTTTTATTATTTAAAAGAAATTTCACTAAATGTTTTTTCCATTTCAGAGAATCGAGTCGACTTTCCCCGGGAAAGTGGGTGAAACTTGGAGCCAGTTCAATGAGTGCATCCTTGCGATGAAACGCTGGAAAAAGAGAGATATAAGAAAATATTTCGTCGCGGAAAACCCCAGTTTTAATTTAGCGACGGCAGAGGAACGTTTAACCGCTTAAAAACGGAATCAATACTACCACGTAGCATTTTTGTTCATTAAACCATCATAACAGATCCAAAAAGGGAACGGTTACAGTTTTTCCACAGTGTGAATCGTGCCGTGTAGGACGAGTGGTCAAAGTGACCGCTGGCTAGTGAGGACCAATCAATGGAGCACGTATTCAGGGGTGGACACTCCCTCTGTCAGGAGTGGGGGGTGATGAAGGGGAGTTTGACCCTTTGCTTGGACCATCTATCTGTCACGTCCTCTTAGGGTAACTTGGATTCAACCTATTCACTCATTTTTATCAAATATTGTTAATAAAATATTTACACATGGATTTTGTTATGTTTTAATTATAGTTCTTTTATGTACTGCTTGTTATGCTTTAGTTTTGTACGACTCGCTTATCTTATAGTTATTTTTTAACTAAAATTCTGGTAGGATATTAAACCAGACTAAACCTTTTACTAACTTTTAAACCATTTTCAATTATTTTCTGCGATTTAATATTTTTTTTATATTACTTAGGTACTATCTTTATTTACAATCTGACATTTTTGTTTTATGTAAATATTCAAAGAGTAAGTTATACGTGTTTATTATTACATTTATGTTAACTTGGCATGGCTCATGATTGATTGATTTTTATTTTAAAAACGTGGCCTATAATAAATTTGCCAAATTAATGCAGCATGTGTAAAAAGGAGCTATACATATGATCAATTGTGATCATTTCTTAAACAATTTATTTTTCCAAATACATCTTAGGCCATCAATTGAGAAGAAGAAGAAACAATTTATTGACGTCAAAAATTAGGAGGTGTAAGATAAGTTTTATAACTTTTTCGATAAACAAAATGATAATTGTAATTAACATTATTACTAACTATTATTAACATTATTATTAGTATTATAAAAGCACTTTGTTTTTGAACTTGTATTAATGCAAATTTTATGTAGACAGCAATAAAAGGTTATATTAATTTAATAGTATTGCAATAAATAATGTGTATGTCTTGATACTCCTAACCAATGTTGCTAAATTTTGAGACGTGAAAGGTTACACTGAAAGAAATGTTTTTTAGCTATAAATAGAAATTGATTAATCCTAAACAAATTCTGTTTTAAATACACTCAAAAAATTTCACTCAAATTTCACTCAGTTTTACTCAATAATGTGTCAAGTTCTGTCCGCACCCGACTGAGTGAAATTTTCACTCTATTATTATGAGTATAAGTAATTAATTTCAACACTGTATATCCTAATTAATCATTTATGAGTGATTTATTTTTGCACTCAATATTTAGTTAATTAAAAACCAAGTCGGAGTAAAAAATGACTCAATAATAGTTACATTTAAATCATATTAGAGAAAAAGTCAACTCTAAATTGGTTTTATACACTCATAATAGAGTCAAAAGTCGCTCAATTGATAGTTAGCAGTGACTCGGATTTGAGTAAAACTCACTCATTTCTGATGCAATAGTTTCACTCAGTTGCACTCATACTAATAGAGTGAAAATTTCACTTAATCGGGGACAGAAATTGATACATTATTGAGTAAAATTGAGTGAAATTTTAGTGAAATTTAATTAGTGTAATAAGTGATTTTTTGCCATAATTATGCGCACTTAGCTAGATTCAGTTCTAACTTCGTCTTTAATAATATAATACGATATTTCTATGAAAGATAGGCAAGGCATCCTTACTCCTGCAATATTGGGAACAAAATGGCCATGTAGCTCATTCGTCTTCATGTCAACTGTGATAACTACTCGCTAAAAGAATATCTAACTACTGTTAAAATTTTTATATTTCTATGAAAGATAGGCAAGGCATCCTTACTCCTGCAATATTGGGAACAAAATGGCCATGTAGCTCATTCGTCTTCATGTCAACTGTGATAACTACTCGCTAAAAGAATATCTAACTACTGTTAAAATTTTTATATTTCTATGAAAGATAGGCAAGGCATCCTTACTCCTGCAATATTGGGAACAAAATGGCCATGTAGCTCATTCGTCTTCATGTCAACTGTGATAACTACTCGCTAAAAGAATATCTAACTACTGTTAAAATTTTTACTTCGATTCTTGTAGCCATAGATAGGTAAATTATTTTTAACAACAAAGAAGTAGCCACCAACTAAAGTTAATTACCTAGCGGAATAAATTATTATCTAGTTACCTTTCATGGAAGAAAAAACGTATCTATATTCACTGTGCAAAAACCTGTTAGCAAAATAATTTTCATTAAGTTTAGCATATGATATTGTAACACAAATAAGAAAAATTAATGTTGTATTTTAGTTAATAAAGCTTTCTTATGGGTCCATTTAACACTAATAAGAAAAATTAATGTAATATTTTAGTTAATAAAGCTTTCTTATAGATCCATTTCCCTCAGTGTAGTTTAGATAAATATTAGAGGTATTTTTTGAAACAGGTATATTTTAGATGATCTAGAAATAATAAAATTTATGTAATACACTATTTTATATAGTTTTAAATGTCTTGTAAACGTGATTCAGAGTAATGTTGAGTTTGTTGGGACAACAAAAAAAGAATAGATAATCTTTACGTTTAAATACTGATCGAATATTCACTTTATTTCTGCAAATTTTCATATTAACAAACTACTTAATTATCTATTTAAATTTAAAAAAATTCGAAAATGAAGGGTACTTTAGGTAGTGTACCGTAGTTATGGATTATTCGCAAACGAACGCCACTGGACGACATCTAGTTTGCCCTCCCGCCCCTCGTCGGCCTGCAGCCGACTTAACCCCGCCATTAAGATTAATGAGTCGAATTTTCCGCGCGTTCCGCGCTTTCCCGTGCCCATTTTTACCATTGCCATAATAAACCATAAGCCCTCTCCGGATAATTGTGCCTCCTTGGTACTTGGCTGCCGGTAATTAAATGGAGTGATGTTTATTCTGCCGTAACACCTCAATCCCTGCACACGCCATATGCCTCCACCCCGCAGGCTCCCCCGCCGTATGGGGTTATTAATGATCCCAGCGCATCCTCCATAATTTGGAATTCTTATGAGAAATACGAGATGTATTCTTATATTACGAAGAAAGCAATATATGTTCGGGGAAATAATATGTCACGTAGACTTGCTCTAGGTGTGCCAAGTAGATACAGTATTATTCTGCACTAAGAAAAGAAAAAGACATTTGTGTTGTAATAAAACTGAAATATTTGTAGTGAGGTAAATTTTAAGTGAAGATGGAGGTGGTGGCTATCATTTTTTTGAAACATTCGCAATTAAATACAAAATCAGAGAAAATTACACGTGAAAATCATTAAGTATATTAATGGAAAGGAATCTAATTGCTGGCACCTTATTCCGGATTGAATGTAAAAACAATACGTTTTCTGTTAATGAACTTTTGGATATTAAAATTTTAAAGGAAGAAAATGCAGATGTAGAATTAAAGAAAATAATTTTCAATAACAATAATAGAAATGAAAGTTTATACTACAAATTACAGTTTCTAAACACTGTTCAGATTGTAAAAAATCAGAGGTGGAACAGCAAACTTTTGGAAGAAATACAATTTTTAATGGTTGTAAATTTACTGAAACTTATCTATTTTTTTTGGGAATTGCACCGTATTTCTAGAAGTTTATTGCAAAAATATTAAATATTTGTAGATTCACAATAAAAATGTATATGTGAAAGTGAACCAATAGACATGCAAATTTTTATCACGTGGTGTATGTACATATGGTGCGGTCGTCATTATAGTTGTCGCTATACATATGGCATGGTTGTTATTGTCTGAAAATATTCAGCAAGTTTGATTATGCCAGCTTTACTTACACTTAAATCACTTAAAATCACTTAAATTACTCAAATCGAATTTCGAATAAAGTATTTACAATTGGCTTCTTGCACATTTAAGTATATTTTCCTGCATTAAGGGTATTTGTCAGTGCAATTAAATCGTCCCAATCCATTAATAGCCCTAATCCTAATTTCTTAAAATTTCTGAAATCATCCCTTAACTTCTAATCACCCTAACTCTATTAATTTTAATAGTACAAGAAAATGTCATTTTTATGTAGAGTTTGATGCTCTACAACTTTTATAAGACATTTTTTTCCTAGCTCTTACCCTTTTTGAGTTATCTTGAAAAACACCTTTATTTTATCTTTTTTCATCTTTGGCCGAGGGTTGAAAAAAAATTACTGTCACTTATTGCTATTATTCAGGGTGTCCCGGTACTCGATACAAAAAAGTCCAGTACAGCTAGATGAGGTCAAAATAATATCAGTTTTTCATATATTTTTTTTTTCATACGGGCCTTCGTTAACAAGTTACGGGCCCCCAAAGGTGTAAATTAAAAAGTTATTTTTATTTACAGTCTCTAATCCATTGACTTCAGTGTGGAGGTGGAAGGTGTCCATATTGAAAATGTATTTTGATAGTTTCCTTTCTTCTAAATTATTTTTTTAACTTTAACTTATTCTTGTTTTGTTTTTCTATTTTGTTATGTGTAAAGTGCGCTTGTCAAATTTTGTTAATGAAAATTACATTAGCAGACAGTAAGATTTTTGTAGGCTCTTATTTTAAAAATATGTATGCTTCTAACATAGTAATTATTAAGTGCAATTAAAAATTAAAAACAAAAAATGGCGGAGGCGCCAGCGCCGCTCGATGTGTACTGTGACATAAAATCACAAATATTTCCTAAACTATTAATTTTACCAAGTTGAACCAAGAGAGGATTATTGTTGGCAAATTTTTCAGGGAACTTTATTTTTGATACATGCAGATTGCGATCGTCATCTCTACAAAAATTGTGGGTCGTTAACCATTGGGTATAGTCCGTTGCTGGCGTTATAGGCATAATGAAGTTTCACTTACATGATCAAAAACATGCTATACGCATGTATTATAGATCTCCAAATGTGCATCATACTAAAGTTAATAGTTTAGAGACTGTAAATAAAAATAATAATTTTAATTTTCACCTTTGAGGGCCCGTAACTTGTTAACGAAGGCCCGAATGAGAAAAATTTATATGGAGATTATTTTGACCTCATCTATCTGTACTCGACTTTTTTGTATCAAGTACCGGGACACCCTGTATACCTCAAACTAACTTATATCAAAAATGCAGGCATGTTGATCAAAATTGCGATTTAAGGGTCCATTTAATTGGACTAATATTTTACCATCGATTTCTTTTTGCGCATCAGGTTTTCCCTTAATACTTCGTTGTAAAATAAATTATTTGTTGTGTTCGTTACTGTGAGTTTATTTTGGTGGACAAAACTGTGTTTAAGCGCAATATTTTATAGAAATAATCCTGTGGTATCCCACTCTCCCACTTACTTGGGGCTACCAGCATGCTTTTACATAATTCTGTAGAACACTAGTCACCTAAATAGAAAAATTAATTGTCCCTTTATACATATACAGGGTGACGTCATTAATAATGGTAGTACGCAGCTTAATGGCAGATTGTTAACGTCAAAATATAGCGATTGAGCCAAACATGCCTTAATAAATTAATTGTTGCTCATTTTCGTTCTACAGGGTGTTAAAATTGAAAAAAATATTTTCTTTTTTTATCTATATATTAAGTATGTATGGACCGATTGTTTTTTACGTTTTACAAAAAAAAATTGTTTTGTTTAAATTTAATCTAATTTTAATAAAAAAAAAATAAAAAATTAAATTAAATAAAAATTAATCCTTTAAATGGAAAAGAGAGGAAAGGAAAATTATTATTATTTTTTGTTTAAATTACTATGAAATTGACCAAAGTGGGATTAATTCAAAGCGATTTTCTCAGAAACCGTTAAAGATAACGATTTGAAACAAGAGTACCTTTTTAACGTAAAACAGTTCGGGAAAACGGAATTTTCTGTCCAATTTGTTAAAAAGTCAAAGATGAAAAAGTTACACACGCAAAGTACCAAGCCACGTACCCACCCCAATGGACCTTGTGGAAATAAATCGATTAGTCCATAAAATTGCTCATCAAGCATTTCCGGACTCATGTTTATATGAACTTTTTTACTTAGTTTTGATCATAGAATCGGCCTGTTCAGGGTTGGCAGCTAATTATGAGACACCCCGTATTTTATCAAAATATAAGTGTACAGTAAAAGTTAACAGCGAAAAAGACAGTACATAGTAGGCTCAGGAGAACTGTTGTTTCTGTTGTGGCACATCTTTTTCGTTTCTGAGACATTTTGGGAGTGACAATAGATTTCTGGGACCTTTGTTCGTTTCGTGCCGATGAACTATCAGCATTAAGATTCGGAAAATCGGGAATCGGCTTAACGGTTGCCATGGGAGTCGTGCCAAATTTTTCCTAACCGATCCGCTCTTCTGGCGTTTACTGCTTATCTACTACCGCGAGGACCCATCCAGCAATCCCCAAAACAATCGACAATCAACCGCACGACGCAGACATCCATTGTGAGCCATTCATCTAATTAGCGATGGCTGCTGACTCGCATGCGAGGCTTATCGTTCTTACGCTCATTAGGGCCGGATTAATCCATCACCGGAGCGCCCGGAGTGTATCGGCGAGGCGTCGGAGCCAGGCCCAGGCCGAGATAAACAACAGACGCGCGGATTGGAGCAGGTGAATGGAATTGCGCGATTATTTCTTGTGAAAAAAGAACTGGTAAATTTTCAGTTACAAATTTTATTGCACGTCGAATTAACCGAAAAAGTATTAAAATCTACAGGGAGTCTGGTAAATGTATGGCATACTCTAGGGAGTGTATAGGGGAGGTCAAAATAACCCTAGTTTGTCATAACAAAAAAATTCCTAAAGTGCCCCTTAATGGAGATACAGAGCCCCAAAGGGGTACCCAGCTTTTCGGTTCTAATCATAAAGGCTCATAAAGCCATACTACAGTAGATGTTTTACACTGTCACAGAAGTCAAGAACGGACTTGCCACCACACTCGTAGGGCCAAAATTTTGACAGGTGTCACTTTATAGAGCGGAAATCTGAATATTTAAATACTTTGGTCATTCCTCTTTAAAAAGGTACTCTACATAAAATCGATAAAATTAACCATTTACGAACAAATTCAGTTTTTATATATCACGTCATTGAAATAATAAATCAGAATTCTGCAATAAAACACTAGTCGTTTTAATGTCGTTATTGACAACACTTGTAAAAATTGTCTGATTTATTGAGTACATAAGACTAAATAATTGAGCATTATTCCTATAACGAATATGCTGACATGCATTTAATTTATGGACAAGCACTCGGCAATTGTGTTGAGGCAAGAATAATTTATTCTGATACATTTTCAAATCAACGTTTACCGCACCGTACAATTTCTGAAAGGGTTAATCGTAGCTTACGAGAAAGAGGTAAAGAGTCAAGTGAAATAAAAAAATGCTAAAAGTAGCTAATCTTTTGCTAATACAAGTTTTTTGTCGCATCGTGGTACAGAAGGTCCAAGAAGAGCAAGGAAGGTTAGAGGAGGAAATTCTGGATGAGATTGCTGAAAATCCCTTCAATATAAAGTGGATCGTTCATGAGACCCTTCCAGAACAACTGCTACATCCTTACCACGTCCAAAAGGTACCTAAAATGTCTCCCGCTGATTATCCTGCAAGAGTAAATTACGCATATTGGTTCTTGCTACGATTTGGGCAAAATACAAATTTTATTATTATCGTTTTGTTCACGGACGAAGCCAGTTTCAATCAAGACGGAGTAATGAATTGCCATAATTTGCATTTCTGACATGAAGAAAATCCCCATGCAATAGTACAGACAAAGCACCAACAAAGGCTCATGGTCAACCTATGGGCAGGGATTATTGGGAATTATCTCATTGGATCGTTCCTTTTTGAAGACAATAAATGGTGTCATGTATTTGCAATTCTTGCAACAAAGCTTAAATGATTTATTAGAAAATGTGCCCTTAGAAATTTTAGCAAATTCGTTTATCAGCACTTATTGTCAAATACTTTTGGTTATCAATAGATAGGTCGACATGACAATCATGACATTGGATTTCTTTTTATGGGGAAATTTAAAGAGGTTTGTATATTCGATGCTAGCTCACACCAGGAAAAACCTGTAAATATAAAAAAGGCTATCATTTCGAAAATCTGTTGAAGTAAACAAGAAGAAGCAAAGCTTCCGAATTTTTAACAGCCTTGCGTTTAAGTGATTTGGAAATGTATCAGAATAATTTCTTCTTGCCTCCATACAACTGCCGAGTGCTTGTCCATCCATAAGTTAGATGCATGTAAGCATTAATAATGCCAAATTTTATTATATTAATACGAATTATTAGTTGTGATGTGACAAAAACTGATTTTTTTCGAAAACGTCTGATTTTATCAAAACAAATGTAGAGTACCTTTTTTAAAGAGGAATAACCAAAGTATTTAACAATTCAAATATCAGCTCTATAAAGTACATCTGTCAAAACTAGGATTATTTTAACCTCCCCTATACACTCCCGAGAGTATGCCATATACTTACCAAACACCCTTCTTCTAGTTTCTCTTGCTAAATTAGACATTAAATATATAAAAATTATAATGAGTTTGAATACAAATTTTCTAAAATACAGTACATTTCCCTGGTAGTTTTAGAAAATTTCAAAAAATTTATAAATAAGATGATGGATAACAATAACTAAAATTATACTACTCTATTTTGAAAATTTCCAGTGTTATATTTCACTGTAAAACTGCAGAAGAACACCATTTTCTTCAACATACTACCTACTGAGTTTTTCTTAAGTAAACTTTTACTACTTAACCTAAATACCTTACCCAAATAGGTACCTAACCTAAATTTTGATAAACTAAATACCTAACCAAAATTACATTGGGGTATGTAATTGTAAAGCATTTTTGTAAACGATTTGAGTAGTACATTGAGAGAAATCAACGAATAAGCAAGTTTTGCTAACCTAACCTATATTAGGTATAGTAGCAATTTTTTCCAAAAATTATTTTGCTAACACGATTTTACTATCTTAAGTACCTATATGCTTTTCTGTAACAAGAGGGCACTTTCTTACAGAAAACATGTACTTATATTTTCTGACAAATTTTTCACTAAAGTAGATCATTTATTGCACCTGATAATTGACTTTAGTTGAGGCCTACCTATTAAGGGTTAAAACCTATGGTGAAGTAAAAATTGTATACTGTCTTTTAGGCTTTGCTTTGCCTAGTATTGCGTAAGTACCTGAAATATGGAAATTTCTTGGAATTTGTATAGGCCACGTATAAGTACTTATAAATTTGGATATCTTCTAAAAGCTTGCTGCTTCCCTTGGGACCTTCATCGCAGAATTAGACAATGTCTAGGTGGATGGAATTCTAGAAATGAGGTCTAAACCGGAAGCAAAATTTCTGAAAATTTTTAACAACCTTTCGAATTGTAAAATTTTATTATTTATTGATAAAAATATGTTTACAATAAATGAATGTGCAATTTATGATTTGCAGATGATAATATAATGTAAAGAGCAGTATTTGAAGCGTACTATAAGTACTGGCCAGGTTGCGTTCCTGGTTACTAAACTGCGAGGTATCAAGGTCGACCTTCGATCCCATTCCTTGATGGATCCGCTGAGGTTCTGTAGCGAAATCCGCCTTACATTTGGACAATTAGCCTCTTTGAAATTTCGCAATTTCCGAGAAACTTTTATTTTCCGAAATCCGAAACGTGAATTTTCTGTCTTGGAGGATGCTCTGTCTGGAGTTTGTGGGCAGATGGGAGCTTCGTGAAGAACTTAGGTGGAAATCGAAACAGTCGAAAATGTTATTTCCCGCGCCGAGCCTTCTGCTTCTCGTGGATAGGAGCTTGGGTCCCCTCGAACCTGGGTTTCTACTTTGATCGAGATTATTTGGGGCATATAAGCCATAAAGTGGCTGTTTTTCGAAATACTAGCAGTTACTTGGGTTTCTGATATCGAAGAACATTGGTTTACTTCATTGGATAAGATTTTTTTAAATACATTTTTTGAATTTGTTGTAAAAAATGTGAGAGTTAAAACAGAATGTACGTTTTTTTAAAGAAACTTAAGCTATTTCCCCTAAATCTTATCTACCCTTCACGAAGCACCTGCATTAATCTGGAAAACTGTAATTATATCCCGAACGCGCACCCGTCAACGTCACCAGCAAGCGGGCATAATTTAAATCGTCAAGGACGACCCCCTCGGCCCACCCTCTCGCGCTGCACGGAAGCCGCGAGGGCTGTACTCAATCCGGAGCTGTCCCGACCAGGCGGCACGGCGGGCTAGATGTAAAAACACCTCGCTATTATGGCTGATGACTGCGAGATGGATTTGCAGCTATGGCCCGATTGTTCCAGCTTTGTTTACCTATCAGCCGCCGCTGCGGGTCCCCTCGAAAGTACGCGGGCGGCTCGGTGCCGAGCACCGCGCTGTGAATAACCGATGATTAACATGTGTGCTCACTTCACATCGCGACTAGTCGAATGGAGGGCTTATGGAGGTGTGGGTGCGAGAGAACGCTTGAATTGGAATAGCGGGAACAATCGCTATCACTTTAATAACGTTTATTTCATACAGTACTGTAAATCTCTGTTTGTGCAATTAATTTCAGTTCAGAAAATGCGTTGTTACAATATCAAACCGGTAAAACGTAGCTGGGCAACATACCGGACTTCTTTCTTATTGACATATGCCAGTATAAAATGTCAAAACATAGACCTTGAGTTGAGTCTGAAAGACTAGAGTTGTGTGCAATTTGTGTAAAAATATATTAAAAATCTTGAAAATCACTGATTATGCGTTTGTAACGTGCAAAACAATAGAGTAAAATTTACAAAAGATAAGATTGTGAGATTTTATTGAAATTAGGTTAGGCTAATACTTCCATATAGATTTATGACAATTGGATTAATAGGACTGTGGAAAATAACCTTATAAACTACTAGGTCTATGGGAAAATACCCTCTTCCATAGAATTAATCTGCTCATAGTTCTGTTGTGGGTCATACTACAGCTTCAAAGGTGCTCTTCTCAGTATTTTTTCGTTTTGAAAATTGTGAATATCATCTTCAATTATGTTCAACAGTTGTTCCTCACTATTAATACTCATACAATACACTTTCTATCTTAAGATCCCCCAAATAAAAAAATCATCATCATCATCATCATCATCATCATCATCATCATCATCATGAATTGGAACTTGGTGTATTCTGCCTATACGTCAGCTTTGGTACTGATCATTTAAGGCCCGGTACTTTGAGTCTCGGTTAAAGCTTGATTAACTGATCAGGCGATTAGACTGTACATAATACTGATTTATTTTATAATGTATAATCACAGTCTAATCGCCTGATTAGTTAATCAAGTCTTAATCGAGACCGAGAGTACCGGGCCTAAATGTTCTCTTGCGACAGAAGTGCTGTGGAGCTCCGTCTTGCATAAAATACATTTAGTCCAGTCGGTATCTGTTTTAAAAGTGAATGTTTCATATAGTAACGCTAGTTTTTGTTGGAAATACATAGTTCTAAATACTGCGACATGCGCCAGCTGAAAAAGTTGTGCATATTGTTAGCGCAAGAAAATGTAAAAAAAATTTAAATGGCGCATTTTTCTCCCTTCTTCAAGATCTATTCGAATTTTACAATGTTGATTCAAAAAAATCTTTCAATTTAAATTTATATGCAAAATAAAGAACATTTTAATTTTCAAATTTCAAAAAATTCAAAGAAGCCTCTATTTTTCAAATACTACATAGTTTTCATTGAGATAAATTCTTAAATAAGATTGTTCATTTCAAGGTTAGCATTTATTTTGAATATAGGTAATATTTCTCGAATAAAAAAAATGAAGAATTTTGTATTTAAAATAAACTAAAAGTTAAGTCTGTTTTATTGATAGCTTTTATTTTAAATATAACGTAAATTTTTTATTGAAATTAATTGAAATACGTTTTATTATAAAATAAATTTTTATTCTAATAAAAAAAAGGTTTTATTCTAATCTAGATTCTAATTTACGTTTCTTCGACTGGGAAGTTATGTCTGTAGAAATTTCTGTAGAAGCCTCGTCAAACTCTAAATTTTCATCTTCAAACTGAATAAGCTCTTTAAATGTTTCCTCTATAGCCGTATCATCTGTAACCGTATCAATCTCTTCTTGGAATAATTCTTCCACATCTTCGTCAGTTACTGTCAACGGTTTCAAAACTTCGGCATTTTTACATGTATAAATATAACATTTTCTTGCATTATAAAGTCGAATTTATCTTTGTATCACAAATATGCTCCTGTAGCAATTGAAATATCAAGAAGTAACGAACACAAACTACTGTCAAGGTCGTTTTACAGCAAAATAATAGCGACTAGATTCAATATGTTGAGAAGCTGAGAAAAAGTCGATTGAAGTTCTTCCTCTTTGACTCTCTGCTCGATTCCTGTGAAATGTATCAATCTTTTTGCATCAGAACAGTTAAAATTCATTTCCGATTTAAACAAATTTTCATAGTTATAAAGTCTTTACTTCAAACAATCAAAAAATACTTTTGATTGTCATTGTACAATATATGTTGTTTTGCCATAAGCTCACTTCAACTTTGAGCTTTCATATCTCGATGACGATTTATCGTATCCACAAGATCAAAAGTGGATTTTATTCGTCAATCCTTCCTCTATTTGATCCTATAATTACATTTGAAGAATATGTAAATACGGTAGCTCCAGCTCTAAATGTTTATAAGTATTTTTTCGAAGAAATTTTGAAAAAATTATATTGCTAAAATGGATAAAATAGAAAATTTTTAAATGGAGATTGATAGTTGGGACTTCAAAGGGTATGTATAAAAATTGGGAGCTCAAAAGAATCACTGGTTTTACCGTGAGAGAGTATTGAAAAATAAGTATAATTCTTTATTTTCTTAATTAACAATACAGTTGTGCAAAATCTATCAGGCCGATTTCGATGAAAAAATTTTGGCAATTTTTTTTCGGTCTATACTGTATTGCAGCAACAATAATGCACATAAAAATTTCGGACCACTTGTTTCCTTTGACTAGTACCAATATTCACCGAGTTATGCATGAAAGAAGGGAGAAAAATGTGCCTTTTTTATTTTTTTTTACATTTTGTTGCGCTGACAATTATTCACAACTTTTTCAGCGGGCGCATATCGCAGTTATTATTCGACATAATATTTAGAGCTATTCCCAACAAAAATTAGCCTATATAAAACATTCATCCCGAAATAGATACCGACTGGACTAATTGCTAAAAGATATTTCTCAGTAGGAGTTTCTTTCATAAAACGATTTATTTATTCTTTGGTGAGAATTTTCGACTGATTAATTTTATATCAAACTTTTTTTTTCAATTTTGAAAAATGTGCAATATTCACAATGTTTATGAACCAGCACCGTCGTTTTAACTATCGAGTATTTTGACCACAGTGACGCACAGGTGACATAAAAAACATAATATTCTTTATTCTAAATATGAAAAAGGAAGGATTTGAACTAAAAATTTAATACTACGTACTTTCTACATCCAAAAAGTATGCTCAAATACTACGTACTTACTACATCCAAAATGTATGCTCAAATAAGGTCTTCGTTATCTTCTTCGACTTGATATAGTTCTTCCTATTCGTAAAAATACTGATACTCCTTATCGTATCTTCAAACAGATTTTGTGGGAATCAATTTTCCCATTGCTTCAGCAGATTTTTACAAGAATTCATTAGAAATATAAAAATTTTTATTAACTTACATTTTTGACATTTAAAATGACATACTTACAATCATAATAATGCAAAAATACAAGAGCTAATAATAAATATATATTTTTAAAACGTAAAGTTGTAATATCTACATCTCTAGATGGACATTGTGACAAATGTCAATGAACAAAGACCAAAGGACAATAGGCCAAAGTCAAAGATCAGTGAGTGGAGATATTTTAAAGTTTTTGAGACGTATTTCAAATTTCGTATTTCAAAGTTTTCGAGATAATTCGATACAGTTTTAAGTTTTCCAGATATTTTGGCGTTTTTAATTTTTCTGAAGTATTTCGAAGTTTTTCTAATGATGTAAGTATTTTGATAAATTTTGAAGACAAACAGAATATTAGAAGAATTTTGAAGAAGATTGTACTATATATATTTTCGTGCCGCAGATTTTTTTATTAATAGTTTTTATTGATGAAAATGATAAATAAGCTAATATTTCAGAGATTTCAGATTTTCCTAAGGCCCAAAACTTTTCTGAAAAGATCATGTTTCCTTTTTTTTAAAAAAAATATAATAATAAAAAATGTATTTAGACAACGATTGTAGAAAATTTTGAAGAGAGCAATTTTAAATAATATTTCATAATTGGCCATTATTTCTGTTTTACGTAAGGCATCAACACTTGAACTACACACAGGTAACTCATGCCTATAGGCAACCTAACATACTCCCCTGTCGTACAGGTAAATAAATATGAACAATCACTTTTTACCCTACGTGCAACCCTCCTGAGCACCCCTACTTACCCTCGTGTTCATTCTTTCTATGGACACCCCTAATCGAAAGGATGGAATTATGCAACGGAAAGTGCTGCGTCAGAGACATCTATGCTTCGGTAGAATAACTCGAAGCTTAATTAAGTTGGTTGCATATGCTTCGGGGCGTAGGGAGCGAATCTCGCATTTGGAGTGGGTGGGATGAAGCGAAATGTATTTGCTCATGCATTTAGTATAGACTGGGGTTGGAATATGGGTAGAAGTTGTGTCGAGTCTTTTGCTGCAGTCATTTTTTATTGAGGGTTTGGAAAAACGTGGAAGCGTCGGTAAAAATGTAATATGTACCTACAGGGTGAGTTAGATTGATCATATGGGAGCCAAATTAAAAGTACTAATATTATTTATAGTTAGTAGTATGTTGGGATTTCTGCCAAATAGGAATAAAAGAAACCATACAATGTCTACGTTTCGTTTCTTTAGGACTCTTAAATGAAAGTAAGAATTACAAATAGTAAATAGTATATAGAAATTACAAAAAAAAAGTTCTTTCAAAAACACTCTAATATTAAAAAATGTATAATCAAATAAGTAAAAAAGGACAAATTAGATTTGTGAATAATTAAAATTATATTCTACTTAAGTCCTGAAGATGTTACAATAAAGAGACGAAACGTTGACACTCGCAAAATCTGTATTTTCTTTAGTTTCTGTTTGGCCATAAATCCCATCATAATAACTATACAGGGTGGTCCGAATTTTATGCAGGAAACTTCGAGGGCAGATAGATCTCTTTAAAATAATAGGTGTTTGCCTTATAAACATAGGTCTAGAACGGCCTCGTTTTAGAGATACAGGGTGTTAAAGTTGTTAAACAAAATTGATTTTTTGTTTATATCTCCGGAATCTATTAACCGATCTCAATAAAATTTGGCACAGATAATGTATGACAGTAGGCCTTGCATTCCCTAAAATGCGAGCTCTAGAGGTTTCAACCAGTGGTGTACAACTGGACAGGGGTCGCCCTCTTTTTATAAAAAAAACCTACGCCACTGTATTTTTTACAACATATTGTAACGGATTTATATTATAATGCACTAAAGACGTAAAAAAAGGTAACTTGAATTTTTTCCCTAAGATTCTCCGTTCTCATTTCAAACCATAATATTCCAAGAATATTTATGTTTATGCTTGTAAGTAATAATTCAAATAGATGGTTTTCTAAAGAGTTTAGAAATTATTGGGAATTTCGATGGTAGCAAGAAGAAAGGTCCACAAACTTTATTGCGAATTATTCCGAGCCACACTTTCACAGAAAATTCGTCTTGAAAAGATCTTGTTCGAATTTCATGAGGATTGAATGTAGCTTCATCGATCCAGAGTATTTTTAGTAAGAATTCTGGATTATGTTGTGATTTTAACAACCACCGGAAGTAAATTTTGCACAGGTTGTAAATGGTACGGATTTCTACCATCTTTATGTAGAACTTTTTAAATTTTCGATTTACTCATCTCGAGTTGCCGAAACGTTTTTTAATCCAAAAAGATGAAAGCGACGAGTGTAAAGAATTTTGTTGAAGTGCTTACAAATTGCACTTACTTTTAAGCATAAACATAAATACTATTGTAATATTATGGTTAGAAGTATCTGTCACAAGGGGATTGTATTGGTATGAATAACTTGAGAACGGTGAAATTTACGGAAAAAAGTTACCTATTTTACGTATTTTGTGCATTAGAATACAAATCCGTTACAATAACTTGTAAAAAATACAGTGGCAGTTTTATAAAAAAATGGGGTGATCCTATCCAGTTGTACACCACTGGATGAACCTTTAGAGTTAATATTTTAAGTAATGCAAGGCCTACTGTCGTACATTATCTGTATTAAATTTTATTGAGATCGGTTAATAGATTCCGGAGATTATAAACAAAAAATCAAATTTTTTTAATAATTTCAAAACCCTGTATCTCTAAAACGAGGCCGTTCCAGACCTATGTTTATAAGGCAAACAGCTATTATTTTAAATAGATCTATCTGTCCTTGAAGTTTCCTGCATAAAATTCGGACCACCCTGTATTTATTTTGCTACTAATTCTATAATTTCCGTATTATTATTCTTTTCCTAACTAAAGAAAACTTGAAAAAAACTAAATAATGAATATGTTCAATAATACTCCCATAGATTGCAAAAAAACATCAAGTTATATTTTCATTTAAAAAAGGAAGAAAAATAATCATTTCTTGGTTGGTAGAAATAGATAGTTAAGTTACTTTTTTTATCATATTAACTAAAATGATTTGCCACCCTCATCTCCGTCACTGGTTGCTCAGAGCACTTAGTATTTCATCGAATATTAAGGCAACCTGTATTTCTAGGTATGATGTGTATCAAACTTGGTTTAAATATCTACGTTGCTTTGGAAAATATGAAATATATTTTTGCTATCTAATTTCAAAAATACTTACTCCCAAATCTGACGATATATAGAGGCTAACTTTAACTAGGGATCAGTTTTTTAAAGGTTCCTCAGAACATTAATCTAAAATTAATATATTTTATATTTCTTTAAATTACACTTAATCCGCTGTCTACGCCGCTACTGGCCAGCTCCAAGATTCGGCTGCATGTACGTTTTTATTAATGTTGCCTCTTGTTACCTTATATAAAAAGGTGATGAAATGTCGAACATCAAACAAATTTCCCAGTGTTTCTAAAGTAAAAACTTTTTGCATGATTTGTTAAATATTAACTAATATTTACTGTATAAATTAAGTAAGATTTATTTAATAATGATTGTTTTTGCTAAAGCACTTTAATTAGTTTGTGAATCTCAATGTAAATCATCTCCGACATTGACCTAGTTTAGTTGAACTACATAATACCAATCCTCCTATTGTGATATGACAACAGGATGCTAAGCGGGCAAGAAATAGGAAAATGACCAACATTAATTCGATGAAAGAGAATTAATTACATTTATTTTAGTTTTAAGTTTACTGATTTACTAGAAGGTGTTTGCAATACAGTAGGTAATTTCGTGGTATTCATCTTATAATAAAATTTATGGTGGTACTTAGTAAGTCTATTATGCAGTGAAAAAATATAGTAAGTAATTTCAAAACAATATTAAAAGTCAGTTTTCACGAAATAATTTGAGAAAACTAACTTATGACCTTTTTTTAAAGGTAATCTTCACGTAAACATGACTCCCATCAAAAGATACACCCTGTATACAGAGTGAAGCAAATTATTACAATATTTATATTTATTGACTTGCAAATAGAGAGGCAAATCTTCCTTTTTTATAATTTTGTCAGATTTACTAATAAGAAAGAATTGAAAGAAAGCATTTAGAGTATTTAAATGTTGTAATAGCTGAGTAATTTGTATATTCTATAAGTTCACTAAACGTTTATTGTCCTAGGAAATACTAAGAAATAAAACAATGCGTGTCAGTTGTAATATTTAATGTAATACACACTGAAAAGAGATGTAAGTATAGGAATACGATTCTACTAAGTACTTTGTTGTACCCCATACAAACATCTAAAGTGCTACAGCCATATTCTCAAATAAATAAAAAATATTCGAAATAACATATTAACATTAATAGTTTACAATTACATTCAATTTTTTTGTGAATCCGTCAGACCGACAGACGGACAGAGGATGCTGGAGAGACCCTGGTCCACGTTCAACTAAATATTGCGCACCCAAATTGCAGTCACCATAGGAATCTTTTTGTTTTACGTTATATTACTCTCGAATTCTAACCCTGATTTCATCGAACACCCTGTAGAAAACAGGTATTTAAACTAACACATGAATTGTATACACAAAGTAGTTCAGTATACTAAACCCAAACCACTCCTATTCATGTACAAGACTAATAAAAGTTTTGGAACAAATGTTGTACTTTTTCATGGGTTTCTTTACTTACTAATACCACACGCTTTTAACAACACTTCACGCCCTTTTATATATTTTTCACCAACTATATTTGTTTCTTTACATCGTTCTTCCAAGTATCCTGATCTGAGTCCAATTGAATTTTTGTTTTTCGGGCCCGGAGGGAGTGTTGCAAAAAGCAGATATAGCGAATACAAATTAGAATTAAAATTTGTTCCAAATTTTTTTTCGTTCTACCTTAAATTTGTAGAATTGTCACCTAATATGTACACAGGTATTTTGATTTCAGTGAGATCTCCTGGAAATAGCCCATGGTTTGGGAACAACAAGGTATTAAATTTACAAAACAGCAGTACACAGTGGTTTTTCGAAATATCTTATATTGAAACTCTGTATGATACACTGGGTCTAATTTAACACGGCAATAATAAATAGTTCCATATATTTACATTGCGGCTTACTGGCCAAAAATGATATGATAGGGAATGTACAGCGGGCGAAAACTCCGCCAATACTCAAGCGACGGCTTCTACCCTCAGTCTCAACATATAAATCTAATTACAAATATACAAGTACATAATAATAAACTCAATAATCAATAATAATCTTGAAAAAAAGTTAAACATTGCTTTGGTATCAGTTACGAAGAACAACGTGATCCTGTTTATCCATTTTTACGGCCGGGATCACCTTTAATGTTTAATACTATACAAGATAACTTACATTAATAACACTGGACAACCCTGGCTACGTTAAATAATTTCGTAGACAAATGTCTTGCACGATTTGCTAATGGTTTTGGCTTATTCGGAAAATTTAATGATTGCTTACAAAATAAACATATTTGTGATATTTTCCCATCGCATTTTTGAAATATACAGGGTGTTTAGTGTATATGTAAATTTAAACTTAACAAATCCTTACAAACAACATTTAGTTGGTACACTAAACATCATGTCAATGTCTACTATACTGCATCCATTAAATTTCTTCGCCTTAAAACCACCGAGTGCAAATTGTGCAAGACTGTGTACCCTTTCTAATAATTAACAAGGCCATGAGATGTCCGTCCATAACGCTAGGGTACTTTCATTTTGAGCTGGCGCAAAACGTCCGATTTAAGCGAGAAAAAATTTCCGTCCAAGTTTTAGGCCACCAGAAAATTGAACTACACTAGACTTCCCAACAGAGGCTAGATCACCGCTCACAACAACAATTTCCTAAACAGTTCATCGGGACTAGTACGTTAAACTGGGGGGCGGCGGGGGCAACCTCATGCCGCCCCATGGAAAGAGTCATACGGCCTCTTTGGAAGTGATACTCGTCGAGGAATCTTCATCGCCGCTTAGCATGGGCATCGTGCCCAGGAGGTGGCCCTTGCCCTGGTTCACCACGCATTTCCTCATGTGTTTTTCCAGCGTGGAGGGTACAGAGAAGGGCATCTCGCAGAACCGGCACCTATACACGTCTTTGCCGATCCTGCCATGGGTCTTCATATGTCGTGTCAACTTAGAACTTTGCGCGCACGCGTAGGAACACAATTCGCACTTGTAGGGCTTCTCCCCCGTGTGGGAGCGCCTGTGCACCGTCAAATTCGAACAGTTTTTGAACACTTTCCCACAATACTCACAAGTGTCGTTGCGTCGGGATTCCTTCTTTAGTAGGGGGTTGGGTAAAAGCGCGCTGGGACCTGGAACTCCTTTATTCTCTCTAGGCAAACCAGGCAACCACCAGTCGGTGCGCTCCAGGTCCAGTTTCATCCTCTTACTAGCTTCGTAGGAGTCGTTGAAGGGGGGAAATAGTGGTAGGGGTTGTGGTGGAGGAACTGGTAACAAGCCTTTGGCGAAATCGTCTCTGATTTTGAGTTGGCTCAAGCTGGTGTTGTTGTTGTCCCTGTCTTTGCTAGCTAGTTGAAGCTTAAGAGCTGTGTTGGATTCCTGAAGCGCTTGTTTGTAAGCTTCGCTGTACTGGGCAATATTGCTTAAACCAAATTTATCCATCAGTTCACCTACTAGTGAAGCTGATGGATTAGCCTCGTTTTTTGACATTTGACTGGGTACGCTTAGGTCTTCCGCTTCCTCTTCTTCCAATTCATCTTCCTCTTCCTCTTCATCGTCCATCTCGTCTTCGTCCTCACTTTCATCACCCTCTAGTGTTTCTACTGACCCTGCATTACTAGTGCGATCTTCGGGAGTTCTGTGCAGCTTCATATGTCTTTTCAGTTTAGAACTTTGCGAGCACGCATGGTCACATACGCTACACTTGTAAGGAAGTTCTCCCGTGTGCGTTCTTCTGTGAACCTCCAGGTTGTTTTGATAGCGGAACTTCTTCCCGCAGTAGTCGCAAGCGTGGATGGGTTCTGCGGAGTTAGAGTTCCTCGGCGAGCCAGGTTTTCCTGGAGGTGTCGAGGCAGATCTGGGAGTATTCGTGATCTGATCGTCTCCTTTGTTACTGGGGGGCGAAACACTAGGGGGCCGACTACTGTTCCCGCTGTTGCTACTGTTGTTATTATTATTATTGTTGTTGTTGCAGTTGCTACTGCTCGAACTAATGTTGTTGGGGATAGAAGTGGGCGGCAGCTGGGAAGGGGAAGGACTTGCGAAAGGCGGTGAGTGCTTGCGGGGTGACGGCGAGCTCGCCTGCGCCGCCCCCGGGCTGGTGGTGCCTGCCAATTGCCTCAACCGCTGCGAGTAAAAATCCAGCTGGGGTTCCAAAGATAAGGGTTGGTTGGGTGTGCTCCTCTCCCTCGATGGAAGACTACTAACGGAACCGGCACGTTCCGCAGGCGAGGGGAAGCTTGAATGTGGGGGTGGTACCCCTCCGGCAGCCACGGCGGCGGCCGCCGCCGCCAGATTCAGACCGTGGTGGCGGAATTGTTCGCTGACTAACTGGTCGATCCTGTAATGGTGTTCTGGTCTTGAAAAGAGGGGCGCTGGAGGTACCGGTCCATGGTTAAGTGGTGGTAATGGAAGCCTAAGCAAACCTCCAACTCCAAAAGGGTTGTGTAGGTCCGGAGGCGGCAGGAGATGGTGCCTCATATTTGGGGGAGGTGGAGGTGCTCCTCCCGAGGAGCAGCCCGAGGAACTGTTGCTGACGGAACTGGCGCCGCTGTGATTGTTACTGCTGGTACCTTTCGAGCTGGTGGGCGAACTTTCCACGTAGATTTTAATGCCGTGGGCGTGCTGGACATGCTGCACTAGCCTCCATGCTGAGTGAAGGCGCGCCTTGCAGGTGCTGCACACGTAGTTGCTAGGTTCTGGAAGAAGAAGAAAAAAATAAGTAGAAGTTATAACAGAATCAGAAAAAAATTATAAAGTAAACAACACACTAAAAACTTAAACTTTATATTTCTCAATGGTAATGAGTTAAAAACAAGACGTGACATTATATTATACTTATTATTACTTGCGATCCAGTAATTTTCTTCTTAAAAAGTAATGCTTAATTTATACAAAATTTGCCCAATGGCAATTGTTAAAAAATAAAAATACAATTTTCTCCTAAGCATCTAAACATATATTTTTTTTTAAATTTAGCACACGAGCAATGCTAATAAATAGCCATATTGTGAAGTAAATATCAATAAAATCAATTGACGGTATAGATAGGGGGTAATGTAGGGGTAGCCGCCCTTTGTTTCACCCTGTATTTTTTATACCACATATTTTGATAACTTGTCATCAGTGGACCGATAATTTGATTATAAGGTTCTCTCGACATTATTTGTCATGGTTCATTAATATTATTAGTTAATTTTTAAAGTAGGCTGTTCAATTGTATGAAACCATTGAAATATCATCCTGATAGTGGTGTCAATAAATAAGGGTGTTATAGTCTGTTTAGAAATGAAAGAGAGTAATAAAAGCTTATTATGTATGCAAATCGTAAATAAATGTAGTACTGGTGCTTATATTCAATATTTTTATATTATGTATTTTCCGTATAGATGAGGTGTACTTTTAAAAAAACTTTGTGCGATCGGACTGTACTAAATTGTAGCAGGTAGCTAAAATTTAATCCCCGACAATCCGTCTTTGTCTATGCCGCTTCAATTTCTCGGTCCATTTCTCTTATAAGTAAACAATATAAAAACAGCATTTCAAAACATGAGGCTACTTTAAGCATCATAACCGGGTTAAGAGGGTTTTTAGTAATTCAAATAAAATTATTCAATATTATTATCAAAATATTTATTTAAATTTAATGAATAGACTTTTATTCCACACAAAAATATATGTATTTTGAAAATTCAAATTATGGTGAGTAAATGTAGTGTTGTATAAATGTACAATAAAGAAAATAAAAAAGTAGGTATATTAAAATTCATCCTCTGAATATTCTGATGAATTATCTTCGTCTCCTAGATTGATAACGATAGGTTCCACAGTAACGTCAATTAAATTATCGAGTTCCCACATTTTCTCCTCTTCTTTTTGTACATGATGTATACATCTTTGCCAGTTATCTGCAGTTACTCGTTCCAAGGAATTTTTTAACAAAATTTTCACGTCACTTAATTTAAACGTCGTATTATTTCGCGCTACATCTCCTTTTACCTGCGCCCAGACTAATTCGATTGGGTTAAGTTCACAGTGATAAGGTGGTAACCGTAGTACCGTTATTTGGCGATTTGTTGCCATTTCATCGATAACATATTTTTTCTGATCTTTATTAAGATTGACAAGTGTCAAAAGTTCCTTTTTCACCATATTTGTTTCAAAAGAAATGTTTTTTCCGGATAACCATTGAATTATATCGGCTTTCCTCCAAGCAGTCGTAGGCGTCCGCTCGGTCTGCCGTGAATGGTAACTGGCATTATCCATGACAATTACAGACCCCGGAGGAATAAGATCCAACATCTGTGTAAAATACTCTTCGAAAACATCTGCGTTCATGTCTTCGTGATAGTCACCTGTATTTTTAGATTCAAATAAAAGTAAACCGCCATCTACAAAACCACTGGCACTACCTATATGTGTCACTATTAATCTTCGCCCTTTACCTGAAGGTGCCTTGAACCCTGTTGAAAGTCCATCCAAAAATGCTTGTCGAAAACTTTTTACATTTTTATCTTGCCATACTTTTGTTACAGTATATCCCTCGTTGACCCAAGTTTCGTCTAGATAATAAATATTCCTCCCTTCGTCACGGAATTTTCTAATTGATCTTAAGTAGGATCTTCGCCAACAAATAATTTCATCTTTATCGATAAGAACTGACTTCCTGTTCTGCTTTTCCCAGCAAAAATTCAACTCTCGTAAGACGGCCCATAATTTGCTTCTACTGATTTTTGGCAAATCGTTGTCCTCTGAAAGTTCACTTAAAATTTTGTTTAGCGTTGGTATTTCTTTTTTAAAATAAAATGAGTGTACTTTTCTGCGAATGACATTTTTGAAGAAATCATCTATAACGACTTTTGACCTCCCTGTAGATGATTTTGGGGGATTTACAGTATCTTGTTCATTTTTTGTTTCCTTTAAAAGTCTGTAGATAGTCGATTTTCCAATCCCTGTCATTTTGGAACACTTTTCCACGATGTCGTCAACACTGTTGGTAGGATTTTGGTGTTTCAATGCATTAAATACATTTAATATAATAATCTTCTCATTCTGAGACAGCGCACATCTTTTCACGCGTTTAGCAGGTACGTAATCTGATAAGCTCGACATTTTACCCAAACAATATTATATCCACTGGCACAATAGTCACTAAACACAAGTCGAATTTTACTCTACTGCACTAGCACGTCTTCGTATATTCAGCTCTAAGACTGGATTGATCTGTCACAATACACTGGCTCCTGCCCTATGATGTATCCAGTAAAATATACTAATGTACACCCATTACCTGTTAGCATTAGTGTTACCCGATAATTACCTGAAACGAAATATTACCACGCCCATGGCCGGTTCTTATCTCGGGGTTTTATTACTCTCTTTCATTTCCAAACAGACTATAGTTCGTTTAAAATATTCTACTTATTTATAAAATGTTTAAATTTAATTTTTGAAAAAATGGCGAATATTACTTTTAGTGAACAACAGACAGTATGTTGCTCACTGTAGACGAATGTTAGACGGTATGTGAAATATTTTCCAAACATCAATTGAGGGAAAATAGCTTATTTAAATCCAGACATAATGACGCTGATCGTGCCTGATATGTTCGAACAAATGACAATAAAGAAATGGTTTGAAATATTGCTCCTACAAGAAAAACTCGACGACTCTGTAGTGTAGCGAGTGTTACGAGAGCAACTCGTTAGATTAGATTAGAGAAATTACGATTTCTGTTTAAAATGTTGCAAATCATCATGAGACGTGAGATTTCCACAAGCACCCTAAATGTGTGGATAGGTATGATAGAACATTATCTTGTTTCTTAGAAAACAATTAAAAGAGTCTTCTTGGTGAGGTTCCATTGAAAATAAGGCAAAATATGTGGTTCATAATGGTGCCCCAGCACATTATTCATTGATTGAACAGATCGTGTCGAAAATTTACGAATTGCTTGGCCAGCGCGTTCTCCTGATCTTAAACCTTTTACCTCTGGAGTCACTTTAAAGGCTTAGTTTGTTCTACTCAAGTAGATAATGTGGAAAACATTAAGTACGAAATGCTGTAAATGAACTTAGACGAGGACTCGTGCTTGTCTGAGTCAAGAGACAGGCGATTTGAGAACAATATTTAAGTTATTTAAATCATATAATATAAAAAAATGATATTAGGGAGAAATTTGTATTTTTACTTTGTTTTATCGTTAGGGTTGCATTTTGGTATCTAGATAAATTAGGTTCAATCGATCTATTTGACCTCTAGTTTCAATATAGTATAAGTTTCGCTGCACATTTTAAAACCACCCTGTAAATGGCTTTTTTTCCGTTATATTTGCGTCTCTTTTCCGCTCTGTGAAGACCTCCAGAAGATCTGCTCTAAAAACAAACGAAACTATCGCAGGCGCTCGTATTTCCTTATGCAACATCCTACAAAGTGCCAAATTACGCCGAGAACAATGTCCACCGTCCCATTAAAGACAGTCAGAGATCACCCGACCCATCATTACGGCATAGCTTCTTCGTTTGACCTCAGAGGCTGCTCAGTTACCCGTACATCCTAGCCATTGTCGTCGACCTCCTCGGCTCCGACTGCTTGGGCATTCCCAGGCCAGTCACGTCCGACACACCCTGGCCGAGCCGGGAGCGTCCAGGCGATTTTTCACGCCCGATTTTCAGTGTATTATCCGGCGGGCGGCGGGGGCGGTAATGGCCCGTCGACATGTGGCCGCATGCAGATCGCCACCGCCGCGTTATGGACACTTAAATTGGTTTCGTGCGGCGTCGTTCACGACATACCCGAAGAATTTCGCGCGTAAATGTTAGTGGAAACATAGCAGAGATTTTATTTCGTTAGACTGAAATTGTTCGATGTCGTTGCCAGGATCTTTCACCTGCTTGTAAATTTTATGAGGACCACTTTCAAAATTCTAGTTCAATTCTATTAATGTCACAATTTGTCTAATTCGCAATTAAAGTATCAATATTATATTCCTTATTTAGTTCAAAGCTTTAAATGAAAATATAGTAATTATTTGAAAAAGAGTTGTGAAAACCTTAAAAATCACTCATTCTGCGTCTGCAAATGATAAATCAATAGAGTGAAATTCAGTTATAATAAAAATAAATGCAATTTTTTTTCATTACAACAAGAACTGACATGAACTGTCAAATACAGGAGATACAGTCCAAGAAAGAGAAATTTGTAGAGAGCTTTATCGTATTAACGTGAAATAGCGGGTGTAGGTAAATTAGTCCTGTTTAAAATATTTTTATAAACGTTTAAAATTTTCTGCGGGTGTGGGCTGAAATTCATCCATTATTGAATAAAATTGAATGAAATTTGAGTAAAATTTTTTTCTTCGATTGTACCCCTTCAATTACCTGTATCGGCGACACTGCTTTTCAGAAAGAAACCGTTTGTGCATTATTCTTAACGCACACTTGCTGTTTACTCGTGTACAAATTTTTACATTTTTATCTTCCGTTAATTTAAAGATAATTAAGGAAAACCATATGGCAAGTAGCAACTTCAACACACTGTATCTCGAAAACAGGGCGTCCAAGAAAAAAACTTTACATGAACTATCCCTATTATTTTCCTATGAGAAACATGCATACAAGTTTTTTTGAAACATGAACGGGACATCCTGTATATATAAAATATAAAACACACCACAGAAATGAGACAACCCCCAAATCCAAAAGTCAAAGGCTTGTGCGGAAGGGGGCTACACTTGAAAAAACGCGGACAAACATCCATTATCCATCGACATTGCCAGTGCCGACACCGGAGATCGAACCCGGACCAGAGTAGGAAGCCTAGCCGAGAAATGCTTGCCACCGCACTCTCGACCGACTGCGCTACCGTGGCGATTACTTTGTTGTATCCTTTACAAGGAATGTTATAAACAATGTTTTTGTTTTCGATATAGTGAATAGGTATTTTTTTATTAGTATTTTCATTTTTTAAACCAATTTTTCATTTTACTATTATTGTCTAGTTTTTTAATATAAGCCCTCTCACATATGACATTTTAAGTCGCTGATTTATTTCCTTTGTTATACTCGTGCTTATCCCGACTTCTCCGTACATCAATGACTCCTCTGTAACTAACAATTATGTCAGATATAAATTATCATACGCAGGCATATTCGACATCGCTGTATGGAGAGGTGTGTTAAGAATAAACATACAATATCCTATTAGCATACCACTTTGTCCACATTCGACGTATACATTACTTCCATAGTCACTTTATAAGAGCGCAGAGCTACTTATGTTAATAGTGATGTTACCCCACAGCTCGAAAAAAAATCAGGCCGAATGGGACAAATTTTAAATATCCCTGTATGTATGTATGTATGTTCGTTACATACTTTTTAACAAAATTCCTCAAAAATGTTGCAAGTTTAGAATTAACTAAAAGGGAAAATAACCCATTTGTTAAACCTTTTATTCAAAATGTTCTTTTTACATATGAAGACCACACGGCAAAAACGATAAAAGTCAGTTTTATTTAATTTATTAGAAAATTAATTTTAAAGTTTAAAACGAAAATCATACAATTTACATTTTAAATCAAAATTTTTGTTAACGGGTAATTATTTATCGATGAAAACAATAAAAATATCCTTAGACCGTTATGATTTTTCTACTTTTTACACTCATTTTTTTGGTACTAAAACCATATGGTTTTCATATGGAGCATTCCATGCCAAATCACTGAGTTCGTGGCCAGACCATTTTTAATTTTCCTAATTTTTTAGTATTATTTAGTGCCTATTTAGAGTAGGTAGCTTTCATGATTTTTTTTTAATTTTTGTTTTAGCTCTTTAAGAAGTTATGAGTATTTGAATATTTTGGGTAAAAAACTTCTTTCTCTTTCATAAACTTTTTGTTCATTTTATTCGTTTTGAGATAGTTTTATAAAAAAAAAATATAAAAATACATTTTTAGTTTTTGTTTTATTTTAATTTTTAAACCAGAGTGCTTTTTGAAAAAAATTGAAAATTATACCTTCAGTTTATACAGTGTACTAAACAGTCGTACAAAGTATTTTTACGTAAAATTGTTCAAAAATATATTGCTTAGTTCAAGACTGTATCATCTTATTTTCAAATAGATGTATATTTGATTTAAAACAATATTTTTCTCAGTGTATATTTGAAAAATATATATCTACTTATATACAAGATATTTCCTTGTTTTTGGTCAGTTGAGACCAAATATGAATTATTTTGAGTATGTAGTATGTATTACCAACCCCCGAAAATTATTACGCTATTTTTTGACACTCCGCATTTGATATTACTTTATTCAGCGCCCTTCGAATTTTCTACCTCCAAATCAACTTGCATATTTATTATTTATTTGATCTGTTACTTCCACCCCTCGCCAAAGGGTAAAGGTTTTATTAAAACAAAGACATCAAGGCCGGGAGACACGTCAACCGGCGTCGTGTTTATTAAAAAGAAAATCCGGACCGTGATTGATTTACAGGCCATCGATAGCAGTTGACGTTGCGGCGAGATTCATAATCCTGTATTGTATTTTCCTGTTCAAAATTTAATATGGGGGGAGATTTGAAACTGAAAACTATCATACAAGTCGTTAGATGTGGGGGCCGAGGCAATTCGGGGAGAATACCAATGAGGTGGGTTATTTTCAGCACTTGTTACACGAGTAATTGACGAATGAAGTATTTCCTTTATGCGAATATCGGAGTTTACACCCTCAAACTAAAATTCTTGGTAAGTTCGGCGGATATAAAATAAATGATAATGTCAATTTGTATATTATCCTCAAATATAAAATTTACCAATTATGGATTTGTACCAATGATTTTATTCCCCGTTTAATTAAGTCACTACACATTGTTAGACATCATTTGATAAGACTTTTCAGAAAAAGTTAAAGTGGTATAAAAAAATCTAATAATTCCAAAATACGTAACATCCAGTAGTTTATTTCTAATAGTAATTTTTATATATATCGTCGGGTTTCAAAATAATGTTGAATGTATCAAATTCAATTTTCACTATATTTTTTTCCTTATTTTTAATCAAAAAATTACGTACAGAATTTTTTTGTCGACGGAATATTCCAACATTCTGTATGTTTTGCAAAGACAAAACGATTATTCCTTTTTTTGAACTCGTCCACAAAAAAATTCCCACTAATAACACAGCCCCACAAAAAAGAAAGTTCTGTACTAGAGACATGATCATATAGATCCTGTGTATTTCTTGCGCTAAAATATCCCCTAAAATAGGGTGAAATAGTGACCATAAGGTAAACCTTTACAATGAAAAGCAATAACTAGTAAATACAAATGTTAGTGTAAAGCAATGTACCTACTGTATAAGTACAACCAAATATACAGGGTACAGAGTGCGTCGAAGTAGGATATCCCCTTTATTATGGAAGATATCAAAAAAAGTTATTTACAAAAATTGTAGCCAACTTAACATGCACATTTTAAAATTATTTTCGTATATACAGGGTGTTATGTATTACCAGGGTCAACCAAACATACTATGTTTTAAATGGGACACCCTATATACTATTTCAAATTTAAGGTTAAGCTCATCTTTCCCATGCTTCCAATATAGGGTTTAGTTATGTTATACATGGTGTTTCAAAAGTTATGGTCAATTTGTATACGAGAATCATTCCCATTTTAGCGTCCTGTATACCCTAGCTAGACAGAACAACTTAACAATATTTTTTTACAGGCATAACTGTTTGATATTGGTACAGTTTTACGAGAAAGTGCTATTTCTTTATTAATCTCGAGCACATAATTTTCTCAATTTTTTTACATGAATCATCCTGTATTTTATTTTAAAAACTGGAAATATATTTTATGTTCTTTCATTTCTATAAGGCTATAACTAATATATCATTCATTTCTGATATATTTACCATTTAATAACAAAAACAGAGTTTTTAAAAATTCCTATTATACAATACAAAATTTCACAGAAGTTTGTTAAAGTAATTATTACTGAATAATATTTATCTGTCATTCGCCCACGGCCAACTTGTTATAATAGGAATTTTTTAAATACCCTGGTAATAAGTAACACCCTGTAGATACGAAAATAATTTTAAAATGTGCAGTTTTAAGTTGTCTACAATTTTTGTAAATAACTCTTCTTTAATATCTTTTATAATATCGGAGATATCGTACTTCCCCGCACTAGTGCCGCACCCTGTATATGTAAATATCATTTATTTTTTCGTAAATTTCAAAGAAATATGGTCATATTTAGCAGAACCAACAAAATTCAGTTGCAGTTGCGTAAAAAAGACGCTATATGGTGCACGTGAAACCCAGCCAAAAAATTGTTGAAAAAAATATGATTATTTACACATCAACTAACTTTCTGAATTTGATTTAAAACAAAATATGCTAAATGAGTCTATTAAAAATGTGTCCAACAGTAATACGGTAGCAAAATCTAGGAAATTTTTAATGGTTATACTGAGTGTAATTATAAGCCGGAGTCAGTTTTTTAGGGATAATAGTACATTTTCCGCAAAATACTAATCTGAAATATTTTTTTTAAATAAAATAAATAGTCGAATTACAATTCGTACAACACTTGAAAATCCAGTGGAATTTAAGTATTCGTAATTTCTTCTTCTTTTTGAAATTTCACCTGATCTACACAATTTGTTGGATTTTTTAAAACATTTTTCCGATAATTTTAAAATTTAAGCTATGATAGACACATATTACACAGGCCGAGAAAATTTAGCCGACCCGCTAAACCAGAAACCAGAATATAGGTACTTCACCGAAGGATTTTGGTGCACTGAATTCGAATACAATGTATTCTCTGGTTTTCGAGATATCCTAACCTAAAAATGCCAAATCGCATTTTTTGACATATTTGAGGATGTGTTATATGTATAGGTAAACTTTTTTGGTAAAACCGTTAATGGGGCCTTAAATTATTACTATACTTACTTTTTTAAACGCACTTGGATTTATCCTGTTATCCCTTTTCGTCTTTGATAAAGCGCATGTTGAAATTTAGTAATTTTAATCCATCGGCACTCGCAAGTAGGGATCTTACATATTTTTGCGATCCCTGAAATTTTGCAATAAACTTAAAAAAATAACATAACATAACCTCAAATATGTCAAAAATCGCGATTTGGGCACTTTTAGGTTAGGATATCTCGAAAATGAGAGCCATTTGAGAAATTTGGACCTCGGTTTCGCACCAAAATCTTTTGGGAAAGTATATTCGTGTTATTGGGTTAAAATCTTGTCGGCCCGTGTATAGTGGGTCATTTTAACTAACCTAAAAATAATCATTTTCTTTATGGTTTAGTTTAATTAGTTTAATTTATGTTTCTTGTGTAATTATTGAAAAAACGTGTTATTTCACTCGAACCATTTCTGCCAGTGTAACTGCCGCCTTATAAATTTAAAATTCCTGGGCATGTGGCCACTATTCCAGCCTGGAGAACGGTCCGGGTCCGGGCAATCCGTCATAACTCTCAATAGATCACTTCCTTAATACCGAGATAAGGCCAGAATGACCGCGATATTCAAATTTTTAAGCTCCGCTCCTTTTGTGATGTCCAAAGCCATATCGTGTATGCAGGGGACCACTCGAGGCCGGGCCCCTCCTGAAAGGGCTCCAGATAAATCTGTTTGGTGAGGCGATGTGTGCCGCACGGCTCTGCGGCCAAGATGTTTCGCCACCCCCGCACCGCCCCCCTCGCCCCCGGGCGATAAATAATCGCGTCTCCGTGAGGTCCTTTGTGTTGGGTCGCGGCCACATTTTAAACGTATGCAAATGCGCCTAAGCCTGCTGCGATGACCGTGATCTGAAAGTCTAAGGACTGCGGACTCCGTGGACCGGCGCGCGGCGGGGAAAAAAGAGGATTACGGGACCCTTCTTAATGAATAATGCCGCATTAAAAAAACGAATACCTCGTACCCGGTAGGTTTCCTCAATTTTTTTATGCCGGGGATTTTTTAGGCCGTGAAAAATATCCACGCCGGTCTGTTGTACATTTTTTTTTTTAATTACAACACTTCGTTTTCCAGAGACAAGGTGTTAAAGTTAAAAAAAATATAGGTATCACTTGGGTTAGTGACTTAACTAATTATAGGTAAAAATTGGCACTCAAATCTGTAAATCAGTGGCGGAGATACTAGAAAACAACGTCGAGCATCTGAAGGGATATTTAAATAAATGATACATTTTTTAACTTGAATACCCTGCATTTTTTAAACGAAGTGTTTGCAAACACAGTTTGTGACGTGTAATTATTAAAGTTTGGTAGAGTATTTTGAACACTCTGTATAGTACTATTTATTTTAGCCGAATTTGGATTATTATTATACAGGGTATTTGTAAATAAGTGAGAAATATTTTAGGGGATGGTTGCCCAAGTTATTTTGTGAAGAAAAGTTCATATAAACGTAGGTCGAAATATGCTTCGTTTCCTAGATACAGAGTGTTTAAATTTTAATTTTTTATTTATTTTTATTAATTATTTCAGAGCTTTAAAGATATTGATTCGAAATTTGAAACACGCTTTGGAGGGACAAATGTGCATTTTTTGGGGTGATCCGAGTATTTCTACTTGCACCAGTGGCGTCTGTGCGAGAATGCCACAAACTTTTTTTATAAAAAAAAATGGTACGCCACTGATATATTTTTTGAAATCCACTATCAATTCTGAATGAAACTGGCCCCTTTAAATTTTTTCGTAGGGTACACCGTTTTTTGAAGAAAAAAATAAACATTTTATTGTTGCTTTTATTAATCTTCTATTTATATATTAGGGTCGATAATTTTTGAAACCAAAAAAAATTATAGTAGGATGAAACCCATTGGAAAAGAAAAAGAATATAACAGAAATGAAAGGAAAAATAATTTACGGGCGATCTGAGGTCGGGAAGGGGTAGGGGGTGAGTTTTTATGGATAAAAAACGGTTTCCGTTGATTTCCAGAAAAACTACAAGTCTTATGGAAAAAGTTAAATGGCAAAAACCAAAAATTTGGTTATTTGAATTTTTCACATAAATTTTGAGGTTATGTGAAAAAAGTGTAAATACAAAAGTTGTAGATCTTTTTATTACCTACAACTTTGCCACTTTTTTCCATAAGACTTGTAGTTTTTCCGGAAATCAAGATAAACCGTTTTTTACCCTTAAAAACTCACCCCGTTCCCCTTCCCGACCTCAGATCGCCCGTAAATTATTTTTCTTTCCATTTCTGTTATATTCTCTTCCTTTTCCAATGGGTTTCATCCTACTATAATTTTTTTCCACTTTTTACCATTTTTGAAGGCTTAAGCACTGGTCTATTAAAGGTCTCTTTTAATAAAGCGTTATTATGTCAAAGTAAAAATGCAATTCAACATTCAAAATAAAAAGTTGATATAAATGTTTTATTTTTTTCTCTTGAATATTTCAAAAAGT
The DNA here is from genome assembly GCF_000390285.2 of Anoplophora glabripennis. Taxonomy (NCBI): domain Eukaryota; kingdom Metazoa; phylum Arthropoda; class Insecta; order Coleoptera; family Cerambycidae; genus Anoplophora; species Anoplophora glabripennis. The sequence continues at coordinate 2,942,752 of NW_019416749.1, read as the reverse complement.
TTCATTATCTAGTACAGTAACATTAAACCAAAACAATGGCACAAAATAACAGTAATAAAAATATTTTTTAATAATCGCAAACCTACAATAGATGTCGTTTTCGCTGAAATATTCCTATTGTATTTATTATTGTCTCGCAGCCGGCTGTAATTCGATTCCTCAGGTCTTCAACATTTCCAAATTTCGAGTCAGTATCTTTAAAACTCTTTGAAATAATTAATAAACATAAATAAAAAATTAAAATATAATCACTGTATCTCAGAAATGAAGCAAATTTCGACCTACGTTTATACCAACTTTTTTTCACAAAATAACTTCAGCAACCACCCCCTTAAATATTTTGCATGTACATATTTATAAACACCCTGTATATTAAATAATAATCTTACAATTTGTTTTTTGCAATATGTTAGCCACTATGAGTTTTTACAAGGTCATTTATGTTTAATGAGAGTTATTGATAAAAAATAATCCAATTAGATTCAATTATTCTTTAAGCTAAATTGCTTTACAAAGAGATTGTTTAATGAGGAAAATGGGTTTAACTCTAATTTTTCTTTAAGTTTAAGCCCACTTTTATATATTACTCATAAATCAATTTCATTATTCTGGTTATATATACTTTTTATTATTTCATTTCTTATAACATTCTTTCTTCGTAAATTTTGTACTATAAATGTATTTTATTTGATTTGATATCTCTTTCATTACTACAACCCATCGAACCTTATGTCACTGAAATTATTATAAGAGAGAGTTATAGTCAAAGAAATAAAGTCAAATATACAGGATGTTATAATAAAAAAATTCTATTGTGTCGATGGCATATTCATTTATTTCATACTGTCCGGTATATTGCTATTTCCCGGATTCATTTGGGGCCGGTAAGTGAGCTATTACAGTATCAGAGCTGGTAAATGTTGCCTAGCAACGTGATATTAGACATGTCACAAACAATATTATAAAATGACAGATCAAGCGATGTCAAACAAAAATTTGATAATTTTAAGGAAAAAATAGAAATTTCTGCTCGTTAAAAATAGAAAGACAGTATGAAATAAAATATCATACGATACACGGCCGTTAGGTGTTATTACAGTACTCGTTTTTATTCCGGACTCGGCTCCTACGTCGCCTCGTCCGTAAAACAACTCGTAATGTAATAAGTCACCTACCAGACTTGTAACGTAAAATACTATTACTTGTGGATGTCAAATTGAATATAAATCTGACAAATTGTATAAAAATTACAAGGATATACACCCTGTATATTAAAATTTGAACAGCAGCTTCTGTTAAAAATATAAAATTTATATTATCTATTCATTGCTCCACATCTTATTTCATTTAAAAACAACATTATTCTTATAAGGTATTTAATCAGATATCTGATAAGTAATGACTATTTAATTAATTTTTTACGGGGATTTTTTTTTATAAAATAAAAATCAATTGAACATCGGATTCCAGAGATATAAATGCTATCTCAATTGTTCTCAATTGTTTAATGCGAGAAAATTAGTCAAAAAAATCTCTTCCCTGCAGTCCCTTCGAAAAGGGGCTGAAAAAAATAGTTTTATTTCCTTTGCTTAAATATAAAGGCTTTTACAAGAATTAAATTACGCACAGTTTGTACAATCAAAAGTGTTTTACCGGTTGCATGGGGTAGAAGCAAGTAGATAATTTCTTGCATCGGCAATATAGTTACTAGGGTGGCCCAAAAAAAAAACGAATATTTTTTTTGTGTCTCTTGTGAAAATATGTTAGTTTATCATGTTTTAAGAACCCCCTCAAAAATCAGCCTAAAAAAAATTTTTTAGAGGTCGCTCAAGATTTTTAAAAATTTCCAAAATAGTCAAAAATTTAATTTTTAAATTTTTTTTTCTCGTTATTTATGTATTTATATTTATATACTAATCTGTGTAGAATAATTAAAGTTTGGTTTGGTTTCAAAAAAATCCTACTACTTACCTAAAAACTTAAACTAACTTTTTCAACTATTAGTCCTTAATTAACGCTTCTAGTACTTTTAATTGTCTTCTTCCTATCTTCTGTTTGATTCACTTTTTACTTATTTGTGCCCCCCAGTAGACTGTTCAGGCTATGCGACTATCATTTTTGTGTAGGTGTATTGCTAACTGCCTACTTTTCTATAGCGAAGCAATTTCTATGTGGCTTTTGACAGCAAACGTTGGAGGTAAATATTCTTCCAGATTTTTGCTTAACTTCATAATATATCTTTGTCTCCTATTCTCGATAACACTGCTTATTTTCAGCTAAAGCTTGTTTGTTTATACCGTTTCTGCTTGAGTTTTTTTCTTTTATAACTTATTTCACTTTTGCTCATAACCTCACTTTACGTCTGACTTTTAAAATTTTTACAATTTTATCTAATTAACTGTTTGCTTTTTGTTTCAGAGCGGCGTTTGCCCTTACATGGTTTATTACGGCAGACTTCTGACAGTTCTTAAATATAGTTATGCGAAACAAATGAATATCAAGTGTCTCTATAAAAACATTTTATGAAAAATTGTAGGTTTATGCTAAAATTGTCTCTAAATTAGTTCTTTATTTCACATTTCTCAAAATGTCTTTTGCTATGCAACTCTCCTTATTATGTTTTTTTACGTTTGTTGCACCTTCACTTTCACTTCACACATAAATACTGGCCTTATAACTTCTCTTATACAATTCTTACAACTATAATTCCAAATTCTTCTCTCTTATTCTAATATTTCATTGTTTTTATGTGCTGCCGTCAACAAAATTTGTTTTTACTTTTTTTTTTTCGTTTTCTGCAGAATTTCAATGAAATTTTTACTGAAATTGTGTGCTGATGTGCTAATTTAGTCTTTTTTATATGAAACTTATGATTAATATATGCTGCGTCGAGAAATCTTTGGAAAATATCTGATAACAAAGACCACTGATGTGTTTTATGCTCAAATGCTTACCAAAATTAAATACAACCTTATGCTACGTGTTTTGAAGTTAAATATATATGCTGTTCTTCGCTTCTGAATAAGCATGTCCAATAATTAATATCCTTTCTTATAGAAAATAATTTCCATTTTTGTCGTTATACATCAAACTTTTTATTTGATTTTACATATATTTTAAATAAACTTTCCTATCACTTTTGTTTTGTATTTGCATGTCTTATTTTAGCTTATTAAATCCATGTGCATGTAATTTTTTTATTAGTCTTGGCTTTCTGTGTATTAATTATGTAATTTTGATTCCGGATTGACATTTCTCGCTTTCTCCAAAGCGTATAATGCTTATCGGCTTAAGTTAAAATTGTGACAATTATTTCTGGTACTTCCTGTATATTCGACACAGTGTCCCGCCCAGTCATATCCATAGTGACAAATATCGCCTCTGTGACTGTCTATCTTCTCTGAAAACTGGTTCGGCAGCAGAGGAAGACACGCGCAAGATCCAGTTAACAGCCTCCGACTACAAAAAAAAGGTACGTCCGCTCCAACGAGCTGATTAATAAAAGGGTACTTGCCGGTAGCCATTAGCATTGTGTCCAGGCACACGCTGTACCGATTACCAATGTCGCTATCGTCATCTGCTCATCTTGTCCTGTCGCGCGTTCATATTTTTTACCACGGCGTGCGACAAGATAGGTAAGGGGTTGCAGGGTAATTAAAACGCACGCTAAGGGTAGGGTGAGAGCCATCCCCGGCTATAAGGTAGGCAATTGTGACAAGAAATCGTACTTTTAGCAAGACAATGAAAGGTAACGCTAAACTAGAACAACTTCCTTTAATTTTTCGCATTGAAAGATCAAGGAGAACATGTAAACATCAGAAAATGTACTTTCTCTGTTTTGTCCAGCAAATTTTTAAAGATACTCAATAATTGTGATTAATGCATGTGTTAATAGCTCCCTAAAAGTATTCTGGAGGGTGTGATTATGTTTGTTCGGTACGTATGCCATTTTTTGTATGTTCAACAGGCGTAAAATTCAGGAAACTAAGATAAACATGCGAGGTAAAAATATGCCAGTTGTCTTATATCCTGAATAAAACTTATATAACTGGTAAGATACATTGTTTCTAACTTGCTTAGATTTTCTAAAATTTTTCTAAAATGCTGGACAAAAAATTGGGCATATAAGCGCCTCCCTTAAGTGGCCACAGATACTAATTTATTCCTGGAGACACAAAATGAACTGCTTTATGGTATTTCTGGTATCTGTAACTATGTGGATTAACTCGAAGCCAAAAGTTGTAATTTCTCGATAGGTTGAATCGTTATGGAGAATAAATGAAAAAATTTTGTCACATACAGAAAGTAGGTGAAATGCAATTTGTAAACACCTGGTCAGAAAACAATTGATAATCACTTATCTGACGAGATAAAAGGATATAATAACTCTCAAAACTGATTGTAAAAATACAAATTTATTCTATTCATATTTCAAAAATGTTGCAATCTCCAATAAGTTTTTAGAGAAACAGTTGAATAGAAAATTTTGTAATGAAAAACATTTTGATCAAACGTTTTGTTTTGTCCGTGTACGCTTATTTTAGTGGTTTTACTTTATTTCTAGAAGTGTATATTATTCTAATTGTTTGTAATAATGTTGTTTTTTCATGCATAATAAATTTTCATACAATATTTCTGAATAATAATCGATACGATCGAATCGATCAATACGAAGTGAATTGATCCGAAGGGTGATTTTTTATTTTACTTTTCCGATGATTTAGATACTCTCTCCGTTACGTTATATTTTCCGTCGGTTTTTAAACGTTTTTATGTTGGGTTAGCGTTTTTTACTGATTTAGTTGCTTTTTTCGTAAGGTTTTTAGATACATATAGATAATTGATAGTATTGGGGATATATAATATTTGATTTTAGGAAAGGTTAGATATTTTTTCTGTAAGTTAAATATTTTTTTATTGGGTTTGATGAATTTACGAGAGATGGTTTTACGTTGGATTAGACTCTCCTTCGTTGTCTTGGATAGTTTTTCGTTGAAATATAATTTTTTGTCGGTTTTAGATGAATTACACAGTTCTGCAAGGTTTGGTTCTAGAGCAGCTGAGGGTTATTTCCGCATAGAATCCGAATCCGATGTCAGAATTGCTCCATCACGTCACGCTTCTGAGATATCCTAACTTAAAAGAGCAAAAAAGCGGTTTTTTGCTATACTTGACCTTATATTACATCGCGAAATTTTATTTTCTGAAAACGGTCTTGTTTGATTATGTCATCTAAAAGTAGAACTCCTACCCTTCAAAATTCCGTTTTCAAATTTGAAAAATATTTTTTTTTCTCGGAGATATCAGTAAATAAAGTTTAGTACTCGATTTCATTAACAGCAGTATCAAAATTGAAAAATTTCAGAACCCTTGAGTGCTTGAGTAATTTTGAGGTTGGATTTGGATTCAGCGACCCCAAAAACATAGTAATGTATATCATTCGCTCTACGCAAAAAATTACTTCGGAAATGACCCTCAACTGCTCTAGAATAAACACAACCACTTATTTTGCAGACCTGTGTTATTGATGAGAAGTAATACGAAGTAAGGACATACAAAATTAATAGAGCAATGACGTTAACAAACAATACACCAAGCAAATAAAATAGATGTCTAAAAAGTACCGAAACAAAACATTGGTATTTTTCAAACATATTATTGATTAGAATATATTATATTACGTTGTTAAATATACAGGGTGATTCTGAAATTATCAAAAAAAAAAAATTGTGGATGTACAGGGGACCCTTACAAATACAATTTTGTAAAGAAAAACTCAAAAAGGGCGGTTCGAAATTGATTTAAAAATACACTTCTGCACGGCACTGGAAACTGGTCCACTGTAAAACCTGACCTCGCACAATGCGACCGGTATGGCGGCGTGATAAAAACGGACAAAAACTTTCGCAAGGAAAGAAATATGTAAATAGAATTTTATCGCACCTATTTTATATCGGCAAATTCAAATGCTTTTGCCTTTATTAATTATTAATAAAATTAATTTGTGTTTTTAAATAATAAAATCATTTGACATACCCGATGCTGCAACAGCAATTGTTCAAAATTTTATCCACTCACGTGTAAACACATTTGGGTCCGTCTTACTCACTTTCTACGAACTAACACAAATGATGTCTTGCTTCACCATAACACAAATACTTCACCATAATACAAATGTTGTCTTGCTTCACCATAAATTAAAACGATATCCATCAACTCTGAGTTGCTATACACGCAAGCCATTTTTGACACTAACTACTAAAAAACTGATGTAAATACCACAGATAACAGGTAAAAACTACCGCAACGACGGATTTCAGTATTAGGAGTCACATGGCTCTCCACGCGTATTGCGAATGACGCTAGAGACTACAGTTGTCCAGCTATGTAGTGGTTTAATGTGCTATAAGTTCAATATTTTTTTCTCAGAAACTATAAGGATTTAAAAAAAATTTTTTTTACAATATCGCAACGACGATTGCAAAATCCGAATTCAATATTCGTAGTCGCTGAGGCCACGTGGCGAATGACGCTAAAGACTACAGTTGTCCAGCTATGTAGTGGTTGAATGTACTATAACTTCAATATTTTTTTCTTGGATTTTAGGATTTTACAATTTTTTTTACGATATTGATTCCATTTCTCATGCCGCATCTATTCCCAAATTTTTTTGGATAAGTTGTGAATCACCCTGTATACCTAACTATAATCATAAATAGTGAATTATTTCCTAAAATATGCATTACATAAACCTTAAGAACATACTTTGGCAATCTCATACTGATTGTGATCACAAGACCACCCCAGTGAATAATTTCCTGTAATTTAAGTAGGAGTTACAGGATTTGTATTCTCCCCTTGGATTACACTGGAAGTAGAGAAGTATATGGCGAAGGACTGATATATTATTATTATTATATGTGTAGGTCTTAATATCAGCTAGAGATAACTTAGGTAATTCAACATGTCCAGTAGATTTTCACTTTCCAGAACAGTCAAGGTTCTTTTTGCTTACCAATTTCCTTCAAATATAGAAGATTTTTAATCCATACTACGTTATCCTTTTTACCTAAATCAGAATAATGGCACATCTAATATTTTTCAGCTTATATTTTCCAGCATATTCTTTTGCATAATAGCAATCAGTAACAAATTTGCAGACGCGACTAAGAACAAATTATCTTTTGTCGATTGGATTAGGTCAGGTTTTTTTTATTGACTGGCGTTTTATCTTTATTTACTAGCTACAATGTTTATATGTATTTACTTTATTCAGTTCTAATTTTGTTAAGAAAAGTCATATTTGTGACTCATTTAATGATTTGATTTGTTTTTCTTTGTTTTTCTCCTAAGTACTGAATTTACGTCTTAATTGAAATTCTCTATATTTGTTCTAAGCCTATGTTGTTTTGAATATGTTGTAATTTACCTGATCATATTGAATCTTTACTGACTGGATAGATATAAATCAGTTGAAGTTACGAACCTCTTAGCACAATATTCCCTTTATTTTATTACGTAAAAATGTAGGTTCCTCTTTCTCACATGCCACTGTTAAAACTATTACCTACCCAGAGGGAGTGAAGTTAGACCACACCATATTACACATTTTGGAGAATATAACTTCCACAAAACTCTGCATTCAAAAACACCCAATTAGTGGTAACGATTTATTCTCAAACATGATATCTATATCATGATCATCACTGTTCTGTTTGAAAGTTATTGATTTTCCGTTCCTGTCAATAGGTCCGTGTCGCAACAACAGACCGAAAAGTATTGTCCAGTTAACCCTTGCCATGTGCGACCCTTATAAATTCTATCTAATAGACCCACTGATGCATGATGAGAATTTTAAAGTTCTTTATTCATATGGGGGTTGATAGTAACGCTCATCAACTTCAGAACATGTGCCTCTCCATAGGGAACCAAAGACAAAGCGGCGATAATTCCTCGTTGGAGATTCGAGAGACGAAATGGAGATACGGCTTGTATCGCATATGTTGATATATCGAGTGTTACGGAAGGCGACAACCATCCACCAGACACAAAATTGACAGCAAATTTATTTAAAAAACGCGCAATTTTTACTGCTTTTTAATAATTTAGTGCATTCTCTAACCGAGGCTACATGATTTGACTTCTTGAAATCCCGACCTATGTCAGTTGCTAGCTGAGCGTGTTAGTGCGTGTCATGAGCGTACAAGTGGGATTATCATCACATTCTAGTTATTAGTGTCGTTAAAACGTTCTTATAGTATTTTTTTTACAACTAATTGAATTTTTGCCGGTGTTAGGTTAGGCGTAACTTTATCCTTAATTCCTTCATCTCGGCGAAACCAATAAGCGAATAAATTCCGAAGGTAAGAGAATACTTGTTTAGCTTTTTCATTTTCGAGCCGTAACCGAACCGTGTATCCTGAGGCGACGCGGTGTCAAATATCAGCGGCCTGAAGGCTTAAATTAACAAACTGTCGCTCGTTCGACGTCGCGCACGTCGCCCCGAGGAATATTTAATAATCGCAGACACTTTTCCTTCGCCCGTCCACGCTCGGAGGGTGTCAATCCGTAAGACGTGTCTACTAGACTGACTTTCAAAACCATGTACACCGAGAGAACGATTTGCTGCCAGCTATGCAGATTTACTTTCGCTTAATAAACGGTATACTTGGACAAATGCAACACGATGATAGTTTATTATAATCAGACGATATACAGGGTGGCCAAATGAAAACGAAACAGAGCCATTTTCAGGAACTGCGTCAAGATTGTAGAAAAACGCTCAGACCCGTCGATTTTAGATTAAAGGGGGACATTCTTTGCTGGTATTTTTGACTCCGCCACTTTCACCCCCAAGCAAGGGTAAGCATCACCCCAAAATATTTAAATGGCATTGGGGGTTGAGTAATATTTCTTTTGAAAGCTCTTACAATTCTCTTTACAACAGACTTTAAATTTTATAATTCCGCCCAATACTTATTAAGAATTTTGATTTTAAAGTTGAAACTTATGTACAAACAATTAGTAACGGTAAAAATGTCAGTCATTCGAGTTAAGTACGCCAATGGTATAAATTTAGTATTTCTTGCGTTACATTGGTTTTTGGCGATTTGTTATCACTTTCGTAAAAAAAAACACAATTGTAAAAAACAGAAATGAATGCTATACACACACAATGAACGTAAAATTAGTGGATTCCAAATTATTTTCTAGTATTATTTGGAAGCGTTGGTTGGTAGTTTATTTAATTGTGTTTTTGAAAATTAAACACTATGGTTTATTCCATTGCGGAAAGGGTAGATATCATTTCGCTTTACTTTATGAACAATAAATGTGCGAATAGAACAGCTCAGCTATTTAATGAACAACATCAAGATCGACATGTCAGGAGGAAGTATGTTCTAGAGTTAGTAAAAAAATTTCAAGAGACAGGGAACGTAGCCAATAAAAAACGAGAAATTGAAAAACCTATAGTTAATAAAGCTAGTGAAGTTGCAGTTTTGGGACAAGTTCATCTTGATCCTACATTAAGTACGAGGCAGCTGGCATCTGCGTCTGGGATCAATCGAACTAGCATACAAACCATTTTGAAGAAGAATAAATTCCATCCATACAAAATACATTTAGTCCAGGAACTTCATGAGGATGATTATGACCGCCGTTTGCAATTTTGCGAAATAATGAGTGAGCGAGCAGGGAACGATCCACAGTTCCTTTTTAACATCTGTTTTTCTGATGAATGCAGTTTTTTCTTGAACGGGACGGTAAATCGTCACAATTGCCGCTATTGGTCCGATTCAAACCCAAGAGTTTTTCACGAGGTGCATACACAGCAACCGGAAAAATTAAATGTATGGGCTGGAATTTTCGGTGACCGGCTGGTGGGTCCTTTTTTTCTACCTGGTAATTTGACTGGCCAAATGTATTTGCAATTACTGGAAGACGCTATTGACCCTGCCTTGACTGATATTATTGAAAATGTTCCAGAGTATGATGAAGATCATTTGATTTTTCAACAGGACGGTGCTCCTCCGCATTATGCGTTAATTGTCCGTCAGTATTTGGACCAACGTTTTCTACGGAATTGGATTGGGAGAAGAGGCAGCATTGAGTGGCCTCCACGATCACCGGATTTATCGCCCCTTGATTTCTTTTTGTGGGGATACCTAAAAAGTAAAATCTATAAAACACAGCCAGCGTCGCTGGAAGATTTGCGTCAAAGAATCGTCGACGAATGCCGTCGAATCACTCCGGAAATGCTTCGGAATGTGCGCGAACGTTTCGAACAAAATCTTTATTCTTGTATGGAAGCGGGCGGTCATCAGTTTGAACATTTAATCAACTAAGTAGTAAGTAAGCAACTAAACATAATTTAAATTTTAAAATGTAAATTTTTTTCAAAGTATTGGGCGGAATTATAAAATTTAAAGTCTGTTGTAAAGAGAATTGTAAGAGCTTCCAAAAGAAATATTACTCAACCTCCAATGCCATTTAAACATTTTGGGGTGATGCTTACCCTTGCTTGGGGGTGAAAGTGGCGGAATCAAAAATACCAGCAAAGAATGTCCCCCTTTAATCTAAAATCGACGGGTCTGGGCGTTTTTCTACAATCTTGTCGCAGTTCCTGAAAATGGCTCTGTTTCGTTTTCATTTGGCCACCCTGTATTTGGTATAAACATATAATTTATTTGTTATAATTAAATAACTGAAATAAATATTTATGAAAGATTTACTACTGAGATTCTTTTTATTTCCAGAAAGACTGTTGTACGGCTTATTCTGCTTTAAGTGTTAGGACCTGGTTACAAGATTCATTTCCCAATCTGTGGATTAGCCGCCGTGGTCTATATCCATGATCACGGTGGACAGATTTAACAATTGTTATAAATGTTTTTCCGTATTTACGGGCGAAAGTATGTACATTTGGGCTGGGATCTAGGAAAATGTCAAGAACTTACCACTATGCGTCGTATTCGACTCCGCGTCCGCCACCTCAGTCCTCGACCTCTTACAGCTATTCTCCTCCGGAGACATCGTCGTATCCATCTTCTCCTGCTTAATATTCGGCTTTATGTCTTCTTCCAGGCTCGAACTCGTCAGCGGTGACGAGGCCCTCCTCTTGGGAGTCGAGGAAGCAGCACCGTCCACGCAGAGATCGCCGGGGGCGGGCAGTCTCGGCGACGCCGGCGGCGGGGTGTGCACCCTGCTGCCGGCGCTCTTCTTCCCGGAGATGGGCGCCGAGATGCTCGGCCTCCTGGTGTTGATGGTGGATAGGGGCAACGTGCCATCGTCGTTGTCGCGCTCCCTGTCGTTGTTGGGGTAGCACTGTGCGAAGTTCTCCTTGTTGCAGGCGGTGACTTTGTGCTGGATGAAGCGGACGATGTCCGAGAGTGCGAAGGACTTTTGACACACCCCGCATGTGAGGATGTCTTGGTGGGGGTCTCCTTCTACGCCGTCTGCGTCTGCTGCAACAAGAGATCATGTAAGTATCACAAACTGGATGACCTTACGCTTGGGACAACATTATTAAGTCTTAAAGACGTGATGTTATGACCTTATAACAGTTCGAAGTAGCCGTCAGAGTGTTGAGAGATCCACCAGCGTGTTTTTGTTAAATATTTTTCAAACGCGGAAGTTGTTTAATAAATTCATAGGAACTGAATTGCAAAAAAGATATTTGAGCAACGGATTTCAGTAATATAGTGTTCTCCATTTCAAAAGGAAATGCTTTAGTAAAAATGGTATTTATTTTCGGCTTAATTTAAGATGGAGCTTAAAAAACTATTACATGATATTTCAATTTATTTTCAATTATCAAAGCCTAATGATTATTTTTTGTTGGGCAAATTTTCTTTACAAAAATTGATTAGTAAATGTATAATTTGATTGGTCAACTTGATTCTACATCCCCTATTATTATAATTTTTGACGAAGTCCACTACAACTAATTACACAGACCAACAAAATTTAACTTTTTTTGGAAGCAGAAACTTGAATATATATTTCTGAAGGATTTAGGTGCGCTGAATGCGAATCTGGCAGCAGAATTGCTCTATCACGTCAGGTTTTTGAGATATCCTAACCTAAAAGTGCAAAAAACACTGTTTTTCGTCATATTTGAGGTTATGTAGTAATGTCATCTATTCTTTTTAAAAAAAATACATATAATTTAAAAGTACAAGGCTCCCTCCTTCGAATGCCGTAGAGTTTGCTCAAATATCTTTTTTTTCGTTGAGATATCACACGTTGAAATTTTTAAGTTTCTCAGTTTCTTAATATGCGAAAATCTACTAAGGATCTCTTAGACATCAAGCAGTCGATTGCAATTCAGAAACTTCATATCCATACGGTTTGTGGGTTTGGAGTTGGTGGGCTTGGGGTTTGTAAGCTTGGAGTTTGTAGGTTCGGGTTTTGTGGGATTGGGGTTTGTGGATTTGGAGTTTGTGAGTATTGAAGGTTTCTGAGTATGAAGTTTCTGTACTGCAATCAACTGTTTGACGTCTAAGGGATCCTTAGTAGATTTTCGCATATTAAGAAACTGATAAACTTAGAAATTTCAACTCAATGACATTCGAAAGAGGGAGCCTTGTACTTTTAAATTATATGTATTTTTTTAGGTTAGGATATCTCAAAAACCTGATGCGATAGAGCAATTCTGCTGCCAGATTTGGATTCAGCGCACTAAAATCCTTCGAGAATGCATATTAGTGTGTCTGCTTCTTGACCCTTATTGACCCTATGTTAGTTTCATTAATATCCTAATTCATCAATCATTCAATTGGTTAATAGTTTGGTAAATTAAATTGTTTGAGATAAAGTAGTTTATAGAAATATTTCTTTTGAATTTGAGTAAAGTTCGTGCTTGTGATTAAAGTGCGGCTGTGAACGATAACGCCCCATGGGCTTAAGAGAGGTAGGCTAGCCTAGTTGTCAGAATAAACGAGGAAAGAGAAGAAAGGTTCGTCAAAGATAAACGCTTGTTAAAGACTGCGAAAAAATTATCTGCAGAATTTGAGTAGTCATAATATAATAATCTGTGATACTGATAATTCTTTATATACAGATTAATTGAAAAGTCAGTACAAAGAATTTATGGGCGTATTTTTTTTTATGAAAATAAGACTTTTTTTCTATAAGCGTGAGTCCAAAATAAATTTTAAAATTTTTCGCACTCTAAATAGTTATAAAATTTGAAAATATGGTCTGCATTTAACTCTTCATCAGCCAATATCTTGGAAATGGTTGGGCTGAGAGATTTTGACCTAGTATACATTTTTTGTTTAAAATTGATAGGGGAATAAACGCAATAATACGAAACGTCAATGTACAGGGTAGCAAAAAAGTTAGGGCCAATTTAATTCAAGCGTACTCTTATAGGTGGCGCTCTCCACAAGTAGCGTCAAAAGCAATGACATATTTAAATTTACCATCCCAAAAAAACCCAGAGCACAGTTTTATGCGTATACATTCAAATCTATTTTAGGAAATTATTCCTAAAAAATCGAAAAGAATAAAGAACTCTGACATCCTGTAAATCGAAAACTAAGCATTTGTGGACACATGTTTATACGAAAAAAATTATTTTGACCTCAAAAATACGCCACTAAATTCTTTGTATTGAATTTTGAATCACCCTGTATACAATCCGTGGATTGAGTATACAAGAGGACAAATGGACCAAAAGTGAAAGATACAAAAAAAAAGGTATTCTTGATAAAAGTTTTTGCTTAGTTAGCAAATAACGAACTTCAATTTTGTTGAACAGGGCGAGTCAAAAACACAAAAATGTTATTTTGAATAAGAGTAAACATACCTTATTTTGCAAGATACGAAAAAAAAGGCATTCTTGATAAAAGTTTTTTTGCTTGAAAAATGAATAAGTGTTACGTTATCATACATTTTTGATACAGAGAACAAAGTTCAAAACTAAAATACATCTAATCAGTGACTATAACAAGAATTATAGTCACTGATCTAATTCAAGTGTAATTTTTAAATAATACGAACATAATTACAACAATTAAGCAAAAAAAACAATATGATGAAGATATCAAATATGAAAATAACATTTTTGTGTAGCGCTAGTATACAAAAAACATACGACCAAAAACTGTAAGTGTTTGGTATTACCCCTCTGTTAAAAACTTGTGTGGTGGTTGCTTGTTCGGGATCTGATTTTTTTTTTTTAATTCCATTGAGTAGTTTACAGTAAATTCTTGGTATAGCCCTGAGTACTAAGATATTGTTATTTTAAGTTTTGCACTCAATCGTAGTGAATATTAGTTAATTATATGATGTAATTTATCACCTTTGGTAATTGTAAAATCTAAGTTTATAAACATTTTTATCAAAATCAGTGGTGCCCTAAATCTATCTAAAGGAGAGATTTATTCATTCTACTCTCACAGCTCACGAGCTGCCGATAAGAAACTCATTAAATTAAAGGTAAGTGAGTCTAGTTTTATAATTTTATTGTTAGTCTAGACATTATACTGTTAGAGATTTATAAATTTTCTATATCGTATACAAAACAAAACTCTTGAAAAATAATCATTAATTATTCAGAGCCGTAAAATTTCTGCTTTAACTTTGATATTAGCGAAACATAACGGGTCCGGCAAAGAAAGTTTTTTAAACGTCTCGAACTACCCGACAGTAGCAGCGTTTTCCAATAACTAATTTTTCGCGGCAGAGACGTATCGATTTCCGAAAACAGCTGCGTGTCGACCCACCCCCCGACGCGGCCGGGTGTCGTAATGACACTCGACGACTGGGCGGCAACCCCTTCGCCCCCTCCTAATAACGCGCCCCTACCGAGATTAGCAATCACCAGTCCCACCGACCCGTATTTTTAATTGTTCTTCTTGCCGAGGAGCTGTTTGTCGGTTGTATTGTCGCCGGAGAGCGGGGCAATTCATTTCAGCGCCGCTTTGTGCCCCGTTATATTGGGCCGAGCAGTTGTTTTAAATGTCATCGAGATTAGATCAGATGGTGATATGCTCCTAGTTGGTTAAGGCTTTGGCGAAAGACAGTCCGGCATATGTCAATAAAACTATATAAATAAGTTTATAATATCAGTATATCTCACGAAATTTAACCCCAGTTGTACCATCTAAATGGCACTGGGCAGGTAAGGAAGCTTTCTTACAGGTAGAACATCCCCTATCTCAGGATTTTTTCACCCAACCAGGTATTGTCAGATTCACCCCTCGCTGACCACTCCCTTGCTGACCAATGGTCTGCGCAGGGTAACCCTCGAAATCTTCACCGCTCCGTTTCTATTGGTCGTCGGCGGACAATGGTCAAGTCGGCAAATTGGATATATCAGGCGTCCCGGCGTTGCATACAAATGTATAGAAATGTATCTTTTGTATCATTTTGTCGTATCGATATAACTTTGGGGAAGGGAATAAATAAAGTTGCGGAGATATAAAGATACGAAATTGGTTGTTCTTGGTCTATTACTGGACCAATATGTATTATAATTTATTCTATTGGACTTTTGTTAGAGATATAGTAGCGCTGATGATTGATTCTAGATTGGGTATCGATTTTGATGCATAGTAATGAAAAAGGAAGGGATCGAATATGGAATTGGGATGGTTTTGTGGTCTCGTATATCGTTGGTTTTGCTTGTATAAGAATTTATTCGAGTCATAAAACAATTCTTACCGATTCTAGTTCTTGCGGTAAATATTTTACGAAAATTGCGAAAGATTCAATATGAAAAAACCATATAAAAAAATAGATATGCATTTTTATATATTTTTGCTTCTATATCAGGATGAAGATTTTAGATTAAAATTCTTCGAAAAGTTACTATTGTAATAATGTTCATTCAATAGCGATTTGTAGATAATATTTGAATGAGTTGATTAACGGAAATAGATACTCGGGATAAGTGTAACTGATATGACTTGTTATCAGAAAGTATATTATGAAATCGTAAGTCATCTTTACAGTTTTATGTGTCTAGCCATTATTACCTCTGAAGCACGTTGTATCATGTAAAAAAACACTAGCTACGGTAACATATGTACACTATCCATATGTCATAGCCCAACGAGTGCCCATAAGAACATGTAGTTTGTGATACGGCTTCTTATTTTTTGAAAGAGCTGACTCTATAGAGGAATATTATATGTAACTGTAAAAGTAATAATCATTGATTTGGACAAAAGACCTTAGCGAAAGATTATAATTATCTCTCACGGCATCAGACGTACAATCATAATATCAAATACTGGCAGCGAATAACAATTTTTGCAAGTGCTCCACAAGTTATTATCATTTATTTGCTTATCGGTGATATAAATAATATATTTGTTCAAGTTTCAAATAATACCAGTCAGTCTAGTTAAAGACAAACATGTTTTCTTTAGAAGTTACAAACTTTATTTAAACATTTAAGCAGGTTCCTTAAAGTAATTTTTTTATTGGAGTATTTTAGTTTACTGGGTATTACCTGTTACTAAAATATAGGTATGTGTACATTATTATCTATATCACTTTTTCTATAATAAAAAAAACTTTTTTTTTGATATTGTGTCAAAAACTTTCTATTCCATTATTTTTGGAAACCAGGCTGACTTTCGTCGAAGAAATATTGTAAGAAACAGAAAAATTAATATGGATATTAAAACTGTTGATTTATACAGAGTAAAAAATAATATGGTATAAATGGTAAAGTTATTTATGAGTAAAATTATTTTGGTGATTAATTTTAATATTTTAACAAAGAATATGTGAGAATGAGAACATACTGTATAAAAATCACTACACATTGTCGATATTACCATTTCTAAGTAGGGGGAACACAAAGTTGTGTACACAGATACCGACGCGCAGTTTGGACTCTACTCATACAACAAATACGTTTACTTAATTGTAGGCAATTGATTTTTAGTTACTATTAGGTGTATATAGAGAAATATACCTGTATGAAAAGGTAGGTACATTTAAAAAATGTTAATTTTATTTACATTGTTTACTGTGTGCCAGTGCCTGATTTACAGTAGGCTGACAATTGGTGGGGGCCTATTCTAGAAAAAAAAATCCTTTTCGATAGCCCCCCCCCAAAAAAAATATTCTTATTGTATACGCTTTCTCCCTCTAGTGGCAGCTCTAAGAATCATATCTTAGTGGATAGAATTCAAATTTTAAGATTAAAAAATTATATTTTTCAGAATATTTTTTCTTTGTTGTTCATAATGGGGAGGTCTTAAAAAAATCTTAAAAAAATAGTTTTCATTAAAAAAATGTTTGTTAACATGGTGGGGGCTCCTAATTGGTGGGGGCCTGTAGGCTGCAGCCTACACCAGCCTATAAGTAAATCAGGCACTGCTGTGTGCTGTACAAATATCAGAATTTAAATGCAACAGTTAGGAAAAAAATAATATAATATAAAATATAATATATCTAATCAAAATGTATTTTGGAAAATGAATTTGAAAAAGTTCAATAAACTTCCAATGACAATATTTTTTATTTTTGCTGTTATAATTTCACCATTTAAGTGCTATCTTTGAATGATATGATTTCGAAACTTTACAATTGTTTACCATGTAATTTCATTTGATAAAGATGATTACTTCAAAATTTAACAAAACAAGTAAAAATTGTTGTACATAATTATAAAACTATGACGTGTTATTATGTTTTTCCCTTTTAAATTCAAAAAACATCATGGACTTAGGCATGACATTTAAAAACATTACTGAAATATTACTGAAAATAAATAAAACATTTCAGGAAAGTGTAGAAGACGCGACTAAATATAGTGAAGTTTTGGAACTGAGGAACAAAGACATCATTTGCCAAAAGTAAAAATGCCCTAAACCGAGGGAATCCTATTTATTATAATAGAAACTTTATTTTCCAAACAATAGCAATAGCAAACACTATAATTTGTTTACTACTACACAAAAATTGTGTAACCAGCCAATAAAATATAATCACTAAATATTACTATTTTGAGATTGTTATAACACTTAAAATTTATATGATTTTATTCATTTTTATTCATGATTGATTTAAATTGTATGGATATAGTGGAACCACATCAGAAAATAAGTGTTTGCTGCTTAGTAGTGTTATATGCCTTAGTTTTTGAGTAAATCTAGTAAGCTAACAATGCAGATTTAAAAACTATTCTAGGTATTGGTGTGTTTCAAAAACATTTACTTTTGTTTCACTTTATTTCATTATACATTTCATTGTTACAATGTTTTACTTCATGTTTTACAATAACGATCCCAACTTTTTGAGAAAAAAATAGAAGTTGTTCTTTTACTCGAGTGAGAGCGCCTTTGCAGCCACATTTCGCCAACAAAGAATTGTCGGCCATCGCCGGTAATTCCGCTAACACAAATAAAAAAGTTTCCTCGACTTGTGACAAGCCGAAGCCGAGCCCGGAGCTAGACTGGCACTTCTGGGGGCCTAATGAGATTTCCTTTTGTTTTTTGATACCCGAAGGTGGTCAGTAATCGCATTTCTGCCCTCCAGGGTCACGCTCGTCACGACGACGTCGCCTAATCTAATGATGGCAGCGACTAACCGGAGTAATACCGAAATTGGGTTAGCTTCGCCGTGGATATTTATTGTCGTGTGTAAACCGCCCCCCAATGGAGGGATCGATGGAATATTTGGGGCAATAAACGGCCGGACGACAGTTTTCCCCCATACGAGGCAAGTGCGTGAATGGGAACATTGTTGACTTCTTTTGTAAAGGACCAGAGTCTGGATGCAAGCAAATAAACACCATGAATTGTCTCCCTAGGTCTGTATGGCATATTCATTGGCATACTTGATCGGAGGTTGCCAACTATACACTTTTGTTGCACTAAAACAAATAATACAAACAAAGAAGCAATTATAAACGATCCTTGGCAAATTACACAGACCCATAAAAAAATTGTCTATGACTTCTGTTTTGACCCTCTACGTCAGGATTTTTTGTAAATTGTTAATTATTGTGTATATTTTGAAAAGTCCTCAATTGTACATTCTAGAGTTCCACTTCCATTCAGCGCCAAATTACTCGACTACAAATAAGTAGTAAAATAGGTATTTCATGGGACTTTCATACAAACTCTATAACCTTGAGACCTCTAACCCTATGAACCTAAGAATACGTGGAGGCTCGTATCAAAGGATGATTTTAATGGGTTCCAAAACCTTGGAATGGGGAACTCAGCACCCTATTACCTTTTATCATACCACCATAATCTCAGAAGTCCATAACCTCTATGAAACTATGTTTTCAGTCTAATATTCTCAAAAGAAGTGGCTTTCCAAATGGTTTAAAGGTTCCTACACCTCAAAATACTCCTTGTCGCATGAATTAGGACAAAATCCTTATCAAAAGAAAAAGTCTCCGCATGAACGGATAACCTCAGCAAGACTTTTAGCAAAGGCAATAAATGATGATTAATTATTATCTGCCTTTTTTCAGTGTTAGATTTTTTAGTAGACAAAACTATTTTCATAACAATAATCCTGGTCCTTATTTTTTAAATTTTTTCACTTGTGGCAAAATACCCAAAAAATAGAACGAAAACTATGCCACAAATAAATAGGTATCTTCAAGCAATAGCTTAATTATTTGTTTGTTTATTTTTACCTTATTTTAAATTAGAAACTCATTTTGTAGGGAAAAATGTATCGCATTTGTCTCAGACAGGTGATATGACTTACTTAATTTTTTTCGTCATAGTCTAAGATTAATACCTACTAATTTTGTAAGTGTTTTGAGAATATGAAAACAATTTTGCTTGCAAACGTTTAAGATTAAACATTACAGAATAAGGACTTCATTAAAAACCGTGTGTAAAATTAAATACTAGGTACAGTATTTTCTCATATACGTAAATAAGAAGTACATATTTTAATTCTTTACAGAAATTATAGATACGGGGTATCTCAAGTTTAATAGGAAAAACTTAGTAGGGGATAAAACTCTCAAAATTAAAGAGAAAAATTCATGTAAACTTGTATGTTTCAAAGCTTTGTTTTGGAGATACAGATTATTAAAGTTAATAAAAAAAATCTTTTTTTTTTCAAATATCTTTCTCAAAAACTACTGTGCTTATTTTGGTAAAACTTAGCACGTTTTCAGTAATAAGTAAGTAAGGGGTTTAATTCGATGTAATTAAATTAAAATTAATTATTCCAGATGTAGCGTAGAGGCATACTAACTAAATATTTAAAAAAAATAAAATGTCTCAAATTAAATGGTACCGACCTTCCTCTTTAAACGATATTCAACAAGTATACCTTTTTTACGTAAAATACCATAAATTTTTATAAAATGATGGAAAATTTGGGGTATAGTGGAAAATTTTTTTTTTTTTAAGAAATTTTGGTGGGGTGTGCTTTGCCCCCGAGCCCCCATAATTATTATCGAGGATTTCATATTATCATCCAAAGCAGTTTCAAAAATTATAGATCCAGCCAAAAAATTTTCAAAATTTATTGAAAAATACAAAAGTTACAGCAAAAAAAACATTTTTAATTCTCAACTTCAAGAGCTAATAACTCTACAGGGTGAGCCCGGAGGAAAAAATTTTATATGAACTTGTGACATTATTTTCTCATTATCTATCCATATCCGAGAGATTGCTCACCATTTCCGGGACACCCTGTATACGGGTAAAGAATTATATCTTTTATAAATCTATAGTCTTTCCCGATCTCAATTATTGAAGACTAAAGAGCTAGGCAGTATGTACCAGGTTCAGTCGCAACGCAGTAACTTGGCATTGAAATATTTGAAAAACTTGTTCCCACATTTATTTAGCCATACCCATATACAGGTCTGGTCGAACTAAACGTGGTGGTTGAAATGTATACGACCAGTGGAAGAATGCGCGCGCAGACAAACGCAGCCGCACTGGCCATAAATTTCAGTTGTTGACAAACTGTCTAGCAGTGCAGTGCAGCAATGCGGAATTATTTTATTGTTGATTATTTATATTTAATAACTTTTCCAACTTAACTAAACTAACAACTTTATGAATGTTCATACCTTCCCGTTGGTTCTTAGCGAGCAGTAATATATTTTGATGAAAATATAAATGTTTTTTGATATGTCATAACCAAAATTTACCATTAAAATAAAAAAAAATTGTTTGAGGACATAAATAATTAAAANTGCTCACCATTTCCGGCACACCCTGTATACAGGTAAAGAATTATATCTTTTATAAAATATTATAGTCATTCCCGATTTCAATTATTGAAGACTAAAGAGCTAGGCAGTATGTACCAGGTTCAGTCGCAACGCAGTAACTCGGCATTGAAATATTTGAAAAACTTGTTCCCATATTTATTTAGCCATACCCATATACAGGTCTGGTCGAACTAAACGTGGTGGTTGAAATTTATACGACCAGTTGAAGAATGCGCGCGCAGATAAACTCCGTACAAACACAGCCGCACTAGCCATAAATTTCAGTTGTTGACAAACTGTCTAGCAGTGCAGTGCAGCAATGCGGAATTATTTTATTGTTGATTATTTTTATTTAATAACTTTTCCAACCTAACTAAACTAACAACTTTATGAATGTTCATACCTTCCCGTTGGTTCTTAGCGAGCAGTAATATATTTTGATGAAAATATAAATGTTTTTTGATGTCATAACCAAAATTTACCATTAAAATAAAAAAAAATTGTTTGAGGACATAAATAATTAAAATGTTGTAGGCCAAATGAACATATAATATTTCTGCACATTATATACAAATTAATATTATTTTTTATCTTTAGCAGAAAACTTTTTTAGGGACGTCTATGAAACCCATTAAATTTTATTTTCAGGCGTTTTTATACATGTTCAACTAACTTCGAAAAGACTATACAATGTAATAATGTTTAAATTATCCTCTCGTCTTAAAAACAGTTATATACATTCTGTACGAGTAAACTATTGCCTAACTCACACCATTTTTAAACTGTCTCAAAGCAAACCCCAAACGTTAACGACATTCACAGCTTCACTTTCGTATTTTTCTGTTTTTGTTTCTCTGGCCAGCGTATGCCGGTTAAATAGAAGCCGGGCCGCCCTTCGGGGCTCCGGACAATGCCCAGCGAGCTGTCCGTTGTTTTCGCTCTTTGTAGTGGTCCAGCAGAGTCCTAATAACTGCGCACCTGGACGTCCGCCGTTAAAAATGGCGGATCGAAGGGTTTGTGCTTAATTTAGCGTGGATAATGTGTCGGGACGACAAATGAACGCGATCGGAAACAGATGACAGCTCGGCTGCGGCGCACCGGCCTTTGTTTTAGGTCTAAAAGAAAACCGTACGTTGAAAGTCAAGTGGGCCAAGCTTTAAGGTAGGCAATAAATATACAGGGTGATTCACAAATTGTGACCAAAAATGAACCCAAACGTATTTTTTGGTGAATTTTATGGGGAGTCTTTCCTATTATAAAGTTTTTATCTAGGACGCTTCGTTAGAAAGATAAGATCCGAAAACATCATAGTTGTTACCGTAAAGCAGTGGCGTAGTATTTTATTTAGAAAAATTTGCCACCGATACCCTGTATCTCCGCCACTGGGGCATGTACATTTTAGGAAAAGCCCTCAGATTTTGGACAATGTTTACATAAATACATGTGCCTAATTTCAAATTATTTCACTTACTAGATTTTAAATTATTTAAAAAAATTAAAAATATATTTTGAAGTTTAACAACCTGTATCTTTTTAACGAAGCGTCCTAGATAAAAACTTTATAGGAAAGACTCCCCTTAAAATTCACCAAAGAATTTCATTTTTGGTCACCATTTGTGAATCGCCTTGTATAATAAAAAACGTACTTTTCCACACCCTGTTTGTACAACAGACGTACTGTATGTTTTACAGTTGCAAAAGGAACAAACATATACGTACCAAAATAGTACAACATTGCAAAAACAATGATATACAAATGCATTCATCAAACGAACTTACAAAACACTATCAATTATTGTAACTTCTTATTAAAATTAAACTTATTAAACAAGTGTCAAAAATAAGAAATTTTAATACTGTTCCCAATCTTCCCAATTTTCAAGCAAATCCAATTTTAGTAATTTGTTTTGTACAAAATTGTTTATAATTAGGACGATACCACGTCCACTACACTTAAGGCGTCTGCATATGCAACATAACTGAAGTTAACCAATCTACTATAGTAAAAGTGTAGATGCTTAATATATCACTACATTTGGAACATTGTTTTGCACAATATGGTGTATAGTAATTTTTTGTAAGGCTTATTTTTTGTTTTGCAGCATTAAGACCATTTAACGTGTGCTACATTGTAGCTACCCGTTTGAAACCATGTCCGCGACGTCTCCGCAAAAAGTGTCCTTGTTCCCGCACTATTCCCGATAAAATATGTCAACAGCCATAACCATTAACCGCAGCAGCCCTCTTGATTAGGAATAGCCCGGCACTATCCTGATTAAAGCCACCCGACCCAATAATGTCCGCTCGACCTTCTGAAATACGCCACTTCGCGGATACTCCGCATTATTTTATTGGCACTCCCAAAGACAAATGAAGACCGGGTCGCGACATTTACTGCCCGGATCCACCGGATTAAGTTGTTCCTTAACCTTTTCGATTCCGGGAAGTTCCGAGACGGTTTTACGGCGGTTTAGGCAGAGTCGAATCAAAGCGAAAATTTGAGGCGAAAAACTAGAGTCATAAATCGATGAGAGACAACTTTTTGTGTATACTGAGTGTGCCATCTGTTCAGGAAATAGTTGCAGAATGCAAGACTTTAATTTTTCAAAGTGGAATCAGACCTCAATTGATTAAAATTGTTATAAGTACAAAAATTCACACAATTTTTTATAATTAAAGTGAATAATAAACCACAAAACGTCACAATCTTATTGTTAAAGTAAGTTATAGCTAGTGTCTCATTTTTCATTTTGCATTTTAATGATTTTCAAAATATAATTACCAGAAATGTACCTAGAGTGACCTACAGGTGATTAAAATTGAAGTAAACATGAAATAATACGTTTACAGTTACTGTAAATTATAGCTAGCATCATTTATGTCTATTTTAATATAATTTTCAAAAACCCGCTTCAGAAAGGTGCAAGAAGTGAAAACAGTTTGATGTAGAATGTAGGGCGTTCAAGTTTTCAAAGTAAAATTAGACTTTTGGATGATTAAAGTTGACAACAAGTAATGACAACTACGGAAAAATGCAACTTATAACTAATAGTAGGTTTAGTAAAAATTAAAAGTAATTTTAGAACAGTTGTTTTTTAATACATTGACCCTTAAATTTACAATCGTATAGAGATAATATGAATGAACGTATTAGTCACAAAAATAAAATTAATCCTCCAAATTATTATCGATGATTGAGAAATTTGGTCATATTCCGGAATGAGTCACATATTTTTAAATGAATATAAGGCCTTACCAATGAATTCCTTATAAAACAGTTTCATTTTCATGTACAACTCTACCTCACTCATGACAGAACTGTAGCAACACATAAAAACTGAAAATACAAAAATATACATAAAACCACACTATATCCAACGAAAGTAAGGAAAATTAAAAAGGCACTGGTCACATGGGATGCTGATCAGGGACTGATCTACTACAACTTACAGGTAGTAACTTTAGGGGTAGTACGAGATGGGACAAGGGAGGGGGTAGCGCGACCCCACAGACCGTGGACCAGGATGCCAAAGGGCAGTTGCGACAATGGATTTTCGACGACTCCGCAGAAAATGATGTTAATTTTGAGTTACGGATTCGGAAGCGCATAAAAAATGAGGGGTGAGGGACCGTTACAAAAAAGTCCTAAACAATGGCCAGGTAGAAAAAATTAAAATCATGTAGGAAATCGTGGGGAGAGGTAAGGATTTAAAAAAATCTCACGGGTTTTTTTGCGAGGAGTGTATAAGACAAGAAAGTCAGGTGGTGGTGAAGAACTGGATGCTAATAGGCAGTACGAAAAAATATGCATATAGGGGCATAGAAAAATTAGCAAAGGAACAACTGAAGGTTTTTTCTTTTTTTTATTTTTACCGGAGGAATGTTTATTTAAAATTAGAACACTGTACAGATACACACTGTATAGATACAAAACTAAAAAATGTGAATTCTGTAATAGAGATATAGATACTATCATAGTTAAATAAAAATTCCTGTCTACAAATAAAGAACTTTCATAGTTTTTAGTTAATTAATTTGAAATTTAATAGTACCTAGAAATGATTAAAATAAGTCACTTGAGTCGGCGCAGCTTTAGAGGGAGTTTTTTCTTTGTCTATTTACATATCTTATACATCTTAAATAAGTGTGACAACCAACTACAATGAGTGTAGGGAATGATAGGTTTTACATACCAGTGCATTACATATCTCCAAATAAGAGATGAGATTCTTTGTAAGTAATTTTGATCAACAAATACGTCATATTGGAGTCAAATTAGATTACTTCAAACCGTAACAGTTTCTGCTTGTGATACTATGTATGTATACAGAATAGAAAATAACCAGTGAAGAAATCAGCACCTGTGCTCTTTGCATCACTCTTATCTTTTGACATTCTGGTAGCTGGTGAGAGGTAAGTACCAAACCCAAAAAACGTTAAAAGCTACTCCTAGAAAATGTACTAAGTGAGATAAGCAATCAAGAACTATCCACTAACCTCGTTGCTGCAATATACTTGCTTAACAAAGGTCAATCCTAAACACGATCCTCTTTACAATCCGTGGGATATATGATATGAAGCGAAATCTTCCAAATCCAAAATTCCATTCATACAGGGTGTTCTAATATTCCCTGTACTACATTGGATCAAAAGAATTGTGAAAAATGCCCTCTTTTCCGGGTTAATTAATATTGATAACTTTGAAGACCTCTAGCGGCTAAACGCAGCAACCTAGTAGAGGTACGTTTAGCCTAATCTGCTTGTTTTTATCGCAGGAAAATATGGCATCTTCATGTACGCAGAACATTGGGACACCCTGTATATCGTGTCAGTTATATTGGAGGACATCTAACGCTTGCCGCATTTACTTTTTCAGTCTTCCATTATCTTCGCTTGTGTATCTACGCGTTAGATGGCAAAAATGCGTTTTTCCCGCGTATCCCCATTGCCTTTCTCTCTATCTCGACCAATCAATAAAGGAGACCGCACACAAAGCCATTTAAATTCATACAAAATAAAAACGTACACTTGACATTAATTAAATGGACATCATTAGTTTTTACCGATGTCGACGAAGGAGAATGCAAATTTGCGATCGCAGAGAGACTGATCGGACATATTATGTAAATAGGAGGACAAAAGACGCTGGTTGTGCTGTTATTTTTGTACGTTTGCTGTAAACCGTACGACCTGAGTTAGTACCCGACAGAACAGACAAGTTTTGTCGTTAGAAAAACGAATCTTGGTTTCTAACAAGGCGATGTCTTCAAATTTAAGTTCGAGGTTTATCTTTATTCGAATTTTTTAATGGTTTAATAAACGTTAATAGGTGAATTATTAGAATATCTTGTACTAGACCAATAAGGTTTGGTCCAAGTAAGTAATAGCACTAGTTTATTTAAATTAAACAAACACAGTAACTAACAATCATTCCATTGACAAGTAAATATCGATGAAAATTTAACAATTCTACTGCTGATAAACAATTTGCAAAGAGAACACAGTTCGGGAAACAGTAAAAACAACAGGAAATTAATTACAGCTAAATATAAATCGAACTTATAACGATAGAAGGGCTATGTTATTGAATCGTTATATTTAATTTATCACCATTTACTTCGGATACAAATTTAGGATTGGATCTATGGTAGTATTAATTATGTTCTTTGTATACAAAAGGTGTTTGATCCCAAAAGTCCATTGGATTTAAATCTAGACTACGAGGTGACCATGGATTGTTTTTTAATTTTTGACCACCTGTATGTTTGTTATTATTTGTATAAACATTTCAGTTCCGACATGTTTTATGGAATTAATATTTTTTATTTTGATATACACTATTACATATTAAACGTACGGTACTTGTACCATGGACACCCTGTATTAAACTTCGATTTCTAAATGTCACCGACGGCTAGAAAAAACTGAGCGGTGAAAGATACCTCCGACAAGGATCTGGCAGACAATGGAGACCAGGAAGTCCCATGGAGATGATTTCGAAAAAGTCCATGGGAGAATCGCATGTTCTCAATTTGTGCGCTATCGTAACCTTCGCCAATTTTAGCATTGTTCCCGGCATATAATATAAATCTAAGATAGTGCGGCTGTAAATATCAACTCATGGCTTCATGCTGGTCCGAG
This sequence comes from Anoplophora glabripennis, assembly GCF_000390285.2. NCBI lineage: Eukaryota > Metazoa > Arthropoda > Insecta > Coleoptera > Cerambycidae > Anoplophora > Anoplophora glabripennis. Next base: position 2,915,442 of record NW_019416749.1, on the reverse strand, counting down.
CGACCCCTTGACATTTAGAGGTCTGCCTCGATGATCGTACCGTACACGTAAGGTTAGAGGACGTCAGAATTCGCTATAGGAAACCGGCCGAACCTCGGTTATATAATGAATAGACGTATAGGCGTAGTGCGATGGCATTAATCCGAAGTTATAATTTTTTTTTCAAGACGTACCTATATGTCGCTAATTTGACTCGCCAATACTTTCGAATAAATCGAATGGATTTAATTGCCTATTGTTGCTTACTACTTGTACATTTACGATAAAGTAAAAACATAAATTTATTTCATCATTTTTGATTATATGTCTCTCGTATTCCTAATCTCTAACCGATTTTCTATAAAAATACATATTTACAAAGTCGTATAGGTAATAAAAATCTTTAAAAATATATATATACAAATCTTTTTTTGTGGCTTTCCTTCTGCTAATATTGAACCTTAGTCACTATACCTACAATAAGTATACACTAATCTCTGGGAGTCGTACAGAGGAGATCAAAATAGCACTAGGACTTCTTATATTTTTTCTTAATGTTCCTCCTAAGGGAGACGCCAGGCCAAAAAGGCTTACCTAAATATTTACGTTTTGGGTTCTGACTGAACAACCTGTATATGTAACATTTCGATTTTGATGTTAAAATGTTATTTTTAATTATAATTTAATTTTTACTATTATCTTTAAATACTCTCAAGATTTTTCTTCTACATCCAAAAATATGAAAAAAAAACGAAAATCTGCAAATGCTTCGTTTTCGAAATGGAAGATCTCAAAAAAAATAATAAAAAATATGTTTTTATTGATAATTTCTAAATTTTTCTACGAAAATCGTTTAAATTTGGTCATTTATTTCTCCATAATGTGTAGCATTTTGAAACGCTACTTTTCTTATTTATTAGTTAATTAGGATTAATGTATGTATTGTAGTATAACAACCCTAGGTTCGACAAAAAATAAGTAAACGTAGTTGTGGCTAAAAACATGTTATCGTCATAAGGACTACCTACGTTGTGTGTATCCATTTTTAATTGACCGGAAGGTGCTGACTACTAACTTTGTAGAGGAGATGTATGGTTTAATTATATAAAACAAAAGCAGAGTAAATACACCTAACCTTTATTTACATACAATTCAAATTAAACATGTGACAAATAGAAAGAACAACAAAACATTAACAACCATTTAACATAAAAGGAGAGTGCCAGGCTCACCTAGAGCTCCTGCGGGGAAAGAGCATGGCAGAGAAACCCACGATCTTTACTCTTACCACCCAAATATAAATACAAAACAACCGCTAACCAAAGGCATAAATTAAGAACCTTTGCTAATGATAAATAAGTCCTGTCTCATTTAGTGTGTCACTAAATGTCATCTGTTACCTCATATTAGTCATACACACTTCCAAGTAAAACTGAAGAGGTTTGGTGTTAGTTAGCCGGCAGAGCCGGAAGGTACTGGAGTCCCATACGGGAGGCAATCCAGCTATAGTTGAGACTTCGGAAGATCCTTCATATCACTGGAGTCCCATACGGGAGGCAATCGAGCTTAATCCAGATTCGTTCCGCACGGGCGAAAATGTTAGTATACTCAACAAGGCTCGTACAGACGTATGACATAAAGTGAGCACAAGAAATCAAAAAACAACCTAATCATGATAGTTAAATGTGAAACAAAGGTCGTTAATGCAATATCTGGGCAGTCACGACAATATACATATTTTAACATGTAATAAATAATGAGCAATCTATAATAATAATTGTAACAATTTTATCTTAGAAAAATATAACATATACAGAATTATTATCATGAAACATCTATATTTTACGTATAACGTAATCGTGGCAAAAACAAGTTAGATGTGAAACAAAGAAGTCGTTATTGTAATGTCTGGCAATCAGGACAATACATATATTTTTAACATGAAATAAATAATGGGCAAACTTTAAGTATAATTATAACAATTTACAATTTAAACTTACAAAGAATTATTATCATGAAACATCTAGGTTTTTCGAACAACGTTATCATGACAAAAACAAGTTAGATGTGAAACAAAGAAGTCGTTATGGTAATGTCTGGCAACCACGACAATACATACATTTTAACATGAAATAAATAATGAGCAATCTTAATAATAACTATAACAATTTTACCTTGGAAAAATATATACCCTTGAGCACAAAACAATGGAAGCTAAACATACAAAGATCACAATCACAAGATTATATAGAACAATTAACAACAAAGTACTTAAATAATATTACCTGCTAACTAATAACACTTTAAACAATTAACTTTTCACTACTTTGACACACTGCCCGTCGATCGTCTTGCTACTTATCTGCACACTGTTCTCACTTCAACTGCCTATATTCGACCATCTAGGCTTCGTTCCAGAATTGCTCCACCTAGGCGTATTTCTTTTTTGCGCTTCCTTCTACCAACCGTTAATATTACTTTTTCATTATTATACAACACCCATGTAGCAGGTGACGTGGAAGTTGATAAGATAAGTACGGTTTTGCACAGTATAATTACTAACAACACTACTTTAAATTTAGTATTTCTTCTTCGCATACCTAGGTATATTCTATGATATATTGTACTTTTTTTCGAATTGCACCTACCCGCTCTTCTGTTTTATCAGCATCGACTTTTCCTGGTTGCTGCTATTAATAATATTGTCTAAAGTATTAGATACGATAGACAACCAGCACACCACTTCTAAAAATCGTTGAAATTAGATACACAAAAAGTGTCCTCTAGGTCTCCTCAGAAAATAACATCTAGCTGGTAGAGACGGACGGGTTTTGGTGAAGTGAAAAGCAATAGGTGGATCGTGATTAATTCTACGGTTTTCCATTTTCCATTTGAAAAACCACCTTTTTAGTGCTTATACTGTGTACCGTCGATGTGTCTCTATATCCAGAAGTCTCTCTCACCAAAAGTTTGACGAGACGCTTTTGTGTCAATTTTTTTTGTGCAGAAATTCAGCCAGGATAAATTTCGTTCTATTTTGTTCCAAGATTTACTTTACATCCGAAGGTAGTTTTGGTTACCTCAATTTAAACCCTTCTATATAGAAGCTGAGTTGCAACTAAAAGGCATTTTTTTAGTTCATAGTAGGTACTTAGGTAACTGTTCTATTTTAGGGTTTTTTAGGATAAGTTCGATAAGTTCAGCTTCTGTGAAGTATCCACTAGTTGGCTCCCTGTTGCTCATAAGGGCATTGTCATTACATTTTGTGGGCCTTGAATCAACGTCCATCATCAGCTATTACAGTTTTCCAGCAACAACCGATATACACTGGTCAACAGAAACCTAGGACTGGATAGATGCTATTTTGTTTCCAAGTCCCTCGTTGCCACCTAAGAAGCAACAACTTATTTCACTCTCTGGATAATCAGATAAGCCTCATATATTTATTAATGTTATTTTTTTTGTTTATATATAAATATTTTACAACTATTCAAACCTACTAAACTTTATCTTGAAAACGTATGTAATGCACAATCATAGTACTCTTAGTCCATGTTTTAATATCAGTTTTGTTTACAACAGAACAACCTGTCACAATAGTTGTGTTAAAACCATCCAATTTTTTTATTTTATCTCTAAACTTTATATAAATTATTTTCTCTACTCAATTCATTTACAACAAGATGCTTCTTTCTGGAGTTAAAATAAATAGTTTTAAATTTTATCTACTTATATTTTTTAAATCATTCAAGTCATCATTCTGCAAGTGACAAAGCATGTAATGGTTTCATAGATATATTAGCATGATTTTTTAAAATCTTCAATAGCTCGAATGCCGCTCGCTAAATGACAAATCTGCATGGGGGCTTTTTGTTCTAAAATAAATGAGGTTCCTAAATGTAAAGTAAAAACCAGTAGAAAAACCAGTGGCGTAGATTTTCTGGTCAAGAATAAATACGTACTACCCCTTTTCTACTTCCCTGATGTGTCTGAAATGTAATCGATTATACCAAATTATAACCTACGTATCATAAACATATTGACTCAAATTTAAACGATTTTCAATGAACAATTTAGAAATTACATATAAAAAACATATTATTTTAATTTTTATTTTGACACTATTTCGAAAACGAATTCGCTGAACAACATTTTGCAACACCCTGTATGTTTCCGAAATCTTAGCAGATATTTATCAGACACAATGCATTTTTCAGTTTTAACCTTTTTCTGAAGCAAGTTTTAATATGCTCTTTACATCTTTACATAGCGCACTATATTACCGTTGTTATTTGTTCACTGTGCAAATAGATAATAAATGTAGTTGCTTCTAAAGTATTTGACTTATATTATTACTCACATCTGCATATATTTACCTGTTCCTTATATTTGCATAAAAGACTTATGTGCAAAATAACAGTCAGTAGGAATAAAACATTCATTAAAAGATCACATTCTATGTCTATTATGTCTATACAGAGTGAACCTTAATTTTATAAATATATTTTAACCTTCGCGCCCGCCGGTATAATTCGCTGTGTTGTTTAAATCCGTACATGTGCATTATGCGAACTCTGGTTGCCGAGCTAATGATCAGTTCTGGAGATGCGGCTCTTAACAGGGTCGTACTCGGCTCATTTTCTCGGTTTTCATTTCAGTCCTTTGCTGTGACGATATATTTTTATAGATTAAAGTAATAATACTTTATGACTGTACTGTATTATAGTAAATTTTACAAAAAAGGCGATCAAAAACAATAACACGTGTGCAGTGTTGTGACTAATATTTTTCACGTGTTCAGAAAAATATTAGGTATGAAAATTAACAGAATAACTGCATAGATTTAATATTTTTCACACACTGAGTATTGACAAGTAGGTTTAAAAAAACACAATTTAACCACATATCTAATAGTCCAGTCGAATTAGATCATAAACTATGAAAACTTTAAAAACTCATTAGTAGACACAATAGCATAATAAAATCAAAAAACTAACTCGAAAAAAGTGACTTTAAGTTAGCAAATTGCAAATAAGGTGCAAAATTACGTGTTTGTTCACTTTATTTACTGCCCATGAAAATTTAGACGACCTATCGGAAAATTAGTTATTTTATGTTTTAGGCAATTAAATTACCTACAATTTAAGGCAAGTAAAATCATATTTCACCAGTTTGTTAACAGTAAAATGAAGATCGAACGCGGAAAAATCAAGATTTTCATTATTATTGCAAAAAGCGATGGATGTTGATGAAATTTATGGAAAAGACGGTAAATTCATTGACCAACATGTGTGCCGATTCGATTGACCTTGAAATTGTTGCTCCAGGTATTTGTTAATTAATTTATTTCATTTTTTTGCAACTAATTGTTCTCTTAGTGTATATTCTCTTGGTGTGAGTATTTCTATTTCCATAACAGATTTCATTTCGAAAGCCTCCGTCTCTCCTCTCCGGTTCCAGATTGGCGACGGAGAAACCGCTCTTCCTGTTCTGCGCCGCTGCCCTTCTTATATTTGGAAACCGTAGCTCCGCTAGTCTTTGTCCACTTGCAACGCGGATTTCGAAACGTCACGACACGCTGCTTTTCTAATTATTATTTGGCTATTATGTCGCTTTTTGCAGCAGCACGGCTCGGGCAGGCTGATTGTCTCGTTTCAGGCATCTCTGCGGAGCTAACATCCTGCAGAACTAGGCCATCGGAACTGCAGAAGGTCCGCCGATTAGAGCGCGAAGCCCCTTGGAGACAACTCTGATCAAAGGGATAGAATTGGTGCCTAAATGATGCCAAAAATAAGACACATATTTTGGAATGATGTAACTTACAAGCAGTGAGTACAAAATAATGCAAGAGAAACTTTACAAACACATAAAAAAAGAATTGTGTAATTTTCGGTTTAAATTTGAAGCAATTCTGTATGTTTTTTTTTTTACTGAATTCGACAAAATTACCTGGGATTGGGAGTGAAAGTTTCAATACTAATTTTCCAAAATAAATTTTCCTGGTGATTATAAAAAATTTATTCTAAAGGACTAAAATTTTCTTTTGAAGAACAATTTTATGATCCGCAAGAAGTCCTATTTGACCTACAAAAAGAGATCTAATAATTCTGGAGGGTAGAAAAGGGGTCACTGTCCAAAATTTACATTGAACAGCCAATGAGTCTTCTGGACTACCCATGTTACATTTTTGCATCACAAAAAGGGCCAATGTCAACAAGTATTATAAGCCTTAATTATTTAAATTTTAAAATGACCTAAGTCCATCTTAGTTTAATAGAAAAAGGACCAATCTATGGACTTTGGTCCTTGAAATACTTTTAAAACGTTTGACAAACGACCAATGTCCCTTTTTCTACCAAGCTCCAGAATTTAGAGCCCTAAGGGAGAAAATGTTGATCGAAATTAGTACTATCAATAGTAAGTAGTAGTTATTAAAAAAACTTGCGAGTAATGCATATACAGTGTGTCCACGTATTGAGTGCATGTGGGGTGTAAACGACAAAAATTTTTCGAGTTGTAATTTAAGCTTCTGGGTTTCATCTCTGCTTGGCCTTAAACTAAGAAGTTGAAAAAAATAGACCAATTAATTAATGCACAGGGTGTTTTTACGATGAATTTTCAGAAATTGTCAAGATTAAAGTACCTTTGTTTTTGAAAATATCAAAAATATTAGTTATTGAGAACTAACAGTTATGACAGATTGTCAATTTTCAATTTGATAGGCTACCTTTGTTTTTCACTGCCCATGGCTTTCTTTAAAATCTCAAGAAGAAAATTGTCTAAAATTTTGGCGTGGATTTGTTTACAATTACAAATCGATTACAATAATTTCACTTCAATATGTTTACTTTGAATTTCTATATGAAATCTTATAGAATTACTCCAAAAAATCTGTTCATACGATTTGAAGTAAGGAAATGTTTACATTTCGAAAATAATTTAAGAATTTGTGATATTATAAATGAGAACGCTATATTTTGTCGGCACCAACATGCCTTGTTCATCTTCCGATGTCACTAGCGGCCGGTCTTTTTTTGTTTATCAACTCCCATGGTCCCAGGCCGCGCCGATGTCCGTCGAGATAACATCCTTAGATTTCATAAACTGGATCGCAGAGCGCCTTGCGAGCAGATGTGGGTGGTGTGTGGGAATCTGGAGTTGACCGCTCAACCCTTTTGTCAACACAATGGCAAATGTTTGGCCCCGTACCTTTCCGATCGTCGTGTTTATGAAATGAAAAATGATAGCGGTGAATGGGTTTCTCGAAAAATGAGTGGCACCGTGTGAGAATGTAGGTGGATGTGCCGTTAGGTGGCCCATTTCTTGATTATTCGCAAGGTCGACGTCGAAACTCAGGTAGTATATTCATAATAGCGCCAGAAGTTCAATAGTCGCCTCTTTCAAAGGATCAGTTGCGCTTAAAAACAAAGGCGAAGATCAGAAGTGATCTACATCGATAAACTGGCAAATAAAGATTATGCGATAGTCAAAGTATTCAAACGAATTGAGCTCCGAAGCTATTGATGTATAAGAAAGATTTTGAATAAAAAAAACAAAAATTTATATTACTTTTACATATGTACGTGTTGTCCTACAATAGTTGTGTTTGGTTGATGATCTATTACCACTAAAACTAAGTAAGATTGGTCGTTTTGCGTTACTGACAAAAAAAAATGAGGAGTAAGTATTTTAATTACTTTAATTAAAAAACTGGTCCAAATATGGGTCAGAAATTGATTTTTTCCTAAATTTTGTCTAAATATATCGTTTTTGTAGTAATTTGAGGCGCTCAATACGATACCATTAGTAAAATTCACCCATCACCTCTATATTTCTCAGATAACTGACCTAAATATGGGTCAAAACTGATTTTTTCTTAAGTTGTATGCAAGTATATCATTTGCGTAGTATTTTGAGGCGCTGAATCCAGTATTTGGATGAAAATTGGCCCAAATATGAATCAAAATTGATTTTTTCCTAAATTTTGTCTAAATACATATATCATGTTTGTAGTATTTTGAAGCGCCGAACACGACACCTTTAGTAAAACTTACCCATGACCACGATATAATAATAACAATAATAATAATAATAACGTTTATTTACAATGTAAATACAAACAGTAACAACAAAAAGAAAACAATAGTTAAACAATTTTAAAAAATTTTGCTCCAATATCTGAAATATCCATAAATTTGTATGCACTATAAGGTACACTTATTATTGGAAGCATAAAGTAAAAATTTATTAGAACACTTGTCTCATTGAGAATCACAAAAAGTGTATTCCTTTTTAACTTTAAAAGCTGGAGGATTCAATAATTTAATATCTATTGGAATGACATTAGATAACTTATAAATATGATATGAAAAACATCTACAAAGAATTGAGGATCTATGAAAAGGAGGTGACATAAGTCCCCTATAACGTAAATTAAGTGCATGGACATCTGTACGATATGTTATTTTATGTATTAAATATGGAGGACACTTGTAAAATAATAAACGGTGAAATAATACAACAGAATGAAGATTCCTTCTGTTCTGCATAGTTATTCATTTAGCGTCAGTTAATTTATAAGAGATAGCCTTAAACAAGATTTTTGTAACTTTTCGATCCTATTGATTTCTATTTTATCAAGACAAGGACCATAAACAACGTCGCAATAATTAAATTGACTGAGAACCAAAGCATCCGATAGTTGAATTTTAAATTTATGTGAAAGAATATGACGACTCGAATATAACATTTTCAGATTACCATAAGTCTTTTGAATACATTTATTAATATGTGGTTTAAAACGTTAAAACTAATAGTAAACCCAAATTCTTAGCTACTTTTGTAAACCGGAAAATCTCGCTTGCGATGTTAACATTAAACTCTTGTTCAATCGTGTTCCTATGTTTACTGAATATCATAACAGAAGATTTTGTCCCATTTATGTCAAGGTGATGTTTTACAGGGAATCAACCAAGTTACTAATGTCAGTATTTAAGGCCATATTAGCATGAGTTAATTCTTTTGAATCAAAAGATGAATAGATCTGAGTATCGTCTGCATGAATGTGTACTTACCTTACTATTTTGTAAACTATACAAATTACATGTACATATACTAAATAAAAGTGGTCCAAGGATAGAACCTTGAGGTGCTCTACATGAAACGACACCCCGAGATGACTCCCCTTTATCAGTTTATATGCAAATTGAATTCTATTATTGAGGTAACTATGCATAAGTTGCTGCACTTGCTAACTGCACTCTCCGAAAATCCAATGAAATGTAAAATAGACAGTAATTTGGCAATTTTTTGAAGTTACTGAATTCAGAAATGTATGCCGGTCATTGTTCCAAATTCTGGTGCTGACCTGAAAGCAATCAAGCGTGTGGAGGATGGAAGCCATCTTCAGTGGCCGAAGCTTATATAGAGGACTCAGTATCGAAAAAAGTTAAAGCATCGAAGAAAATACTCAGTGAAGAAATACAAAATTCTTGCAGTTCAACACTTGTGTGTTTGTTAATGAAAAAAGTTCTGTTCGCAGAATAGAAATTCCTGGAAATGTTAGTGTACGATTAAATCTAATATTAATTCTAATCAAATTTAATATTAAATCTAATTTGAGTTGTATAAAGTACATTTTAACTTTAGCTACAAAAAAAATTCCGTGTGGGTCTGTTCTTATAAAAGTTTTCACTTGTTTTTAATCGTAGAATTGAAAAATACTGCTTCTGGACAAGGAAATACAATGAGGAACCAAATTCAAATACACTGTCGGAAAAACCGACAAGTACAAACAAGTTACGTATCCAGTCCTTTAGCCGCGCGTGGGCCTGTTATCGCGTTACACCCTGTACGGCGGATGTGATAACGAGTTTTTTGAAATAGGTGAGCAATGTTTACCTTAGATAAGGCGCCGTGTTCGTCGGGGCAACGCTGATAAGATAAAAATAATAACCGACAGACTGGCCACATGTTTATTGCCAACTAATTTATCCGCCGTAACCTACATAGTTTCGTATTTAGCGAGAATTATGATACGCCGGAAAATTTCAGGCTTTTTATGGACCCGCGCTGCATAAACATCGGCGGAGTTTTGTGAAGTTGTCGTCTCGTTTACGACAGTATCACTACCAATATGATCGACACAATAAAATACTCACACACTCGATGTCGGAACATGACAAGGCACACAAAGAACGGTGAAACGTTGATTACGTAGGAAATTTTGTACCATATGTACTCACGCTGTAGTTGTTAACGATGTTTGTGTTGAACACAGGGTGTAAATGAAATGCTTGGGCAAACGTAAATGCCGGATTCCTCGTCACAAAATAATACAAAATTACCTACTTGTAATCTCGTCTGGGACTTTTTATAATTCGGAAAAAACATCAACTATTGGTAAAATATACAGAGTGATTTCACTTTAAATACAGAAACTGCAGGACCAGAGTCATTACCAAAAAATAGGTAGAATCTGCTCTACTTATAGACTTTTTTCCTGCGGGACTCGGTATTCGAGATACAGGGTGTTAAAGTTTCCAAAAAAATTATATTTTCGATCATATCTAACACCCTGTATCTCGAATACCACGTTACCCAAGAAAAAAGTTTATAGAGCAAGCTCTACTTATATTTTGGCAACTAATCTATGCCTGCAGTTTCTGTAAGTGAAATCACATATGTCTTTCCAAATTAGTCTTTTTCCATCGCTCAATTTCGGACATGTCATTTTGCCAACAATGAATTAAATTTGAAAAATCCCCCAAATTACTTCGCAGTATGTAACAGTTTGTGGGCAATCAAAAATTCAAAACTGCATACCAAATTTTAAAAAACCTCTTCAACATTTTTTTGGACATATTTCTTTCCTTTAACACCCTGTATTTCGAAAATGAAGCTTTTAGAAATTCTTTTAGTTCATTTGTAATGTTATGTCCTCTATACTAAATTTTTAAGATTGTTTCTGTGGCTTTTAAAAACAATTTTAACATAATAATGATGGACTGCATTTTTTTTATAACGATAGCATCTTGTTTTATCGTAAAGATAAGTAGATCTTTTGTGTATTTATGGATTAGTCTATTGCTGCATTTAAAATATTCTCTCCATTTTTGTAATGCCGATGCCGTCTGGATAAAAATATAAATGTTTCAAAGGAAAGACTAGTCTACAATGAATACCCTGTATATATGCATGATATATTTGATATACACGTATGAGTATATAAGTTTATACGATTATATTACATATATTTTTGAAAAATTGTAGTAGTAATTTTATTACCTGAAATCTAATAAAACGACGTTATTTTATACCCCGTACCAATTTTTATAATCTTTAGAAACTGGGAAAATATTGCACTAGGCTAAGCCACGAATGAAGGAAAACGTCGTGTTAGTAAATTGCCGATACAATTTTTCAATAATTGGCACGCAAAAGATCGTAGTAAGCCTGGGGGCTACAATTATTAGAAAGTTATAATAATTATTGATTATGTTCTTTCATAAAAGATATACTTGATTTGTTTTTCAATCAGGACACTTCACAGAATTATGTGATATTACACATGTTTCTGATAAGGCGAGTTTCAATAAAAAAATACTGATTCTGATTCTTATTAATAGAGTTCGGGACTCGGTCGGATGATCATAGCCGTCGCGTCGGCCTTTCGCTACAGCGCACCATACGAAACCGGTAATAACGGCAGTTATTGGTTTCGCGTTTGCTTCGTGTATATGTCTTTTAATATTTTAATAATGTCGAACGCTGCAAGGGGTAATAAACGACCTTTCGCTGATATAATACGCAAATTTATTTATTTTTATTTATACCTGCCTGTTTATTTATTTGTTTTCGACGAACACGCCTATGACTAGCCGACGAAAACCCCGAACTCTGCTTATTAATGGATTGAGAACGTTTGAATAAAGGAGTTTCATTAAAAAATTGTCACATCAAAAACTTAAAAAATAAATTAAACATAAAAAACATGTAAACATTGTTGTAACACGAAATACAAAAAATCCAAATCAAACTTCATTTTAAAAAAATATATACCTACATAGTTCTTTAAAGAAAAAGTACAGTTGTTATTTTTTAATTTAGGTATTTGTGTTTCATCAAAGTTAAACTATATTTATATATTTTTTATATTTAATTTATGTTTATTTGTTATTCTTTTTATATTAACCTCCCTCAGATTTAGTTATTTATGTTTTAAGCTAAATATAACATATAAGCCTGTTGAAAAACTGTATAGTTCGCATTATGAAACAAAAAAGAAAAGGCAAATGCTATACAGTTTACCGAAATATAATTCAAATCGAGTTTCACGTAAATATCTCGTTTTAACAAAATATACACAAATATTTAAAAAGAAAAGAAGTATAAATGAATAAAAAAAGTTGAAGTATTTTTGCAAACATTTATGATAGGTTTGCAAAAAATCGCTTAACTAAAAGAAAGTTAAGACAAAATACGATATAAGATTTTTTCTAGATTCACCATCATTATTTTGATTAAAGTGGCCTTATAAATTTTTTCTCATAGCTTCCGGACATTCTGTGTGTGTATTCTTTTCTGACGATAGAACATATACCCACTTGCAGAAATAGTTAAAAAATCAAACAACATACTTGTTATTATCAGGTACGTTGCAATTAAAGGGAGAAAAACAAAAATTAAACTATGGAAATTACAATGGTACTTAAATTGAAACAGAAATTAGATAGTATTTTATGTAAACAACTAAGTAAGAAGTTTTAATGATGAATTATTTTTTCTATAATTTTAAACTTTATTTCTGATGTATCACAAACCCTATAGTTTTCAGGTTTCCCTAAATGCATTATCATTCGGAAATAGTGCTGCAAAGATCAGAAATTGTAAGTTGACACACATCGAACGAATTTGATACGTGGTGGGTATTATCTGAAAGTAACAATTTTACAGTGGCTCGTCTGGAATATAAAATACAGCGCTTCATACATCGTTAACCACCATTACATGGAAAAAAAGTTCAGGCACATAAGCTGGCCGACCTAACGGAATCGCGATTGCGTTCAAAACGTTTTATTGTGGCATAAATCTCTTCTAGATTTTATTATATTGTCATGTCGCATTAATTGGCATTATATCACTATAAAATGTATAAATATTAAGTAAAGTCGTAAATTATGGGGCAGGTTAATAATACCTTCGCCAGCCCACGTCACGCGGTAAACAGTTTATGAAATAATTCGGGATCTTTGAGGAATAGTCACGGATTTACAGTGCGATTAGTTAAGGTTACGGAGACATAAAATATTGTAAAAAATCAGCAATATTTTCTTTACAAATTTTATTTGAAACTTTATTGAATTTGATTGTAGAGTACATTATTGAATTTTTGCTTGAAGTTTTAAAATAATATCCCGTTTGTGATTTCAATAAATCTGACAGTGCCAAAAGCGTATATTTTTATTTTCAAGCAAATAAAAAATATTTTATCTGTTTTCCAGTAGAGATCATTTAGGCTCTTTAGTGATTTAAAATTTTAATTAATTTTTTATAGAAACTGTTTGTTGCCATTAACTAGTATACTAAATTTGAAAATAGTTACGACAAATTACTGATTTAAGAATACAACTTTGAGGTTATGTAACTTCGTAAATTTTTTCGATATAGAAAAAGTGGCAGGGCAATTTGTACCACTAGACTTGTATTATTATTTTTATGATTAGAATTACCATCCAACATTTTGTCTATAGTTTCCAGATATCCAGTATACAGGGTGATGAGAAATGGAGTCAATATCGTAAAAAAAATGTTTGTTGTAGTACTTTCAACCTGTACAACTGTAGTTTCTAGCGTCGTAATACGCGTAGAGAGCCACGTGGGCTCAGCGACTCCGAATATTGAAATCCGATTTTACAATCGTCGTTGCCATAGTGTTTATAATAGTTTTTTAGTAGTTAATGTCAACAGTTGTAACATCAGATATGCCAAATTATTTTATTATTTAAAACAAAATCAGTTTAATTTGTCGATATAAAATAGGTGCTATAAAATTATATCTATTCCTTTTCTTGCGAAATTCTTTCAAGTTTTTGTCGGTTTTTATCACTGCCGCCGTGGTGGTTGTATTGTGCCAGGTCAGATATTACAGTGGACCAGTTTCCAGTGCCGTGCAGAAGTGTATTTTTAAATCATTTTTGAACTGACTTTTTTGATTTTTTATGTACAAAATTGTATTGTAAGAGTTCCCTGTACATCCAGAATTTTTTTTAAAAAAGTTCTGAATCACCCTTCGGCTAAATAAAATATGATTTTGACGATTCTGTTGTAGCAGTTTTATTAATGAAACGAAATTCTCCATTTAAGAATCTCTTTTCCAATTGACACGACAAAAACCCTTTAGAAATCGCCAAATAAAACGGATAAACACGTTGCAAGCGAAACACCATCCTCCGCACAATAGCCCATTATAATCTTTGAACATTCTCGGCTACAGGTTGCAGGCCCACACTGACCATTGTCCCGAAACAAGTGTGGAAGGTTGAATGAGTGACCCTTTCCCTTCGCCACCCGATCTGGAGCAACCAGATCGAGTCAGCGTGGGAGAATCTCGGATTTGCACCTTGCGTCTAGGCGGCTGGGAGTTAGGGGCTACCGTTACGGCCACAGGTCATCCGGCTATCGCTAAATCACAATCCCATGGCTGTTTAGAAATTAAATTCCACATTAGAACAGAGCGGGCTTATCTGGCAGATAAATCTCGACACAAACAGAGATAGCGCTGAATGTTTAGCAACTGCGTCAAATTATGTTTCGTCCGCAGACGAACGTCTCGTTTTATGGGTCTTATCGAAAGTGTTTTGGTACTCAGGTGATGTTGATAATTATAATTAGGCCTGTGGTAATGCGCGCAATTAGGCGTGTGGTAATATGTGCATTCCGCATGACTCTAGAGGCAAAATCAATCATAGTTTTATTGCAAATGATGTGGAATGAGCATAGAATATAATCCTGAGTATCTAAAAACTGGAGCAGTAAAGACGCCGTCTTAATTTATGACAAAAGTAGAAAAAACAATTTTAGCATCAATATTTTATCGGTTATTATTAAAACCTGGTCCAGATCTATATGCTGTTGCTCGTAAATACACAAACAAATATAAAAAGTGTCTGCAATCGTTTATACAAATACATGTTTTTTTATTTTCCATCGAGAGCGGAAAACAAAAGTTTTAAATACAAATAATTGGTGTCGACATGATTTTTCATGGGCAAATATTGTATGGGCATAAATTGACCAATCTTTTTCGAAATCCGAAAGTTTCAAGAACAAAAAATCTCGGATAGGTAATTATTTGTTTTCAATTTCCTCAAAAAATTTTTACATCTTAAAAAATATCATCCACAAACGTCTTTTTCTCTCTTCGAGTAAAATGGAGTAGTTTTTGAAATCCCACTAACAAGTAAAAGAACTGTTTTGGTTTAGAAAATTCTCATGGGCATTAAAATTTTGAACTTTCTAGTGGTATTGAACCCTTGTATGTCCGTCAGTGGTTGACAAATGATTTATTACCGAACTGAACGTCCATGAATATATTGTGGACGTATTTTCATTGCGGTTTTAAAAATTCCAACAGTTCCGCGACTAAAACCCAGCCTATACAGGGTGTCCGGTAAGTACCTCCTAATCTCTCGGGAGTGTATAGGGGAGATCAAAATAAAACTAGTCCTTCCTATAATTTTTTTAGGTGTACCTAGAAATTAACGTTTAGGGTTATAACTTTGAAACCACCCTGTATATTTTAATAAAATTTTCGTACGTTGTATTACACATGGAGCTCTACGATTTGATGCTAAAATCAACTTTTTGCTATTATCAGGTGTCCAGAAACGGACTGGCCCTATCACAATTTTTCTCAAAATTTTGACAGAAGTAATTTTATCAAACTGAAAATATTATTATTAGATACTCTGAAGGTTTTTCTTTAAAAATGGTACTCTTTATTTATTTCGAAAAAATGAACGGTTTGCGAGATAAATCGGTTTTGAAAAAAATTGGTAACAAATACAACAACAATTAAAATTTATTTTTTTTACATATTATTTCATGCATTTAATTTCTTTAACTTTATCAAGTCCAGAAATCTTTGAACGGGTTGGCTATACTTTATGAGCAAGTAGTGACCAATTAAAAATAACATTTGAAAAATAACTTACTTACAAGACATGCAACAAAGAACATTCAACAATGAACAAAGGTACCTAAATGTTACTTCGGTAGATGTTCAAAATGAGCACCCCGTACTTCAATGCACTTTCTAATCCTACGAATGTTTTCCCGGTGCACTTGAAATAATATTCCGTGATTATTGCGGAGATGGTCACAGTTCTGTGTTAGCCTCAGCAGAAGTTCCTCTCTACTATTTACGGGTGTTGAATAAACGTTATTTTTTAAATGACCCCACAGAAAAAAGTCTAATGGGTTTAGGTCGGGCGACCTAGGTGGCCATAATACAGGTCCGCCTCGACCTATCCATCGATCACCAAAAACATTCGTCAGATGTTGACGTACTAAACGATCAAAGTGGGGTGGTGCACCGTCATGCATGTACCACATTTCAGTTCTTATTTGAAGGGGCACTTCTTCTAACAAAATATTTAGATTTTCCTCTAAAAATTGCAAATAAAGAGCACCATTAAGTCTTTGCTCCAGAATAAATGGACCAATCAAATGATTCCCGATAATGCCAGCCCACACATTCACCATAAACCTTTGTTGGTAGCGAGTTTGAACTAAAGCGTGAGGGTTTTCTTCATCCCAGACATGTAGATTATGCGAATTAATTATGCCGTCTCTTGTAAAACCTGCTTCATCGGTGAACAAAATAGATGTACCAAAATTATGATTCCGAATATGATGCTGTAAAAACCAATTGGCGTATTGAAGTCTTTTTGGATAATCATCTGGAGACATAGCATGTACTTTTTGGATGTGGTACGGGTAAAGCAATTGTTCTTTCAGAGTTTCATGTACAGCCCATTTTGTAACATTGTTTTGCGCCGCAAGCTTCCTTATGCTATTTGAAGGATTATTAGCAACGTCTTCCAATATTTGTTCCTCTACATGAGGGTCTCGTACTCTCCTCGGGGCTCCTGCTCCACCACGGCGTGGCAAAAAGCTTCCTAAATAAAGGATTCGGAAGAAATTAGTTTCACTAACGTTTTTCACTATTTTTTTTTACCTGTTTCTCTTAAACTACGATCAACTCTTTCAAAAGTTTTTGGACTCGGCAAATGTCGACCCGGAAACCTTTCCTCATAAAGTCTTCTTGCCTCCACGGAGTTGCATAATGCTTCCCCATAAATTAGGTGCATATCAGCATATTCTGCACAGGAATATTCTTCCATTTTTAAATGTTATTTCTAACGGCTTAAAACGAATACCACAATAAAATTGAATTTTTATTCTGTCACGCGCCTTTGACAAGTACTTTAAAATCAACAGGGTCTAACAACGAAAACAATAGAAAAGAACTCCATGGAGACAAGAGCAATAATAATTTGTAGATGTATTTTGGTCATAGATGTTGATTTTACAAGAAACGGCATTATTCATTCCCTTAATTCACCACCAGTAAATGTTTATGGTGAATCTGTAGGCTGGCACTAGCGGGAATGATTTTATTGTAAAAAAATAAATTTTAATTGTTGTTGTATTTGTTACCAATTTTTTTCAAAACCGATTTATCTCGCAAACCGTTCATTTTTTCGAAATAAATAAAGAGTACCATTTTTAAAGAAAAACCTTCAGAGTATCTAATAATAATATTTTCAGTTTGATAAAATTACTTCTGTCAAAATTTTGAGAAAAATTGTGATAGGGCCAGTCCGTTTCTGGACACCTGATAATAGCAAAAAGTTGATTTTAGCATCAAATCGTAGAGCTCCATGTGTAATACAACGTACGAAAATTTTATTAAAATATACAGGGTGGTTTCAAAGTTATAACCCTAAACGTTAATTTCTAGGTACCCCTTTGACCCCCCATAACTCCGTTAGGGGGCACATTAGGAAAAAAAATTATAGGAAGGACTAGTTTTATTTTAACCTCCCCTATACACTCCCGAGAGATTAGGAGGTACTTACCGGACACCCTGTATACACTAGGCACAAAAATTAAAGGATATTTAAAAAATCCCAAAATTTTGGGTGATTTTCAAAGAGCTTGGATTTTCTGTACGACCATTATTTCTCGACTAATTGATTGCCAAAGTCAAAAATTATTTTTTTACTTCGACGATTATTCATCTCCAAGTTACAACTCTTTGAAAATCACCCAAAATTTTATGATTTTTTTAACATCCCTTAATTTCTGTGCCTAGTGTATTTAAGAAAAAAGTAAAATTTACTTTTTAAATGTTTTTCGTACTTTCTTACGTGTTGAAACGGAATGCCAGTTTTATAATCCCCGTCCCCACTTAGTGACTTGGCTATTTTAAGGTCCCCCAAAATAGTAGTTGATTTAAGGCCCATGTAATATTTTCTTGGTTGGCCATGGGCTCCAGATGCACCAAGATAAAAATACCTCCGTTTTGAAAAGGGGTGGCTGGATAAATTTAGAAACTTTCAAACAGTCGATCTCAGAAGTGCAATGAAATGAAAAACGGCACGAAAAGAATTTCTCCAGTCAGCTTTTGTTATATAAAGAACGAGGTGATAATGTAGCAACAGAAAAGTTTTGAAGTAATATCAAAAACAAGTTCAACAGCATCCATCAAAGTAAATTAAAATACTCATCCCTGAATTATTTTTATGACTTTCATGTGGCCAAACAATGATATGATGTTTGTCATAATCCCAAAGAGCGTAAATACACTGTGATCAGTACGTAAGATCTAAATCTTGCCACGTTGGTCAAAGTTGTAAATTTCGTAATGGATTTCACGATAGTGTCGAGCTATGACACAACACGGAAAGTATGGAACAAATAGAACAAATATTAGATAAATGAGCTCAAAACCACTCGTACGTTTAGATTTTCAAACGAGTCAAGTAGATAGATTTCAAATTTAAAAATATTCAGATAAAACTCAAGGAGAAAGAGAACTCATTCCAGAACTTTTTCATTGCTTGAAAGAAAACTACGTAGATAATGGGACAGAGTCGTTTTCCTTCATTACCTGATTTGTGTAAATCTTCTGGTTGTAGCAAAATTCCCTATGTTAATCTATCTTAAGCTGAAGTAATAGCTGCTAAGTTCCTGTAGAAGTTTATTGCGACAAAGGAGTTTTATGTAAGAGATCTTGGATCTCGGTGTAATAAAATTCCGCATGTTTTTGCGTCAACAGATTTCAATAAAATCAGTTCAACGAAATCATAACGGATAATTTTGTTTACCTTTCCATTTACTAGTCCCTAATCACATCATATTTTCGACCACGTAGATCGATTGAGTTTCCTACCACCACTCTGGATATTTCCAGTGCAGCCCATAGTTACAGATAACTCTTATCTGAACTTGCTGTTAAAAAGCTCGAAGCAAAGGCTATGTTCGAACAGATCAATCAAACTTTCCATAACAAGCTACATTGGCAAATAAAGCATCTAGATTATGACTTCACTAGTTAACAAGTTATGTCTCCGTGGGTCTGCAGGAAGACGAATCCTTCCCTAAGAGCTTTCTGTGCCACAAAGTAATCAATACTTTACCAAAACCACTTAAACGATGAGTTAATAATGTTCTTTATTGTTTCTCAAATATGTTTTGTGAAGTTCAAATGCGTTTTATTTATATACTCGCTTTGAAACAAAGTTACATTTACTATCAAATACATACTGCAGGTAACGCTCAACTGAATTGAAAAATAATGTTTTCTCCACTGGAAGGCGCAAGTAGTAGATACCGTCCGCGTATGGCATAAATGTCACTTGAAATATGTTTATTATTAATCGTAAACCCATGGAATTACACTCGCTAATAAACAACGGTTCTTCTGGGCTAGGATACGAGGAAGCACCTTCGGATTTACGATCCTACTTAGCCGCTCCTCTTTGCTCATGATGCCTGCTTATCCGAGGTATATTTACAGCCCCAGGTGATATATCCTTCGGCAGTAAATAGCGATAAATTAAATGTAACTTTCGCGTTAATCAAAAACACTCGTTTTTGCGAACTCGACGCAGGAAATGCCGCTAATCACTACAGACACGATTTATGTTTTCAGAACAGGGGTCTGGGTTGTAGTTTCAACAATGTTTTGAATCCTACTAACGGAGTTGTCCACTAGTCGAAAACCACTTCAGACACACCAAACCAGAGCACACGACGTTCAGAAAGTCCGATGCTGTTGGTAGAGCGACCACCGAAGAACGCCACAGCTCAAACCTTGAAGAACATTTTTGTCATTAATACTTCCAAACAAAATTGTAATGCAAAAATACAGGGTGATAATTAACTTATGTTAAATATTTTTGCCGTTATGTTAAAATGAGGTAAATACACGAATTTGTCTTGAGTAAAATGTAATTTTAAACGTTGATTTACTTCAACTTTGCAAGGAGCTTCCTTTTGAGAACTGCTGATTTTCGTAGATGTTCGATGTACATCGCACCTACCATTTGCTTGCACACAAGCTTCAGCGCGACGTATCCAATTCGCTCGCACGCGTTGCAACACTGCCACGTCCTCTCAAATCGTATTACCAGCTTCGGCAATACGATGTCGCAGTTGGTCGATGTTACGAACTTCCGTCGAACACACTTTTCACATATCCCCACAAAAAGAAGTCTAAAGGGGTGAGGTCCGAGGATCGGGAGGGCATCTAACTAGGCTGTCGCGGCCTATCCAGCGATCGGGAAAAGTAATGTTTAGAAAGTCCCGCACTCTCCGAAAAAAATGAGGGGGGTTCCGTCATGCAGTACCCACATATTTTGCCGAACATTTAATAGCACGTCTTGCAATAACTGCGGCAAGCGATTTTGCAAAAAGTCTAGATATGAAGCACCGTTTAAACGTCTAGGCAATTCAAAAGGTCCTATTAAAGTGTAAGTGTAAGTGTAAATGGGTACCACTGAGCTTCTCGTAATGTCCGCTACACAACAGGATGCGAAATATTTACTTGCTGTGCTATATTTCTGGTGCTACGATGAGGATCTTCTTCGACGAGATCTAAAATAATCTCCTCGACATTTAAAATTTTTAGTAGTCGCCCTGGGCCACCGTCGCGATCTCGACGCGGTTGTACTTCACCGGTGTCCAAAACTTTGCGCTATAGCTTCAAATGTTCGCGATGCGGGGGCACTTCGTTCAGGATATCTTGCACGGTACACTTGACATGCAATATAATAATATTCGCGATTGCTAAATAAATGCGCCATTTTCAAAAGAACCCTCGGAAATACCGCTATTAGATGTACTCTCGAAAAACATCACAGCAATCACTACAACAATATATTACAAACTGACTTTCGAATACAGTCCGACTTCATAAGAAACCTTTATACGAGTAATTCATATGCTGCATGCGCAGTAATAATAATTTTCAAATTGGACCCCGCAAGGACATTGTATCTTAATGGACGGACCCCCAAGTACCATCCGCTCCTCTGACATGTCTCGGCCTTGTTAACAAACGTATACGGACCACGGTAGCTCTCGAGATATCGATCTCAGATCGAGATATCGATCTAATTGACGACCAGCGCCGCCAATAAATCTGCCGCTGAATGATATTGCCTGGAAATAATAGCTTGGCCATCGGCGTTACGAGAAAACTTCCTTTCCGGATGTACTCACTTATCACAACAAATTTATAAGCAAATTGTGTGACTCTGCTGGCCTTTAAAGGAGCATAATGCCAACTTAAATCCTAACGGCGGTGTCTGCGCGACACTAATTACGTACAGGGTGATCTATATGGGACCCGACCACTGGGCATGTTGACCCTATTGGTGAGAAATGTAAGGTAAGGGACCTAAACGAGGCCCATGTTAATTTTAATTACTATTATCTCTTATAGTAGGATCATATTCGATGCAAAGTAATAGATCATTGCCTGTCAAGGGAACCAATGAAGTACGCTTTTAAGGGTTTTACAAATTGAATAATTTCTTTATACATTATGAAGGGACGAGGGGATCAGTTCAGGTCTGGCACCCTTGTTCCTACAAAAATTCATTTATTCTCATAAAATATTTATTTTAAATGTAATTTATTATAAATCCAATTTGTTTCCTAAATTCCACAAATGTACTACATTTTACCTTTGTACGCGCCACTGTTGTTTACTTGTTTTTTGGAAGTGCTCTCTAATTGACGGCAAAGCTCGCCAGGTTAGTATTTGACGTAAAACCGACCAGTTCGTACACTCGATGCACCTGGGCGACTACAGCTACTACCAGAACACAGTGCGTATGCAGCGGTATTTTAGATTTTACATTGAATTTCATTTTAAATTTGAAATGATTTATCTTACGCCTCCTAAAAATGATGACACGATTTTCCTTTGATAAAAAACCGACAACTTTTTGCTCTACTTTGCATCGAATACGATCCTACTATAGGTTTACTAAATTTTTGTTCTAGGGTTATCATTTGTACGGTATGAAATTAATAAATGAATAAATAATAATTGAATGCCTATATGTATAGTGATGATAATTAGGTAAGTATACCTTTTAAACATTAGCAGTAGTTTTTTTACATAAAAAAATAAAATAATTGAACATAATATAGCATACATAATAATACGTTGTATAGAATTATGTATTTGGGTGTATATTTTATTTATTGTTTTACTTATACCATATTTTGTTTCAGATTAATGTTTTCAAAAGAAGATGATATAACAAATTCTTAATAAATCAACAAGTCGAGAAGGGAACAATAAACTGTATCCAAAAAACAAAATTTAAAACATCAAATCGAATGGTAATGCATAACGCAAACAAATATTATCAGGAGTAATAATATAAAAATCAAAGGATAAAAATATACTACTATTCTACAAGCCCTACCTGAAACAATACTTTTCCTTTTCCTCTCATAATTTAGAAGTGGTTATTTAATACAGTATGTTTTCATACATTCAACAAGATTATATGTCTCAAATTGCATACCTACTGTTACTAAATAGACAATCAATCTGATGGTAAGTCTAAAATTCATGTCCACATGCTTCAGCTCGTATTTTTCAGTGATAGACATGATAAAAAGTGGCGTTAATTGGATGTTCCGTCAAAGCCAACTTGTTGGACGAGAAAAGGACAATGGTATTGTCCCCACAAAAATTTCGTGGCAGGTCCTGCCGGTGTTTTCATAAAACTTCAGGAGAGAGGATAATTATTTTTAACTAATGAAACAACCACTCTACTTTGTGCCAGTAAAATATGCACTAACATAGAACTTACGGTGAATTCAGGGAATGGGTTTACCTAGTATTAGTGGTTTCTTTTATTTGTTTTTTTTACTTTCTTCCTGGTTTTGTCATTTGGTATCCGAATAAGATAAAGCAAATAGGACAAATCTATATTGAGCACAAAGTGTTCGTACTGGTTAGAACATAACATTAATTGTAATAATTGTTTATGTAATTGAACAATTCGAGTAATTAAAAATTAATGTAGCAGTGTTAGATTTGTAGTTTAAGGATGGGATTCTATAAAACTTTTAGTAAGACAATGATTAGAAGAAAATCAATTTAAAGTATAGAACTGTTGCAATAAAATTTTCGACATCGTGCTTTTAAAGCCAATTTTAAATGCCAATTCCCAAAAACCGTTTGAAAAATGACAAACATATGTGTCGATTCATGTGTGAATGTAATTTCATTAGATATAATATTTTTTAAGAGTTGATATTAAAGAAACTACAAATGCAACACCTAGTAGAAATGTTTCTAGGCTTTTTCAAATGCCAGTTATGATGCTTGAAGCATAGCTAGATGTTTATCTTTCGAATGTGCAGTAAATTGAGCAAAAATCTTCCGTCCATTTCTATTTTTATTTTTTCTTACGTGTCTGTAAGTTTTATTTGGCTTGGTATCTTAAGAATACGTGATATACGTGCAAATGTATAGAATACGAGTTTAGCAAAGTTGAACAAACACCAAAATGTTTTAATTACTTTTGCTAAAACTCTTTATTATTTACAACTTTATCATCCTATTATATAGAAACATATTGCACATATCATAAACTGGTGTTTAGAAAGAGGGTACTTCCCAGATAAGTCGAAGCTATTATTATTAAAACGCTTTAGGATACAACCTTTCCGTACAATAGGTTGGTTTGTTTCATCTGGTGACATAATTATGTATAAAAAATTTTGTATCTTTATTTAATGTAATGTAATTCATTTTTATTTATATATTTACCTACGACCACTACTGTAAATACTTAAAAACACACCGTCTGCGAGCAATGTAAGATTCCTATTACGTATGGTAAAAAAATCGCACAGTTTTCCTAGCAACCGCCTAGCAACGGTCAATACAATACTAGTTGCTAGGAAAACTGTATGATTTTTTTACCAAGCTGTGCGATTTTTTTACCGTACGTAAAATAGGAATCTTACATAGGTCGCAGACGGTGTGTTTTTAAGTATTTACCGTAGTGGTAGTAGGTAAAGTATAAGTACGTAATACGTGGTGTAATGCAATTACGCACTCATAGAACTACGCACTCGCCGCTACGCGGCGTCGTGCGTAACTTTTCCATCCGTGCGTAAAATGCTTTTTACAACACTTATTACGTAATATACTATAATTTACATTTTGTCACATAAATTATATTTTTCAACTATTCTTGAATAAAAACTTTATACCATTGTAGAAATAAAAAGATATAATCATTGTACTTTGCTGAACAATTATTTCATAAACTTCTGTATGATTATTGTAACAGATATTTCATTTCTACCTTCTATATTACTGAAAGACCTAATAGTCTCATTTTATGGAACTAACATTTATATAGAACAAATGAGAGTGATTATAGTTTAACAATCTCTAAATATTCCTTTATTTCTATTAACGTTTGGTTTATTTACAATTTCTTGCTAACAAAACATATAGATTTCGGTGCATTTAAATCGTGTCACGTACAGATTTACAGTGGGAACTTTATAAAGCAGTTTCCCAACAGATTTTTAACCACCCGCTGAAGATAACGAGTATGTGAGACGAAACATTCTTCCGCTTTCAAGTAATACTTATCTGTGCACGTAATGGTGTTCAGTGTAAAAGTTATTCTCCCATAATTTCTGTACCTGCACTAGTAAACGGTAGTCATTTGTGAATACCTTAGGCGAAGAACAGCAGCACGTACTTGGTTTAAAATCTGCTAATTGAACCTACCTAATTTGTTGATAAATAGGCAGACAATGAGATAGTTGGACTATGGCGGCCGGTTCTGATAACAATAACACTCCGTGGGCAATGATATTTGATTGGTCGTGTTAAACAAAGTCACAGCGCGAGGTTTGCCTTTGGCCAATGGATGTATTTAGTACTACTTAGGGTTGGAAAACAATGAGCTGGCCTTCATTGTGGACTGTTTTTCTGGCAGCTTTGTGTTAATCTTTATGGAAGGTAGTATAGCGCGAAGCATAGGTCTCTTAGAGGTCAAATTTTTTTGTTGAACACAGAAAAATTAGTACAGTTATTCATAACCATAGGATGAATACCAAGAACAACAAGTCTGCACATGTGACAGACCTAAAGCTAACTAATCTAATGTAATAAAGGCATAACAGCAAGTGTAACAAAGAACAATTATGGTGCATGGCAGAGTCGTATAATCATTTTTACGACTTTTGTAACTGGTTTGATATTATAAACAATTATAGAATACATTGAGAAAGGTGTCAATAACGTCTACGTCCAATAGTAGTACGAGGAGAACAAACACTGCGAATAGAAAATATTTTGTCATCTGTGTAGTTAAACATTGTCCGCAGATGACTTAGAGATCTTCAGAACATTTTTGCAGCAACCTCTTTTGCCTTAAGTGTGTAGTAAGCTTAGAATAATACACAAATAAAATACGACTCGATAACGTCAGAATAAATAATAAATACTTTAGAAGACTTCGCAAAAATTTAAATCAGGGTTGATTGTCAATAAATTGTAATATTTTTCCAGATCAGCAGTAGAGTGTTCTTTCTAAAATCGTTCTTTTTGTATAATTAGATATTACACTGTACTACAACCTGTCATATAATTTTTTCTTCTATAGGGTCATCCGTCCTGTTTGACTATTTTTTAAAATCAGTTCGTGTCTCCAAACGGAACATATCTTTGTATCCGTGTGATCAGGCGAGACTTGTCACTGGCAGTAATTTTACAGCACAGTAAAGCTTTTAAGTGACAATTAATTCTAATAAACCCACTTTGGTGTATGGCAGTTTTAGAGGACCCGAGACTGTTAAAAGACCATGAAGTTATGTTGACAAATTTTACGAGTCCGACCACCCAACTGTTCCCGAAATATCCGGCTACAAGTGCTCGTTTTACTATGTAATTATCGATTTATTCGGTGATTTTTAATGCCTTTGGCGCTAGCCGTCACTGGAGGTTAGAGAAATGGATTGTAAATCACGTTTATGTCATTTGCAGATATATCGTTGGTGTGTAACTGTTTCAAAAGTTACAAACACGTTTGATAAAGATGATAAAATATTTGGAAGATGTGTAAAATTTCGGTGAAGAGGGAAAGTTTTTTCTCAGCCGTTTGTACGGGTTTGATAAATATCTAAAAACAGATAGAATCGAGGAAAATTGCAAATTTTGATTGAAAACGATATTTAGGAAGCTGCAATTCTTTTGCTTCAAAGATAAAACTACTCCCTCCCAAGTCAAAAAACGAAATCATTCGCGATCTATGTATTGAAACTGTTTACTCTATTAGCTTTTTCTCCTTGAAAGTAGAAAATAAAAATGTTGCTCTTACTTATGTACAGTTTAGATTAAACAAAATTATAATGATATCATACGATCTGTGGATAAAATCATTAATTTTTCTAACCTCTAAGGGTTGTATAAACATTATTAACAGTATATTTTGTCAGTTTAATTAGTGAACTATACCTACATATGTTCACATTTATTTATGTTCTTGTAGGAAAACAGACTACACGCACCAAACTTAATTAATTTTTCTGATCATCCACAACTTTATTATCTCTTATAACTTTTATCTATGCGCCCGTGACCTTATGATACTTCTCTTTTCAGCTTTCTATGAACAAAATCGAAGTAGTTATAAAGAGAAGGTCATAACGTGTTTTTATACCACACTATCTTATAAATTATACAAAACAAATGGGCTCTAATGCAATTGAAGATCTTGGTAGGCTTGGTCTTAATTCAAATAACGTATCCATTTGTTACTTATACCGTTAACATGTTTACATTAACTCCATTTCTTTTGACTAATTTTTTGCACATCACAGCTTTCAAAATCACATTACAAGATCGAGTATAATTGACAGAAGTTGTTCCTGACCAAGTGAAGTAGCACTATATTCTTGTAGCAATTGGCGCGTTCAAAATATCACGTGTGCGTGCCACAAAAACCCGGTACACCTGGCTAAACGCTTTATTGATATAACTTTATGCCACTGTTTACTTTATCCGGCTTTTAACTACTAATTGGTCACGTCAGATGTATCGACTAAACAAATATTAAGACCTCGCGGCCTGACCGGCAAAAAATCGTGTAGAACAGCGTCTGTGTTTGACTTCGTTTTGTTTCAGTGAGAAAAAAAAAACGATGTCGGTCGACTGAAAAGGAAATAATTACAAATGTTAGTATCCTGAGTCTTAGAGAACACAAAATGTCATGATTTTTTGAAATATACTGATGTCTCTGTGTAATACATTGAATACTTTCAATATATAGAGAGGTTTCTCGACATATTCATTAAAGCTTCAGTAAACAATTGAGAACTAATGTTAGTATGTTATATTTTCAAAAAGCAGTAAATTCGCTTAGTCTGTTTGGAAATGAAAGAGAGTAATAAAACCCCGAGATAAGAACCGGCCATTGGCGTGGTAATATTTCGTTTCAGGTAATTATCGGGTAACACTAATGCTAACAAAAATGACAGGGATTGGAAAATCGACTATCTACAGACTTTTAAAGGAAACAAAAAATGAACAAGATACTGTAAATCCCCCAAAATCATCTACAGGGAGGTCAAAAGTCGTTATAGATGATTTCTTCAAAAATGTCATTCGCAGAAAAGTACACTCATTTTATTTTAAAAAAGAAATACCAACGCTAAACAAAATTTTAAGTGAACTTTCAGAGGACAACGATTTGCCAAAAATCAGTAGAAGCAAATTATGGGCCGTCTTACGAGAGTTGAATTTTTGCTGGGAAAAGCAGAACAGGAAGTCAGTTCTTATCGATAAAGATGAAATTATTTGTTGGCGAAGATCCTACTTAAGATCAATTAGAAAATTCCGTGACGAAGGGAGGAATATTTATTATCTAGACGAAACTTGGGTCAACGAGGGATATACTGTAACAAAAGTATGGCAAGATAAAAATGTAAAAAGTTTTCGACAAGCATTTTTGGATGGACTTTCAACAGGGTTCAAGGCACCTTCAGGTAAAGGGCGAAGATTAATAGTGACACATATAGGTAGTGCCAGTGGTTTTGTAGATGGCGGTTTACTTTTATTTGAATCTAAAAATACAGGTGACTATCACGAAGACATGAACGCAGATGTTTTCGAAGAGTATTTTACACAGATGTTGGATCTTATTCCTCCGGGGTCTGTAATTGTCATGGATAATGCCAGTTACCATTCACGGCAGACCGAGCGGACGCCTACGACTGCTTGGAGGAAAGCCGATATAATTCAATGGTTATCCGGAAAAAACATTTCTTTTGAAACAAATATGGTGAAAAAGGAACTTTTGACACTTGTCAATCTTAATAAAGATCAGAAAAAATATGTTATCGATGAAATGGCAACAAATCGCCAAATAACGGTACTACGGTTACCACCTTATCACTGTGAACTTAACCCAATCGAATTAGTCTGGGCGCAGGTAAAAGGAGATGTAGCGCGAAATAATACGACGTTTAAATTAAGTGACGTGAAAATTTTGTTAAAAAATTCCTTGGAACGAGTAACTGCAGATAACTGGCAAAGATGTATACATCATGTACAAAAAGAAGAGGAGAAAATGTGGGAACTCGATAATTTAATTGACGTTACTGTGGAACCTATCGTTATCAATCTAGGAGACGAAGATAATTCATCAGAATATTCAGAGGATGAATTTTAATATACCTACTTTTTTATTTTCTTTATTGTACATTTATACAACACTACATTTACTCACCATAATTTGAATTTTCAAAATACATATATTTTTGTGTGGAATAAAAGTCTATTCATTAAATTTAAATAAATATTTTGATAATAATATTGAATAATTTTATTTGAATTACTAAAAACCCTCTTAACCCGGTTATGATGCTTAAAGTAGCCTCATGTTTTGAAATGCTGTTTTTATATTGTTTACTTATAAGAGAAATGGACCGAGAAATTGAAGCGGCATAGACAAAGACGGATTGTCGGGGATTAAATTTTAGCTACCTGCTCCAATTTAGTACAACCCGGTCACACAAAGTTTTTTTAAAAGTACACCTCATCTATACGGATAATACATAATATAAAAATATTGAATATAAGCACCAGTACTACATTTATTTACGATTTGCATACATAATAAACTTTTATTACTCTCTTTCATTTCTAAACAGACATAGAAACTATATAGGTGCTTTGAAAGAAATCGAAAACTAAACATTTGTGAACCCACGTTTATAGAAAAAAAATGTCTTATTTTAACCTCAAAAATATGCCTCTAAATTCTT
This sequence comes from Anoplophora glabripennis, assembly GCF_000390285.2. Taxonomy (NCBI): domain Eukaryota; kingdom Metazoa; phylum Arthropoda; class Insecta; order Coleoptera; family Cerambycidae; genus Anoplophora; species Anoplophora glabripennis. The sequence goes on along the minus strand of NW_019416749.1, from coordinate 2,885,571 downwards.
TGTACTGAATTTTGAATCACCCTGTATATTAAACATAAAAAAAATAATAAACCGCAAACAAAAAACATGTATAACTTCTTTTTATAAATACGTTTGACTAATTTTGAAATGAAAATGGAAAATGTGTAGTAATATATTATAAAACAAAATTTCAATAATCTACTTTCACTCCTTATTAATTCTTTATTGTTCTCCTCCGAATACGAATACGTACGAATATTTACAATAAGAGGATTGGATCATTTTCTACAAAGATAAAAACTAATCAAGACCGTTCAACACAGTTTTAATATTTGGCACCGCAGAAGGTCGTTTCATGGCTACAGCGCCACCTATCGCGGGGTAGTCGTACCACCCCGCCGAGGGTGCATGTGTATCGCCCCGAGATTTGGGTCATTTATAGAGGATGTTCTCACTGCATCGCCATATAAATTAATCGTCACGTAAGTGGTGTCATTTAATCACAGATAATTTCAGTTTTAGATATACAATTACGGTGTCGAGTTTAATATTGCACATTTCGGACAAATATTTGCCTTTCGCCATAAATAAGGTCACTGTTTGTGTATTTACTTATTTTCAAAATAGATTAGATAAAATTTCGTCACAGAGATCATGAGTGCTGTCGCGATTAAGGGAATTAAGACAGGGTACTCGGGAGGCGGCGGCGTTTCTCTGATTTGTTGGTGGAATTTCGCAAGTTCGGGCAAATCCACTTTTATTGTTCCTTATCGCGGGATACAGTCAGTAGTTTCCAGAATTCCTACAAATTGGAGCGAATTATAGAAATCCAAACAAAAATCTATAGAAATACACAATTCTTTCTGTTTTTTTCTCTCACTGTACAAAACCGCTTGTGTTATGGAGGTAATGTGGGGCCAATTTCACATTCCCTACACCCCATTTACTAGAATCGGTGTCCACAGAGGGAAATTATTTAGTTGTACAACCTGTTTATAGCGATGGTACACGACTTTTTTAATTTTTACACGATTTTCTTCTAAAGCATTGAACGTTGAAACTATCATACATTTAAATGTTCTTGTCTGAATTTTATGAGTTGTATATGAATATAAACTAATTAATATACGTCTAAAACAGTAATTTTTAGTATTTGGAAATCTCTATTTGTAAATAAAAATTATTCTTTGATAGGAAACACCTAGTAAAAATTGTTATATGATGACACACTTCTCAATTTTGCTGTGTGCTTTAGTAAAATTTTCAAGAGCAATTTTCAGTTACTATCATTGTCATGCTACGTTTGGTTTTATGACAAAAACTACTTAACGTTTTCTTAAACGTAGAAATTTTGCTCCAAATCCAGGATATAAGGAATTCAACAATTATTTTTGTCAACAATAATATATTTATTTAAAACATAACATTTACAAATTATTGTAATACAAATAGCATCGCTATTTTCCCTTTTAGAAGCTAATAAAGAGCAAAAGCATGTTGTTCTGGAAACGGAAGATTCAGAAGCATCAGATACGTACAAACTCAGAATACGCAGTTTCAGATATGGACTTTGAAATTGCAAAAATATTTTTTCTGAGCTAAACATTTTAGTTTGCTTTTGTGTTGAAATTTTCTTAAAATACCCTTCAAATATTGTTTATTTTGTCATAGAGAACTGTTATTTTATTTCTCTTCCCTGTTTTTATATAATAGGTAGACTGATTTGATATATGAATATTTATACAAATATTGTTATTTTTCATAACTGTATGAATATGAGGTCATCAACAACAATAATTCGGTAATATTTCAACTGGTTATATTTAAAAGAACATCTTCAAGTTGCTATATTTTCATAAGAATATGAATTAAGGAATACCCTGTATAATTTTGGCTTCCTAATATTTTATAATAGGCTGTTAAATACAGAATCTACATTTAAATTCTAAAGTAGGTACTTACGCAAAGATTTTAAAAGTATTAGACGAACAATAGAATCTTAAATATTTGACTTGATAATAAATATGTAGTTATAAACACAGTATAGTGTGAAATAATAAAAACAATCTTAATAGATTAGTTTGTGCAGTCATTGATGTAAAGAAAAACTAATATTAAAGTTAAAATATTTAGTGTTAAATGTATTGTTGCTCATGAGAAGTAATAAAGTAGCCTGTCACATATTTCAAATAAAGTACTAGTCACCAGTTGTTCCAAAAATGTTCTGATTCTTGCTTGTTTATATTTTGTTGTTATAGTAATTTATTACACCACCTTGTAGTTCACATATTTGCTAGATATATCTTTTTAAGCAGTTTTAGGCCCACAATTTTTATTACACAGAGGCATTTGCAATTTCTCTATTCTTTTGAAACACTACAATGACAATAATTATGAAAATTTTCAGACATTTTATAAACAAAAAATATAAATAAAATGTAAGTACACCGACCCGTTTTGGTTGAACCAATCAGATTAATCATATGATCACCCATTGTGGTGTTAGCGTGTGTAAAGAACTATGTTAGCGGTCTAACAGAGCACATGTTTACATTCATTTGTATCGTAATAATGAGGTATAATATTTTAACAACTTAAATAGAATGTTATAGTTAAAAAGTTCTAAGATCAAGTCAAGCTTAATTAGTTTAAATAATTTGTGTATTGCGTAATATTGTGTATTATTTGGAGAAAATTACAGAAAAAAATTACACGCTTAACATGTATCGCCAAAATAACAACGATCCATCCAATTTCTATGAGTGTAGGCCGTTTCGGACTGTCGCGACTTTTGTTAGAGCGGCATTTTCAATTTCTCCAGATTTCGAAACGCTCAGTATTAATCCAAATCGAATCGGAATCCTTCAGAGAAATCAACCACACGAAATCCGAATCCTGGTGTCGCTGCCTTACCTTCACACGCATTACTGGCAAGAAATCGCCTAAAAAACTAGCATTGTGACACAAACAAAAGGTTTCCTGTTCAAATCGTGGCCGCGCTTGACTTTTCCACAAAATGCCCGTAACACCCAGTGTCCACGTTTACCTGTAATTGGGTCGAAATTTAAAGGAGATATGTAAATTATACTGTTGCGAAGGAAATGCCGATTAGGAGCCAAGTGGTCTGCAAAATAGCAGTTTAACAATGAAGGCTTATACTCTGCACGGTTCACCGGTCACCCCATTCTAACTGGACATGGTCACAGCGAAACACCCCTTTCATTATCAGGGCCACCTGAGAGAAGACTAATTGCAGTGAATCATCATCGAATATTAATAACAATATCCATATTAACCATAATATTTACTTAGTAGTTATATTTTACCTTCTTATTATGTTATTAATGACTTTTTGAATGAATATTTTCCGAATATGTAGCAACACTGTCATTAGATACAACAAACTGTTTGTCGAGCCTTTCAAAAAAATACTATAGTATTGTGGTCTTCTATTTTATGTTAAAAATTATTACAATCGTGTAAGTAAAATTTAATGTTGAATTCTGTATTTTATATCTACCCATGTGTTTGTAGTAAAAAGTAGTATACGTTGTGAATATATTTACTAGAACATATTTTACATTTTGTGTTTCTAATTAAAATTCTTTATATTTTGTCAAAAATATTGAGCTAAATCTGATCTAGACATGTGCAGTAAGAGTTTTTAACAACTGGAAGATAACACCGTGTCAAAATTTTCCGTGGGTACTAGGGAATATAATATGTCGTTTACCCATTTACAGAAATATTAAAAATACCACACCTTAAATAATTATGTTCAAATTCTTTTGTAGGTGAACCGACAACTTATTTTATCTTAAAAATAAAGGTTTATTTCAAATATTTTCCGTCTAGTAAACTTTTTATACCTCTAACGACTTCCAGGTAATTCATTATTTTATTAATTGTCAATCATCGCGAACGCATTTTTGATACAAATCTGATTTTATTGCTACTAAATGTTTGATTTATTTGATAAAAAAGCCAAATAATAATAATTCTTTGTGGAGCTCAGAAAAAGAAATTACTAAAATTACTTTTTTCAGTAACACACGGATTAGAAGAAAAAATATAGCATTTATTTCAGACCTTCCTCAGTCTACATACATAAAAGTAGTTGCTCAGTAGCTCGTTTCTGTACAATCACAATTTACAGAATGGGAGAAGTCTGTACAACTCACCATACTTGTATCCTTATTTCATGTATCGATTGAAATACATTCAAAAATGCATTAGAAAATATACATTTGAAATAAATTGTACGAAAGTTAGTGATTTACACTTTCGTAACAGAATTTGTTAACTACTGAAAACAAAGCGAAAAAGAAGGTTGGTTGACAATAGCGAGCACAATTTGACATTTGTATTTGACGCTGTTATCAAAAACCAGTAGCGAATTACTTACAAACAAAGTAATAAAGTAGTGATGGAAAAGTAAATAGAATTAGAAACATTCAAAGCAGAGGTGTTATTTTTGGTTAAAATATGCTGCCTTTTATTCATTCTCAGAAAATCTCTCAGTGTATCAAAAATGTCTATTTAAATAAAATAATTTATCTAAAAATTTACAGTTTGAACTATATAAATTTGTTTGTTTTTTAGGCCATTTGAATATATGTGACATAAAAGCTATATAAAGGAAAGACAACGTCACAATTTAACCCGAATGAGGGATTATTTACTTGTGTCAATATTTTTCTATAAGGGCTAAGAACATTTTGTTGTAGCAAAAAATCGTTTTATGTAGGTTTTATCAATATATAGGAAATATAATAAATATTTTTGAAACACTAATCATAATCCTGGATTATGTAAAGAGGGAGTCATTTAACAAGAAATCATACTTTTAGTAAGACAGTGATAGAACAAGTAGATCCATCCAGTAAGTGAAGAAGCGAAACGCTAAACTAAACAATTTCCCTTAATTTTTCGCATTGAAAAATCACGTAGAACAGGTAAACATCAGAAAATGTACCTTTCCTCTTTTGTACAGCAAATTTATAAAGATACTCAATAATTGTGATTAATGCATGTGTTAATAGTTTCCTAAACGCATTCTGTGGGGTGTGATTATGTTTATAATACCGTATGTGATTTTCTGTATGTTCAACAGGCGTGCAAAATTCAGGAAATGTTAAGACGAACACACGAAGTAAAAAAATGCTTTTTTCCTTATTTTGAATGTATTGTCAGTTGTCTTACACCCTAAAGAAACTTATACACGTGGTACAGTGAAGAAATATTGCTTCTAACTTGCTTAGATTTTCTGAAATGCTAGACAAAATATCGCGCAAATAAACGCCGCACCGCCCTTAATTAAGATTAAAATATGCCGTTTACCAGAACATTGATATTTTGACACGCTTCCTTGTTACATAACAATATATTCCTACTCTAGTCCATTTCTGTTGTATACTAATCTAATTGCAACTTTAAAAATTGTCTACTACTAGAATTATATTAAAAAGTTTCAAATTAAAAATACTGGATAGGTTTCCCGTTCTGATATAATAATAGTCACATAGTAATCCCATTTTTACCCAATTTTAAGGTATAAATTAATTTCATATATAATCTAATGCAATCTAGACATAACACACATTCCTTTAACATCTCTAACTCAAACCGACTTTGCTGGAGTTATAATGTACTCCATCCTAGCCCCGAAAAGTCAAACCAGGTCCATTTTTTTACAGAAAAATTTCCACACACAACAATAGGAACAATTAACTGACCGTTACTACTTCCTAGACAGCCATTCTTGTGACCACGAAATGACCAATATCACCGTGCGAATACGAAAAGGGTTAACCTGACTTTACCCTTGCTTCACTCCGCTCGGAAAAAACTATCCTCTACGTCCGTCGTACAGGTAGCCGGACACGAGCGCAAGATTACTGCACGTATACAAGGGGTTATTAAAAGAAGATGCTCCTCTATTAACGGGTTTCGGGTCGCTCGTGTCACACAAAAAAGGCTTAAATTGGTGTGTGGAACCGGCACGCGACTGGAGTCATTACAAGGAAGTTTTTGTACACTTCGAACTTGTATGTAAATTACACTGCATTAATCTAAGAGAAGGACTTGCGGTATTGTATCAGTGTTTTATGCTGTCTATTTATAATAATTAAAACAGAAGTTTGGCGCCCAACAGAATAATCTAATTACAGGACAGTATAAATTACAAATTAACAATATTTTTAATTAATAGACATAGAAAATAGTAGAAAATGGTAAAACAATAAACAAACCATTACCTAAATCAGAGTTATAAAATGGTGCAACAAATACACTAATTCTATGAGTAAAATGCAAAAACAAGAACATGTCATCATTTTGATTAACTGAGGTGCAAGCAGACATTATGGACTAAACAGGGGATTTTAGAAGCACATTTGTTTGACTTACAGGACTGTAAAATAATTTGTGTAGACGCTATTCTAGACTTAGAACTTGAAAATAAATCTTAGATATTAAACAATATATTTTTGAAGTGAATAAAAAGAAAAAATTTTTTAATTTACAAAAAAAACACTTGTTAAAATGTTTGTATTTAAAATGAAGTTGCTATGGAGAGTATTTCATGTACGGGATGTCCAAAAGAAAATTGTTCGGAATTAAAAGTTGCCTAAGTAATTAAGTGGCCCACTTTGATTATTTACAAAAATTTATGTCTACGGTTAGAGTGAATGGGGTGTGAAAATGTGGAAGAACTGAAAATGATGCTACTTTTATATATGATCTTGCGACAAAGTTTGAAGTACGAAAAAGGATAATATAGAAGTTATGGCAAAATTAGTATACTGTGTTTATTAAAAGGTGATAACATTTTAGTAATATAAGAATTCAACGAAAACTACCTAGATACATACTGTATAGTAATCTATGTAGGCAAGAGAATTATAATTATAATCAGTTTTTCTAATGACCGCATATTAAATCACAACAGTAATAAATTATTGGGGAAACCACCCTCGGGATAATGATTATCAATTTTTTAAATAACATATTTTATAAACGTTTTCTAATGTTTGAATATGTACCGTGTGCCGCAACTTGGAATAAATTTCGTACATCAAATTCAAAAGAATGTTCGATTACCACTTTTTTATCAAAAAGTATATATATACCTACAGATTGTCTCAAAAGTTTTTTTTATAACAACCTCAGTTTTTGGTACTTTTTTAAAATAGTTGATACTGGTTGTTGCCAAGATAGAGCAAGTTGAAAATTATTCTTTTACCATTCTTGTAATTTGTAAATTGTTCTATTCTTGTAAAATTAAAAAGAAAATTATAGGTTTCCTTCAAAATACCGATTTAGCAAATCAAAGCAGCAAATTTTGCCAGCATATTAGTAGGATTCTTTCGGACTAGACTTTTTTTAATTAATAAATACAAAATTAGTTACCATCATAATACATGAAGGAAAAATTATCTCGCATCAAACTATACTCTATTTTTTTACAAACATAACCAGGGTTTTTCCGAAACAAAACATATTTCTTGATTCACAATATTTACATCTATAAAGCAAATGCCGATTTCTTTTTTATCAAGGTAGATGATAAACCTATTATATTTCTGCTAAAAATGTGTCACACATTCATCTAAAGCGCACAAGCATCTAAATATAACCAATCTTATATTTCTGTGAAGTAAAAAATATCTTTTGAATCATGCTTAATAAAATTTGATACACAATAAAAATCACTGTCGAAAAAGTATGTTACTATTTGCATTTATGGGTGGTGTTACAACAAAAGAACCTCTATTGTTTTACTTTCATTGGACTATGTTCTCCGAATTAAAATGGATTAGATGTTCCACTGTGTCATTCTAATATAATTTACATTTTAATGAACTGCTAGACAGTCTTGTGATTAAAATTAACATAGCAAGTTAAGGCCTTTTCTGCATAGCCAAACCATTACCGTTCAATAAAGTTTGAATTCTCTAAAAATTAGTAGTTAGTAGGACTATAAAATGTATAAAATTCTATATATTCAATATCTTAAATACACTCCACAAAAATGGTATATTTAGTATTTTTTTTATAAAATAGTAAATAATTTTATTTGAAGTTGTTCACTAAGTTTTTAAAAAGTACATACCGTAGTAGCTTTAAAAGTAGAGAAAAACGCGCATCGGCGCTTTTTCCGTCACTGTTTTCACTTTCCGGCATCCTAGGAAACGTTATTCTGTCACCCTAGCACTGAATCCAACCACCGAAAACCGTAGGAAGACCGGCAAATCAACTGCAGAACGCGAATTAAAAATAATTTGTACACGAGGCAGCGTACCGCGAGGAAATCTGAAGGGGACTGAAAGAAGCTGAAAGACGAAAAACCCGCGCAAGTCTCCTTGCTGAAAAATCATTATTATAACTTTTTGTTATTACGGCTCGAGGAGGTGGAGGAGGGGTAGAGGAGGTGCTGCCTGTCTAATTAAAAAACGGGAATCACGTGGCTGCAACTGATCAAACTCGAGAAGCCGGAATATTCCCGGAGTCTCGAAATAGAAAGTTACGGCGAGTGCGTACCTCTGTTTTTGACACATTTCAAAACATTTTCAGTGCTAATTGCAATTCTATTTCCAATAAAACGTCAAAATCATGTGGTTAGTTCTAAATTATCTAAAAGTTATGGTAGTGCTTATGATTTCTGGGAATTTCTGAAAACTTGGAAAATGTTTTAGGATAAAAAGTCTGGAAGTTTAAAAAACTCGTGTAGTGCGTAGATTGGGAGTTGTTTTGCCGTTGGCGCGGTGTGGGGACACTTTTCAGTTTCAGCGCTTTCTGAGGCTACTCACTCACCTTGTGCGATCCTGACCGCTGGCATTTTGATTCTCATTTTGAAAACGTTGAATTGTCCTTGCGCCCGCACCAGTAAAAAAAACTTAGTCCATCCTGGCCACTAGATCATCGTCACTGAAAGGAACACCACACTGTCGAGAAACACCACCAGACCCGTCCGAGATCGCATCGGCCGCGACAACTGGCAAACCGGAAGTGTCAGAGCGGCGCGCGTGTGTCCATAGAGCTCGCTGGACCAGATGCTGTGTGGTCACAAGTCCAAACGCGTGTGATTCCACGGCCAGCTTTTCAGGCGATTCTGTCGGCCGCGCCGATCGGCCGTCTTCGGTCGCTTCCGGGCTCCGTCGTGGCTACTCACTAGCCAGCGGTCCTAAGCGCCCCGTGTAGAAGGGATGATGCGCCGCGCATACATCACCGGAGTGGGGGTGAAGGCCCGCTGGCCTCCCGGATGCGTTGCTCCGGTCCGCTCCGGTGTGCCGCGCGACAAGACGCTCGAGTCTGGTCCCCGATGATCGCATTCCCGTACTCACACGCTGGCAGATGCGTTTCTCACGCCACGACGCTAATGAATTGGAGATTGTCGTCGTTTGTTGCAATGGATGACGACGTCCTCAAGCAGCGTACATACTTTAGCAAAATATTGCACGAGGAAATGAATAAGTGAGAACTATCACAGAGTAGACTCTAACATTATAGAATATTAAAAATTTAAGCAGATCTTCAAGCAAAAGGTTATTGTGGTTTAAAGACCAGAAATACTCTTCATATTTATTTATTTAGAACAAATAAATATAAAAGGCAAGTAAGGAATCTAAAACAGACACACTTAACATCATAAAACTTTACAAACGCCAGTTTTAAAGGAACCAAATTTCAATAAAAGTGCTATTGTTGACCCACTAACATATACAATAAAGCCGGAACTTTTCTACAAGCATTAAAAAATTGCAAATAATACATACACTAATGCAAACAATTAACAGGTCAAAAGAATTTCCTAAATTTTTCCGTGATTTTTGACAGACCGTATTTAGGTGAAAAATGGTCGTATCAGGAATTAAAAAAAGCATTTTGAAGCTCTAAGATTCTAGTTTTTAGATCTTTCGGTCGAAATTTTTTAGGGGCATGGTTATCATGCAATTCTAGGAATTAGCGCGATAAATAAATTTTGAAATTAGTTTTTTTCTTCTAAATTTGCCAAGTCCACGGACCTGGCAAATTTTTTTTCAGTTAAGCCATTGCATAGACCAGATAGTTTGTTTATTCACCCTCAATTTAATTTTTTTAAATTTCGATACAACCATTTTTCATCGAAATATCGAACTTTTAATGGAAAAGGATAATTTTGTCTTCAATCATCGATATCTCGGCGACAAATGGTCGTACATGCTGCCGCAACATTTCGGAAAAAAATTTTTCGAAATGTTTCGAATTTTAAAAAACAGGAAAAAAAGTTAATTTATGGTATTTTAGAAAATTAACGGCTAAATTAGAAATATTCACGAAAAGTCTAACATTATGCAAGACTTTTACAGTTCGATATACCCAGAAGAACCCTGTGAAGTTTCATCTCGATCTAGCGAACCGTTTCCTTGTTTCAAACAGTCAAACTTTGGAAAAAATTAAAGGACCACGTTTTTTGAGCTTAAACACTTCATAATCATGATTAAAGTGGAACAAAATTTTGTTGAGGCTTTCTCACATTTTTATCGCAAATAACGTTTAAATTGGTGAAAACAAAAAAAAATTTCGAAAAATTTTCGAGTTTTTTTTTTTTGAAAAACCGTCCAGACATTGAAGAAAACAAAATCCAATTGTTTCCAGCGCGATTCGACTTTTTCATCCTATGCTTCTGTTCATCAACTTTTAATTAAATTAAAATTGTTGATGGCTCAAACCAGATTTCGACCCCGATTCATATCATTTTTTGAGACAAATTTCTAATTAATTTTTGTGCAGTCTGTAATCACTTAAAAACAGTTTTTTTTTCAAAACTACTCTTTTTCTTTGAAACATTTTTTTTATACAGGATTCTTCTGGGTATATCGAACTGTAAAAGTCATGCTTAACATTAGCCATTTCGTGAAAATTTCTGATTTAGCCGTCAATTTTCTAAAAAACCATAAATGACCCTTTTTTTGTTGTGTATTTGAGCATAAGATTACTTTCTAAAGAATTGTAATATAATAACAGCTGTACACTACTATATTGATAAAATATTAGACTGTATTGGTGCGGGACAGTGTTCCGATGCAATAATCTGCGATCTTGGCGTTTATTACAAGTTAATATTATCTAAATTAACCGATTACGGATTATTGGGACATCCTTAAATTGGGTAGTCGCATTCCCTTGAACGTAGACAACAGTATGTAAATTTGCAGCATTTTTGTCAACTTACAATGAGAAGTGGTGCTTAGATGTAAGTATGAGTGATCCTCAAGGATCCACCTTGAACCCCATTATCTTTCTTTTGTACGTAAATGATATTGACCTCACAACATCTTTAGCACATATCTCTCTAATAATGTCTACTAGATCGGAGGAATCAGTCGCCAATAAAGCATATTTCTCTCAATATTAGTTTGATGAAAACGTGGAAACAATATACTCAAGTTTTAACCTGACAAACTCCTACGCAAACTTTTTAAGATTCTTTTATTAGCAATAGGTATAATGTAACTTATGTTAAAAGGTTATTTGATACCAAAAATTACACCCACCAAATTCTTTAAATTCAGAACCATGCGACACAATTTCTGTACCTACCTTTATTATACGCATAACAAAATAGGCTTCAATTTTTTTGTGAATGTCATAATACAATATTTTGATATGTTCGGTGGCAGTTTATATTTTGACATCACTTGTTCATTCTTGACAGCTATTTTTCTAGTATGACATACCTCAAGAGATGTAACAGAGGTGTACAGTTTGAGGTCAGCTGCATATAAAAGAATCGTAGTTAGAAGATTCTCACAAATATCATTAATGCGCACATTGAATAACAGCGGGCTAAGAATTGAACCCTGAGGTACTTCAGAAGAAGCAACAATTCAATGAAATCCTGTGTTCTGATAACACATATCTACCTGTATTAACAAAAATGTTTCATCAAAATACATGACACAAGAGGTGTCACGAACTATGTTACTAAACTTATTGGTATACAGTAAAAATAGAATTAGGCCTAATATAGTTCCCTGAGGAACAGAACCTATTTTCAACAATGTAACATATTTGGGGCAACCGATTTTATTAAGGTTGTTATGAAAAACAAATATATATTAACTCAAGACAGTAATAAAAATAATAAGCGATCTTCTACAAAGAGCTTTCTTTAGATTCAACATATAAATTTTTACATATAAATGTTTATTTTTGTTTTTACTGATCCGATGAACACTTTTATCGATTTTTAATAATGATTTAGTATATTTCGTCCAGTTTCAATAAATTTAACCGTGTTTTGATCACCTACATGTCGATAACTCCAAGATACTGAGGTAATTCCCAAATTTACACGCGCGATTGATATCTGGTAAGTATCGGAATTGGCCAGATAATAATTTTCCTAGCATAAAAATATTCCTCTGAGTTTATCAGCAAATGTGATGATATTTTCGGTTCGCAAGACACTTCGACATTTTTTCTGAAGTGGTACTACGAATATGTACGATGGCAAATCAAATTCAGAGCAGGACCGTTTCTTATCTCTGAGATTAAAAAAATCATACGATACTACAAATGATCAGATTAAGTATTAGAAGATTTTGTGGAAGAGATCTGAAAAATGTATTTCCTGTCTTTAGATTACGTAGAAAACACTACACACGGATATTTTATATTTTCTGTACAATTTTCGTGATATAGCAGTATGTGGTGTATACTCTTTATCAGGCTGTACCTGTGTAAGGCCACCATCATGTAGGTAGAGCGATAAGAATATCAGACAAACAAGGTGTGATAACCTAAGAAAACAAAGATAAGGCCAAAATATGACCATACCAGTTTATTACATACAAGTTTTATTAATAACACTATAATAAAATATCAGCTCAGGATGAGATCTCCTAAAATAATATGAAAACATGCCGGAGAAAAACAGGTGTACGAGATTTAAGTTAAATAATAAAATATGATGGTACCCAAAGTCGATAATATCAACATGATCTTCGAGGAATTAAGCAAGAAATTTTAAATTTTAACGTGTAGTAGTAACTTTGATTATAAGCACTTTTTCGTAGAATGGAAACATTGAATAAGAAAAATACAAGAAAACTAATTCTAAGAAAGCTACTATAAAGCTGTAATCAATTAATCTAGTTTATATATAATAATATTTTTTTTTAGTTAGGCACAAGTTTTTTTTTAATTTTGTAACACAACTTCCACAAATTAAGATTGCCAACTCAACTGTCGAACTTCCAAATCCAAAAGCAAAGAAGATCTGGTTTATTAAATCATTTTATTACATTTTATTTCAGTGAACGTGTATCTTACTCATCTCGTATTTCAGCAATAAAAAACACGGTAACAAGAGAGCTACAATCGAATTACGAATCTTTAAAGCCTAAAACTGGCACTCGTAGTAATTGGCATTCATAAACAAGGCATAAAACAGCTGTTCGGAGTTGGCAGGGCAAAAAGAAAACGTAATAAATAAACTTGGGAAAGTTCCCGGCAACTTTTCACATTATCATTCAAAGGGAAATCGCGTTCGAGCGGCGCATTTTAAACTGTTTAAAATAATTAATTAACTTTTCCGACTTTTTAAGTACACATTACTGCAGGCGGGCTGGTGGTGTCGCGATTTTCCGAGAAGAGGCGCCACTTGTGGCGTCGCGACGCCCTTCCTCGGAGTTCACCGGAGCCTCGCCGACGTAAAAGTTATCAGGAGCGAGTTTACTCTTTAGGAATTAAATTTCTTCTGTTTACTTAACTGTAAACATCTGATTATATTGTTCGGAAAATATAATTTTTCGAAAACAGTCATAAAATGTTTTAAATGTATTTTAGAAGTTATTCATTGTCGAGTTGTCCCTTTTTAAGATACCGAGTAGAAATAGGGGAATGATGACGTGCTGTATTAACAGACGTAATATAAGTAATTTAAAAAAAATTGTTTTGTTCCTGGAACAGTCCGTTTCAGTCAGACACATGCGCATTCCGATATAATGCTTTCATAGGGTATAAAATTCATTATTTTGAATCAAATGCTATTTCGTTTGATTGTTGAAAACTGTTTCTAATGCACTAGGAACAATCATATCTGTTTTCCCCAATATCCTCTTCTACCCAAACCACCAGGTCCATGTTCCCATAATTAGTGTGCAATACTTTAGCAGTAGATTCTACGATAAAAAATAAGATTATTTTTTCCTATAAACAAGGGTCGAAAACCCCCTAAAAGGGGCTTCAGGAGATCATATTTTTCAAAATATTTCCAAAACCAGTTAACGTATCATTATGAATTTTGGTATGTTGGACATTCAATAAATGTTCTAACGAACTACATGAAAACTGTTTAAAAATTTTAGTCAGGGGTGTCTCAGGCAGGGGGGCTCACGGGTCCAATGCGCCCCGAATTATTTGCATGTCAATATTTTCAAATTTAAACATCAAACTATGATAGATACGAGTTTTTCACAAAAAAATGTACTCTTGATTTATTTCGATAAAATGCTTCGTTTTCGAGAAAAAACTATTTTAAAGTTTTATACATAATCTCAATAATAACGAGCGTTCAAATAAAAACGTGATCAAGTTGGTTCTGAAAATTTGGACGTAGGGCGTAGCGTATAGCAAATGAATTTTAACGTCATCTGTCAAAGGGCTGTATCGCCGTTTTGTTATTGAAACTGATAGCTGCTATACAGCTCGTTGAGAAATGAGGTTAAGTTGGTCGCTATAAGCTACGCCCTACGTACAATGTGTCAGAGCCAACTTCGACCACGTTTTTATTTGAACGCACCTTAGAAAAGGATTACATGAATAGGTAGGTAGGCCATCAAAACAAACGTTTGTTTACTTGAACTAATTTGATAGATTATTAAACTAATACTTTTGCTGTCACTCTACGTGTATTGAATATTAAGTAAAATCTGAAGAAAAAATGCAGAATTTTAATAAACATCCTGTATCGCAAGTTATCTGATCTCTGATATACCAATACAAAACTATTACAATTCACGTAACACAATATATAATTTATTACTCAACAATTGCCTTAACACCTACAATGCTTGTTTTCTTCTTTCCAACCCGCCCGAGGCTCGTGCGAGTTCTGCCACTAAACGCTGCCGAGAGCTGCAAAAAAACAATTTACAGCGAACCCACCGAGGTTCTTCACAATCTCGCCTAATTAACTGATATATTATTGACACGGAAGCAGTGAATAAACAAAAGCCTGTACTCTAAGATGCAGGTAACTGTGCATCGCTGTAGCAGGATAGGACATGTCCCTGCCGTCCCATGAAGTTAATATTAAATATTCAATAAAAGCATGATTACGCATCTATGCTCATTTTTATCACGTTAGCGAATATACTGTTATATACCCGTGTAGCGAGTTCAAATATCTTGAATTGATATGTGGATCGGGCGTTAGTAAATTGCCCTGAATGTTGTCGAGATATTTTGAATGATGAATGTGTTTATAGTAGATTCAATTAAACCAGTAGTACAAATGCTACACTAAGACTAATACAGACTGATGAAACTTTTGGAAATTTACATTGAGCCGGTGTGTGTACAGAACTTTGCTAGGGAATGTTTTAACTAGCTAAATACAATATTGCTATGAATGAATGTTGCGGTAAGTTTTTTCCCCAACGAAATAAATGAAGAATGTTTTTATTAAGTTATATAGTTTAAATATTTTGTTCAATTTTCACCGAAGTTTCCAATCCTACCACCAGAGGTGACCACATCATTTCCATTTTGACGCAGCTATCAGTTGGAGCGATCGAACGTCAGCCTTGGTCAAGTGCAGTTTAATAACTAGGGCAAAGTTACTGTTCAGTACAAGAAGTATGACTATCAAATTACTTTACTACTTGCGTTGTATACTACCTGCTGCATGTAGGCAGCGACCCAGTCCAATTGAATATGTCCTTCCAGATACTAATCCAGTCACTGGTGAAGAAATAATGTACCGGCCTTCGACGAGAAGGAATCGATCGCGAAGGCTGAGTTGCACTATTAGGATGTCATGAGCACATCGAGGTGTTCTTTGCGAGCGATGTCAAAGGTTTCGTCAGCTATTGCACACCGTCAGTGCAGGGGTCACGTGTCAGACCGTCGATATGGTGAAGAGGCCAGCAATTAATGGTGCTATTATGCATGTTCCGGCAGGAAAAGTATAAATTTAAGAGCTCTGTTAAGTACGTATACTTACCACACCGAAAAAAAATATATTAAAAATGTACACAATTGTAGCACTATTGATTATAGATTATATATACAGGGTGTTTCACCGTGACGAGACATTACACATATTTCAGAGACTACTTCGATTTTAATTTTGAAAATTTGGGAATAGTGTTTTCGAGCATGCCCTTGTCAACTCAAATAATGGCGTCCACCTAACGCTTCCAGTTACACACTCTGTATATTACTGCAATTTTGGATTTTACGTCAATTTTTAGGTGAACGTTCATAAAGGTTTCCTATTCTCAAAGTTAACCGTTTTTGATATATTATGTATTTAATTTGATTTCAAAAAAAATTAAAAAAGCACTTTAATTTCATACAGGGTCGTAGAAATTTAATGCCAAATTTAGTTAAATTTAAACCATCTTATTTTTTAAATGAACACCCTCGAAAAACAGTAAATACCTTAAAAACCAGAAGAGATAGGTATAGGGAACCATACCATTCGAAGGAGAACAAAATTGTTCATCAAGTTGAGCAAAATAATACAGAGTGTTCCATTTAAAAAAAAATAAGATGGCCTGTATGAAATTAAGACATTTTGAAATTATGGCAGGGGAGCTTAGAGTTTTAGTTATGTCTCCTATAAATTTTATAGCTCTAACTTTATTATTGTAAAATACGCATCTTTTTTAATTAGGCAGTGCTTTTTTATTTTTTCCAGTTTTGTAAAAATATTCACTTATACTGTCTTGTATTTGATACATTGGTAAAATGGATATTAATAAAATTTCAAATTTTCAATGAAATACTTCTAAATTTTAAAGTTATTTTGGTACCATATTAATTGTAAAATACACCCCTATTTTGTAGCCAATCAAATGATGTTATTTGAGATGTTTGCCATGGAAACAAAAAAATTATCAGGAGATTCTTCTCTTGGTAGCTACTCTAGACGAAATTGCCTTGAAAATCGATAAAATATTACTCTTATTAATCGATAGATACTAATGAATTTAAGCACATTTTTTAAGTACTTCACAATATTATCTACGCCTGTGATGTTATTTATAATTTATTGCAGGAAATATCAAATGCCAGATGCAATTATTAGTGGCCATTAAACTTGCTTTTTGTTATTACGTTTGTGATCCCAGTCTTAAGGATAAAATACGGCGAAGCAGATAAGAGAAAAGTAACCAATCCAGTGATAATTGTATCGCTGTCTAGACAGTTTGACCAAACGATAAATAATTGTACCAAAGTCTACAGTAAGATAATACATATTTTTGCAGCAGTTTTTTTTTAAATTAATGTAATCTCCGGTGACTTATATTCTGCACCTGTATCAATATATTTTATCCTTGTAATTCACGATAAATATAATTAGATTTAAAAAGACTATAGTCTGTATCCTTTCTTCAATAGTTCTAATGAGATGTTAGAGAATGGAACACATTCCAAACACGTTCAGCAATAAAATCATCATGGGGCAAATTAAAGCTACCAAATTTAATTTTCATAAAATTATAAGCTATATTATTGACAAAATATGAACTTATGTAACTTATATAGAAATAGCTTTAAGCTAAAATTGCCGTAAATTTATGGGATCTAAACTTTTCACAGCCCTCAAAGTATTTTAGAAAAAGTTTACATTTAAACTAAGTATATAACAAGTCTATAAATGTAGAAGAAAAATAATACAATTTAAGGAAAATTAAAAGAGACAGCGATTACTTTGTTGAACAATGAAAGATATGGTTCAAATGGTTCCTTGTTGGCTACGAATACTAAAAGGTGAAGTAAGTAATAATAGAATAAACATATTTTCTACTCGGAACTACTAAAACGTTTCCAACCGCTCTACATAGGTCAATTCCGGCCAAAATTATGGCGGACATCGCTATTGGACTTCTGCGGACCCATCAAAGAATGTGATCGACCGTCGACCTTCATTCCTTACCATTCATTAACCAGGAACGGAACCTAGCCAGTACAAGAAGTACCATTTTACATTGCATAAAGCCGCTGCAGATCAATAATCAAATACCCGTTTGTTATAAATACACACAGAAAGTACAAGCGATCACACACACCGATATTTTTACAGTAAGACAGACAATATACTAAGAAATTTACACAACAAATATTAAGGTAAATATCAAGACCTCCGCTACTGTGCTTCGTCGTACCACCAACAATGTTGTCCGCTGGTCCGTAGCCATTTCCACAATTTTGCGCAATGAACTCTCGAAGAGAAATTAACACATTCATCTATCAGAATTTCTATCGCCGATGTCCATTACAGGTAAGTGTACGCCGCCATTATCGTTATTACTATTTACATATTCATAAATTGCCAGGTCGAAGGTCGCGTACACCTCAATTATTTCGAATATGTGATAAAAGTTACAAGGTCCTTAAAAGCAAGTGCCTCAGGTGAGATTGTCGTTGTTTACGTTCGCAAATAAGCAGAAGGGATAGTAGTTTTAAATAGTCAGTAGAACTGTTAGGCAAAAATAAAAAATACGGGTCGCCTAAATTTGTCATAAGAATCTATGACAACATTTGGTTGCATTAATTTCGGGACACCCGGTATATGAACTCCTTGCTCGCCTTTTTTGTGAGACCATTGATGGAGGAATGTTCAAATAATATATATTATACTTTTTTCTAAATTTATTAAGTTCTCTAAAAAAATTAAACCAGTTTTTTTATATACGAATTGTTTTATTTAAAAACTGAAACAACTTTTTTCATGACTTGCTAAGAATAACTTTTTCGAACAAGTTAAAGTTGACATTTTCCTATTTTTTAATTTTTCGGACGCTCCATACATGAAATGTTAAGATCCCCATGCTCAATTAGCTTTGAAAGTTTCTTTAAATGACAGTTTTCTAAAAATGTGATGTGACGTCGCATCAAAACTTACTATTTTTCTTTGACTTTTCAATAAAAGCTCTTGTTTGTCGTTGTTTGAGAATAATTTGAGGCTAAACATAAGGGTTGAACTTATCTGTAATCAATAAATTTCCTTGTACGTTTTATTCAGTGTCTCAAAAGATATAAAACACTTCTACTTTATTACGCGCAAGAGATATTTCTCAAATAGCGCTTCCTTTTATGTACAGAGCACTTAGAAATAAATCCGATCGCAATTACCTGAAATAGGTTCGTCCTGCAAGGACAAATCCCCTGCAACTCCTCTTAAGAGTCTTACGTTTTAGCGTTGAACCGCATTATCATTCAAATAGAAAAATATATATTACAGTTGTCAAAAAAATTTTTCGTTTTCAGTATATAGTTTAAGAAATAATACATATCTTCCAACTATGTTTTTTTTATTTAGTTGTATACGGTGTATGTACCTCTCACTCAACTGAATGGGTAAATGGGTAAATAAAAAAATGTGTAATCGCTTCTGCCTTTCGACTTATGACACATTTTTTATACAAAAACCTCAATTTATCGTTATTATTGAAAATAGTATTTTATCGACGGATCAAACTTAGCTCGCTATTTAATTTCAAGTGTTGATAATATATTTTATCCACAATCACCTTGTAATCGGACTTTTATCCATATATAATATGAACCTCTAAAGTGATACTTTATCCACTAGTGGAATCAAGTAACTTTATTTCGCTAGTAGAATAATGAAAAAATAATAAACCTATAATATATCAAATTCAATTTATTAACATTAACATTTACATTTACAGTACTTGACATTTCGTTTATTGTTTTATCACATTTAACTTCTTTTCCGTTAATAACAACCCTTGTAGTATTGTTGCCATCATTTTCGGAACGCATAACATCTGCAGATTTGCAGATTGTGAAGAATTTGCACAAGTTACGGATGTCTCTTGTAAGGAACAGCTATCCGCTCCTTGGATTTTCCTTGCAACTAGACTCCTCAACATAACTTTCTGCGACAGAGGAGCTCTTCCATCCACTATGCCGTTTGACGATTGTAAGATCAGCACCTTTATTGGCCAATAAAGTTGATGAAGTGCGCCTCATACAATGGCGTCTGGATTTGCGATATTCAGGAATGAAGCAACTATTGAGGGTACCTTCGCCAATGTATTGATGCCAACAGGTTGAGAAGTACATTTTTGATTGATGGATCTTAAAAAGAATCAGTCAACAGCATTCACGCAAAATATTTCTTCTATAATTATACATATATTTTCTGGGAATGCCCGTCTTGATACCAGGTACTGAAACAAGTAGGTAACTGCCAACGTCCTGTACATCACTAATTTTCAAATTTGTCAATTCGCAGCATCGACAGGCACCAGAAACCCCCATTGTTAGTGCAACCTAGAATAATTCAAAGATCACTATGTACCTAACAACACGTCAAAGGTAAAGAGATATTACCTTAATCATTAAATTTTCTTTATCGGAAGCCCCAAAAATTATTCAATATGTGCTCTTTCCAATACTGCAGCTTTTTTGCTTTGTATCCTCTCGATTCGGTCTTCAAATAAGTCGTGCGAATATTTTTTTTATTAAATTCCAATAAGTCCACAAATATGATTGTGATGTGATTATGGTTGTATTGCATTTGTGGTTTAATTGCCTTTTATCCATTTAAGATTATATATTAAACATTCTTGCGTGGAAAAAATGCTAGATA
The DNA here is from genome assembly GCF_000390285.2 of Anoplophora glabripennis. Lineage (NCBI taxonomy): Eukaryota > Metazoa > Arthropoda > Insecta > Coleoptera > Cerambycidae > Anoplophora > Anoplophora glabripennis. Next base: position 2,864,771 of record NW_019416749.1, on the reverse strand, counting down.
CTTAAAACACTTATACAATAAATAACTAGTATCCTCATATATGCTAGATTTTTTTACAGCTAATTTTATAAGTTGGGGTTACTAGGGATGAATAACTTCTGCTTTGTGTTGCCTATATTGTTCTGCAAAAATAGAAATGTACGAAAACGAAGATGAAAAAGAAAAACTTTCTTCAGTCGAGGAATGAGATGCATTACCGGACGTGGGGAAACTATTGCTCCTAAAACCCCTATTGATATACAAAAAAGAATATACGTGCTTCCAGCAGTCGAAAAACACAAAGTGTCAGTGGTGTAAGCGAAAAGTGACATAATTTATGGAGAAGTCAAAGAATATAAAGCATTATGGTCCCATTACTCGATGTTAAAGTTAACATTGATGGTAAATGAAAATTGTGACATTTTAAAGTAAATAATACGTCTGATGAGTCCGCTCAAGTAATGATTCGTAATATTTTCTGCAGAAATAGCAAACTGTTTTGTTTTTCATGAAAATTTTGACCCACTTTCAGACAGAACATTTTTTAGAGATTTTTTTGAAAGTTTTAACAATATCCCGAGGCAATTCTGGAATCGCTAGCGCTCGCAAAAAAACTATCCATTCTGGAGTACAAAAGCAGTATTCTGCAACTAGAATCGAAAACAACTATTTTATATTTTTTAAGTTTCGATGTTCTCTGTCGAATTTTATCGATTCGGGGTATTATTTCATTAAATTTTCCCCATCTACGACCGTCACTGCACCCTTTGAGTTGAGTTTTGGTTCCAAAAACTTCAAACCTGTTGTCGATTACGCTTCTATTACGCTTTCATGTCAGACGTAGAGCTCTTAAAAGCACCCGAGACTTGAGCAACAGCGTCCCCGCGACTACCAACATAAATCCAACTGAATAATGAGATTACCATATATAAAAGTATGCGGTACGGACGGGCAAACGTGTCGTTGTTAAGCCAAAACCGAATCTAGCAGGCCGCGGGCACAACGGGACTGTCTCGCAATAGAAATCGGGTCGGAGGTCACCCACCCGGGGCATCCTTACTTATAGCCGTGCTCTTACTCTGTAGGACGTTTTGCAACAGTATGAGAACGATGGTGTTGCCTGTACGGGCCGGAGAATGTAAGTTTGTCCCAGCGTCGCGTCCTTCGGGCTTGCAAACAGCCTTAAAAGGCGTTAAAGGTGTTTAATAGTTTTATATAACTCTAAATAATAAACTAAATAAATCATTCTCCTAAAATAATGCCAGTTGATCCTATGCCACAGAGGTTAGATTTGATAATGGAGGATCAGTTTTCTTGAAAGTAATGGAGTTGGGAGGAATTAGACTGATTTTATAATTTGTCTGTTGGTTCGTTTGTTCGTTCATTTGTTGGTTCGTTTGTTCGTTCATTAATTTATTTATTTGTTTGTTGGTTGGTTTGTGTATTGCTTGTTTCTTTGTTTATTTATTTGTTTGTGTTTGTTTGTATGCCTGTCTGTCTGTCTGTCTGTATGTCTGTCTGTATGTATGTCTGTCTGTCTGTCTTCCTGTCTGTCGGTTCGTTCTTTTGTTTGTAAAACGTTTAGATACATAGGTTTAGTTTGTTGACAATTGATTTTCTAGCTTTGACCTTGAACTGATCTTAAACCAGAGCTAATCGCGTCAAACGGACACCGGCTGCGGATTCGCCGACCCCAAAAACGTATAGATACATAGGTTTAGTTTGTTGACAATTGATTTTCTACATTTGACCTTGAACTGACCTTAAACCAGAGCTAATCGTGTCAAACGACACCGTATTCGGATTCAGAGACCTCAAAACTATATGCATGCCATGGTCTTGTCTTTCGGACCTGACACTTTTTTTGCCTGCCTTCCTGCCTACCTGCCTATCTATATGTCTGTCTGTATGTCTGTCTGTCTGTCTGTTTGCCTGTCTATCGGTTCGTAATTTCGTTTGTAGAAATGCAATATCGAACAGGAGAGTCTCAATTACAGGAAAAGGTAAAATAATTGAGTGAAACCTAAATAAAATAAATACATCTAACAATAAGTGTGAAGACTGGTAGACTGGATAGGTAGTGCAGAATAAAACATCAATAAAATTATCATAAATTTATAGATAATTAAAATCATTAATAAAAACAACAAACAAGAATGGCCCAGAATTGACCCTTGGGGAACACCTGAAGATTGATGGAATTTATCTGATTGAAAACCACGATACTGTAGAAATTGGTGAAATCTCTTTAATACAAAACATCAACCGTATAGTAGAAACGTAACTAATTAGTAAATGACAATATAGGTACAAGAATAAAAAAAACAGAGCGCTATAACAAGGTTTCTTCTATCTTCCTAACGGAGAACAATCAAACTATTTTGGATTAGATAGTTGAATTAATGTAATTAGTCGAAGAAATAAAGCACTAAAAACGGCCTTACCTCCGAAATCTGTGCAATAAGATTAATCGTGATGCAGTTTTTTGCATTCGATAGGTTAGAGAGTCCAGAAAGTTTGTGAACCTATGTAATCAATGAGAAATGAAAATTGCATCGCTGCATAAGAAAAATGCATTTTTAAAATTGCATCTGGAAGACTTAAAAAAATGAAAAATTTATAACTCGGAAAATATTGACGGAAATGAGTTCAATTTTCCTACTCGAGGGTTTTTGGGGTCACTGAACACGAATATCACAATGGTAATGGTCTCCGAGGTACCGATGTCATCTTCATAAGCTTTATCGAATATCTAAATAATTTTTTTTTTTTTAATTTGGCGCTTTAATACAGTTGGTCGCATTAATGAAATTTTAGGTAAGGACTGCGATCGCTGGCCGCTGTTTCCACATTTTACTGTTACATATATACTAATATATACTCTTACACATATTAGTATAATACGGATACGCTCCAAGTTATAGCGCACACGTGTTTTTTCTTGGAAAGAGTATACTTTCAAGTGCAAAACTGGCTTTATGGAGACGAAAATGGTTTGAATCCGACAGACTGGGGATGTAGCACGGATTGAACTGCAGCATCGCGTGCAAAAATTATGCAGGCATTAATTTCACGAATAATGAAAAATATTCTGCAAATGACATATTTTCTTCGGAACTGGAAACACTAGATGAAGAAGATAATAATGAAAATTAAAATATTAAATAAAAAAAATTAAAATTGTAAATATATCTAAGTATAATATTTTTTTGAAAACATGTATTTTTTGTAATGTAATGTAAATAGTTGTCACAGAAACCAGCCATCCTGGGTACTAGGTACCTCGAGGGCCGTTACCGTCGTGATATTCGTGTTGCGCGACCTCAAAAACTCCGAAGTAACGAGTTTCGGCTAAGTTTATAACGAACTTCCACAAAACTCCAGGAGACGACGTGGAAATCGGCCACCCTGGGTACTAGAGACCTTGAGGACCGTTACCGTCATGATGTTCATGTTGAGCGACCTCAAAGACCCCGAGTAACGAGTTTTGGCTAAGTTTATAACGAATTTCCACAAAACTCTAGGAGACGACGTGGGAACCGGCCATCCTGAGCACTAGGTACCTCGGAAACCGTTCCCGTCGTGGTATTCGTGTTCAGCGACCCCAAAAACCCCCGAGTAGCAAAATTGAACTCATTTCCGTCAATATTTTCCGAGTTATAAATTTTTCATATTTTAACTCTTGATGCAATTTAAAAAATGCATTTTTCTTATGCACCGCTGCAATTTTCATTTCTCATTGATCACACAGGGTCACAAACTTTCTGGACGCTCTAACGAATCGAATGCAAAAAACCGCATCACGATCCATCTTACTGCACAGATTTCGGAGGTTCAGTGTTTTATTTCCTCGACTACATAGTCCCTTTGTTTTTATGATAAATTTTCTTTCCAAACATAGTAACTTTTCTAACCAAATAAGATGCTTGTTGAAAACAAGTTCTAGTTTAATTTGACGTTGAAAAAAGAAAAACAAATCCCCTAAGCTATCTTAGTTGCGTGATATTTAATTCCTTCTTGATTGAATTTATATTCTGTTTATAACCCACCATTAACGACACGAAAATGACGCGCTTGGCCTACAGCTCAGTGTAATAAAAGCTGATATTATGCTCCGAAACGTGGTCATTAAAAGCGACGTTTTTTCATCTTGATGGAAACGTCCAGGAGGCAAAAAGTGACCACTAATTTTCTTGCGGTCCGGTTAGTTGTGTCTATACACGAAACATAAGGGTGTTGCTGCCATTCAGAGGGACAAAAGAGGTGTCATTAGCGGTGTTACCTTAACTGTCGATGTTTTGGGAGAACAGAGTCGGAATAAAAGGAAAAGCTGATGGGAGCTGTAAAAATGCTCCATATGCAGAGGATTGACAGTGATCGAAGATTATAAACACAGGCAAAGTAGCTATCGCCATAAGCCATAAGCTGTATTGTCTGTGATTATAAATGTCATCGAAACTAATTTCCAGCTACTCAAAATTAGTTTCTGTGTTCAAAAATATAATTTCCACAGATGTTACCGACCAATGACAACAACGAAGCAGGACCAGTGATACTAACAGTGTCATAAAAAAAATACTAAAATATTTATAGAAAATGGTATTTGAATGAAGATGGTAGGAAAACTTTGATAATTTTTTTTATCAGATCAGTGTGTATGGGAATTGTGTCCAGAACAGGAGAAACTTTTTATATGTTAAAATTTCTACTTGGTTTCAAACTTCTAAAAATGTTACTACTACTTTCAATATTTTATAAACAGGGTGTTAACATTTTTTTGAAAAATTAGAACCTGCATTTATTGTAACATCAAACGGAATTTCATAATCTTAAATAGAATACGTTCATAATTCAATAATGGGGTAAAAAAAAATTCAGTAAAATTTTATGATCTGGAACTCAATTCAATGGATTTTTATTATCATTTGTTGTACTTTTTGATATAATTATGAGAATCATAGATATGTCTAAGTGATAGGAAATAAAGTAATCAATTTTTTACAACTGAAACACTTTTCAAACAATTAAAAAAATTAAAACTAAATATCTAAATAGTAATAATATTAGTAATAATTTTGTAGAAATTTTTAAACATTTTATAAATCGTGGGACACGGGGTATATATCGATCAGTCAAAAGTGTATAAAATTTTACCAAACCATGTATTAATATCTTTTTAACAGAAAACTGGATTAAAACTACGTACGTATGTCAATTGTTTATTAATTTTTTCATCGATTAAATTTTAGAATCACTTGAAAAATTTAGAACTCTAATTTAGATAGATACGTTTTTAATCATGTGATCCACTTAAATAGATAATAATTGTATCCAGAACGTCATACTTTCTAATTATTATTGTAAAGTTCAATGTACAATTTGTAAAAAAAAAAATATTATCACGTAGGTATCGTGTGGGTGTGGAATTTGAGGATTTGTTGTTAGGAGATTTTAATGCCTACTTTATAGAACCAACAAATTTTCTTCTGTTATCAAATAATCGGGCGAATACAGTTGTTTTAAGGTTTCTACAAAATTTTTCAAGCAAAAGCAAAACTTTTCAAAAGCAGTCATTTTTTCAGCCACCTTCAATTTTTCACACCAGGTTTAAGTTTACATTGTCTCGACAAATTTATCAAGGTAGATATGAGCCATTAATAGCTAAAAATATGTACCAAATTTGATAGTGATACTTCAACTAGTTTAGAAAAGTTGTTGTTTACAGTCCAACTTCTAAAAAAGACCCTTAGTTCATTCGGCTTTTTGTGTTAATTTTTACTAAAGAACATACTGTAGAAGTTTGGCAGTGAAAGGCATACCCTGTATTTTCTTCTATTAATATTTATTAATTCCATACGAAAGGAGACTAACTAGTTTCTATTTTTCTGTACTAAATGCTTAGTACGTAATAATAAGTATCAGCAAAAGTTAACAAAATAACTATTTCTTCCTTATAAAGCGATCGTAGAAAATAATAATTAACAGTTGTCCGCTGTTAATCGTCTCCGGTGATTGGTAAATACCATTTCAAAAACGAAAATGACCGTTCAACATTTACTGAGGTCGCAGGCGCATGTTTAAAATAGTCAATGTTTTTAATAGGTGCTTTTTTGACTAATGGTGGCAAAGCATCAAGTAATCACATTTTAGTAATCCCACATGTCTGCCTTTGAACTGAAGCTTCGCATCGATCTATTTATTCAATACGTATCTAGCGGAATAATGCCTGCCCTGTCGGTTTGGTGTGCCGGTGAACAATTCAAGTTTTTTGCTGAGGGATGTTGGTCGTGCATTTCATTGTTGTTTGTAGGTGTGTGAAGGAGTCTCACGCTTTGATTGGTCGAATCTATGGTACGTGTTTTTATGGCAGTCAGTAGCATTGTGTGTTGTGAGCAAAGAGCGGCAGACGGCTTGATCACAGATTTAACCCATTTCTGCTACTACAACGCGTAGTATAATAGTATATTCCTTCTGTTTATTTATTTAATTGTCGCCACAAAGTTTCTTTTTTAAGAAGTTATGTCTAACTAGACATAACTCCTTAAAATTTCAAAAACACCTGTCTAGAAAGGATTATTAATTCACACAATCATCTGTAAAATTGAGGGAGGTATTTAACAGGAATTTTTATCAATTCAGTATGCACCAGCGGTTGGTCTATGGCTTTCAGCGTCCACACAAAAGATCTGTTCTCAGCGTGGTCCATGTACAACAGTTTATGTGTGTTTGGATCACTCTGCCTGCCTGCCCGATTTTATTATAAACAATCAATTCCCAGAACCTAACAGCATGTCCCCGAGATCGTCATTTCGGCAATATTTAACAAAATTTTATGGTATCGCGGTAACGTAAACTTTTCGGATTGTTTACATGTATGGAGTTTTTGTGGAACGGTTAAAAACGGTGGTCCGTCTCCCAGTATAAATATAGCCGGCATATGGTTGTCAGTGCCAGCGATAGCGTGTCCGCTACAGGGTGAACACGAAAACACAAAATTCTAAGAATGAGAGAATATTTCTAACCGGTATAAAATATGAGTAAAGTAAAACGAGTTAATTTATTTACTTATCAGCCTGCTCTTTCTTAGGATTACCTAAAAAAAATTACTTAATTACATTATAACAAATGAAATGTCATTATTTTATTAGTTTTTGGCCAATTACATAGTTATTAAACCGAGTCTATTGACTGACCTATAGTTTTATTGTGATAAACCTAATTGGCCCAAAAGGTAATATTAATACGTTTTTTAAAGAGAAAAAATTTATAAAAATTATTGTAAACTCAAAAGTCGAGGGATATATTTTAAGATTATTTGCCAAATGAAAAATATGTATCATTCGATTTTTTTTATTAATACATTTATTTAAAAGGTGAAAATAATTCATTTTTTTCCTACAACTTTAGATGTTTGGATCAAGATTTGAATACAACTGTTGGCTCAAGTTGGGTCGGTGTTTTCCATATCTACTATACATTTATTAATATTGTTTATTTATTGTTGTAATTTTTTTTCAATAATATTTGAGTCTTCGTCAGAAATTAAGGGCATCTATCTTCATTGGCTTTGTTCTGCAAAAACCATTTACTAACTGTTAATTATTTTCCCATCTCCTTGAGAAATTTTCAAAAAAAAAAATGGATTATACTCGATTTTCTCTGAAAGAATAAGGAATACCTTTAGTGCACATTGTCACGAAGAATTTCTCAATATTTTTACTGGATCGATTTTCGACCTTATGTATTTTGGACATAAGTGCCAAAAAAATGTCTTCTTTGTCATGACCTTAAATATCGCGATATTCTGACAATCGCGATATTCTGGAAATATTATAAATATTTTAGAAGATCCGAACCCCAAGTGACAAACTAAAAGAATTATAGAATTTATTTACCTATTTAAATTTATAGAACAATAGTAATTAATAAATTAAAATTATATCGATGTTACTAAGCATGCGCATTAAAGATGATTTCATGTAAACGAAGTAGGATATCATTTGAGAAAAGTTTGGTTATGGTTAAGAATCTATAATAAACAACTTGAAGAAAAAAACATTCGATAAACACACTGATCAGCACAACACCAAGAAAAACAATAAAAATAATTATTAGAACTAGAAAATGCCAAGATTAAATAAAAGAAGAGAAAAACACTAAAAGAGTATTATAAATATTAAGACGAAACTATGGGCCTTGTGTATCTGTCTCAGTGTAGCAATCATGTGAATTTATTATTGTTATTAATAAGGCATTTTTGCTATTTTACTTAAAAGTTATACTTATTTACACTTATGTCCGATATGAGGTTTCAGTACAATTATATTATTTTAAATGTTTGTCAAATTTTATGAAGTATTTAATAAGGCGTTGATTTGTTGAATCTAAATTTTCGCGAGATTTTGGATGCTGGTATATGGAAGGAATTAATCACAACTAAAACCACTTAATATGATTGTATCGGTGAAAGAAAAACACGCATTGCTAGATAACTTAAATTGATTTTCAAATATTAAATTAAACATGACAGCTTGTGAAACACTCTTATTAAAAATCATTCGTGAATTGGTAAAACTTTCAAGAGCCAAATCATAGTGGGATTCAATTAAATGAGAGAAAAAATTCTAATAAAACCACAGTATTTTATATTGTATAGGATGGAAATTCTAACACATAAAATACATTTTTCAAGGAGTAGCAATGATTCGCATGAAATTAATTTAGTCAAGTTATCACTCACTTGAGATAAGAAATTTTACACAACATGTGAAGCCTACTCTACACAATTATAAAATCGTATTGTCTGTGTCCCGAAGATAAACTGACTAATAAGAGAAACACAATTCCAAGGTGATTAGTCTTTGAATCTACTGAAATTTGTAATAAGATTTGGAGTACTGTGATTACTCAGGACTAAAGTGACTTTGCCGAACCTGATAACACGGCTAGTGTCATAATGATTGTTGCTGAAAACAATTAAGATCCTTAAATGTTTAATTTTTAATATTTGCAATGCGATGACACAGATATATTTTTATTTTAAATAGTCCCTGTCGTATGCGGATAATGTTTTCAATTATATTCCTTTTCTAAATTTTAAATAATACTTTAAATGCAGATTTGTTAGTTTCAAAGATTTTATATCATGTTCCTAGACTTGTTGTCTTTTTTAAATTTATTTCCGGTTTCCTGTTTAACTTTATTCTCTAATTGGATCTTTGTCCCGTTGTATATACTGTAATTTCTAAATAAAAAAATATTTTTTTTTATTTAATTTCGTTATTAGTAACAGTTCAAAATTCAGCGAATCAACACTTTTCTAAATGGTGCATTGGTCGAAATGGTCCAGTCCTTCTGATCACCAGATTTGAATCCGTGCAAATTTTATTTATGGAGTGTTTTTAAACCTGTTGTATTCCACTTCAGCTAATACGAGAACGAATAAAGAATACTATCAAAATAATAGCAACAATTCGTAAATCTTAGAAAGACTGAAAGAAGTGTAGAATTAATCCTTGGCAATAACTGGGACATTTTGATATGTTGTAACTTAATTTAGTCAAATAAGTATCAAAATAACAACGTTGCTTTCCTTTTGGTGAACAAAAAGTTATCAATTCTTTACTTTTGATCATTTTTTGCTTAAAGCTTACAACAAATTTCGATTTTTTTTTTGTTTATTCAATCAACTAAAGGTTTTGACGTGGTAACAAAAATTTAAATAAATTATACTAGCTTAAAAACTAAGAGCTTTCTGAATAAAAACATTAAACAAAAGCTGTTATTTAGATAGAACAGTTTGTTATTGACAAAAGTGTACATTCACTTTTTCCAAAGTCTTATAGTTTCATGGCAAAATTGATTTTTCGGAAGGGTGCTTCTGGGTTCTGTCGATAAACTTTATGAAGACGTTCCTCATAAAACCTAGAATACTATAGTAGGTACATATTAAAATTGGTCTTAGTCTCGAGTATGTGTGAGTCAAATAAGCCCTTTTGTCTCCCCTTCCTTTGGGTTTAACCAATAGTATTAAAATTATTTAGGAGATGCTTCGTTTTTGAGATATAGGGTGTTTTTTTTAGAAAAAAAATGATGTTGATGAAAACAATAGAAATATTTAAGTTCCTAACACCTAATGTGACTATGTTGTAATGCGACAACGTAACGACCCTTGCAATACTCCTAAATTTTTGTCAGACGGTTTTTAGTCACTTCATTTACTTGTGTTGTGTACGTTTAAATAAAATAAGATGGCAAACAATACATGAAAATTTATTTGTAAATTGAAACAACTAAAAAATTACTAATTAATATTATACCTAGACAAAGCGAAAAGTGAATCAGAAATGAAATGATTTAAAAAATATGTTGTTCAAAATGAGCACGACATCTTCTAATTATGGAGGTAGTGGCCGATCGACACTGAATTGGAGTTAATTCTCGACACGCTTGGACTATTCGCTGTCTTAGATCTTCTAGGGTATCAACTGGCACCTCGTAGACTTTTTGTTTAACACACAAACGAAATAATCCATCGGTGTCACGTCCGGTGAACGTGTGGGCCACGCTGCAAGTAATTAATGTTTAACCACTCCCTAGGACCTCTACCAAAATGGGCAGGACAACCATCTAGTTGAAACCAACTGTTCATTCGAGTATTAAGCGGAACATTTTCTAACAGATCTTGAAAATCATATTCAAGGAACTCGAAGGAAGTAGGGACCAACTATACTGTTGTCCAACACACCCAACCATACGTTACACTGGAATTCATGCTGAAAACTATGTTCCCTTACCGTCCGTGGATTCTCGTAGGACCAAATATGGTTGTTCCTTTGGTTTAAAATTCCCCTTCGAGTAAATGTTGTCTCATCTATCCACATTACTTTTTGCGTAAACTGATCATCATTCTCCGCTTGGTTTAACATCCAGTCACAAAACACGCGCCTGCATCGTATGTCCTGAGGCAATAAATGTTGCACATGCTGGATATGGTAAGCATGGCGTCCATAAGCCCAAATGGAATTTGACGAAATACCTAGCTCATAGCTAGATCTTCTGATACTCGTGGATGGATTTTCATCGAAATGGTTTAAAATAGTATTCGATCTTACTTCGTCCTGAAGTGGGGCAAAATGTCCATCAGCATAAGTTGGAATACCGAAAGACCCAGTTTGTCTGAGACGACTGAAGTCGTTGAAAATGTTTCCTTTGCTGGTAGTCTGCGATGAGGAAATCTTACTGCATATTCACGGCGAACCGCCGTGGCATCTCAAAAACCAAAATCCACCAAAAACCAAAAATCATATACAAAGACCATATCAGCATATTCATTGTTCGAAAATATGAACAGTATTATTAAACTTATTTTTATTATTAGTTTGAACGCTTTATCTAATGGATAATTTATGCAACAATTCGCAAAATAACATTTAAAACGTCAAATTAACATTGCTTAACAGCAGCCTACTCGAAAATTTTTGTTGAAGTTCATTTTAAAGTTTATCGACAGAATCCTGGAGCATCCTTCCGAAAAATCAATTTTGCCATGAAACTATAAGAGTTAGGAAAAAAAGTGAATGTACACTTTTTGTCAATAACTGTTCCATCTAAAAACAGCATGATTTTTTATTGTCAGTAGGGCCGTATTAATTTTTTTTTTATAATTTAATGAGTGAGTCCCCATAACTCCGCCACTGGTTGCTTGCGGGACTTCTACTTCTATGGAAAAATGGTAGCTTAAAAGAAGATGTGTCATGCCAAATTTGGCTTAAATAGCCTTCTCCATTTAGAAGTTATTTAAAAAATTCGAATTTAAAGAAATTTTTAATGCCCTATATTTCGAAAATGAATTGTCTCTGGAAAAAAATTTATACTTGACTTTTTCCTTATTTTTTTATGAGGAATATCTTCTTAAAGTTTGTCGACTTAATCCTGAAACGCCCTGTATGTATACCATTTATTGTGAAATAAAATCCCTGCACAGAGAGTTAACATTAAAATATGCTTTTTCTGACGATAAAATATTCGAAGACAAAGTTACATGTTTTATAGGTATATGTTTTATTTACACCGCTGTTTTTAATTTTTTGATATTTACATTAATTTAAAGTCTCCTATTTTAGTTTACATAGAATAACATCTTAACTTCGAAATTAAGCTTCTAATATTGAAAGACCCTCCACAGTGTCCAATTTTTACTTTCCAGGTTTTTGTTCTCCGCCCTGTACGCTGCAAGGGAACGTCAGCGTGGCTCGGAGGGTCGCAGCACATGTGGACGCGTGTGAAGAACATGGAACATCTTCCATCCAGAGAGCAGCATGTGTGGCTGGGCGCAGTGGACATCCTCCTTCTCGGAGAGGGTTACGGGATATTTTTAACTCCCGCAAGCCTTTGGCCGGGAATATTTCATTCTCTCTGGACATCCTGTCAGAGTTTTTTCCCTCCGAGAAAAAGTCTGTGGTGCAGATGAGGCGGCGGCGTCATTGCCGGATAAATTTATTACGTGGATGTGTGCGTGTACGAGCTACAGAGGCACTGAAAAAAATGTGGTGAATGCACCGTAATGTACACCGCTGAAGTTGCACCACGCGGATGGGAGGACAGAAATACTTGGAACATTAATCTACAGTTTAAATTATTTGTTGTCGATATAAATATTAAGTAGTACAATTTTTGAAAAGTAGTAAAAATATATGCATTTTAATGTACTTCACAGCAGCACATCGTAAAACCTTTAAAACTTCAAAATACTCCCAAATGTTTCGAAACAGGTGATTTTAAAACTCTAAATATGTTGAAATACCTCGAAAACTTATTTTGAAAACCTCGAGAAGTTTAAAATGATCGAAATCCATAAAAAAAATTCAAAAATTAGAAGTGTCGTAAATACAAGGTGTTCCACCTGAGAGGTGGAGTTTTCCGAAACAGTAGCTATGTAACAGCGTCAAGAAGACCTTGCAAAACCACTTTTCTATCACATTTTGTCAGGCCTTAGTGTTCATATTTACTGGTATGTTTAAAAAGTGGTTTGACAAACAAAAGTAAACCACTAACAACAACTAAAACAAAACGCAAAACGAAACAAACTAAAATTCGGAACACAACAAGGAGAAGAATACTTCCTCTGATTTACATCAATTGCTCAAAGTGTCCTCCACTGTTAAAGATAAGTATGGTCAACCTTATATCAGTCGAAAGGGCATTCAATTTTGCATTCAGCAATCACAATGAATATGGCTCATACCATTTGAAAAAAAAAAAAGTTTTTCAACTCGTAAGATTATTAAATGCAGAGTCGTATGTCATGGTCCAAGTTCAAAAGTAGGATATTTGTCAGTGTCATTTTATGTTGCAATAGTTTAACATTTGATTACACGTTTGTACTATCAAAGTGTTACAAAATGCCAAGAATTTACTCAAATAGAGTATGCAAATATGGTGTTGGTTTATGGGTTTTGTAATGGCAATGCTAAGAATATCGTCAACGGTTTCCACATTACAGATGTCCTGATAAAAATGTATTTATCGGAGTTTTCAACAAACTGCGCGAAACCGGAAAGCTTTCCATTGCGATTGGACATTCCACAAAAATGGGATTGGACATTCCGTAAAATACGATTGGGCATTCCACAAAAAATTCGATTGGACATTCCACAAAATGCGATTGGATTCCACAAAATGCGATTGAATACCACAAAATGCGACTAAACATTTGACAAAATGCCATTGGACGTTTGACAAAAAGGGGTTGGACAGTGGACAAAATGCGATTCTACAAAATGAGAGATTAGACATTCCACAAAAAGAGTAATAGAAGCCCTCTACTAGCAAGGTTTATATCCTTACCAAGTACAGAGAGTACAACACCTACATCTATGATAAACGTATCGAGTTTTGTCGATAGATCAATAATAATCATCTTATTGTATACCTACCGCATACTTTTTACGGATGAAGCAACATTCACCCGTGACGGCATAACTAACACTCGGAACTTTCAACACTCGAAAGCAATTTTCAGCATAAGTTTTCGGTAAACATATAGTATGACCGATAACTATTTAATTGGCCCTTTCATTTTGGAGAATCAACTCACAGGAGACTTTTGCTTAATTTTTTTACAAAATGAATTATAAGCACTACTATAGGATGTTCCTATAAACATGAGAATGCGAATGTATTACTATTGGATGGATGGATGGATGGAACTCCTGCACATTTCGTTCGTCTAGTCGAGTTACATTTGCGGTGTGTTTTGGTTCCGACAGAGAACAGTTCTAGGACGATTCAAATTAGTTGACAATTCCATTCATAAGAATATTTATGTCATGATATACTAACACAATTGGGTAACTATTCAGAACTATTCTTAGACTGTCCGCTGACAGAACCAAAACAAGACTAAGTGAGAGGTTGCCATCAGGGCGTCGGATTAGCCGCGGTGCGGTGGTCCTATTAGTTGGCCTCCAAGATCTCCAGACATCACATCACCAGATTACTGTTTCTGGGGCTACAGACATCCTTCGTAGACGAATCAGAAAGTGTTTAGAAATCAATGGTGGTGTTTTTTAGCATTTAATCAAAGAACGTTATATGATTAATAGAATGCCATAGCATTTGAGTTTTTTCTTATTATTTTGACGTGTAAAATCCATTCCTGGATATTGGTGCGGGGCAGCAGAGTAACTTCTTCACTTTTCTGTTCATATGACATTTTAATTTTATCTAGAAGTAGGTACGCTCTAATAAATTACATTATTCCATATTCATAAGCTGACTGTGAAAGTAGAGTTCTCTACAAATTCTCTGCAATTCCTTTTGCAAATTCCAGAGAAGTTTTTGTAGAACTCACATGACATTAGTTTTAATAAATTTAAACTTGTGTATTAACAATTTCAAGACCTTTAATGATGATATTCAAAATTATAGTAGTTTCCTTCAATATTTTGATCATTTAAGGAAATTTCAAAAATCAAGAGCATGTAAGAAGTCCAAGGAGGATTTCCATCAGGCAAAGACTATTTTTAAGGATACATTTTCTTTTTTTATTTAATGTTCGAATTTTTTTGTGAATCTGAAAAAGTTTACACTTTCACTGAAAAAATTAAGATTATGATCAGATTTGAAGAATCTTCGGACGTCGTTGTTAATAAAACTAGCAGTATTGACACAATCAATCTGCAATTGTTTATGACATCACCTAACAAGCCTACTACGATTAATCTAAACACATTTTTCACTCGATAAGTGGAACTAATACATTGTACCAGATCATCTCGCCTTCTAGACGTGTAAGTACCTACAAGCATATGACTACGTGAGTCGGCGTCGTCCGTTGCCGGTGGGGATTGAAAGGAGCGTCACTCTCGTACAATAGTGACCCGGCTCGCCCTCGTGACGTCATCCCATTCAATGCTAATGCGACGCAAGGCCTCATCTCACAAGTCACTCCTTGAGCGAAGGCGGCTGGGCAGCGGCCCCATTGCCAAGTCGGGTTGACCGATGGACGTGGGATTGACGGACCGAATTTCACTCGCGACCAAAGGTGACTGCGACTAGGCGAAGGATGGAAACGAAAGTCAACACACCTCGATGTACGCGATACCTTCACAGTAAAAAGAAAAATACGACAGCTAATAATAGAAGACATGTTTTCCAAGACGTTTAGCAGAAAGGGCAAATATTATTATTTTTATTATTAAACTGGCGAAAAGAGCTGAGGTCGAAACCTCCAAATAAAGATAGATATGGACGATTTAATGCTACACATTGGTTCTGATAAGATTGATTTTTCAAAATTGTTATTTGTAGAGACCAGGTGTTATACAACTGTTCGATAACATTAAGATGGCTCTGTATAAGGTCATGTTGATCTAAGTGATTGCGATACATCATCAGCGTGAAGGAATGAGGAATGGTTATCACCTCATCAAGATAAGATGATATGGAACAGCACTGGTCCCAAAGCGGACCCTTGAGACACATCCGAGTAGACTCTCGGAGAGAAGAACAATCAAAACTAACAGGAATTGGAAAAGGTGTATAAAATCCAAGTGAATAGTTGGCCACGAATTTCAAGATAATCTAGTTTTACGAGTTTGTATTTCGTACTTTATCAAAAGCTTTCGTGAAGTCTAAGTAGATTATATCAATTGGACGTCTATGATGTAAGCAAGGAAACCGATTATCGTGGACCTACCTGACAAAAAATTGATCCTAGAATGCGTTGACAGTGTTGACACCTCCACTCCATCTTCTAGCAGTGTTTTTTGCGGAACCAGTACATACATTTTACGGGACAATAGTATTCTAAAATATATTTTCTTACATAAATTTGTAAAAATTTTGTAAACCAGCGATAATTCACAGAAAATTTAAGACTAAAAGCAAAATAATAATTCGAAAATTACTCATCTTGTGAATAATATGGAAGAGATCTTTTTTCTTTGAAATACAATTAAATGAAATGAACTTAAAGCATGTTTAAGATATTCACTAGAGTCGGAATCCTTTGATTCTTAAATAGAGTATCTCCTTGTATCTCCACTACTGGTTGATACATTTGTATAAAGTTGTATCTATATTTAGTTGTCGCTAATCTAAATTTCATTATTCTAAATCAAACCCATTTCGAGATATTTGCATATTTGTGTTGCTTTCTAAATACTAGCAAATGAAGCAACTTATAGCAAAATGTTATGTTTTTAATTACACATTCTTTAGAGAAATTAAAAATATACAGGTATATATTGATATACATCTAACATTGAACTTTTCAGTAACAGCTCTTTATTACGCCTGTGGCTTTTGAGCCTTTATTATTTTCGATTAATTAGCTTTAATTCAATCGCATATCAACTGTTGTTCTTGGTATCCATCCAGATTATGAATAATCATATAAAATAAATGTAATAAACGGACATAAAAATAAATTCATAATCACATTCTACTAACCTTCAAGTACTTTCGTATCAAATTTTATTAAAATGTCTTTGAAAAAAATAAAAAAATTAAGGATATTTTTACTCAAAGAAGATACCTTTGACCCATTCGCATCCGGACATCCTGTATAATACAACAAACTCAGTATTTAAACAGTCTCTGGCAAATGCATGCAGAACAGATTTTGTTAAAAATTAAACTGGCAACGCTGCCACAACTTCGTACGTTCTGAGGAGCATGCAACGGATGACATCGAGAGTGCTGCGCTAGGTGGGTGTCACCACACTGTAAGACTTGTCAAAAATCGAGACAATTGACAATAGGTATTATGCAGTGTTTTTATTTATTTCAATAAACTTCTCTTGAGGTCAATATGCGATAGGATATGATGGAGATATATAAATAAGGTGCGCTAAACTCTAGCTGACTGTTATTTATTATGTTTTGTTAGGTCTACGGGATGTTTTGTATTGGAACTGTTATCTTTATTGCTCTAAAATAAAATTTAACAAAAGAGAAAATATAAAACTGCGCCTGAAGGATCAGTTAGGAGTTGCTTTTGTCGAATTATTTAGGGCTAAGCGAAATTCTTACTAAAAAAAGAACAGATAGCTATATAAAGAATTCTATGTCGAAGATTTAAAATGAATAAGGTTAATTATTGTAGCTAAAATTAGCTATTAGGATATAATAACTTCTAAAACGAAAAGACTTAATCATCTAATTTTTTAAATATTTCATATTTTTAAGTTCCTTTCCAAAATTGACGAAAAATAAGAAGCCCGAAAAATTCAAAACTCATACCTTAAATAGACATTAGGGTTAACACTAAGACAAATGATTTTCAGCACCTCAACCTTTCAGAGAACGCTACCACTTGCAAAGGAATGCTTTTCCAAAACTCAAATTTTCCAAACTGAACTGGAACGCATACCTGACTATCCTGCGGAGTTAGCGTCGACAGTGTTCGAACGTCAGCTCTAAGGACTATGCTGTTTAGTAATCAGCGTCAGAACCTGGTTAGTACTAACAGTATGCTCCAGACTATAATATATACGCAATTAGTTGCTCACATTTATTGATTTTTTACATAAATTACTCATATTTTTAAAAATTACAAATCGATTTATATTTCTCATAAAAAAATACAATGAAAATAATTAGGTTCTTGCAAGCGAGCAGGCGACTTAGCACCCGGCACCGCAGGCAAAAATGGAGCCCCCTGGAACCGTCACTCAATGCGATTCCAATACGAGGGTGTATGAAAAAGTACTATGTTTAGGCCAACCTAACGACCAATCAAAATTTGTGACAATACAGGGTGATTCACAAACAGTGACCAAAAATGAAACCTCGTATTCTTTGGTGAATTTTAAGGAAAATCTTTCCTGTAAAGTTCTTATCTAAGAGGCTTCGTTAAAAAGATACAGGGTGTTACACTTAACAAAATATTTTTAATTTTTTTAAATAATTTAAAAACTATTAAGTAAGTGAAATAATTTGAAATTGGGCACATGTATTTATGTGAACATTGTCAAAAATCTGGGGCCTTTTTCTAAAATTTATATGCTCCACTGACTGAGATACAGGGTATCGGTGGCATATTTTTCTAAATAAAATACTATACCACTGCTTTACGGTAACAATCATGATATTTTCGGATTCGTCTTTCAATTTTCTACAAATTACTACTCTCGTATGTTTTTTGAAAAAAGCCTGTTTTTAGTAAAACTTAAAAAACTAACTGGAAACACTTTCACTTAAATGCCATGACAAACACTAATCATTCGGTTATTTAACTGTATGAAGAAATTAATAACGTTAGTCAACATTTTAATGATTTTATTTGAGTAAAATACCTCAAAAATACCTCCATTTCCACGAACACAGGCGCGACATCTCTTTAATAACGAATGTAATTTGTTCGAAATTTATTGTTGCTTGAATATGATGAAAAGCATTATTTATTCTTTCTTCTAACTGCTCTGGTGAATTAATTTGTTCACTGTATACCAGCCGTTTAACAACACCCCACAAAAAGAAATCCAGTGGGTTGAGGTTCGGTATTTTTAATTCGTTTTTTGAGTTTTACTCTAAAATCAGGCTTTTTTCGAATAATATAAAAGAGTAGTAATTTGTAGAAAATTAAAAGACGAATCCGAAAATATCATGATTGTTCCCGTAGAGAATTGGCGTACTATTTTATTCGAAAAAATATGTCACCGATACCCCGTATCTCCTCCACTGAAGTATCCAAATTTTAGAAAAAGGCCTCAGATTTTGGACAATGTTATATTTGCCTAATTTGCTCCCCTTAAAATTCACCAAAGAATACGAGGTTTCATTTTTGGTCACTGTTTGTGAACCACCCTGTATATTGAACAATATATGACAAAAAGTATAAAAACTTTATTCACAATTAAATATGACCGCTTTCGGCGAACAATGAAACGGCACAACAATGAAATTTTTTTGGAAAATATTACAAACTTACATCATTCAGATACCGTCTAAACAAGATATAATAAATAGTTCGACATATAATTTAGTACACAGGGTGTCCCACAAAGACCCAAACCCCCCGATAACTTTTCTGACTTGAATTCTATCAAAAGAAAATTTGATAAAAGTTGTAGCATTTGCTACACTTGCTTATTCTACTCACTTTATATTCAAATATATTCTATTTCGTCTTTAGGTAAAGTTTTTTCTTATACGATAGGATGAACTTTAGATTTTTTATCTCAAAAAAATATTTTTTGTCCGCTTTTTTAAAACAGTTATTTCCTGAACCGTTCGGAACAGGAGCCCCAATCTTCCATTTACAAGCCCTAATCTGCGATAATGCCGTTTTACAACTTCGCTACAAGTTGTATTATTTGCCGAATTGCACCTTACACTTCCGGCCCTTGTGGCCTCCGAGCCGGACATCGGTATGTTGTGACAGGTCCCTGGATGTTGCGGTCAGCGTTCCTTTCTTCCCTCGCCGACCACCATCAACAGGCTATAAATCTCCGGAGGGACCGAATAACTGTGGATTAGGGGAGAAATCTTACCTTGACCGGCTCACCCCACGTCTAGGTCGCTTCCTTTTCTCGAAATCTGGCAGAACATGTGATAGAGATTAGCTGGGATTCGGAATTGGCCGTTATTCTATTAGGAATGGGGAAAATGCTTTATTTGAGGAGAAATTTTGTGCCCCGCTTTAAATTGAAGCAATTTTATAAAATATTTGATTCAGTTCTTATAAGGCATGGTTAAAATTACTTTCTGCAACTTAGACACTTATTTTTAACGACAATGAGGCCTTAAGTATACTCAAATAACTAGGTTTTAAGTAAAAAACAGACATTTTTAAAGTGTCAAAGGAACTGTCAACATTCAAAATGTCAGCTGTTAAAATTTAAAACTTATTTAACCTCATTTTTCTAAAACACATATTTAATTCGACATTGTCCGTGTTTAATGTAACCAAGCGGAAGCGTACGCATGCAAGCTGCTTTCTGCTGTCATTTATTAAATGATTGCGCTGAAATTAAGCAGATCAAAAAATCAACAAGCGCAAATATTTTCGCTTTATCGCTTGCGCTTGGTGTGAGCCGGTGTAAGCAGTTAATTTGCGCTTGCGCGAATAATGTGACAACTCGATTTTAGATTAAAATTACAGTATTTGAAAACTTTATAATTTGTATTTGTGTTAAAAAATTAAAAATGGAATAAATCTAAATTGAAAGCTTACTCCAGACCTACAAGGTTGTAGTGGCAGACGGCATCGCTTTAAGAAACAAATTTTTAATAGTGTCTTCAGTGTTCTACTGCTGTAGTGTATTAATTTTTAAATTTGCTGTAAGTTGATTACAAAAGTCTACACAATCACTGTTTCTTTCTTGCAACTGTAAAAGTGCATTTGCAAATAATACATTACTAGTATTTTCACAAAACATATACATTATAAGAGGATCCATTACGACAACTTAGGTTATGTCGTGATCTGTGGTTATGAATTCAAACTTCAAATAAACCGCGAGCAAGCGCAAACAGATATTTGAACCGGTTTAAAGGAACCGCATGCGTTTGCAAGCGAACTATTAAAGCGCTGCAAACCAAGCGCTTGGAAAGCTTAGTAACATTAAACACGGTCATTGTTTGTCCATTTTGTACTAGTGTCTTGAATTTTACATACCGGGTGTCCCAAAAAGATCGGAACTTCAAATAACTTTTCAAGATTGAATCTTGTCAAAAAAAGTTTCATATAAAAGTTGTAGTCTCTAATGTCACCTTGAAATTAATAAACAGAACACTAATGCCAGTAATCAATTCCGCGATAATTTTTAAGATGCAAGCGCACCAAGCGGCGAAAGCGGTAGGCTCCGAGACAAGGTAATTTTGACCTTGGCGTTCGTGTTTACACATTCATTTGAACAACATTCGTTTTATTTCTCATTATTATTAGTAATTTTGTTATTAAACTGCGGTTATTTGACTTTTGTGTTATATTATAGGTTTCAAATATTTCATAAATAAATTTTAATGCAAGTATTTATGCCTACCTTTTTTGTTTCTAGCACTACAATTTAACATTTTTTGAGGTTATAACTGTGAAGTTATCCGTTGTGGAATACGTACATTTCCTATTTAAATGCCAACGAAAACTCTCGTTGTATCAGGAGAGGCAGTTTTTAACGCTGGTCATGTGGTACTATGTGGGAAAATTGGGCAAAGTGATTTAAATTTAGAAATTTATTCATTGTGTCCGAAAACTAATTCCCTTTCTAACAACCCTCTTGAAATTCAGGGAGTATTGAATAATATTTTGAAAATTTCTTCAATGGTTTGATGAAAACTTAATTTTGGATTTTTCTTGGGCCATGAAAAACAACCGTGAACTGAACAATAATAGTTCGACAATTTCTTCTTTTTATCCATAACTGCTGAAGTTTTTCTCACACCATTTTTTTAAAATAACAGTATCCAAAAAACAAACACTAAACACAGTTTTAAATAAAATACAAAACGAAATGTCTCGCACACAAGAAATGTTTACCTTGTTGCGCTAGTATCACTTGTCACCGCCAGAGGGCGAGCTCTTAGCTGCATTCGCGTATAGAGCACCAAATTTTACGTCCATGTATGAGGAAAATGTTTCCTGTTTGTATCTGAAGATCATTTTTTCTGAATAAACTCAGCAAAAGGTTTCAAGCAGAATTTTTTGGATTTTAAAACACAAATTTGGAAAGTTCGGGTCTTTTTAGAGCACCCTATATATCGCAGAAATCAATAGGACGATATAATCAAATTTTGCTGCAGTAAAAGTAATTAATTTTTTGTTCGATTATACGAAAATACTTTTTACCCCAGATTACAATTTCGACATTTGTTTTCGTGTAACTTGATCGAAATCGGAATTTAAGTTCACTCAACAAATCTTCGCTTCCCGATTCAAATTCTTAAGTATTTCCATTTTTTACACTTTTACAGGATTCTTTCCTGGGAAACATATTAATAAAATTATGTATTTACGACACAGGTAATCGTATGTACCCAAAATACACAAGCGATTAATAAGCATTGTTTCCAAGTTAACATCTTTTTAATTTTCGGACCTTTCTTGTAACCCATACATTATTTTAATTTATCTGCGGTTAAAACCGTTCCCAAACTAAACAAATCCAAGCTTCGGGGAACAGGTCCGATCTCGCCAAGACGCCAGATGCCTGCCCCTTATCTGGGTCATAATTAATAAAACGGCTCAACTTGACCATGCCCCAAGTGGCCTGAAGAGGGTAGCAACGCCGTCTTCTACTCACGAACCTCGGAATGCGCTCCAGATAGACTAAACACGCTGCCAGACGGCCCACATGAGAGGGATGTTTTCGTATGTGAGACGCGGCCTGATGGTTTCAATCTGTCAATACGTCCCACCCCCGCGCGAGGGAGCTCTTCGGACCCGATTTATCTCGGGGGGGTGCTAGAGTGCGTCGAAATATGCGTCTGGCTGCCGGTGAATGTCTTTTGGCGATTAAAAACGTTGTGGGTAATTGTGAAGGTATTGGGGGTAGAGCATAAAAGAATAACTAGAGATTGCGGAATCTCTTTTTGCTAAGAAATGAGTCGTCAAAAAGCAATTACGTATTTAATTATACAATTTTTTGTATATAAGAGGAAAATATACCTATTTTTCGATAAAGGGAAATTACATCTACAATAAAAATTCCGTTCATTTCTGTACTATCGGAAAAATTAGGGAAAACGTAACAATAAATTTGTTACGTGGAAATCTTCTTGAACCTTTTGTCTAATATTAAAATATATTTATTTTCTTGGGAATTGGGTTCTGATGTGATAGTCGGTTTAAAAAAGGATAAAAGAAACAGCAACTATTTCTTTCTTGACGTTTCGTTCCTGATCAGGAACTTTTTCAAAATTTATTCTAAGGATAATGGTTGTTTAGGTTTTATTTAATTAACAATAACAATTTTAACAATAAAAGCCTTTTGAAAAGTTCCTGATCAGGAACGAAACGTCAAGAAAAAAATAGTTGCTGTTTCTTTTATCCTTTTTTTAACCGACTATCACACCAGAACCCAATTCCCAAGAAAATAAATATATTTTAATAAATTTGTTACGTTACATTAGAATAGATTTTCAGACAGCTAATACTTTACGAACTTTGTTGTCAAAGACGCGCCCAAATAATGATTTTCAAAATTAAAAAAATTCCTTTTGCAGCATATTTTATGAATGCAATAAATATTAATCTAGAGAGACCTTTCGATCTGTAATGTAGACGAGCACAAATAATACATTAATAAGCAAGAATTTGAGAAATCAAAAATTTGCGATCACTCTTGAAAACCGTCGTCTACTTCAATGGGGTTTGGCCAAATTGTTGGTGAACGAAAACAATTTCGTTAAAAGAAAATTAAAAGAGACTGTGATTATTTTGTTGAATGGTAAAAGATGTGTTTCAAATTATTCTGTAAACATGAATAGTAAACAATAACAGATTGAAACTATGGAAACAAAGAAAAATAATCAAATTGTCAAAAATATTAAAACAAGTCGTTATCAATTCAGAAGATGAAATCAGATTGATTTTCGAAACGTAAACAACTTTTTGAAGAGCGCGATTTACAGGGTTACTCGAAAGTATGGAAACCCCCAAAAATCTCAGCTAGAATGAATTTTTGGGATAAATAGTGAGGACGGGTCTCAGCATTTTTCACGGCTCATCCAATGGTAGCCTTGATCTTGAAGTCAAGGTTAAAGTTCAAGGTCATACCAAGATCAAGTCGGTTTTTCTTTAACGTCGACCCTCCTTATTGATACCGGAAATAGAGAGAAAATTCTGAATATGGCATTCACCGTTACCTCAAGGTCAATGGTCAAGGTCAGTTTAAGGTCAAATGTTGATTTTTACTGTAATATTTTATTTTCAACTAATCAGAGGGAGTGACAGGTCACTAAAAAATTGTGAGTCCCTTCTATTCCATCGTTGAAAATAAAAAATGACAGCCGGAATAATAACTTGACCTCTATATGATCTTGACCATTGATCTTAAGGTCACGTTTAAGATCATCATAATAGAATAGAATTCTACGCTCTCTTATTTCTAGCGTCGAAATGATAGGTTGCTACTCCAAAAATCGGTAAGACCTTGACATGTACTTTCGACTAAGGAGTATTATCAGGTATCTACTCAAGGCCTGTCACTCCCTCTGTTTCCGTAGTTAAAAAAAAAATACAGTAACAATCAACATGTGACCTTGAACTGACTTTAACCATTGACCTTGAGTTTTCAGTCAATGTCATATTCGGATGCAGAATTTTCTGCTATTTCCACTTCCGGGGTCGAAAAGGATGGTCGCAATTTAAAAATACTGATTTGATCTTGATATGACCTTAAACCTTGACTTTGACTTCAAGGTCAAGGGTACGATCGGATGCGCCGTGTAAAATGCTGAGAACTTTGTCCCGCTGAGATTTTTGGGTTTCCATACTTTTGACTAACCCTGTATAATGATGTATATTTTGTATTTGTCTGCTTTTCTCAATATGAAATTTTTAGTTAGTCAAAACAATTCTCATTAAAAAATAACCCTTGACTGATCCTTTTGACGGTTCATTTCATCTATTTTTTAACGTGAATCATTATTTTAGTGAAAAATCCTCAGCTTTTTCACCATAATCAAACAACCATAAATTAATAAATACCTGTACTATTTCTTACCTAAAGAAACATTTAAAATATTTAAACTGTTTATCGACAGTTTCTCAGTAATTTGATAAAAATATTGTACTCTGAAAATATTGAACGTCATTATTTTTCTAATACAAAATTTTCTTCATTACAAATTAATGTACATTTTCAAGTATTGTAAAAATTTCTCCTTTCTGTAAAAGTAATTAATGTGTCAGTTTTTTCTGTTATAGACTTGACAATATTATCTAATGTTATTAGGAAAGAACATAATGTAATGTGCGATATTTGATTAAACGATTTGTGAAGTTGGGAATGTGTTTATGAATAAGAAGTTCCTCAGTTCAATTCGTAAACACATTCTTACTATTCATACATATCGATTACAGACGTTCGACTATAACTTTGGAAAAATATAGCAGTAAAATTAGGAGAATTACGTCATTCTGCAGATTTACAGTGAAATTTTTAGTGTAATGGTCAGTTTTGGCATTTTATGTTGTCAATTTTATGAAATTTTGTATAATTACCAGGAAAATTTTCAGTATTTTGGAAAATTTATATTTTAACTTTAACTGTAATTTTTATACAGTATTTCGTCTATATTTCAAAAAAATTAAGAGGTGAGTTTCTCTTGCAAAAATAGTGGGGATAGGTCATATAACATTTTTCTCATTAGCGTTGCGTTTGCGAGATACATGGTCTTGAAGCTGTTACTTTGAAAAGGGTTTTCTTTATATGTACAGGATGATTTCACTTTAAATACAGAAACTACAGGAATAGATTAATTGCCAAAAAATAGGTAAAGAAGTTTCCTGGAGGATGCGGTATTCGAGACACAGTGTTAAAGAAAAAAAACTGTCATATTTATAATGCAATTAAATGAAAATAGTTACAATATATTCACTTATACCTTATCCCTTTTATTTACCACGTGACTTTAACCGACCGACACATTCCAAGAGTTAGATGTATGTGCATTCAGATATGATGCTTACATAAAATTCAGAATTCATTGTTTGGAATCACATGCGACTGATCGTTGGAAGCTAGAACTAGAAAGCTATTTTTTCTAAAATTGCAAAAAAATTAAAAGTAATTTTTTCATTAATATCACCAGATTTTAACAGATAAATAACCAGCTTTTTTGAGTTGNGGAAACCCCCAAAAATCTCAGCTAGAATGAATTTTTGGGATAAATAGTGAGGACGGGTCTCAGCATTTTTCACGGCTCATCCAATGGTAGCCTTGATCTTGAAGTCAAGGTTAAAGTTCAAGGTCATACCAAGATCAAGTCGGTTTTTCTTTAACGTCGACCTTCCTTATTGATACCGGAAATAGAGAGAAAATTCTACATCTGAATATGGCATTCACCGTTACCTCAACAGGTGACAGGTCACTAAAAAAATTGTGAGTCCCTGCTATTCCATCGTTGAAAATAAAAAATGACAGTCGGAATAATAACTTGACCTCTATATGACCTTGACCATTGATCTTAACGTCACGTTTAAGATCATCATAATAGAATAGAATTCTACGCTCTCTTATTTTTAGCGTCGAAATGATAGGTTGCTACTCCAAAAATCGATAAGACCTTGACATGTACTTTCGACCTTGAGCTCAAGATCAAGGTCACTAAGGAGTACCATCAGGTATCTACTCAAAGCCTGTCACTCCCTCTGATTCCGTAGGTAAAAATAAAAAATTACAGTAACAATCAACATTTGACCTTGAACCTTGAGTTCACGGTCAATGTCATATTCGGATGCAGAATTTTCTGCTCTTTCCATTTCCGGGGTCGAAAAGGATGATCGCGATTTAAAAAAACTGACCTGATTTTGATATGACCTTAAACCTTGACCTTGATTTTTGGGGGTTTCCATACTTTTGACTAACCCTGTATAGTGATGTATATTTTGTATTTCCTATTTGTCTGCTTTTCTCAATATGAAATTTTTTGCTGTTACTTTGAAAAGGTTTTCTTTATAAATGTACAGGGTGATTTCACTTTAAAAACAGAAACTACAGGAATAGATTAATTCCCAAAAAATAAGTAAAGAAGTTTGCAATATAAACTTTTTTCCTGGAGAATGCGGTATTCGAGACACAAAGTGTTAAAGTTTACAAAAAAAAATCTGTCATATATTTGTAATGCGCTGACGGAATTGAATGAAAATGATTACAATAATATATTCACTCAATTATATCTTTTATTGAATGTAATATTAACCACGTGACTTTAACCGACCGCGTTGGTACCACATTCCAAGAGTTAGATGCATGGGCATTCAGATATAATGCTTACATAAGAATCAGACTTCATTGTTTGGAATCACATGCGACTGATTGTTGGAAACTAGAACTAGAAAGCTATTTTTTCTAAAATTAGCAAAAAAACTCAAAGTAATTTTTTCATTAATATCAGCAGCTTTTAACATATAAATAACCAGCTTTTTTCCGTTGTCAATTATAAATTTATAAATTTAGACATTAATTATTTAAAACTGATAAATTTCAGATACTCGACAACAAGTATTGTACAAAAAGAGTCCCTTTGTAATAAATAAAAGTCTAATAACAATCTAATGATCTCATGGTCATCCGATACCGAGATAGGTACTCAAAAAAATTACAATAAAAAATCTTGTAATGTAACAGAGAATTGCGAGCCGCTTTTTCTCAGGCCCGGAGGGTCCGACCAGCCTCCTAGATGGTCCCGCAGCCTTCTGCGGACCAGATGGCCCGACGGTGTACCCTGACCGTTTTTTTTTAAGCCGGGTTTTTTATGCGAGCCGCCACCCCACGTTTTCACGCACACACACACAGGAAAGGGGCAGATTTTTTAAGGAACCCTACACGGAGTTCCGCTCGCCTAGGCCTAGACTAATTCCACGGACAAAAACTTTTTTACCTGGACAATAAGTTCGCAATTGGCGAAAGGAGGAGGACGGCGATAAGGGGAAAGATAGCTCCAGACGGAGACGGCGAGCCGTTTGAAAAAAGCGGTGCACATGTGCCTCTCAGTGTCTTCTTACGTGGGAACGTGGGATAAAAAATTCCGATCGGACTCTGTTGGTCGGCGAGATGTGCAAGTAGAGCCGCTGGAGCGATCCGTTGTTGTGGATTTTACTGTTCAGTCAATATTTGCAGACCGGTGCATTTTTTTTCGATCGGGGGTCAATTGGGTTTTTTAGTTCTCACGATCTAATCTAAGGGTGACTGCAAGAGTAACAGCACTGTTTCCGAAAAAAAGTTGTTCTGGAACTAGGGATAGTTTGTGTGACAAAAAATTGATAGCGTTATTTTTAATAGCTGTTTCAAATTCTAAAAATGTTTCTAACATTCTCACCAAATAAAGTCATATATTATTTTATTATTATAAAAAGCGATGCTTACAATGCAGAAACGATATAGCTACGCCAACTTGCTGACATTCGTATTGATCTTTGTCAAAGTGCCGTTATACCTGTAAGAAATAGGAGTAGGAGGCAGATCCTTTGAAAATTTGTAACATTATTTGATGATTTCAATATACCATGAACATGTACGTTATTTTGTGCCAAGTAATACTATCTGGATAGATCTGTTTTATTTTATTATAATATACAGGCTGTTACAAATTCGCTTCTCACTACAGGGATCTCGGAAACAGTAAGAGATACGAAGTAGCTTAAATGGCGGCAAAGTTGCATGATCAGGGGAACAACATTATGCCTCTAAAAAATCAAAGCTAACATAATTAGTTTTCCAAATATGTATTTGAAAAAAAACGAAATTTTGGAAATCATTTCAGCCTTGTTTGAGGTGATATTGCCCTGTATCGAATGACATAATATCATTTTTTTTATATGTAACATTTCGTCTTTCCAGAATCATAATCAACTTCATTTTTTTAAATACAACCCTGGAAATTTTATTACATTTTTTGCAAGCCTTCATGACCCCCCAATACTGTACTGCTTCAGACCGAATTAGATTCAGACGTATTGTCTCGAAAAATTCATCTTCAATGTATTCGTTCCAAATTTATCTAATTTCTACGTTTATTGAATTATCGTACACCATAAGTGTCGTTACACCCTATGAAATTCACCTAGTTATTTAAACTATTAAAATCACATGTGACAATAAAACATTATTCGAGTTTTACTTTTTAATCTCCCTCACCTGTGGTCATACATAATTCTATAAGTTGTTGCGTCAAAATTAAAACATAACAATTTTAATTTCATTATGACTAATTAATTCTTAAAATTCATATGAACAAGCAAACCTCCAAATGAATATTATACTTTAAAAAATTACAGTAAATGTGTTTTCGTTTTGTCAAATGTTGAAAATGAAAATAAACATAATATGATTGGAATTTATTATACCTGTAACCGCAACTGTGGAAGAGCATGTCAGATGTATTTGTATGAATAGAGTGTAGGATAATTCAAGAAACATAGAACTCTAAAAAAAAAATAGATAAATTTGGAAGGAATACATTGAAGATTAATATTTCTAGACAAAACGTCTGAATCTGATTCGGGCTGAGGCAGTACAGTATTGAAAGTCATGAAGGCTTGCAAAAATGTAATTAAATTCCATGGTTGTATTTAAAAAAATAAATTTGATGATGGTCCTGGAGAGATGAAATGTTACATATAAAAATTGATTATGCCATTCGATAGAGGGCAAAAAGTTGCCATGAGAAACTGTTCTTATTTTTTCAATAGCACATCAAACAAGGCTGAAATTAAAAAAAAACGAATTTCCAAAATTTCGGTTTTTTCAAATAAGTATTTCGAAAATTAATCCTGTTAGCGTTGATTTTTAGAGGCAAAATATTGGTCCCCTGATTATGCTACTTCGTATCTCTTACCGTTTCCGAGATCCCTGTAGTGAGAAGCGAATTTGTAACAGCCTGTATATGACTTATTTAGTTATTTCCTTGTATACCAAACACAATAATATGACTTCGTATGATAACAGATTTAACTAAATTTAAAAAATTTAATTTCCTTATTCATTTCTTTAAAATAACATAGAGCTTAAAACATTATTTACGTATTTTTAAACAATAGTACATTATATTACAAATAACATGTCCCAATATGCTTTTATAATTTTTGACTCAGAAAACTCAACACATAGAGTCCTGAGAATATCGTAGTGAAAGCCATGAAGTGTAATAGTGATCCAGATCAAAAAAGAAGGAAATACTTAAAAGAATATTTCAAAAAAAGATATTAGAAAACTGTTGATTCAAACTTTGTTTATAATTGTTCATGCCATATGTATACAAAAAAAATAATTATAATTCCTTTAAATGTTAATAAAGCTAAATAACCCAATCTCTGTATTTCTTGAGATCTATTGGGTAGATATCAAGTTTCGTCCATATTATTTGTATAGGTAGACCTATATACATAGATATAAAAGAAACAGTTCCAAATAACAACCGTTTAGTCAATATTTGAACACCACTGCAGTTTTTTTTTCTCCATAAGTCATTAGATCCCCTCAAAAAGAAGTTTCTCACGACGTACTATATAGGCAGGTTTGAGAATCTAACGGGACTATTACTTACAGAATACTCTTTAAATTAAGACTATATTATTGATTATTTTTTGATACAGTCATAGATGCAAATCAAAATATTATTATAGTGACCTACCTAGTTGGAAATATGTTGTTTTATAGTAATAACTTTTAACGCAATAGAATAAAACAATGTGGTAAATTCGTAAAAAAGGACACAAAATTCATAATAATTACATCAAGTTCGAAGTTATAATGCGATTTAATTTTGATACTCTATTCTGTTTAAAGTGAATTGAATAATCTTTAATTAAAATAAAAGTACTAATTCAAACCTGTTGCTGTTCGGCAAAAACCACTCGAGCTATTCGCGTTCTCGTTGCCTGAGAAAAAGTTTTGCAAAATCTGTCAAATTGTTTTCAATTTATTCTCACTCTCTTGCGATATTACTACTGATAATAAAAGTTTTTTTGTTACTCCCTAGTTTTCAACTAGGAATCATACATTTCTCGCACTTTTTTACATCCTGCAAGGAAAAAGAAACTTGTTCCAATATGTCAACTAAAAGAAAGAGATATACTTGCATTTATTGGCAATTTTTGCCATTATCTCGAATATTCCTTCAAATTTTTGAGATGCCAATCCGCATATACCTTTCTACAACTGTGTGGAATGCAACTGACAAATTGCTTTTCCGACAAATCGTTCTAGGAAGTGGAACAGTTAATTAAACATTTTACATATCGAAAACTTTAATTTCCTATGTTGTCATCGAGACCGTTGCCCGACTATTAATTACAATTTTTGACAAACAATTAGGGAACACATTGAAGCCTGTCTACATATGGACAACAGAGATCATATTATGAAAATAAACAAAATACTGAAAGGACAATATCACACTAATCGTTTTCAACGGACATATGTCCCAATGCACGAATTCCATTCAAGACATTTTGAATATTTTAAAACTTCTTAAATTTAAGTATTAGCCAATGCGTGTGGAATGAATGAAAATAAAAGCGCTCGATTTTCAAAAGGGTGCATCCTGTTTTAAGTGATGTTTTTTGTGTCAACCCCTTAAAAATTTAGGGATGAGTGTGTTAGAAATTTTAAACGAAACCCCTTATCTTGTAGGACTATTATATGTTTGCTGCGCCTCAAATTTTTATTCTCAACTTTCCAAGGATAATAATTCATAACAAGATTTTTTTAAAATGTGAGTAGGTTTTTAATATTTGTAACACATATTATATATAAAAGGATATGGTTTTATTACGGAGTGGTTATTTTTCCAGTACTAACAACGCAAATTTTCTTCCAATTTTATGTTTATTTTCGTGAGAATGCTACGCTCCAATTTATATACACTTTCTTGTAAAACAACACGTGTTCAGGATATACGAACACTTGAGTATTTATCATTTGGTACCGGGTATTCCACATTTTTTTTTCTTTTAATTTAACATGACGACAATGCTTACTGTATTTTACGCAGTACAAAAAAAATCATTGAACTCTAATATCATTTGATTTCTATATAAGGAAAAAGAATTCGTCAATTTAAAAAATATTAAGTTATTAACAAGTGGTAATAGTTGTATGGATGTATCTATCTACCATACCATCTGTTGCTGGCGTTGGTGGTTAAAAATAAAAAAGGGGATTGCCTAATCATCAACCCTTAGATTCGGCGCCGACAGATGTACAATTGCCTTAAATAATAATTGTAGGAATGATGATGAAGAAACAAGGTAAACAGGTGGGTTAATATACTCATTTTTCTAAAAATATTGAATCAATCTTTTAATACAAGGTTAGGCAAAACTTATTCGCTGTTTTCAAGATTTTGTCTCAAAAACTAAGTCTTCTGAAACAAAACTTATGGAACCTGTCGATGTCTTTGTCGATATAGCATCCATTCTTGTAATTTCAAAATTTAAAGTGAAAATATCAGTACTATGAACCACAAAATGGGTCAAAACGTCTTTATAAAATCACTTCGAACAGCTGAGCGTTGGGCGCGAATTATAAATGCTATCTAAGAGGTAGAGTCAATAAAGAAGTATCGGATTGTTTCTTAAGATCACAAAAGACCCAACCAGGCTTCTAATATACTCCCAACTGAATGCGAAACGTAATTCCACCCTGAAACCACCATTATGCGAGCCTGTGAGAAACTGGCAGCTTAAAAAAGCGAAAAAAAATACCTGAGACTGGTCACTTTTGTCCGGGTCCAGATTTTTTATACCTTCGAATCCGAGATTAGATCGAAGTTTACAGTTAGGCGATATCTGATACCACCCCGAGTCCCATATAATGGCATTTAGATTCTTTCTCCCGATTCTATAGTTTTGCTCAAGTGCATAATAAGGGACAGCACAATGAGGGGCTTTGTGCGACTGCTTTAATTGTAAACAAAATTGACGTGTGTTAAGGTCAATTCTGAAGTCTGACGGGAGCTGTATGGGCCTGGAAGCTGGGCACTGGGCAATTTTCTGCAGGACAATGGGGACCCAATGGGTTGTTCGATAGGAATCTTTGCAGGGCAGGTTTTGATCGATGTGAAAGGTTGAGAAATCAAAGCGGGATTGAATGAACAATTAAGATTTTATGGCCTTTATTTAACTTAATTTTTATAACGCATTTTTGTCGCGTTTAATGACTTAACAGCTTGCGTTCAAAATCTACTATCACCTATTCTAACGACTAAAATTCACATCGCATCGTATCCATAAACACTTGTTTGTGTATCGTGATAGAAGTATCAGATTCATCTGACATGATACTAATCCGATTACTAATAAAAAACGACAACACAATTAACAACCGCCTCGTAAAGCTGCTACTTTGCAGCGAAAATAATAAAATAAGAGCAAAACGCCGCACTCTTTTCATTCATAATCGCTCGGAGCCAGCCAAGTAAATTGTGTGCTCGTTTTATCTTTGCGTCACATCGAAATTTGAACTGAGCCGCTGGCGTTAAGAAACCATTGGCGTACGCCAGAAATAGAACGAATACAACTGAGTTATATTAAGAGTAATATTTGCACACCTTTGTTTCATGGTGCACCCTTTAGGGAGGGGGAGAAGGAAGTGTGTAGAGGGTAAAGGGGACGAAGGGGCAGGGCTCCCCCTCTAGAATCTAGAGTGAGAGTACCGAACATTCTAGAGTCAAGATGTTCGGTACTAGTTTAGTAAAGGTACAAGAGTGGATACAGTCTGGGCTTTTATCAACAATTCCTGTACTTCTTCCTCCCGCTCATGCTTCGTTTTTTATGTTACTTTATAGTTTAGTTAGTACCCAGAGACTTTCGAATAGAAAAACAAACTTGGACAGTTGGGCAGAAATATACAGGGTGATCCACAAGTCATCCAAAAAAATTTGGGCATAGTCATGAAGAATGGGGTCAATATCGCAAAAAAGATTACACAGTCACACAAAATAAAACAAGTGGGCTGATCTGAAGACCCCACCAGGCTATCTATACATGTTTTGATACCCTGAATCCGAATCCATCATTATTTTTACCACAATACCCACAGGATTTGAGTAAATCCCTAAAAATCCGACTAATGGTCATTAGCAATGTCTTGAAAAATAAATATTTGGACCTGATAAGGCCTTAATCTTATGTGTTTTAATGTGCTAAACACTAATTAATCTTGCTGGCCCTCCATAATCGAGAAAATCACTTATATCGAAATTTGCACTGAACGAATAGAATTTGGACCAGCCTCAGTTTTACAATTTAAAATTATGTGATCTTGAATAGGAAAATTCAAGCTCAAAACTATTTCTTACGTTAAATCTTTATCGTCGGCTTTTTCAATCCCCTTCATTCCTTTTGGAACCCTCTCATCGGCCGCCTATGGCCCGTTCCACAGAACCAGTTTACTGCAACTCGGGTGAGCTACTTGAATTAACTTCCCTCATCGCTATCGCCCAGCGGAGTAATGGGTCGGCGGCATTTAAAAAATCGCGGAACATCCTCTTCGCGCAGCTGGTTCAGTGGGTCGTAGTAGGCACGGAGTTTTCCGGTTTGCATCAAGAGCTCCGGTCTCGAGGCGAGGTATTCGGAGGTGGCTGTCGGAGACTTAATTATTGTTTGCTAACGCGGAAACTTATTTTTTTTAGAAGGTAATTAATAGGAGGCGTTTGCGAGGTTTCCGAGAGTGTGGCGCAGAATGAAATATTGTTTCATGATGAACACCAAGTTAGGAAATTTAGCACCAAATACAGAGAAGAGGAATTTGAAGTGCCTAATTTTTGTTATTGTTATATATGAATGAAGAATTACATAAAAAGTTATAGAGTTCAGACAAGCAGAATTTGAAATAATGGTTAAAAAACTCTGGGTGGTTCGTTTGGGTTACGTATTTGTGAGTTCAATCCCAGTAAAAATTTCCATTTCTAGTAAATTTTCAAAAATTTACATATTAATACCCTACATGCGTTGGAAAATTTAGTTTTCACATTAGTTTACTTATAGAGCACTTAAACATCGACAGAGTACAAAGTACGTAAAATTCGAAGCAGAAAGGTCCAACCAACACAATGACACCAAAATCACACCGATCGGACCACACCTGCGCCCAGCGATCGCGACCAAACACTTGTTACGCTTTAAAAGTTTAACCTCCCCTATACTCATATATATTTTCCTAACATCTATCGTTGCACTACCGATTCCTTAAAAAAATAACTTCAACGCTCTGTATCTTGAAAACAATACACCATAGATTTATCTGTTATTCCTAGAACATATGGTACGTTTTTATGAAATACCCTGTATGTAGAAGTAGCATTTTTACTGTTATTCTCTGGACAAAACCTCAAGAAATCTAGTACCGCCTTGTGCAAATCTAAAGCTTCAGTTCCGGGATGACCTTCTCATAGTCTGATCCGAGGAAATTCGATCTGACAAGCGGGCGGACGGATGTACTTTGTCCACATCCATGCTACAACCTATATCCGGTCAAATTTTAGGAGTAACTCGATCAGCTTGTATACAAATAAAGGACAATGGGTAATCGAACGCTTACTATTTGGATATCATCGCTGTGAGACACCTTACAATAGTCAAGTGCAGTTCATTGGTCGTCGGTCAATACGATGTCGATATTTTAGGAGTCTTTATGTTAACTATATTTGGAATTGGTCATTGATCTAAGATGTATTAAGAGAGATTTATAAATGGATGACAAATAATGAATTTTAATCACCTCAGTTTTCTATTGACACATCACTTTATCTAAGTACTTTAAATATAATGGAAAAAACATCCGACTATTTCTACTTTCACAAAAAATTGAATAGTTTACTTATATTATGTTTGTATGCATTTTATCCGCTATATTTCAGAAAGCTGTACAACTTATTTTGAGTTTTAACAGATTCTGAAAAATACCTACAAATGTTGCTAGACTCCTGAAACTAAAAAATCCAGAAACATATATTCTACATACATACATACATATACATACTTTTTTGTAGAAGTTGTCAAAGAATGGAGGAATTAGATGAAAACAATAAGTAGTACTTTTTATTCTATTACGGCAAATGTTCAAAGTAGTCCCTATTAACAATTGCACAATGCTCAATTCGGTGTTCTATTTCCAACTTCTTCTCTGATACGATTATTCACTCCTTCAATAGTGTCTGGTCTGTTCACATACAGAAAAAATCAAGTGAGGTTAAGTCAGGGAAGCGTGGTGGCCATTCAAGCAGCCTTCTTCTGCATATCCATCGATTTGGGACAACTTCATTAAGGTAATTTCTTACATCGAGGCGAAAATGTGCCCTCTTGTTGGAACCAGACATCACCAGCAGGCATCGTGCTCATTAGGGTTAGGAAAAATTAATTCCAAGGCTGGAATCAGCTGAAAACACAAAAAAAAAACAAATAAATGTTGCCTGTCAAATTGCTCTCAAAAAAATAAGCTCCCAATATGCGATTTCCTAGTATTCCAGTCCAAACATTCACTTTTTCCTACCGTTGTTACCGTTGTGTATGATTTTCGTGCATCTTATGCGGATTTTCTGGGTCCAAAACCTAGTATTTTGCCTGTTCACGTTTCCGTTTAAGCAAAAAGTTGCTTCGTCAGTGAAAATTGTGATTTTTTAAGTTGGGTGTCTTTCAAATAAATTTCTAATTTCCTCGCAAAACTGAACTGAATGGTCATTTTCGCTTACCGTTCTTCACATTCCTGATCCAGCTAAATCTTTTATACCTCCGGTTTCTTCAAATTTTTTGAATACTTTACTTATTGTAGCTCAACTAATTCTCTGGTCTGGACACTTATGGTGAAATAAGTCACATACCTCCTGTTGACTACGGATTTTATCTCCGCATCCAATCATAATTAAAATTTAAATTCTCTGTTTTTCGCTTAAACCGGTAACCATTTTTCAAAATGATTTAATAACGAATGAATTTGAATTGACCTGTTTCAGGTTTCATTTTGGGACACTGTATAAATAAAATAAGTGTTCGAGTAAGGTAGTTGGTTCTTGGAATATTAATTATTCAACTTTCCTATCTAGGTACTAGAAATAATGACTTTATTTAAATCACAATTAATTTCATTGTGTGAATCTGTTTAAAATAAAAATATTGACATTTCTATTATTTTAATCCTTTTCCAGGATTTGCGTTTGGACTTCCATCAAAGCTTCAAACAAGATAGGAGAGCTATGTGTAACTTCACAATTTTCAGCCATCCGCCAGTCTAAACCCATCAATCCAAGACGCCTGGCCGGATGTGCCTTTCTTAACGAGATTACACGAGATTCGTAGACGATTCGACACACGTTTAGACACGGTGGCTAAGCGACTAAGCATATTTTCAGATAGGACCGACTTGTTTACTTGAATCGGCTGGATGTGTCACATTTGCGATGATTTCCATACTTTCACGCAACGGGCACAATGCGGGCCAGCTTATGACGAATGGTCCATCCATCACCAGGGGGTTGCTGACCACGCTCGTTCCCAGGGTTGGATTAAGGCGGTGCGAGGGGTGCCGGTTCAGATAAAGATTACGCTATTTTTGACTGACAGACAACACAATATTAAGACAAATAAAAATATTAATAATTAATATAGCCCAATTCTTGGTCATTGTAAAGACAGTACCTATATCAAAATTTCAAAAATAAAAAATTTTAAGATATATATTTCAAAATTCGAAAATTTTTTCTAAAAAATCTTACCAAATGATACCAGAAATTGAGGTATACAAATGATATCTAACTCCACAGGCAAGATACCTAACTGCTGATACCGAGGGAAATAATTATTCCATGGGCGACTTGATCCAATTGTATCTCATTGTTTCTGAGATATGCGGGAGTTAAATGTTTCAAAAAAAATTATAACTAAATATCTTCTGAACAAATAAATACATGTTGGGACAAGTTTCAAATCAGACTTGATACGTAGATATAAATTATGCTGGTTAGATTTTCTTCATATATTATATGCCGCTGAAAAATAAATATTTTTCTTACCATTTTCACCGAATATAACTATAAAAAAATAACACCTACATAAAAAAGAACAATATAGTAAGAGATTATTATTTTATTTTCTTATGTTAGTTATAATAAATGTGTTTTTCTAATTACGGATTTGTTTTATCGTAAAAAAAATGTTATTGATTGTCTCCTCGAAGATGATTAACAGGTATTTTAAAATAATATTGTATCAAAGTATTAAAAAAGAATTAAAGGGCAGATAAATATCTTTTTTTCTTAAACTACCACTTGAAATTACAAAAATGCATATCATCATTTAATTCTCTTTAAATCATATCTTATATTAAAGAGATTAAAAAATAATTCAGAAAATGTTCGTGTTAGAAAGGTTATTTAGATAAGGAGGAATGAATGAAACCTTCCGGATTGTCTCCAACATACTTTTTGGACACAATAAAAATTATTACTTGATTTTAAGAAATATTTTGTATCGGTTTACTTAATAATATTTTGCCACAGTTGACAAAATTGACCCTGATCCGTTGTCGCCATTCTCTGGGAGAATCTGTTGAAATAACACTTTTGGAAGAAGATAATTTTGAATGCACATTAATTTTGTCGACTTTTAAATTTTTATACACAGTGCCATTATGAATCGCTTACATTTAGATATCTTGTACATTTTTTATTTTTTCATTCGTTCGTGGTTTATTGCTTAACCACATGTGCAGGAAAGAAAAAGCTGTAAACGATATAGATCTATTTTACACCAAAACAACTTACCTGGCGATAATAGATCTAATTTAACAGTTAGTACCGGCAGTACGGCCCTGCGCTTGCAGCCGTTCATGAGTTGCATATTTTTTTCAACAGAATTACATTTCGTTGCGTCTCGGACATTCCATAGAAGTGTCACTTAGAAATATTATAAATGGTCCAATTCTGTTCTGCGCACAATGATAATCGGTCACATATTTTCGAAACACGATACTTTTCAACAGTAGTTACAGCGGTGGCAGGGGTGCCGGCCGATCTCTATCGGCGAGGGTTATTCGATATTTTCCAATATTTTCAATACTAGCGTAAGAGGGAGTGTAAATAGTGGCGTTGTCTGTTGTTAGATAACTATGTTGACGCTGCTACCACCTCTTTCAAATGATCAAGATAAAAATTCTCAACATCTAGAAAATGTCACAAATGTACAGGGTAATTTACACAATTCAAGATTTATGTTGGATTATCATGTCGCGAGTGCAACCACCATTTACTGTTTTTTCACTTTCGAAGAATAATGGTCTGATGATGCCACCAGCCCAAAATCCACAGTAAATAGTGACACTCGTGGATTTTCTGAACCCCAAATTCGACAATTCTTAACGACAGTGCCGAATTGATGTTCCTGGACTCTCAGCAACACTCTCACGAATGCTTCGATGTCTTGTGTTGAACGACTTACTGAAGGACGGTCAGAGTGTTTAAGATCACTAATTGATCCAGTCTCCCTGAATTTTTCAATTCGTCTCCTCACAGTTGATGAAGTTAAATCACTATTCCGACCATATTTTGTACGAAAATGGGAACTTGTAGCTGCCAGCCCTGCATTATTTTTAAAATATTAGTCAACAATGAAAACGCGTTGTCATTTCATGCGCTTCATTTGTAATAAATCTGAACTGTTTGCTGCCACATTGTCTTTTTTTTTGTTGGCAATACTTTACTATACGAATGGCGCAAAATCAAATTTTGCGTAAATTTAGGGACACCCGATATTAACAAAAACTAATCTCACGGAGATACAGTCAGTTTATACTCGCTTG
This sequence comes from Anoplophora glabripennis, assembly GCF_000390285.2. Lineage (NCBI taxonomy): Eukaryota > Metazoa > Arthropoda > Insecta > Coleoptera > Cerambycidae > Anoplophora > Anoplophora glabripennis. Next base: position 2,824,824 of record NW_019416749.1, on the reverse strand, counting down.
TGTTTACCAAATGACTAGACATCATAATTGAAAGACGCTTACAGAAGGCAGTAAATTATACAAAGATATGGACAAAACCGCTTATCTAAATAATAAATTTCTACAAAAAAAAAATCTGAATTTAATTGACAACAAAACATGTACAGTTAATTGAATTCTAACGCCTAATCGGTTATACACATTGGAGAAATACCAGAGATGCCTTTTGCTGGACATAGAAGTACTTACTATTAAATCCCCAGTAATTACGCGAAAATAATCGAATATAAACGGTTGAAGTGAAGTTTATTTTCCAAGTTTTAAAATGATTTACTGCTCAAATATAACTGCATTTTCTCTCTACCACACAAAACTAAAACCATTAATCTGTGGAACATGTGATTCGCGCAAAATAATGATTGAAAAGTTTTTGTTGTGTAGTAATTAGAACGATGATATGATTTATTTAATTCATAATGTAAACAGTAGCGGCGCGAGACGTGTTGAGAATTACATACGTAGATTATTCTCCAAAATATAATTATAAGGTCACGACATTTACCCTGTAATATTTTTTGTATGATGACTAGGCTTAGTGCGGCGCGGAGATTAACAGGACCGTAGTCAGATTACGAATGAAAATATTAATATGTTTTCAGAAAATATGTCGCAACATAATACTATTACCAAAAAGCAAGGCTAAGTAGAGGATAAAATAGCTGTATAAATTTAATTGACACCATTTACCCGATAAACCTTAGTGTTGAGACAAGGCTTCCGTGGCATATTGGAAGGAGTTAAAACATATTACTACGTGCTTTCTTTAGTGTAATAATCACTTAATATTAACTTGTGTAGGGAAAATGACCGTTCAACGTCTACTGTTGACATCGGACAGTATGTGAAATTGTTGAGGCATGAACTATATATTAATATATTTGCTGGTAACTCCTGACATATACCAGATAAAACTTTACTTATGTTATCCAAAATGGTGTATCCTGGATTTTTTCCAACGCTCTTGCATATTTTCTTTTATCGTTCTACTGACTGGGCGTATATTATTGGCATCGTATTTATATTTTTTTGTACCTCATCCATTGTTCATTTAAGGATAGTCCATGAGATTCCAATTTACGGAATTACGGGACTTGGGGTTCTCTAGTTTGTTTAATTGAATATTGCTTGAAAGAAAGGCGTCTGTAAGTTCATAGAAAAATACCGAGTCTTCAGCGCTGAACGAGGCATGGCTCTTCAAATGTCTTGTCACTTTAGTTTTGTAACAAGAATTTATAATGTGTTCACACACAGTACAAAACAGGTCATTTCCTTTAATAAGTATGTCCCTGTAACCTTCGGGATCACTGTCAAACCACATATGAAATAATTTCCGTCTATTTATTTTCATTTTCGGCATTTTACTTGACTTTTCCTCCCGACTAATAGTTGTTAATGTAAATTATGTTAATATTTATAAATAGTTAATTAAATTACACACGGCGAATACAATTTACAGCAGACGTAGAAAAGAGCTTCCATAACTGAATAGTTCAAAACGCGAGTCAGCTGTGAAGGCCACCGACCCCCACGCCGGCTCTGTTAGACTCTACACGTGTACTAAGCCTAAGCACTGACATTTGGAAATTTCAGAAGTGTAACACTAAAACGAATGTATGTTACATATTGAGGAAGGAGGAAGGAACAACCAACCAGATAAATTTCTCATAAGATTGAATGTACAATAGACATAAGTTACTGGGCTGTTTATGCAGTAAAAAATAATATTTAACTAAACTAACTTTAACTTGTTTTATTCAGGAAGCTACAAGTCTACTAATTACGTTTGCAACCACCTTAATTCATTGATCTAACGCAACTATTTAACCGAATCGATTTAGAAAGAAAAAAATACGTGTTTCATTGAAATATAACCATACTACGAACACAATTTGTTTTGATTCCAACACGCACATATATGGTTAATTTAACAACGATTCGTTCTAGACGCAAGAATAAGATTAGCAAAGCGAGACGCAATTTCAATCATTTTAAGCCGGTAAATGACTGAAAACAAATGCTGGATGTTAGCCACGTTCCCCATTTCATTTCCTCATCTGTATCCTGGTCATTCATGCATACTCGAAATATTTTAGAACGAGTCTTCAATGGATTTTCTCAAGGATAGTTCTTTAAACGCATCGACCGTCATGGTGTGTTTCAATGGTGATACTCAAAGTTCAGTTTAAAAAGTTTCCCAGGAACATAATATCAATTATTTAATTACGACTGACTAAAATAGGTATAAGTTAAATTTTGAATTACTTTTTAGGTTAATTTATAACTATTATTGAGTAATTTTGTACGGGGATGATGGAAATAGACAAAGACAACGCATGACAACCATAGAGTAGGGTGGGGCCACTCAATAACGAGGACATTTACTCCGATTTAGCTACAAGTGCACCAAATACAAGTTTATCTGGAGAATTTATTTAACGGGTACCTATATTTGCATGAAAGTACTCAGTCTAAGTTCAAATATTACCACGAATGAGTAAAATTGTCAATGTGCTCGATATTGAGTGAAATTGTATTCACTAATTTTACTCAATGGATTCAGTCTGTATCTGTATTGCTTTCACACACTCCGATTTTTTTTACAGTGTTCGCTAAACAAAAGGCCACTACTATTACTAGTACTAGTGACTACTCTTCAGATACGCCTAGACGATTCTCTTCATATCAAGGATATAATCCCAAAAAGAATAGAATGCAGGATTATTTTTAGCGCTTTCTCGGACTCACCTCTGGCAAAATATTCGGAATGAACGCAATTAGGCCTGCCTCTGGACATTCGTCATCCGCGTTGTCCGGCTATTTATAATGCCTCAAGGCGAGCGAAGAAAACGGCGAGCAGGAACGGCGTGTAATTCATGTTTTAATTGCCCCGACGGCCGCAGGTCGGGGCGGCGCGACGGCGACTGCGGATTCCTGGACGATGACTTTTCAACAGCGTGATATTTACTGCACTCGGACAAACCAGCGGCGCCCACTAGATCACAGTTCAAAATTGTTAAAATTCTAAGTCGCTCATCAATTCAAGGACATATAATGTCCGCAAGTAATGTTTGTTGTATCTGTAAATCATTTTAGCAAAAATTACTAAAAATGTCAACAATTTTTTTAAAACACTGACTAATATCCACTAACACCAAAAACTTCAACCGAGACTTAGAATTAAGAACGTCAAAAAGCGATGACAGTTAGGAATGACAGCAAGCACTGACATATCCGCGCGATAGTACGAATGTATGATTAATAATTACAGAATCGACGCGAAGTTAGAAATCTCATCTTCAAATGTAACAAATTTTGATACAATTTTACTCAGAACCGTATCAAGCTATGGTGGGGCCTGGGGCAAGCTCTTTGAAGGCCCCCAGTCTCGTAAGGCACAGGGCTATAGCTCTCGTAGCCGCCCCGTAGTTCTAGGACTGCTTTTACTAGAATGTATTTTTTAAACGTGTTGTTTTCACTGTAAACTCTTACATGTAAACCTCTACTTTAATAAAAAACGAACAACTGTATAGTAGTTCATACTTCAATTTCTTTACTATTTTGTTATTAATATTATTACATTGCGACTAATTTGTGGTGAATACGTACCTTATTGATAGTACTAACTTCGTTCAATATCTTTTTAGATCGTATAAACAATTAGACATTTCTTAGAGATCAAATCGGTCTTGTGGGTCATAAAATTATCCCTTCATAGGAAATAATTATTTAAAAAAATATCCTTTGTCTTGAATACGATGAACTTATGATAAAACACCTTTTATAATTTAGTATTTCCTAAGTAATATATCCTAACCATAATGCGAATAGTTTTGCAATTTATTTTTTTTTATTATTTATGAATGCCTTAAATTAAAATTTCAGTACCCGCCACTGTCAGAGATCCATGCGAAAATAGCCGCGGCAGCCGTCTGGTCAGTGTTACAGGATTATTGAACCTTTTGGCAATGAAAATGAGTCGTTTTGTGTGTACGTTTTAAAATTGGTTTGTTTTACATGAACTTGAGGCGCGAAACTAACACAGTCTTAAAATCTGTCTGCGAACTCGACATGTGCGCCTAATTTTTTAGTAATGGTATATTTAAGGAAATTCACTCCTTTTCCTGCTATGATTTTTCACATAACTATAAATCTGATCGTAAACCAACAATGGTTGCAATAAAAAACACTATAGCCATTCAATATAACATAAAATAAATAGTGAATAAAAGGAACTACTATTTTGTTTTACATTTTACGGAATAAAGTACACTTCAGGAACAGATTTGCTTGTATTTAAAATGAGGTTGGCATGGAGAAAATTCACATTTTATGTACGGTTTGTTCACAAAATTAAAAACTATGAAAATATCATAATACCTTTATTTTTACTCCTTCGAAAAAGTGATATTTTAGAACAGGGCGAATTTGTTTTGAGGTGGATGTTAGAGGGGGCAAGCAAATTTTTTCTGGATTACCTTCAGTATAACTCACATAATAAAAGTGTAGATCCCTAGATCTGGGCAAGGTCCGGCACATTTTCAAAACTGCAAAAATGTTTAAAAATTTTTTAAAAATACCTAGTATTTTACATATATCTTAGAACCTATGCATTTTGGAGAAATATTGAAGAGCAAAAAAATTTAGACTTGAATTTTGTACAATATACTGCAAGTTAAAAAAGTTTAAATTGATTACCGATGTTGCAAAATAGCAATAATTGCTGAAAAAAGCAAAAATTTTTGGATAACTTTTTAAAATATTTTAATTGCTCCGAAACATTTTAAGTTTGGTAAAAAAAAACACTTTAGAGTATAATAAAACAACACACCAAATTTCATTAAAATCGGTTATATAGTTTTCGCAAAATAATTTTTTGAAAAAAATTTGGAAAATTATTTTCGAATTTTCAAAATGTTGCACAGCCTTAAATAAAGCATCTAGATAAAAAAATTTCTCTTACAATCTATTGTGCAAAATTCAATTCTAAAACTTTTTTTTCTCTTCAATATTTTTCCAATATGCATAGGTTCCAAGATATAAGTAAAAGGCTCATATAAAATAGGAATTTTTTAAAATTTTTTAAACATTTTTGCAATCTTGAAAATGTTCCGGACCTCGCCCAGATCTAGGAATCTTCACTTTTATTATGCGAGTTGTACTGAAGGTATTCCAGCAAAAATTAGCTTGCCCCTCTTACATCCAACCGTCTTACAGGAAATAAAAAGGTAGGTCAGTGGTACATTTTCCAATTAATTGCAAGTGGATCTACAGACAAAAATCGAAACGTTTCGCTTCGTCGTCTGGTTCTAAAATGTGGTTGAAAACTGGTTTGCATGGTAGAATCTTATATTGTTCCAAAATTTTTTGTACGTGGTACTTTTGATCACGTGTGCTTTTATTTCCGCAAAATGTAAATTAATATTTTTGCATACAATAATAGACCACAATAATATAATTTTATACAAGGCATTTTTCCCGTGTAACCAATTTTTTTAGAAATAAATATCCTATACCTTAGAAGTATTAAATTTCCATGAAATCTCTTAAATTACACAAGTAGCACCTTATAAAGTTACTTCTAAATTAACATCTAAAGAAACAGTTGACACCCTAAAACAGTTCCAAATATATTCCCCCCGATACCGCCGTCGTAATTCTCCCTAAGAGGGTGACATTCCAAATTGATCTTAGTCGTCTTTCGCAGTTTCTTCTGACCAGTAGTGCGAAACTTAATTTGGGAATTATCTGCAGATAATAAAGTTGGGCCAACTTGGAAACTTACACACAAAGGTGGTGCTGGCGTATTGTATATTCTAGGCCTTAACTTTTCGGTAAAAATGGACAGCGAACTCGACTGAAATCCTGAAGCCACACTTTAAGTTAATTATTGGCGGGGGAGCTGAAGTTTTTAAATGGAGTTCCCGTGATGGGAACGGATTACTTCAAAGAGATAGGGGCGTGGAGGAAATCTACGGTTTGTCTCTCTTCAGCTACGACATATACAGGGTATTCCAATATTCTGTAAAAATTGAGCTACCACAGTTTCTTTCCGAATTGTTTCATAATTTTTAATGAAAGGAATCTTATACTTTTTGTCAAGCTATTTAAAAATATATTTTTTAATGTTTTTACTGGGTCTAAACGTGCTTTTACCAACAACGTTTTGAACTGAACTAAGATGAGACACTTTCGTTAAGTTATCAATCCGGTCCATGATTATCATAGATACATAGGTACTTATAGTTTAAGACCGCGAAATCGTCTTGTTCCCCTGTCATATCGCTACACTTTACGTTCTCCCGATGGTTCTAAGTTACGTCTCCTCCGCAGCGGGACGCTATCTAGATTCCGAAGTTTCATACCAAGAGAGACGATACGCTAGACCTGAAAGTTATTCGCAATTAAAAATCAGATACGAGAGGGCTTTCTCACAGCCGAACTGTGACCTACGCCTACAACGGTTACGTAAAATATATGCGACTGGGACTCTTCATGTTCCTCGCCAAGACGGTTATACAGGCTCCTTCAGATCAAACGTATGCGAGGCTCATTCCGGAGACCAGTAATTTATGAAAATATAGAAAACAATCAGTCACCACTTTTAATGTAGTCCGTTAGTAGGTAATGTAGGAAATACTGAGAAACACTATCCCAAATTTTGCATCGAGAATCTAAATATTTAGTCAGAATTACATAAATTATTTTATTGGAATTTTGATTCTCTCTATTTGGGCCATGATTTTCAGGGCATGAAGCAACACTACCAGTATCAAGAAAGCGTTGAAATCGTGACACTCACGTAGTAAAAATTTTAAAATGAAAAAAAACCTTGTGAAAAATTATCTGTAAGTATTAAGTATACAAAAGCGAAAAGCTTGAATGTCAAACTATCAAACTATAATTGATCATTAAGTGATATACTTTCATCAATTATATTTTTTCCAGAAACATACCCAAAATTTTTTCCTGTCTTCTTTTTAATAAACTTTTCTTAGAGAAATTTTTCTGTATTACTTCCCATTTAAAAATTATAAGCAATATCGTCCTAAAGAGTCTCAAAAGAAATACCACCTAAAAATCACATTAGCAGTGGAAGGATCAATTAATCGTTGGAAAATAATTGAATGTTCGTTGTTTAAAGTGCACAAATGTCACAAAATACTTAATACGAACGTCAAAAAATTCAAGAAGAGCTGTAGAGTTACCTATATCGAGAAAAGTATCCAGAGCGCTTCATTTCTGATCATAGAACCTACAAGATTGGAGGCGACCTTGCGACGAAATGAAGATGCATTTTCTGTTCGGAAAAATGAAATAATTGACCGAAGGGTAAGAAACAATGTTAATATAGCTAGACTGTTACAGCGTTTCGAACAAAATCCACGAAATTCTATACGGCAAGCTAGCCGGAAATTGAATTTGGATAAATCAGACGTTCAACGAATTTTAAAGACCAATGGGTTTCTAGACTACAAAATTCACAGTTTGGAGTATTTGCCTGAGAGTCACATTGAAAACAGACTTAATTTTATAGCTCAAATTGTAGTAAATGTAGAAACTGTTGATCAGAACCTTTTTCGCCACCTTTTTGGACGGACCAAAGACGGTTTGTCAGTAATGGTTTGCCCAACAGGTGCAATGAACACTACTTACTGGTTCATTGAAAATCCCCACATTGTAAATCCAGTGCAAAACCAATAGACCAGGTAAGTTAGACGATAAATCAGAAAATTCTGTGCCCGAAAACCTGTGCACACAAATTTCTACAACTTTTAGTCAATTTTTAGCACTCCAAGATGCACTTTATGCACCCGCAATGCAGTTTCGATCCAGCCACAAAGTGTAGTAGATAGACTTTTTTCCTGATATTTTTCCGAAGACAATGCCGAAAACCGCAACTCGATTGGTTCATCAGAAAAAAATCTCAGTATTCTGGGTGATTTTGGTTTAACTTGCCTGGACTACTAGGCCATTTTGGAGTAAATCTATGGTGCGGCATCATAAGGTAGGTATTTAATTGGGTCTTATTTTTATGAACATACATTGAATAAGAACTTTCCGCGCTTCTGGAGAATGTGTCTTTGCAGCTAAGGAGAAACCCTATGGTTCAGCACAACGAGGCTCCACCCCACAAGGCCAGGATTGTGCAGCAATATTTAGATAACACTTTCCCAGAAAAATGAATTGGGCTTAATGGGCCTATTCGGTGGCCCGAAAACACCCTCGATTTTTTTATGAGGGGTTTTAAAAAATAAGGTTTACAAAATGCCTTCGCGAGATATTAATCATTTGAAAGAAAAAATCACAAACATTTGCTACATTTTTTATGTTTAGTTATTGTTATCATCACCTTTTGTTTTAACTGTATTATCGAGTCTATCCTTTTGTTTATTCTTAATGACATTTATGCACTTTAAACAATGAACATTCAATTGTTTTGTAACGACTACATGATCCTTCCACCGCTAATGTGGTTTTTAGGTGGTATTTCTTTTGAGACTCTTTCAGACGATATTGTTTATAAAGGGGAAATAATACAGAAAAATTTCTCTAATAAAAGTTTATTAGAAAAAGAAAACTTTTTAACAGGAATAAAATTTGGGGTATGTTTCTGGAAAAAATATAATTGATGACGTCATTACCTGATAGTTTCTGTCAAACCCCAATGGCAATACTTTCGATTGAAAATGGAGCTTACCTCATCCCGTATCACATCACGTGTCCCAAATTTTATTTAAATTTTTTGTATCCTCACAGTAGGCGCATACTATCGAATTTGAGACATTTTTTTCTTGAAAATGGCTGAGTTCAAAATCCCTGTCATAAGGTTTATTTTGATGTATATTGCCTCCTATTATTTCAGTCAAACTATGACAACAGACTGTATATTAAAGTTAAACTTAAATGCAAGGAGAAACATTAGTGAATTCATCTCGTCGTATACGGCTGTGTATCCGTTTGATTCGAAGTATCCTGTATATTCTACCACCAGCGGACTTTCCATGTTCCTCTCGGAGCTGGTTACATCTATTTGTATTCAGCGTACCGGTAACGGTAACAATTAAAGCGGCAAATGCGGCATAGACCTCACGAGCCACGGCCTTATCAATGCTTCTTCGCACGACAAATTTTCACGTCGGCTACCATATTTACACAGTGTGTACGTCGCGGCACGTAGGCGGTCACTGCTGTTCGAATGGAAATTTGCTGGTTATTTCCCTGTTGTGCAAGCGATGCTTCGGCAGACGTTTTTACCATTGTACGAGACCGTCTTCAGTGGGGATCCGTCTCGAATAGAATAGGTATAATTGTTGTTGGTACCTGTCAGGTGTATTTGCAAATATACAGATCTGTCAGTCAAAAATAAAAACTTAGTGCATAATATTTTAAATGTGTGAATTTATTAAATGAAACTTTTAGGTCTGTTGTTTATAGTGAGTAATTTTAAAATGAATTGAAGTAATAAATGAAGTAATACCATCACACTGGAAACAATCCGCGTTCATAAGTAAGGAGCATCAGCTTCTTGCACCTGCGGGAAATACGTAAACAAACAATGAGGAATACTTCTCGCCTTCTATCCAACACTGACTTTTCTTCAGAATACGGAAAAGTATGACTTTTTTATGTAAGTCATTTTAGGTAAATGTTTTTTTTTTATTCTATAAATCGACCTAACATCCAAAAAGGATCAAAAAGGGGAAAATTGTGTTACATGTTAATTAACGGAAAAGATACTTTTCCATGTTTTTTACCAAATTCGGGAAAATTGCCTGGAATATATATGTTACAGAGTAAATACAAATTTTACAAAATACAATAAATTTTCTTGGTAATTTTACAAAATGCAGGATAACATAATTCTGCTCTGCTCTGCATATTACTGTTTATTTTCCAACTAAATACTATAATCTTAAATTTTGATAAAATACAGCAATTTAGATAGTAAGATCGAGTTTACGAAATACGTTTGCAAACACATTTCAATTTCACAAATCATCTAGTCAAATATTACATTGCGTTTCTTTTGCATTACATTACTTTCACCTAATATCACCAGCTTAAACAAAAAAACTGTCGCAGTAACTGATTTTTGAAAATTAAAAAAAAAATGTATTTGCTTTAAAGGAAACTACTATAGTAAATATATTTGAGAAATAACTATATATCCATTATTTGCATTGCTCAATATTTTTATCAAGCAAATTGTTGGCAAACTACTGAAAAACTATTTATTTACCTACTTTATTTTACTAGTATAAACATTATTATTTTATAGTTGTATTGTTATAATTAGACATCGGCACCTTTGTGACGACAATTAAATAAATAAACAGCAGCAATCTATGCCGTTCTACGCTCATAATACACAATGCTACTGACGGAATTGTTCACCGACATGCCAGACCGACAGGGCAGGCATTAGGGCGCCATTAGATACGTATGGAATAAATTGATCGATGCGAAAGTTCAGAGGCAGACATGTAAATGTTATTGGAAAATGACACGGATAATAGGATTACTACCACCATTAGTAAATATAGCATATTTTAAAAACTTCGTCTATTTTAGATATAGGCGTATGTGGCCTCGGTAAACGTCGAACGGTCATTTTCGTTTTTGAAATGGCGATCGCCGGAGACGATTGATCGCGGAACACTTAGGACAATTGTAAATTATTATCTGCAATCGCTTTCTTATGAGTAAAAAATTATTATTTTGTTAACTTTTGGATTACGTATTATTATTACGTACTACACCTAAGGTAAGAGGGTAAATTTTTGTTTGAATAGAAGTATATAAAAGAGAACCTGGCCTATAGCCAACCCTATACCACATTGCTGCCGCCCTAACATTTCCGATCTTAGTTATAATGAAAAGTCCGAAACTTTTTCGATAACATCATAACAGTTTCTTAATAAGCTTAATAATATTGAAAATATATAAAATTTTCTATTGTTTATAACAAATAAAATAAATTATTTCAAGTTATTTGCTCAATATTTGCTCAATTTTTTTAGTAAAATTTATATATTTTTTCGTTAAACAGAGAAGCTCTCCTTTATTGAATCTAAGAACTCGAGCTTCTAAGAAACTATAGTTTCGTTCTTTACATTCCAATCGAAATCACAAAGCCACCTTCAATATTTCTATGCAGAGCTAATCCCGGCCAAAATTGAAACCCACAAGAAATAGAATTTTAAATTGAAATAACACAGAAATTACTGATTTAATATTAATTCTTTCACCAGAGATTTAAAGAACAGGATATCGCAGATTATGTGGACAATCCCTCGGATTTATACAGGGTGTCCCGAAATTCATGCAACAAAATTTGGTCACAGATTCTTAAGACAAATTTAGGGGACCCGTATTTTTTATTTTTACCAAGTGGCCCCCTCTTTCGCAGTTACAGCCCCCTGAAGTCCGCCCCTAAGAATTATCTTTTTTTTATATATCAGAACCCTATTGTACGAGAATCACTAAATTTAGTACAGACGGGTTTTATGACATGTGGAATCTGATGGTGCTACGTTTTTTGGCCAAAAAAATTTGATCGCATATTTAAATTTCTTAAAAGTTATCAGTCCACTAGAAAGCCATTTTTAGAAATTTTTTGTCTCTATACTTTTTTCGTAAAACGCAATGTTTTCGAGAAAAATGTCAAAATGTGATCGAACGCATAACGTGATTCGCCATTTTCCTCAAAAACATTGCGTTTTACAAAACAAATATCAAGAGACAAAAAAAGTTTCTAACTAATAATTTAGAAAAACAAATCAAATTTGCGACCAAATTTTTCTGGTTCCAAAGAGAAGGGGGGCCAAGAAAAAGTTCTTAAGGGGGTTTCACGCCAAAAAGCGTAGCACTGTGAGATTCCACATGTCATAAAACCCCTGTATACCAAATTTAGTGATTTTTGTACAACATGGTTTTGCGATATAAAAAAGACTTCTTAGGGGCAGAATTCAGGGGGCTATAACTCCGAAAGAGGGGGCCAGTTGGCAAAAAGAAAAAATACGGGTCCCCTAAATTTGTCTTAAGAATCTATGACCAAATTTTTTTGCATGAGTTTCGGGATACCCTGTACAGGAGACGTTAAAATAGCATGACAAATTCCTATAAAAATTTTCCCTAGAGATTCAGATCCCTAAACGGCGCCCCTGAAAATCGATTTTTTTAAACTTTTAAAATACTTTGTTTAATTTAATTATTTTAGGAAAAAAAAACAAATGTAATTAAAAGCGGCATTTTTTAGATAGCCACAGAAGGAATGCAAATTTCATCGGTTTATTTCTCTTTACGGATGTAATAAAAATCATATTAAACAAAATTAGTTTTTTCTCGAGAACAGTTCATTTTATCGATATCATCCTTTTTTTAGATTAAGATTCAAGCTAACTAAAAATATTATTTTTGTGCCTTTATCGTAAAGGGAGTAAAAAAAATGACATTATTATGGCACAGCTAGTCCGTCCCTGGCATACCAAATAAGCCAAATTGTTTTCATGAGTCAATTTTTAAGTAAGTAATCTTATCTGTGTCCATCTTGTTAAAAAATACCTAATTAAATTACACAAAGTATTTTAAAAGTTATGTATTAAAAAAAATTGATTTTCAGGGGCGTTCTTTAGGGGCCTGTAACTCCGTAGGGGAGCTCTCTAGGGAAAATTTTTATAAGGACTTGTCATGTTATTTTAACGTCCCCTGTATAAATCCGAGAGATTGCCCACATATTCTGGGACACCCTGTATGTATGCCATTTCCATTTTCCTTGTAACTGAAGGAAACTGCTCCATCATAGTGAATGAAGAATTTTTAGCGAGAGACACCCATCCTTCTCGCTGATTTTTCCGCGTCTGTCCCCTCGAACGCGGAAGTTCCGTCGTCGACACGACGGACGCCCATCGGACACGCGAGACGTTCCGGTGGCCAGCGCCGACGTGCCCGAAATAATTGCGAGCGAGGCGCTAACCGGAAGCCGCGGCCACCACTCTGATCGGTCTCTGGCGGAACTCACGGAAAAATTGCTCCGTCACAGAATCGCGGACGTCGTGGCCCGCGTCGCGTGACACCACAGTTAAGTTATTGCGACAGATCGCCTCCTCGATTCGTTGCGTGTAGGCTTTCGCCGGGTTTCAATTATTGCCACAAGACGGGTAGAAATTTACGACACCGGGTATGGTTCGTTTAAGGCTAATACGAATTAAATTCGAAATAACTTAATCATATTACCTAGTTATAAAGGCATTTCAAAGGAAACAAATCAGAGAAATAATAGTTCTCTACAGGATGATTCATTAATACAGGTGCACACCTTAAGGACAGATTACTGACGTCAAATTGTGACAATTGAACTGAATATGTCTTCTTCGAATATAGGTTCTTTTCGTTTTACAAGACGTTACACTGTAGAAAAGTCGGTGTAGGAAAAGTTAAAGCAATAAAGATTCGCAGTTAATCCATTGAGTGAAATTATTGAGTACATTTTCACTCAATATTGGTCATTTTGATCATTTTACTCATTTGTGATTATATTTAAACTAAAACTGAGTACTTTCACTCAAATAAAGGTATTCCTTAAATAAATTCTCCACGTAAACTCGTATTTGGTGCATTTGTACCTAAATCAGAGTAAATGTCCTCATTACTGAGTGTTCCCACCCTTTATGATATCGTCCCATTAGGTTATCTCGTGACTGTGGCGTGGTGGATGGCAGTATAGCGTATGATGTGCTTTAGAGTTGGACAAGTATCGGTTTATCTGGTTATTCCAGTGAAAATTGTATTTAAATGCAGTGATTTAATTACATTAAGACAATATATTAAGTCTGGATTAATATTTGGTTAAAGAAACGGAGTTATTATCTATAATTACGTATTTGTAATTATAGGTTATGGCAATTTATTTATCCGATCGGTGAACCAATCGTAACCTAAATTAATGACTTTAAAACAAATCTGTGTTGAAACCACTCTGACTGTTTAGTAGTTTATAGCAACGATATTTAAATTAAAATTTCAAGAAAATATAAAGTGGTGCAAAACCACTCCAACCGTTAATAATATGGAAGCATTTATTAAGTAAATTGTACACATTAGTAGACCTAATTTCAAATAACACGGCTTTTGCCCAAAATTTATACAATAATTTAATAAATTACAATAAAGTTATTACAAAATAGCGACTTTCATCTCTTAACTTCAAGGGTTAATATATACTATCAAAAAAAGTAGATTTGAGACATTATTTTTACAATATCTCTCCTAATTTGTATGTTCATCATTTGCAGAACACGATGTATAGCATCTAATTAATTTCAACACAGTATATCCTAATTAATCATTTACGAGTGATTTATTTTTGCACTCAATATTTAGTTAATTAAAAACCAAGTCTAAGTAAAAAATGGCTCAATAATTGCTAAATTTAAATCATATTAGAGAAAAAGTCAACTCTAAATTGGTTTTATATACTCAGAATGAATCAAAAGTCACTCAATTATTTATAGTTCGTAGTTGCTCGGACGGATTTGAGTAAAACTCACTCATTTCTGATGCAATAGTTTCTCTCAGTTCTTAGTCCAGGCGGTATCTGTTTTGGGTTGGGTAAAACGCATATGATCGGAGATTTTTGTTTTAACGGCTTCTAAATAACATCAGAAATGATAATTTTTCTATGCAAATAAAAAAAACGTGGGCTTAATTGTTATTGCAAAAAAGTATTAAAAAATTCGCAAAAAAATTCTTTTTTTTCTTGGATTTCTCGTCGACAACTTAGCAACTATTCATTTTAGACAAAAATGGAAGAGGAAAAAAAGTTTTGTAATTAAATTTTGAACAAGATAGTGTAAGTTGCAATTCGACAAAATAATTATTCGGTACGATAGTTTTTGCATAATTGTTTAAATTTTTTATTTTTTTTAAATTAAACAATTTTCAAAATCAAATTTCACCGTAAAAAGAAGAGCTCTCAAGATTTAAAATAGTTTTTGAAAAATTCAAATCGGACGATTAGGTGAGCCGTGGTGATTGTTTAAACTTTTCCGCAATTTTCACGTATATAAACAACTGCAATAATTTAATGCTTTTTTCAATTTTTTTTTATTTTAAAATATGGTTTGAAAATACTCGGAAAGACGAGTATTTAAAAAAAACCTGATAATCCGCCCATTATTTTCGCAGTTATAGCCCGTTAAAGTTAACCCTTATTTACAGCAAAACTATAAGAGTATAAGGCTGTTTTTTGAACTAATAGGTTTATTATGCAAAAACTATCGAACCGAATTGGATGAAATTTGGTGTGATGATTCTATGCACTAAGAAGTTTAATTGGGAAAAGTATAAAGATCCTGGGTATTATTCAAGTGTCTGAAAAAAATTGACAAATAAACTAGCATTTTTTGCAATTTTTTAAATGATTTTTCCGATTTTTCCAATAATAATAATTATTTTTTCGAATTGCAACTAACTCTATCTTTTTCAAAATTTAATTACAAAACTTTTTTCCTCTTCCATTTTTGTCTGAAATGAATAGTTGCTAAGTTGTCGACGAGAAATCCAAGAAAAAAATGATTTTTTTTGGTATTTTTTTATACTTTTTTGCAATAACAATTAAGCCCACGTTTTTTTTTATTTGCATAGAAAAATTATCATTTCTGATGTTATTTAGAAGCCGTTAAAGCAAAAATCTCCGATCATATGCGTTTTACCCAAGTATACCCTTTTTAAAACAGATACCGCCTGGACTATCTACTCATACCTACTAATAGAGTGAAAATTTCACTCTATCAGATCTGGACAGAAATTGATACATTATTGAGTAAAACTGACTGAAATTTGAAAGAATTTTTTTTATAGTGTAGACAAAAAAACATTTCGATTTTTTTAAATATTTTGAATCTCTCTATATGAATTACCTTGAATTTGTTTAACTTTGAATTTCAAGGTTACAATTACGAAGTAACTGCATTGCAGTCACTTCTATAGGGGCCGCTCGAAACCTCTGTCAATGTTAAAATATGTCTAATCTTTTCGCCCTTCGAAAATCTGAGTTGCCAACAAGAAATTATTAAATTGAGCTCATCCCCTAGAAGTGACTGCAACACAGTTACCATATACGTAATTGCGACCTTAAGAACAATGGGGGTGCAAATTTTTAAGATAGTCCGTTTAGAGAGACTCAAAATATTACAAAAAAGCTAAAATAAAATTTTAACGTCCTGTAGAACGAATAATATAAATAAATATTGTTTTCGAAAATAGGAGTATCAACCATTTAGAAATATTGTGTGAAAATATTTTAAAAGCTTTGGAAAGATAAAATTAACTATAACTAGTAAAACAAGGAGACGAATAGTCCAATTAAATGGGCCTTTAAGTCGCAATTTGATCAACTTGACTGAATTATTGATATAAGTTAGTTTGAAGAATATAATAACAATAGGTGACAGTAATTTTTTTTAATCTCCGACCAGGGGTGAAAACGGATAAAACAAAGGGGTTTTTCCAAGATAACTCATAAGAGGTAAGGACTAGGAAAAAAAATCTTACAAAAGTTGTAGAGCGTAAAATTCTACATAAAAATAGTTTATTGACCTTTTCTTGTATTATTAAAATTAAAAGAGTTTGGGTGGATAGAAGTTAAGGGATGATTTTAGAAACTTAAAAAAATCATAACAAGCAGAAAAATTTATGAATTTTACAATTTTTGTTTCAATTTTCTCTAAAAAATGTAAACTATCTTTTCAAAGAAATAGATATATTTTTTAATTTTTAATAAAAACAAAATTTCGAAAGCAACTTCATTATTTTAAATAATCAATCTAATTGCATAGGAAAAAATCATTAGGTTATCTCGTGANACTTTATATGTATTTTTTGCAATAAGTTTTGTATGTCTTTAGGAAGCGTCTTTTTATTTTAAAATTCTCCAAAATCTCTAAAGGCTTGTTCATCCAAAACCTTAAAATAAAAGCATTATTTTACAATTGAATGATTACCAAGCACTATTTTATTTTCGACTTTATCAAAAACGTTGCTTATAAAGAAAGTTTTCCGCCATATGTAATGTCCATTAATATTTTCTAAAAATGAATTTTTTAAACCCTCAAAGGACCATACAACTCATATATGATTTTGTTTTCTAAAAATAAAAAATTATAAAAGTTTACAAACACCGTAAAACGACAGACACTCAAATATTACGATTCATTCGTTTAAAAATTTATCAACAGCCGTATAAAATATGCCGCCCTCCCAGCGAATACTAACAAAAACCACCGGGGAGACGAGAGAAAGATATAAATCATACACCGGAAAAGACGACGACGTTATACTTGTTGTGTGTTGATATTTTATCGAAGCCAGTTCTCTCTCCGCTATACACACTACAAGAGAGTTCCTGAGACAATAGATTATGTAAAACGCAACGTCAGTGGCATGTCCTTTCAGGAATATATATTTGCGTTTTTCTAATGCATCTTTTGCAATTGAGATTGGAAAGTGTAGCTAAGACGAAAATTAGGATTAAATGATATTGTTATAAAGGGTGTTTATATAAGATATGGTGGAAAACTTAAACATTAGATAAAATATGTTATTTATTTCATTTAATTCATCAAAATACAAACAAAATTATGTTAATAAATGAGGAATAACATAAACATAACATAATAAATATCATAACATAATAACATAAATAACATTAAATTTGATTACATACAGTAGACAGTAAATATACAACGCAATCGTAAAGAAATTTGTAAGACTTTCTATGTTAACTAGCCAAAAATTTTACGTTGGTAAGGGTTGACTGTCGATCGCATGTACCGATGGCTTCCTCATATTCCCAACATGGATTTACTTATGGTGGACTTAATTTCTGCTCTTTTTGGACGTTTTTTACCCGTCTTCGGATTGACCTTCTGCTTCCTTCTCGCCACCACTGGCTGGTTGATTTGTTTCATAATATCGGATTTCAGGTGGTTTTTCCAAAAAATTCGAGATATGTGTGAAAATTTGCAGCTGCTGTCTTCTGCAGTTGAAATGGTATGAGCTCTGTGTATCTGGAGCATTTTTCGATTCTATGGTCAGCTCTCACGATTAGATTGGAAACATCGGTAAAAATTTGTATTGGTTATTTTGGCAGATTTTAGCATGCGTGAATTTCAAAGCCGAGCAGTTAAGTAAAAAAGTTAGAAAGACGGTGAAATCTTTAATGCCATATTAAGACATATTGAAACTTTATGTTAAAAAGAATAGATTTTCACAAAAATGTCCGTCTTTTTTTTATTTCAATTCATATAATATCCTTTTGAGTTTCAAAATCTGCATCAAAATATGTATCAATAATTTTATCGCAAACGGTGTCAGTGCATCTGAAGATGCTTTTTCAAAAAATGAACTATTTTACGGAAAATGATGTTTAATTTTTTTTTTAATTCCCTCATTTAGTGTGAATCAGAAAAAACCTGTTTCTCCATGAGATTATTGTAGTATCATTTGAATTTGATTAGCGATAAATAACTCCGTTATGGAGTTGTATTTAAAAAAATGTATTTTTTAGAAGTATGGTTTTATTATCCTGTAAATCTATTAAACTTTTTTGACCCATGTTAAAAAAACTATTCGCTTAAAGTAAAATTTCTTATCTCTTGTTTGACACCATATTTTATTACATATTTTACAAACACCCTGTATATTAAAATTAGTACCAGTTCCGTTGATGTCCGTAGTAAATTCTCAAAAAAAATCTCTGTAACTAAGTCTATGACACAGATTTCGAAAATTTTATCGAATTTTTGATGGGTTTCGATATTTGTGATTTTTTGCAATCAATTTTTGATTGTATCTCGTGAAATAAACGAGATATGGGCAAATCGAGATCATCATCGGTACGAAAACAGTAAAATCGCACTTTAATAATTGCCCATGTTTGCCGCTTAATTTTTATATACGACTTGATTATTTGTCCAGAGTTCCAGAGCTCCGCGGATACGTTTCATCCGGAGCTTTCAAATCCAGGCCGACATAAACGACAATAGAGGGTCCAGCAGCGGCAGCGGCATCAGCGTCGGGCAAGATAAAAACAAATTAGCCTCCCCGTTTGCGGTTTCAACTCTGAACCGGAATAAACTTAATTGAAAACAAGCGCTCGGCGATACCATCAGAATTAAATTGTTGTGGGTATGGTGAGTACATTAAGCGTGGACTGCATTTAAAGAGCGAGCCAAGAGAGGGGAACCCGTCAATTGCGCCGAGTTAAGATATGAAACCGCAACTGAACAGAAATCCCAAGCAAACCTTGATAAAACTTTCAAAGTCTAGTGCAGAGTATAATAAAGAAGATATAAGAAGGAAAAAATGATTTATGTTTAATTGAAAACACTTATTAAATTTCAAAAATACCCATTTCAAAAGTTCTATGATTTTTCGTCGTTAAATCTTTTCTGCTTACAGCGGCTCAACGTATATTATCTGAATATCTGACATGTCTTCAAGGTATACTAATATTAATTTTTATACTTCTTCCTCAAATCCATAAATGTTTGTAATGATTACTGCACGGCGGTAATATACTGCTTACCACACGGTTGTAATAAAGAAAGTCTTTCTGCACGCTTATGTCATTTTGCGGTATGCTTATGTCATTTTGCGGTATGTTGTTTTAAATTTTTCGAGAAATTATTTAGTTGGCGCCCAGCAATTGGTGCAGGAAAGCGTATTTTTTAAGCACTGGCGGAATTTACCTCCATCCGCGCCGTCTGACGGGGAGAAAACGCGACCTTTTGCGCGGCTCAGTGGCGTGTAGCTCGACCATGCGGGTGCGGGGTCCCACAAACATATTAACCGTCGTCGACATGGGCTGATCCACCACGTACGGTCACCTCACCTGCATGACACGCGGGTCCGCCGGCCTACAGATAACAGGTGAAACGTGATGAGAAAGCCAAAGGGGTCACTGATAACGACTTTTATTGTTCCGAGGCTTATCTGGCCGTGCCGGTTTCATGCAGACGGACGAATGTGCGCCTTGAAAAATGCATCGCAAAAACTACCGTGGAAAAATTCCACGACACTGCAAGCTCAAGGGAACTTGCAGGATTTATAAACTACGGGGTGATCAAATTTAAACTTATGTTATCGCTGACTCTTCTACTTATTGGAACTATGTCAGTTATATCAACATAGTGATACAATGGAAATATTTGCATTTTCCAAATGGAAAACCTGGCATATTTATATGCTTGGAACGTATTTTCAAGATTATTATGATATAAAGACTAAAGCATGTATTCCTATCCATATTTGTAATTGGTACCAAAATTCTTTCAAAATTCAACAATCACAATCATAATCACAATCGGACTTGGTGCCAGATAACTAACAGCAAAACTCGTCTACTAAACTGCCACAGTGGCATCCACATAGATCTGTTTTAGCGACAATATTTTAGGTCTCGATTAAAAGAATAGGTTGGCATAACCTATATTGTACGTTACAGATACGTAAGTAAGTATAGGCAACAATCTAACTATACTTTTATTTAACCAAATATTAATCGAGTCAATATATTATTGTTTTTAATTATTGCAACCAAACCACTGCATTTAAACATAATTTTCACCAAAATACCGGATTAACGGACACGTCCACACCACACGCCATCCGCCACGTCACGAGTTGACTTAATGGGGACGATGGGAATAGACAAAGACAACGCACGACAACCATAGAATGAGTTGGGGATCGTTCAACATAAGGACATTTACTCCGATTTAGCTACAAGTGCACCAAATACAAGTTTATCTGCAGAATTTATTTAACGGATACCTCTATTGAGTGAAAGTACTCAGTTTTAATGTAAATATTGTCACTCAATGAATTAAATCTGCTCCTTTCTTGCTTTATTGCAGTGTAGGTAGATTTAGTTAACTTTTCTTTAGAAAAACTTTTCTCATCACTTCCAGATCACCTCAGCCTTTTTCTTGCAATTAAAAAAAACATGTTTTATCTTCAAACTCTAGCATTCTGCAATGAAATTTGTACTACGACATACCTATTTTTTATGTATTTTCTCTCTAATTTTTATATATTAATTATATTATTAACTATTAATGTTCAATAGAGTATTTTGACTTACTACGTACTAATATTTTCATAATACGTATTTTTTCAAGGAATTAATATGACTCTGCAAAAACTAAAGTGTGTTTGTATCTTTGTAAGCTATTAATCGGTAGAATCTTATCAAAAAGAAAGATACGTACCTATAATCCTTGTTTAAAGAACAATTGTAAGATAAATTTAGAGATAATATTTATAAGCCGTTAACATACAGATACCATTATCTGGTATTAAAAATATGATTAGTTAATACAGCGCTAATCTATTTGGAAGCTTTACACGAAATTTTCTTTCATAATGTCTAAGAAATGCTTAAAATAAATCGTATGTACTTTTTTATGTTCTGTATAATAGTACATCCTGTCAATCTGGATCAGCAACTTTAGGGGTGACTGCGAAACTTCCCAGAAAATGTTAGATACCTAATAAAGGAATTTGTGATATGGCGAAACAATATATAGATAATTTTTATAGAAGTTTAATTACATCAAAAGTATAAACACATATTTATGGATATTGCCATTTCCAAACATAAAGGAAAATTGTAACACAAAACTAACAACTTACCACAATTTCAGTCAATTTCACCGATCCCTCACTTTCATAAAGACAGTGCGGGGTCCTTTATATTCTTTGGTAAATTTATACAGGCTAGTTCGAATTGACTATAAAACAAATATTTTCTGTCATATGTCAATTCAAAAACCTAATACGATATTTAGAAATGACATTTTTCTGGAAAACCCTCAAAATATTGTTAATTGCTTCTCCCGTTTTTTTAAGCCTCTTTTTGTTCCTAATTTTTCGCTTAATGCTCTACAAAACTCTTCAAATTGCTGTCAAACATTTGTATTTGCTTCAAAGAGGCAGAAATTGAAGGGTTCTGATGGAAGGCAGCTTTTATTTCAAGAAATTGAGCATATCCTTTTACGTCACCACTTTTAAAAATTTTTAATGTTCGTTTACAGTCTGGTGTTTTCCGGGATACTTGAAAAAATATCTTAACAGTCCAGTACATAAATAAGAGAACAAGTCTAATACCGAAAATTCACCATTATGTTTGCTAAAGTATTTGAATTAGCTGTACATAGTGTATTACACTCTCACATTGAAAATCAAACAATGATATATCAACACGGATTTAATCAATCAAGGCAGGACCAAACTAACAAATTTATTTCATATGTATAATTCAATTATTTTCTGAAGACTTAATCATGTTACTTTACTGAATTTCAGCATGCTGGTTTTATCTTCTTTACTGTTATTTTTTTCCTTAATTACACAGGCCAACAAGGAAAAAATTCCAGAGATCAGACAATACGTTTCCGAAGGCATTTGGCGCGCTGAATCCGAATCTGATCTCAGAATTGATCCATCACCCTAGGTTTCCGAGATATTCTAACCTAAAAGTGAAAAAAACACGTATTTTTGCTATTTTCAAGGATATGTAACTTGGCGAAAAATTTTTTTTTCTCAAAACTGAAAATATCATTGGAAACTTTATATGTCAGGAAGGTTAACCCCAATAACCCAAATAACCCAATAACCCAATAGGGCTTGGGATTAACCTTCCAGACATATAGGGCTTGGGGTTAACCTTCCTGACGATTAGGGCTCGCAGTGCTTAGTGTTATTGGGTTATAGGGCTTGAAGTTAACCTNATAAATAAGAGAACAAGTCTAATACCGAAAATTCACCATTATGTTTGCTAAAGTATTTGAATTAGCTGTACATAGTGTATTACACTCTCACATTGAAAATCAAACAATGATATATCAACACGGATTTAATCAATCAAGGCAGGACCAAACTAACAAATTTATTTCATATGTATAATTCAATTATTTTCTGAAGACTTAATCATGTTACTTTACTGAATTTCAGCATACTGGTTTTATCTTCTTTACTGTTATTTTTTTCCTTAATTATTTAACAGAAGAAAATTCAGGCTGCGTCTAGAGTGCCACAGGGTACTGTCCTTGACCCCCTTTTGTTCACATTATGTATTAATAATATAAATTGGAAAGTGTAGTAAAATTTATTTGAAAGACAGGCGATATTCGAGGCTAGTGACCAAAGTAATGAACCGCTAAATGAGTAATAGCATTTATTTTGGTTATATGCTTTTTAATAGTACACACAAGTAGACCTACCAAGTCTATATAATTCTAACAGAAAAGAATTGGTATATGTGTGTGTTAATGTTCTTGTGACAAAAGAAATAACTGCACATAAAGATATTGTGAGTCAATCATTTTTTAATTTTTCGATATTTTAAAGCGCAACGAAATTTCGAATCTAACATTTTCGCGTGTGTCCTGTACAACATAAAAAATTATTAATGGTGTACATGCCTAGCTGCGAATAGACTGTATACTCGTAGATATACTTAGATACATTTATATTCCACTTGCAACCATAAAGTGAAAGTGTTTTTTTCAGAACTGGGTGTTACTTAGTATGTTTTTTGCAAAGAGAAAATAATCTAATGGAATGTCCAAGCGGAGATAAATGATGATTCAACTATTCCCGAAATATTTATCAATCTGTGTCTTCAGCTTTTACAACTTTAATAAACAATAACAAAAAATTCTTACATCAGAAAACAATATTCATTTCCTTTTAATAGTTTGCTTATTAATAAATGTTAGTGCCTTCGAAACTTTCAAACTTTGCAATGGTATATCCATCCGCCGCTGCCGTTAAATGTACGTCCGTATCGAGCCACGACGTCGTAAATTACAGATGAACGCGAGAAGGAAGGTAAGAAGTGAAATTTTACGGAATAGAAACAGGTATGGCGCAAGAACTAACGACGGCTTCGATGTAATTGAACGAATTTATTGGTTCACGATGCTGAACCAATGGTCGCACTTTCCAATCTTTACCTTTGATCCTATTCACCACTTGAAAAAAAACTAATCTGTATTTATTGGCACGCTGAAACAGTGGGTCTTCTAACATCGGTTCACAAGATGAAATAATCAATAATAGTCCGTTCTGTTTGGAAATGTAGTAGTATGGATGTAGAAATTCAATTCAATTCAATACATCGGTATAAAAATCATTGTGTATAGTCGTTACGATATCAGTTGAAACCGCATAAAAACATTTAACTCATAAACTCTACGGAATTCATAGGCGTCCACAAAAATTTTGTCGTCTCGTCTAGAAATACTATTGTAGTATAACAACCCTAGGTTCGACAAAAAACAAGTAAACGTAGTTGTGGCCAAAAAATATGTGATCGTCATAAGGAACACCTACGTTGTGTGTATTTATTTTTTATTGACCGGAAGGCGCTGGCTACTAACTTTGTAGAGGGGATGTATGGTTTAATTATATAAAACAAAAGCAGAGTAAATACACCTAACCTTTATTTACATACAATTCAAATTAAACATGTGACAAATAGAAATAACAACAAAACATTAACAACCCTTTAACATAAAATGAGAGTGCCAGGCTCACCTAGAGCTCCTGTGGGGAAAGAGCATGGCAGAGAAACCCACGATCGTTGCTCTAACTACCCAAATATAAATACAAAACAACCGCTAACAAAAGGCATAAATTAGGATCCTTTGCTAATGATAATTAACGCCCGACTCATTTAATGTGTCACTAAATGTCACCTCACTCGAATTAGACATACACACTTCCAAGTAAAACTGAAGAGGTTTGGTGTTAGTTAGCCGGCAGGGCCGGAAGGTACTGGAGTCCCATACGGGAGGCAATCCAGCTATGAGTTGAGATTTCGGAAGATCTGTTTTAGCAATTCTTTTTTTGTATTTAATTATTCTTTTTACAGATTCATTCCTCACGGGCGAAAATGTTAGTAAATTCAACAAGGCTCTTATATGCGTATGACATAAAGTGAGCACAAGAAATGCTTTATTATTTGTTTTTCGAACAACGTAATCATGATAAAACAAGTTAAATGTGAAACAAAGGAGTTGTTATTGCAATATCTGGGCAGTCACGACAATATATATATTTTAACATGAAATAAATAATGAGCAATCGTTAATAATAATTATAACAATTTTACCTTAGAAAAATATATGCCCTTGAGCATAAAGCAATGGAAGCTAAACATACAAAGAATTATTATCATGAAACATCTATAACCATCACAATCATAAGATTACATAGAACAATTAACAACAAAGTACTTAAAGAATATTACCTGCTAACTAATACCGGTTAAACACTTAATTTTACACTACTTTGTCACACTGCCCGCCGATCGTCTTGCTACCTATCTGCACACTGTTCTCACTTCAACTGCCTATCTTCAACTATTTAGGCTTCCTTCCAGAATTTCCTACCTAAGTGCCTGTTTTTTGTGCTTCCTTCTATCGACCGTTAATATTACTTTTTCTTTGTTATACAACACCTATGTAACAGGTGACGTCGAAGTTGATAAGACAAGTACGGTTTTGCACACTATATTCCGAGCTATATTCCTATTTAGTTGACTATATTCTCTAATTTTTTGTAAATAATCTTCCCGAAATGCAACTATACGTCGTGATTCCATAATTACCATACGATTGTCAAGTTTTTAATATTTAAAACCGTATTGTAATAAAACATGTCGCAAAGTATCTAAAGATTTATAATTATAATCAGGATCACTTAATTTATCTCGAATCATGTTTAAAGTAGGAACTTTATACATATAGACTGTTATACATATAAATTGTACATCTTGTACATATAATTATACATCTCTGGTAAAATCGTCAATATTCTTTAATTTTATATTTTTCCGCTTCTTCTTTGGACCGTGATTAATAACGTCTCCTTCTTTAACCACGTGATAAATTCTCGTTTTTGATATCTTAGTTAATTCGCTAATGCGTTTCCTAATTTAATAAAATAATAAAAATCGGCTCGACTATTTGGGGATTTTCCCGGGTTATTTCGTTATCTTCCGTTTCAAAGGGTCTCCAGAAAGCCATGCTAAATTACTAGATAATTACATATAATATTTATTTGAATAACTATTACCCTTTACTGGTTACGATATGAACAAATATTAATATTAACTAATAATTAATAATACGTATTATACCAACAATAAATATAACACGCCAAGCACTGCTCTCCACGGCACTGACAAAGCCAAGTTAACCGCGTGTGACACCAAACTAATTATAGAATACCATGCAAAAAATTATTTACGAGCTAGTGGACCAATACAGGTTTGCTTTGACGACCAGCGCGCCGCCGTCGATTCTACTTCAGGCGGACTGGTCTACCAATACCGGATTCGCCCAATGGCTATTCGAGTATAAATTACGAGACACATCATGGCTAAAGCATAAGAAGAAATTTCAAGAGAAGTGCAGACGGTCCTGTGCTTTAAGATTCACAGGTTCTAATTGATATCGTTACAATTATACTTACAAGAAATTAGTTTTAGATTTAATTGGATTCAAATATAGAACTACAGGTAACAACGAATTGATATTTGGTAACATCAAAATTATATTTTTGCGACCCGCAAAGAGATGTTATACTTTTACCTATACAGGGTGATTCAGTCATAATGTCTTTAATTTTAAGGGAATGTAGGGGAAAATGGGTAGAATCCGAATTCTATTAAAAAAAAATTAAAATGCTGAAAAAATATTTCCAAATCATTATTTAAACCCCTTTTCGTAATATGTGGTCATTAATCTAGCTTTTAATGTCTTTTTAATCAGTAGGGAACTATACATCGAATAATCAGAAGCTTTTTTCAGTTCCTGCTGCGTTAGTGAACTAATACATAAATGTAGGGCACACCTTTCACTAATTACACCTAATGAATGTATTAGTTTAGTCATTAAATGTGTAATATTTTAACTGTTACGACTTACTGACAAATAACAATTTTTTCCAGTCTTGTAGCATATCGTTCTCTCCCGATCGTCGAATCATCCACGATTCCTGTTATTAAACTCCGAATGATAATCCGAGCCGGCCGACGGGTTCATGCACCCAGACAATGACAATACACCTTAAAATAATTTATTAATATATGCGGAATCGCCTCTCCTATCCAGATGATGCATTAGTCGGCCTCACCGACGAAACTGACCATTGTTGTTTCGCCCACCGACCGTGTAATGGGACACGAACAATCGCGAAGGTGGAGGCGGCCGCCAAGCCCTTGGTGTTGCGCCTTCTTCTCGCGAAATTGCCCAGATCGGGGATTCGGAGTCGCACCGGTGCACACCTGGACTCCAAGTGAGATCCCCCCTCCTCCCCCGACACCGGAAGACGGAAAGAGGAAGTGATCGCATAGGCATCGCCCGACGCGAGGTGGTGCACAGGGCGATCGCGTGGGAGAGGCCCAAAGGTGTTGATATTATGGCATACGGGATGATTCACTCGAGGATGCTCACCATGGAGATCTCAAAACGATTTTTTTTTAAAGCCTATTTTATTTCATTCCTGGTACTACCAGATCAAAATACAAATTCATTTGTCCATCGATATTCCAAACTTACATATCAGTTTCTTTTACACCCCACTCACTATTTGTTATCTTAGTATGATTGTTCAAATAATGGGCATGTTGTCAACTTTTAGATAGTCACTAAGGATAGCCGAAACTAAATGTAAATGAAAAATTATGAGTACAAGTATATTACATCTACATAATTAATTTTTTATCTGCAGATTTCCTTGAATTTGATGCCATATCCATCCCGATAAATACTTTTTTCGTAGAACTTTTACCACCATGAACGGTGGTGACAACATTTTTAAAGTTTAGTTAGTGCATCTCTCTTGGTTTCGAATAATCAATACCTATATGTGTTTTCAGCCACAAAATTTGAATAATAGGGTCGTCTCACATATATTTTTTTATTTAGTTGAATTCAGCATGGTTCAAAATTAATATAGCTTTTTTCAGAATTTTGTTTTTATTAATATTAACTGAGATATACATCTTTAAAATATGAACATTTTCCGTTCTGTTCTATAAGGCGTTGTGACGTCAACTGTGTCGCATGCGCATTATGCCACGACAAATAAAACAACCAGCAATAACACATCCTCTTTTTTCACATCTGCGCACGTTCTCGCGCATGACATTTCTTGGTAGGAAATCCGTCAAAATGCTGTCAGTAGCGTCGTAGCGTCTATAACCGAGTTTAGTTTAGTTTATTTCACTTTGCTGTTGCAATAAAGTCATGGCGTGCATTTGTTGAATTAGTTGTTTGTGAATAGTTGTTTATAATTTGGTGTAGTACTGACATAGTGTGAGACTAACGTTATTTGTTATTTAAGTATAACAATGTATAAGACAATGAGTCATGGTGTTTGTGCAGTGAGAAGTTGTAGAAATCAGATATTCTTCAAAGAAAAGTTCTTTAGATTTCCTGCTGATACAACAAGGTATGTGTAGTGCTAAAATGTGAAAAGATTATAGTTTTTACACCAATTATTAAATTGACATTATAACCTACATATAACATCCTTATCTAAAATGGTTGGTTTATAAAAAAGTATTAGTCCTAACTTAGCCGTAACTTAACCTTAATCTTAGTCCTAAAAAGTTAAATGTACAAAATATAATATATAGAGGTAGGGCAAGGTTAAAAGATTTTTATAAACCAATTCATTACATTCTGTACATTTAACTTTTTAGGACTAAGATTAGGATTAAGTTACGGATAAGTTAGGACTAATACGTTTTTATAAATTAACCATAAGTTTAATCAACCAAAATGAATCTTGGCCTAAAAATTGATGTTTTATTTTTTTTTATATACAGAAGTAGGACATGGGCAATAGCCAGCAACCGGGAAGATTTACTGGACAAGTTGGATAGTCTTTATAAAAACTATAGACTTTGTAGTGAACACTTTGAGTCCCAAATGTTTGCGAATAAAGATCGGAGCCGACTAAATTCAGACGCAACCCCAACACTATTTCCCACAATGGAAGGATCTTCAGGGTATTCGGCTACTATCGTAGTTTGCATAGATTATTCAAAGGCACGTGAAGAGTTAGACGACTCTTCGCTTTATATTTATTTTAAAGCGTACAAAAACGCTGATGGTGATATCTTCGGAAATTTGCACAATCCACATGACAAGTTTGTAGATTTTATTTCAAATTTGGAAATAATTTTCCAAAAAAGTTTTGAAAAAATTATTTTAGAATCTGACATATGTACAAACTTTTTGACCATTTGTAATAATTATGACCATCCTTGTGTAGATTTTCCAAAAACATATGTAATATTGTTATATATTAGGCTAAGATTGTATTATACTCTTAAGGATATAAACAAAAATTTTCAAAATATAAATAAAAACAAATTAATGGCGTCATTTGTGATCATTAAGTATTCATAAATGTACATACTTAATTTATTTAAGTTATGTTCTTTTAAAATGGAATAAAATTTAAGACTTATTAAAATAAATGTTTTTTTTTAATTTCCCTTTACAAAATAGTAGTTCCAATATATTTATTTATTTATTATTAAAAATCATCAAATAACTTTTCAGCCACACATTACACACATTATCTTTAAATTTCTTGCAATATTTTAAGTGCAATATTTTTTTGTACTTACCTATACTACCATAATTATATATATATTGTACGAAAGACACTAGTTGATTTAGTCAAAATATATAAAGTAACAAGTAAATATACGGGTATAATGAGTATATATATTTAACAATCCATTAATATTATAAATTTTATATTACAACTCTGTTGAAGGAAATTCATAACTTATAAATATTTCAAATACAACCCTGACTTTTCCTACCCAACTGACATTAGCAAGGTCAAATTTAATTTTGCGCGGGAAAGATGTAGTGATATTGCTGGTTGTTTTATTTGCCGTGATTATGCTTTAAATTTATGTTGGTATAACAAGTTAAGTTGGCTATTCTGACATTGCTGAAACAGTCGCAATTTCTGTCATTTACCTATTTATGTACTATAAAGATTTTACAAAAAATCTTTTACGATATTGACTCCATTTCTCATGTCGCATCTATTCTCAAATTTTTTTGGATAAGTTGTGGATCATCTAAATTTCAATAAAATCTTTGAAAAAAATATATTTTTTGTCAACTTTGATACGAAACAAAGCGACATAAGATAGAGGTAAGTTTAGCTAGATCAGCTTATTTTGATAATGAAAACTGTGGTAGTACAAGGAGTATTGGAACATTCTGTATGTATTAGAATGTAGATACTTTTGCGAAACGGTGCATTTAATATTTTATTGGAAAATTGTTAAGATCTTATTAAAAATGATTTAAAATCGACTACAAATATCGAAAACATGTAGTCTCAGTCTGTATGCAGATATATCCTGTTGAACTTATAAAAGCTGCAGTATTACTGACCATCTAAAGATGGTAGCAGACTTGTGTCCTCTTTAAGTACAAGCATTTTAACACTTAAAAGTTTCTTACAATCACCAAAGTGGACCACTGCCGTCACAGCGGCCAAGCCCCGGCAATAACGCTGTGACATTTCGAATTCCGAGATTAAATGTCATTGTGTTGCCTCGGACCAGGCCGGCCCCACACCTCAATCGCTAACGAGACGAATCCGCAGCGTCATCCGCCGCTGCTGGAGGCCCCCATCTCCGACGGATCTCCAGAGGTGACCACCGCACCTAGCCGGCCGGCCGAGGGGATTGTTACACCATGGGCTCGGCCATTGCGTCGCCCAGACCGTTACAGCATCTAATTTGGCCTTATTCGTTTCTTTTGCCTGGCGATTTCATTAAGATTAAGGATTGTGTTGCTAATGGGACGCGATTGAATATCATGGGTCGCTCGGTTGCATAACGCGACGCGATCTTGATGGATTTTGTGCGATTGAGATGGACGGCATGGACAGTGGCGTGCAGAGAACAACAACGACACATTACACGTTAATATTCAACATTTTGAAAGTAAAATCTAATTACTGTTGACTGTGGTAGAATTTTATTTTATAATAGCATAGGATATATTAATAACAACAAATATTTGACAGTGTCGATCATAAATTTATAGTGGTTTGATCTTCAAGTGAGGAAAACTCTAAGTAGCATGAAAAACTTTATTCTACTAATTTCGCTGGTAACACGAGACACAACCGAGCAGGAACTAGGCTTCAAGATCAAGAAGATGGTGCCTCGAAACGTTTTCGGTTTTATCCTTGTCCCCAGATACCTACTTTTATTTCCCTATCCTAATTAACACTTATCCGAGTCATTACTTACTCGGTTTGTGCTTATGTACCCTAATAAACAACACCTAATTTATGTTTACAACCTACTTATTCTAATCTCATTTGCTAAATACATTTATTTCGGATAATCTCGGATAATTCAAAGAATAATTTATATGGCCGGTAAATTCCCAGAAAGCAAAATATATTTATTGGGGCAGGTACTAAATGTAATTGTAGCGTACCGTTACAAATGCAATGCAAATTCAATACAAAAAATGTTCCCTTTAAAAAGACGAAGTCCGTTGAAATCCCCACGAGGCGCAAATACATCCAGAGGACGTTCCCATGGCCGGTATCAGCGACATGCCTGCACGTGGCGATCTATCGCCGCGGTCATCGGGGTCCCGGGCTAAGAAGCCTTCCGACAACCAGGCCGGAGCCCGCCGACCCCTGAAGAGGGCGGCCAGCGTGGGTGTCCGTAATGAGCCACCAAATTTCGTGTATCCTTGTTAAGCCACTTGTAGATGACCCCAGATACGTGTGGTACGGTAGTTAATTTGTCGGTTATCTCGCGCATCTTCTGGTGAATGGCTCACAGATCTCAATGGGGCCCGAAAAACAACTTTTTATTTCTATTTTCACTCTGTTCTATACCACATTCTTGTGTTTTTTAGGATTTCTGAGCGCATAACCATTTCAAAAATAACAAAAAGCGAATAACAACTTAATACCGAAAAGATACATAATTTATAATTATTATGATAAGAAAATGTAATAAAATTATATGCCTAATCTCTGTTAATCTACACTGTAAAAAAATCAATATTGAGTGAAATTATTTTCAGTCAATATTGACCATTTTGATACCGATTTTACTCATTTGTGATAATATTTGAAATAAAATTGAGTACTTTCACTTAAATACAGAAACCCGTTAAATAAATTCTACAGATAAACTCGTATTTGGTGCACTTGTAGCTAAATCGGAGTAAATCCGTTTTACGGTTGTCGTGCGTTGTCTTTGTCTATTACCATTGTCTCCATTAGGTCATCTCGTGCCGTGATGTATGCGTGTAGTGTTGAACAAGAGTCCATTAATTCGATTGATTTAGTGAAAATTATGTTTAAATGCAGTGGTTTGATTACAATAATTAAAAACAATAATATATTGAGTCTCGGTTAATATTTGGTAAAATAAACGGATAGTAAATTGTTACCTATACTTGCTTACGTATCTGTAACGTACAATCTAGGTTATAGTAATCTATTCGTCCCATCAGTTAACTAATTCCTTTAATCAAGACCTAAAATATTGTCTCTAAAACAGATCTGTGTAGAAATCATTGTGGTAGTTTAATAGTTTATGACTTTAATAATATAATAATAATAATATCTCCACTCCTCATTCTAACTACGAGAATTAGCCCAGAAGTCGGAGACTTGTGCGGGAGAGGAAGCGGCATATTATTATTAAGCAGGCCGCATTTGCGCCCAGGAACGACTTATGTTGGTAGGCCTTAACCACCATTCAGTGCAGGAATGAGGGAAACCTGGAAAACCTCATTAATTAGGGGGTAGACAAATGCCAACCGGTGTCAATCTCTCACATTGACCCAAGCCAACATTCTTCCTCCGTACAAGCATAGCTATACAATGATATTTAACTTAAAATTTAAAGAGAATATAAAATGGTGCAAAATCACTCCAAATATTTCCACATTTTCCTATAGACATTATATAGACATATTTAGCTCTTTGTAATTATAAGAACTTACTACTAACCTACGTTATTTCGTTCAATTTGGCTCTGTACCTACAAGTAAGATAAACTGCCATATTATTTCATTTCACTGTATCATTTTACTCCTTTCGAATAGCGTTTACTCTTTACAAATGTGACAAGTTGACATATTACCGAATTTTACTTTATTTATTGAAATGCCATTACTCCCATTTTATTACACGTAAATAGTTGTCATTACTATACATTGCTACAATATCTCAATACGCCATATTATTTCATTTTACTCTTTACAGCCTGTTTTATTTTATTCAAATGTTGTAATATGCCATTTCATTCCATTTTGCTCTGTCCAAGTGAGATATGTTGCCATATTACTCATTTCACTTCATCAAATTTTCATAATATGCAATGATTACTATTTTACTCTATGCTATACCATATTTTATTCTTTACAAATGCGGTAAATTGAAGGATATAACTTTATTAAAATGTCATAAGGTGCCATATTACCCCAATTTTATTATATGTAACTTGAAATGTTATCCTATTTGATTTCATTCAAATGTCGTAAGACTCTATTTATTTTACTTATCCAAGTGTGACATTTGATATATTATACTATTTAAAAAACTAAAACTTTACTCTCTTTACTCAAATATTATAAGTTGTCACAAGACGTTATTTTACTCCATTGAAATGTTATAATTATCCCAATTTTATTACATGTAACTTGAAATATTATCCTATTTCTAATTCATTCAAATGTCGTTAGATGCTATTTATTTTACTCTATTCAAGTGTGACATGTTGCCATATTATCTTATCTAACTCCATGAAAATGTTATAAAACTTCATAATATCTCATTTTACTCTATTCAGATATGATAAATTGTCACAAGACGTTATTTTACTCCATTTAAATGTCATAATTATCCCAATTTTATTACATGTAACTTGAAATATTATCCTATTTTTAATTCATTCAAATGTCGTGAGATGCTATTTATTTTACTCTATCTAAGTGTGACATGTTGCCATGTTATCTTATCGTGAGATGCTATTTATTTTACTGTACTCAAGTGTGACATGTTGACATATTATCTTATTTAACTGCATGTAAATGTTATAAAACTTCATAATATCACATTTTACTCTGCTCAGATATGATAAGTTGTCACAAGACGTTATTTTACTCCATTTAAATGTCATAATTATCCCAATTTTATTACATGTAACGTCAAATATTATCCTATTTTTAATTCATTGAAATGTCGTGAGATGCTATTTATTTTACTCTATCCAAGTGTGACATGTTGCCATATTATCTTATTTAACTACATCAAAATGTTATAAAACTTACATTATTTTACTGTATTCAGATATGATAAGTTGTCACATAACTTCATTTTACTTCATTTAAATGTCGTAATATGTCATATTTTCCCACTTTCTATATTCTATATTCAATTGCCATATAACCTTTTTTGTTCTGCGCGGTTTAGAAAAAAAATATTGAAAATCCAATTCAATACTGATAGTTGTTATTTTCTTGAGGGAACTTCGGCTAGCCAACTGCCGCTTGTCGTCGCTCGGGCATTTCTTATAATAAACAATATTTACGGCCGCACGCCACACGAGAACAAGATGTTACACCATCCCGGGGTCAATTCTTGACCCCCGCAGCCGTGTGGTCAAATTTTCAATTCAATCGATTCGCAATAAAACCTCATAGATATGCTGATGAGCCTTCGGAGTGTAAAGCGCGCTGTAATTTGATTAATGATGTAATTCTCTGGCGTCTCATAAATATTTATGTTTATTATCGACGGAGATGATCGGCGGCGAGAAAAAAATGCCGTTTACACTTGGGGAGGGCCAAGTTTTGTCCCGTGTAGTCCTGTGTGCAGCGGCTAGATCGTTCTCGTACGTGCATATGTCAGGTTTGTTTTGTACTTAATTTTTTTCCATACGCAGAGATATAAAGGTACAGTTAATGAATGTCGTAAATAATTACAGAATAAGCGTTAAAATGATTTATGGATTTTGAGGCGTAACTTTTACTATACTTATTTTAACGTGAGTGTGAGAGATACTAACAAATGTGTGAAAAGGACTTCCAGTCAATTAATTCACTAGACTGACAATTCATTAAACACAAGTAATTTATTATCTAAAATATCGATTTTTGTGTGTAATCTTAAAAATCTGAATTGTTTATTGGCAGTTAAACACAAACAAATGAAAGTTGAACCGTTTATACCGGGTGTCAAAAAATAATATAAGCAGTGATTTATTTAAAAAGTGTAGTGAAAAGGAATGGTTTTTATTTATTTTTGTTTAAAATTTGGCATTCTACTTAAATTAATAAAATTTGCGAAAATCAATATCTTACTCTTAAAAAAAGCTACCATTTCTCAATAGATACGGCCTTTTTCAATATGTTTTTTTCTGTATAGCTTTTACAAGGTTTCTTGAAGTACATTGGAAACTGGAGTGAATTTTTGAAAGCCGGAACTCGTAAGTACTACGTAAAAAACAAAGCTACCGAGTCATCATGTACAGGCTGGTCCATTTTCGGTGGGATTTTAGGGTATTTCAGAAACTACTAAAGATATGAAAAATCTGACACCACGTTCTCGAGCCCGATTTTCATGGCAAACTCAATTGTCAAATCAGAAATTTGCCATCTTCATTTGTTTCTCAGTTACAGGGCGTTTCTCGTTATTGCGACACTTTTGAATATGTCTGTATCTCAGCTGTTAAATAAGGTAGAGTTAAAAAACTGCTCAAGACTAATTCTTTTAGAATTGAATGCCGGTATTAGATTTTTAGTAGTCTTATGATTCCAGAGTTATGACCCAAAGTTCGATGGAAATCGTAGCTGGTCATAACCTAAAAAAATTGAGATATTTTTTTGATTTTCATTAATATATCACATGCTATAGTTATTTTTACAAACACAGAAGATACGGGGTGTTTTATATATAAATTCGATTCTTTTTTACATTTTAATATGGCTGGCTATGAACATACATACAAAACTATAATTCTTACTTTTACAAAACTTATATCTGTTGTAAAAATATGAAGTTTATTGAAAATATATATTACAGATAAGAAAAGACAGAGTTTTCAAATTTTTATTCCACTTCAACTCAAGTTACAACATTAAACGTAAATTAAACAATAATAAGAACCTACATCATCAATTAAACGTTCAAATTGCCGTTCCTCAACTGTCACACATTTCGCGCATCTTCTGGCAACGTTTCGGCTAGCATTCATTATATTAGAAATATTATTAAAAGAATTTTCTAAATTCCGTTGAAGTTCCTCGATAGAGTAAAAAGGAATTTTAAATATAATGTCTTTTAGAAAACCCCAAAAGAAAAAGTCCAACGGACTCAAATCACGTAACCTAGATGTCCATTTGTTCCTATCCACCTATCTCCAAAAATTTCGTATGAGTTTTGTAAAAGTAGGAATTATAGTTTTAAATATTGTACATATTTTCATAGGCAGCCATATTAAAAAGGAAAAACATATAAATCATATATAAAACACCCCGTATCTCCTGTGTTTGTAAGAATAACTATAGTATGTGATATATTGCTAAAAAGCAAATAAAAATCTCTATTTTTTTAGGCCATGGTCAGTTACGATTTCCATTTAAAAAAATACAACTTTGGGTCATAACTCCGAAATCTTAAGATCTACTAAAAATCTAATACGGGCATTCAATTCTACGACAAAGAATTAGTCTTGAGCAGTTTTTACTTTAACTCTAACTTATTTAACAGCTGAGATACAGACATGTTAAAAAATGTGACAATAACAAGAAACGCCCTCACAAACTCAGAAACAAATGAAGATAGCAAATTTCTGATTTGATAGTCGAGTTTGCCATGAAAATCGTGCTCGGGAACGTCGTGTCAGATTTATCATATCTTTAGTAGTTTCTGAAATACCCTGAATTCCCATCGAAAATGGACCAGCCTGCACAATACTCTAAATGTACCATAAAAATACCACTGAGAAAACATTTGACAAAAGATTAGTTGAGTAAGAATGCAAACATTTTATCTAGTCCACTGTGTATATGAAGCATCCTAACAAAAACCGTCATTAATAAAAACTGCTAATCGTCGTTGTACCGCAGAAGTCGCCGCAAAAAAGACACTTATCGTCCCGTCAAATCACGTGAAGCGAACGAAGCAGCAAACAATGACGGACTCGGAGACGGTGGCGTAACAATAGGAGCCGTGCGATAGCTCCCACGGAGCGCCGGCCACGGGAATGACCACTGACCCCTGCAGTGTCTTCCTGGCCCCCGCGGCCACGACCTCCGGCCCGGACATCCTGCTCGACGAAGACGAGAGGAGAGTTCGAACACGCGAGCGGTTATAAGCTTTTTTTATGGCCGACGACGACCGGGTCGGCCGCGGGGTACCGTTCGTTCGGATCGCGGAGAAAATGGGGATATTTTGCTGGTATGAGGCCGCCAGATAAATAGTAAGCTTGACTAGGAAACAGAACAGCACCAAGTCGTCGTAGTTCTGAAATAAACTTTTAACAAATTAAAAATGAAAACTCAAAAATATACAAGGTGATTTCACTTTAAATGCAGAAACTGAAGGACAATATTCATTACAGAAAAATAAGTAGTGTTTGCTCTACAACTTTTTTCCTGCAGGACTCGGTATTCAAGATACAGGATGGTAAAGTTTACAAAATATTATATATTTTCCGCCATATCTTCATAATGCGCTGACGAAATTGAATGAAATTTACTACAGCGTGTTCTCTTAAGTAGACCTTTTATTGAATGCAATATTAATCTCGTGGCTTTAACCAGTAGCGTGCTATATTATTTCTACAAAAAACTGCCAGTGGCGTATATTTTTCTTGGGAAAACGGAGCGGCACCTTCAGTAGCACGCCACTGGTTAATGCCACGAGGATAATATTACATTCAATAAAAGGTCTAATTACGTGAATACACTGTAATAAATTTCATTCAGATTGTTCAGCGTAATATGAAGATATGACCGAAAACATATATATTTTTTTTTGGAAACACCCTGTATCTCGAATGCCACGTCTCCTAGGAAAAAAGTTATAGAGTAAACTCCACTTATTTTTTGACAACTAATTTATTCCTGCAGTTTCTGTATTTAAAGTGAAATCACCCTGTATATTAGGTATTTGATAATCAGTATCCAGAAAAATTAATCCATAGAATTTTTGAAAAGATTGAAAATAAAAATAATTCTCAAAGATCAAATAGTGGCGAAATAACCATGTTAATCAGAAGAACAACAAAAAAATTAAGAATAGAAAGTACTATGGTAAAAATAAGAGTCCGTTGATTTAAAATTTTTCAAAATATTTTAAAATCATCAGCAT
The DNA here is from genome assembly GCF_000390285.2 of Anoplophora glabripennis. Lineage (NCBI taxonomy): Eukaryota > Metazoa > Arthropoda > Insecta > Coleoptera > Cerambycidae > Anoplophora > Anoplophora glabripennis. The sequence continues at coordinate 2,786,310 of NW_019416749.1, read as the reverse complement.
AAAGAAGGAAACTGATAGTGAGATCTGCTACAGTGTCGTTAATGAATATATTGAAAAGTAATGGTCCGAAGTTGGTCCCTTGAGGGACTCCTAAAGTGAGCCGTACTTAAACAGAACTGAAACCACAAAATAATACTTTTTGTACTTTATTACTGAGATAAGATATAAAAGATTGTATAACATTGTTAAAAGAAAAATGCGGTATTCTTTTGAATAAAATAATTTGACCCAATCTGCCAAATAGGCCAGGAAATTACCGTTTCGCGACTAGATGCTAAATATTATGTACAATAACATATTAGTTTCCACAGTCATAAAAATGGGTGGAAGATTGTTTACATGGTGGTTAATTGTATATTTTTTAGTTTTTACGTAAATTCACGTTTTTCGCTTATAACTTTTTTCCGTTCATTTCCCTGAGAAAACAGTAAAGTATTTTTTTTCGTTTTGGCATCGCATCCTCTCGTTCCTTATCGCTGTCTAATAACTCATACGACATATGGAATCGCTAAGTTGAATAGTTTACAAGTTATGGCCTTATAAACAAATTATCGCACTGATTTTTTTCATGGTAGATTTCATAATAATACATTGAAATCTGTCATAACGCAGATATTTACAAAAAGTTCTTTCCCCTCTTTTTTACAGATTGGTACAATTTTGGACTTCCAGACGAATGGAAATATAGACGACTAAAGATAGATTAAATAACATGGTTAAGAGGGCTTTGCAAAAACTGAACAGTCTCTTAAAAATCTTAACAAAATTATTAAATCGCCTCAATTTTTTCTTTTTCCAATTTTATTTATTTTTTTTTGTACTTACCAGATACTTAACTTTTCATTTTGCAGTCATCTGCGTGAAAAATCTCCGAGGAAATGAAAAAGATCATAGCAGTGGATGTCCGCCATATGCCAGGAAACTAAAAACAAACGCGAATATTCTTGAATAGCACCACTTACGTGGGAGAGATGATAATAACCTGCCTCATTTATCAGACGATCAAATAATATCGAACGTGCTCGGCTCGCCAGTATAGATTTTCGTGAAGAGATGCAAGCTATCCGTCTTGTCAGGCCCATCATTGAAGCCATCTCGAGTTGCACGATACCGGCACGGCAGCGGGTTGTTCTCCGCAGATCATAATCGCAGGAGGCCTGGATCATTACGAGATGCCCACCAGAAAGTACAGCTACTACCGCGTTTCAACCTGCGGGTATACTGGTCCACGCAGTTTAAGACCACAACGAGGAAGCTTTGCTACTTATATTAAGGTTAGTTTTGCAGCTCCATCCCCTTCAAATTCAGCAAATCCCAAGACTTTAACTTAAATTAATATCTTCAATATTTTTCCTATAGTGTGTCCACCGACTGGTGTTGGAAAATGACCTGCTGAGATTCTGCTCTGCTTGTTTTGAAAGTGAAATGAATTGGTTGCAAATCCGTAAAATGTACAATAACATGTAACATGCCTCTGACCTGAAGCTTCGCATCGATCAATTTATTCGATAGGTACGTATCTAACGGCACCCTAATGTCTGCCCTGTCGGCCTAACGTACCGGTGAACAATACAGGTTTTTGCTAAAGAACGTTGTCGATTGTGCCTGTGTGAGTGAGTTTGACGCTTTGCTTGGTCGAGAGTACGACACGTGTTTTTGTGGCAGTCAGTAGCATTGTGTATTGTGAGCATGGAGCGGCACACTGCTTGACCACAGATTTAGCCTATTTTTGCTACTGCAACTGCTACTACTACCGCTTACTAGCATAATATACAGGGTGTTTCAGGATTAAGTCGACAAACTTTAAGAAGATATTCCTCATAAAAAAATAAGAAAAAATCAAGTATAAACTTTTTTCCAGAGACGCTTCATTTTCGAAATATAGGGCGTTAAATATTTTTTTGAAAAATTAGAATTTTATAAATAACTTGTAAATGTAGAAGGCTATTTAAGCCAAATTTGGCATGACACATCTTATAAGATACCATTTTTCCATAGAAGTAGAAGTCTCGTAAGCAACCAGTGGCGGAGTTATGGGGACTCACACTCATTAAATTATAAAAAAAATTAATACGGCCCCACTGAAAATAAAAAATGTTGCTGTTTTTAGATAGAACAGTTTGTTATTGACAAAAAGTGTACATTCACTTTTTTTTCTAACTAGTTTCATGGAAAAATTGATTTTTCGGAAGGGTGCTTCTGGATTATGTCGATAAACTTTAGGAAGACGTTCCTCATAAAACCTACAAAAATATAGTACCTATTGAAATTGGTCTTAGTCTCGAGTGTGTGCGAGTTAAATAAGCCTTTTTCTCTACTCTTCCCTTGGGTTTAATCAATAGTATTAAAATTATTTAGGAGATGCTTTGTTTTTGAAATATAGGGTGTTTTTTTTAGAAAAAAAAATGATGTTGATGAAAACAATAGAAATATTTCAGTACATCTAATGTGACTATGTCGTAATGCGACAACGTAACGACCCTTGCAATACTCCTAAATTTTTTCAGGCGGTTTGTAGTCACTTCATTTACTTGTGTTGTGTACTTTTAAATAAACAATACCAAATTTTTCTGGTTCCAAAGACAAGGGGACCCACGAAAAAGTGTCTTAAGGGGGTTTCTCGCCAAAAAGCGTAGCACTGTGAGATTGCACATGCCATAAAACCCCTGTGAACCAAATTTAGTGATTCTTGTACAACATGGTTTTGAGACATAAAAAACTTCTTAGGGCAGATTTCAGGGGGCCGTAACTCCGAAAGTGGGGGCCAATTGGCAAAAAGAAAAAATACGGGTCCCCTAAATTTGTCTTAAGAATCTATGACCAAATTTTGTTGCATGAATTTCGGGACACCCTGTATGTACTTATAAATATCAATTATGTGGTTTTATGCGTGTGGTCAATTATTGTGTACACCAATATCTTCGCCCGCAAGACAATTTAACCAATCAGATAAGACAGAACAACGTTAAGAATACATAATTCTCAAAGGTTTCAACACTTTCCATGGCGGCTCTCACGATTGCTGTTGTTGATGCCGGTTTCTACTAATATAATTATGCCAGAGCAAAGATAGCTGGACATAACTTTCTACGAGATCGTTAGCTAGGCTAAGACACGAGGATAACTTACACCAGAAGATCGTCGTTCCCATACAACTCACTCTGATGCACCTCTGTAAAAGCATGTAATATATTTATATTTTAATATAAATTTCTTACATTTTTTGACACAATTTTTTAAAGGAAATCATTAGTGTAAATATCTGGAATCTCAACATATAGGTACTTAGAAACATCGCTTAAGTCATTTTCTTTGACATTATCTGGGAGCAAATATTTCTGACAAATTCCGAGATATTAATTTGCCAGTCCAGGGATGTCATGTCGTTAGAATAAATATACGCGCTACATAATTTGATGGGAAACATCTTAGAAGGCCTTAATAGCGTCCGCCTCGCTATAAAACAAGAGAGAATCGTGCCATCACCTGCGGTCATTGCGGGTAATATCATTATGACTTCATTATGACATCACTGTGACATACAAATCGCAAACACTCCTTAAAGACGCAGCACATGAAAAGCGATTGCGAGACAGGGTCGTAAATTGTTTTCGAGTAAGGTTTAGTCGTGGATTTTAGCACAACTTGTCTTCAAATTGGTAAAAGTTGGACTTAATTTTAAAAATATGAACTTACTTATCTACTATACCGTACATTTTCATTCAATGATAAATATTTTTCCACTACTGAAATTGAAATAATAAAAATATGTTTATTTTTTAATTAGATAGAACTCACCTACACAAAATGCACTCATTTTTGCTGTCCTGACTGCCTGTCAAAATCTCCAAACGATCAATTTTCAAAACCTGGTGACCCAGATCAGTCCGACAGACGATTTACGACAGTATTGTTCGGCTCCGAGTTGAACCTTGCGAGGTAAATAATCCCAAGCGTTACTAAAATTTATTGCCGCATGCAAATTCGATTTTTTCCAAAAACAATCGATTCGCAGAAAACGCTGGCAATAAATCAATACGCGAATAAATTTAAATTATGTAAATATTAATTACGCGCTGCTATCATGAGGAGGTTCGACACCGGCAGTGTTTGTTTACCCACCGGTTTTTGTTGGCTAGATGATTAATTGCTTATCATTTATCTTATATTGTACAGTCTTTTTTTCGAAAAGTGAATCTATTAAGCGAATTTTAATTTGAATACACTAGTGAAACAGTAGAGTCGTTTCCTACTTTTTCTGATTATTTAAAGGATTTATTATTTATTTATTTATTTCCGATTGATAGATATACACAATAATTTTGTAATGTTATCACAAATCATCTAGAACTTTGTATTCTTTAAATATTATCATACATATCTAAATTTCATTGTCAAAACTGATAAACTCTTCTTAAGATATTTATATTCAGATACAGAAAAAACTTGAAACCTGCACTGAAAGAAATGCGCTGTATTCTTTATTAGAATTCTATATGCCCTTATAAGACCATTGTATACTATATGTGACAGTTAAACAGGTGAATATTGGATATAAAACGCGTACTGCTAGCACAGTTGTATAGTGACTATAAACCTTATTCTTTATTAAATTATTGTATAACTAATATACAACGTTTTTCATACCCTTTACGAAATAATAGCAATAACTGTTATTAAAGTGTTCCATATCGTTATTAGAACATCTAGTACTGGTTATAAGTTCTATAATAATAAATGTATTAAACTGTTGTATACTCTGTATGAGTTAAAAATATATGACTAAGTTTTCAGAAATTTTATTGGATAACTGTAATTACAAGCTAAGGTTCTAATGTAAACATACACAAAACATACTTTTAAGCATTAAAAATGATGACAAATCGCTCCCAAAATTGTCCAGTTTATTTTCTTAGTAACGATGCACCCGTATTTTCTTGTATTACATGAGAATTTGCACTATAACTCTTCCACCTTAAGAATGAAGCATCCCCTGAAAGGTTGAACATCTTTCCTTCTAATTCTATTCCCTCTGGTTGATTGACTTTATACCCATGCTCCTCTTTGTCACCGCTAGCGTTCTGTTCCTCCATCTTATGTAAAACTTCCATCAGCGGTTTCTAATAGGGCATACCTACAAGATAATAATTTTTAAGATTTAGACAAGATTTACATTTGAAAAACAAAACAATTACAAGCCATAAAACAATTAGATACTTACATAATTTTCCATTTAACACAACGCGATATGATCATCTATCCCACAAAACATGTGCCTATACCGTCTGTTTTCATCAAACTAGACGTGTAATATTCGTAAGTCGATGCACAGCGGACTGTCGGAAATTTTACGATCATAACCGATTATGCACGGAGAGGTGACGATCACTTAACCATTATAAGACGCGTTTTACACGTTAAAAACGGAAACATATTCAGTATAAGAACGAATAATTCTGTTAATATAATTGTTATATACAAATTCGGATGCTGGTCTTTATACAACAAATCTTCCCTACTATATAATTGGAACATAAAGTCTATAACACCTAATAATGTATTAGTAATTCATTATAACCTTTATTTCATAGATGCATAAGGTGTATTAAGCACCTTCCAGTTAAACTCATTCTATAATGAGTATGGAGATGATTGCTTTTTTTTAATAAAAGTCGTATATTGGTTATAAAAGTTTTAATATGCGCTATACACATTATTCTAGATAAACAGTTTAATAAGCCCATTTCTTTCAGTGTGGTTAAACATTATGATTGCGCCCAGACATCTTCAAACGTTCGAAAGGTAAGTAAATTTTCTTAACCATGAAGTTATTTATATTAATATTTGATAAGAAAATTATATTTCTCTCACAAAGTACCTGTAAAGATACAGGGTATTAGAAGTTTGACTGCCTTGGGCATTAAAAATGTTATTATTGGAGTATGAAAGGAAACAAAATAACTACTAACAGTGGCTAAACCAGTTTGATTTCAAATCAATTTCATTCTGCGAATAACGAATCACATCTCTCAGTGTAACCGTAGCATGGCCGATCCTATTTTCCACATCGTTGTAGCCGCGGCTAATCCGCGCAGTATATCGCGGTTAAATGCCATACTACCTTAAAAAAGGCATTATCTTAACCACATCGTAGGAGAAGTAGATGTCCATTGTCGCTGGCGCTGTGAGAAAACATTATAAAACCGAGCCGTTTCCTGCCGGTAATCATGGGAGCATCCCGATGGTCTGCCATTGTTGACCACTTGACGTTTAACTCATAATACGTCTCTAATTACCAGTTCTCACCTTAATTCCTTACTTGCTACCATTGTTCCTCTAATTAAGGCGCACAATGCGACTCTTTATCCGCGAATTGTAATTAGATGATGTTCAATGTGAACTTGTTGCAGATTATGCAGGAAGGCAATCTATCAGAGATTTTCGATTGAAAAAAGTCAGTAAATGCTGTTCCCTGAATTTTTTTCATGTATTATATTTCAAGCTACAAACAGAAGACTTGTAATTTGCGTTTTTAAGTAGCAAATTGAAATTCAACTTACATTATACACCTAAACAAAACTGGTAGAAAATCTGCTGAAACTCTAAACGCAGTTACAATCATAAATTCAAGACGTGGACTTGTTTAGAGTAGGTGCAGTAAACCTTCATAATGTTCATTCATGGTCGGAAGAAAATACTCATGAAATATTTGTTTCATGATGTCAACATAATTTCAGTTTAAACGTTTGGATGGGAATTATAGGAAATACTCTAGTAGGTCCTTTTGTTCTTCCACACAGGCTTGGAGCGGCCGAGTATTTTAGATTTTTGAACGAAAATCTTTCAACATTACTTGAGGATGTACCCCTCGCTATACGTAAGGTATTCTGGTATATGCACGATGGGGCGCCTGCACATAGTATACTTTTACCCGAATCGCTGGTTTGGTCATGGTCGTGATGTCCCTGTTTGTTGGTCTGCACATTCACCTGACCTAACGCCTATGGATTTCTTTTTGTGGGGACACATAAAAAGTATTGTTTATGCCACTCCTGTTGCCTCCTTAGAAGAACTACTCTTAAGAATATTTCAAGCAGCAGATGACCTTCGCAATAACCAAGAACTGTTTGTGCGAGTGCGTTATAACTTTAACAGACGTATTAAATTATGCTTGCAGCAAAATAGAAGTTTAATTTTGCTTTTCTTGTTTTTCGTTTGTATTAAATTGTATTACAGATAAATTACTTTACCTAATACTTGTCTCATAGTCATAAGTTATCAAACATTTTTTATTAATTAATAGCAAATTATTCTTAATGTTATTATTAAATTATCAGCTTATTGACAGAAAGTGACAATTTATTAATATGATGACTAACAATTTATTTGTTATGACATCCGCCTACTTTATTTTTACAAATTTTCGCAATTACCCCTTTAGTGAACGATGACGCATCTAATTTTTTTTACTAGAAAACTATCAGTTTTACCGAAAAATTACAAGAGGTAAAAAAGTTGCGTAATAAATCAGTCTTCCCAATCAATATTTTTAAATAAATAATTTACTTCATATAAAAAAGTTCTAATAGAATATAACAATGTGGTTGACTGTTTCACTCCTTTATAAAATACGCCTCTCTCCAATCCTCTAATTTTTGGCTCTACATTCACTGTTACCATTTTTGCTACTTCATTTAAAAACACCCTGCGTAAACATTTATTATTTTTTATGCGCATGACCCAATAACACTTCTAGAATATACGTGAGTTGATATAATTCACTTAGCCACGTTTTTTGTTTGCCCTGTTTATGCAGATGCCTTTTACACGGTACGTGGGCAAGCTTACTACGAATTAACCTGTTAATCAACATTGCCAATTGGATATAAAGACGGCAATGCGTCGTACAGGAGAAATATGTGCGACTGGACGCATACGTACCGAACCCGAGAATTCCTATTGCAATCGAGCGGTGATTCTTTCGGTCCAAGTACACAGTTAAAGCTGCACAGCGCATTTTCTCGAGAAGATTGATAGCTATGGAGAGCTATAAGCCAAGCTAAACGTCCCGTCTTTGATTAATGTATTCATTTATAGTCATTAATTTGCGTTATTTACGACTTCATCATTGAATTGTTTTTCCCTGCGTTCGGACAGGTAATTGCTGTTTTGACGATGTTATTATCGCCCTATGCAAAAGAAAGAAACATAAATGAAAATATCGTCGCTCTAGCTCTTAAATTCTACAGAGCGGCCGCCGAGGTATCCGAGATACTTCGTATATGAATTCTATGACTAATTGTAAGCAAAAATGATTGTATTCACTTTTCCCGAATTCGCAATAGTTTTTAAATATCGTGGTTTGATGTTGCCAGGTCGTATGGGTAGTTGCTAAAGAGTAAATTACGTTGTTAAGAATAGAGCGCTTAAAAAAATGTAGTTTATTTTAATAAAAGCGTGATGACGGTATGATTTATTAAAGCTGCTCAATATGACCACAGCCTTGTGCAATGCATAACTCAATTCTCTGTTAAGACTCTCGCTCGTTGTAGTCCTCCATTTTGTTTTCCACCTCATCAAACGCTGTAGGAATCTTCTCAATGAGTTGGTCCTTGCAATTAGGCTTTCCCATTGAATAGGTGCCTTTACAAATCCCCATATGAAAAAATCCAACGGATTGAGATCCAGAGATCGCGGTGGCCAAGCAATGGGACCGTCACGACCTATCTATCGATTTGGATACCTTTTATTGAGGAAATTACTGACACCTCTTCCATAATGGGACGGAGCAGCATCATGTAAAAAGAACATCATCCTTCTGATTTGAAGAGGAATGTCCTGAAACAGTAGAGGTAGATCGTTCTCCAGAAGAGCCCAATACATCTCGCTGTTCAAATTTCCGTCGAAGAAATGTGGTCCGATAACTTTAACATTATTAATTTTTCCAAGCCAAACGTTTACGGAGAATCTTCTCTGAAAATGGGTTTCTCGAATAGCATGAGTGCTTTCGATCGTTGTGTAAATTGTTGCTTCCATCTCTTGTAAATGTAGCTTCGTCACAGAAAAGGGTTCTTGAAAGAGTATCCAGATGATTGCTTCACCATTCACAAAGTCGAACTGTTTGCGGAAGATCCGTGAGGAGGAGTTCTTGTACCGGTTGGTAATGATAAAGATGCAGTCTGTTTTCTGGCAATGTGTCTTGCACAGCCGTCCTACTTTGTCCAGTAAGTACAGAAATTCTTCTCGTACTAGTACCAGGATCATTTTCAACAAACTCAAGCACTTCTGCAGCATTGTTTCTTCGCAAACTTCTCTTTTACAAGTCGGTTTATAGAATGCACTTGTTAATCGAAGAGTTGTGAAGGTTCTATTGAACGTTTGCTTGTCTGGAAGACGGCGGTTTGGATATTGTTATTGACATTCTCTCACTGAGGCGGTGCTACTACGGTTGCAATATCCATACATGAAAATTATGTCCGCATATTCTTCATTTGAATAAATTAATGGCATGATTTTAACACAAATGACTCAAAAAACAAAACAACTGTCAATGATGACAATTAACGAACGGACAATCAATAATTTTTTTGTAATCCCAGCCAAATTGCTAATCATTAAATTGCCTAGCCCTCTAGTCGTAACAATGTAACTATCCATACGATCTGGCAACTTTACACCCCGATATTTCAAGAACCGTTGGGAACTCGAGAAAAGTGAATAGAAGCATTTTCGCTTAAAATTAGTCATAGACGACCACCCTGTATTAGAAAATTTTCTAAAAATATTCGTGACCATCGCATAGAAATATATCTGAAATCATAACCGAGCTTTTGAAATGTGTGTTGGATTATATAAGATAAGCATGCACGCCTTGTCCAGAAAAGTAGCCAGCAACGTTCCCTTCTAATATCCTAATGTAAGGAAACTTCCTAAAACCTTTTAAAACGGGCCGTCGGCGCTCGGACGTCATCCTCGAAGCATGTGAAAGGTCACGTACGGGATCTATGAATTATTTAGAGCCCTGCATAATGTCTACCACTTTCTCAGGCCTTTTAATTGAAACGCTAATATTGTTGATGTGTTTTTTTAAGAATCGATCACACATCTGTATGAGGAATGCTGAAGATGTTATTGTTTATATGTAGACTATAAGAATATTATACTAAAACACAAGTTACAAATCATTTTCTCATAGACCAAATATAAGTGAAAACGTAGAGCTTTTGTTATCTCTCTCTCAAATCGATTGGAGGCGTGGATTTTGATCATTTCCATCACTGACCAGTGTCCGGCACGTGATAACATGCGCGCCTTTATCCAATGAGGGGTCCACCCTCATATAAGGGAAAGACACCAATCAAAATAGAATTTATTTGAATGCGCTTTTTTTTGTAAGAGAATACGTTAAGAAGGATCCTCAAAGCGAGATTATTTGTTTTCGCATTTTCAAAAGTCAATGTAAAATAAGCTGCCGAAATACGATCACCCTTAAATTAATAGGGACGACGGGAATAGACGAATAGACAAAGACAACGCACGACAACCATAGATTGGGGTCACTCAATATTGAGGGCTTTTACTCCGATTTAGGTACAAGCGTACCAAGTACCAGTTTATCTGGAGAATTTATTTAACGGGCATCTTCATTGCCTTCACACCGATTTTTTTACAACGTAGTGCACATACACTTATTGTATTAGTCATTGACGTTATTACCTGATTGATTTAATCAACAATTTTCAGTAATATCAGTCCGATTACTTTTTCTTCTAAAAACTTTTGCATTTTTGAAAACTTTGAAGTAAATTCTGTTCGGGGTACTTTTATGCCGAAGTGAACTGCGGACCGCATCTCGTCCGAATCTGAGGAGAGGACGCGATAATCTCCGGGCAAAGGCGCGCAGAAGAACGTCCTCCGCGACTAGGAAACGGCAGTAGTTCGTGTGTCACGCGGGCTCATCTCTGCCGTCACGACCTGAACCCGCCGTCGAGAGCGACGGTATCGCAGCCGTTGACGGCGAACATCCTTCTCTTCGGACGGGACGTGATGCCTGCCCACGCCAAAGGACGGCGAAAAATTTCATAGCTGTCACCGGCACACACGGGGACGGCTGCCGGCGGAGGCCATCGCCGTGGGACGTGTCTGAGGGGTTACGTAACTGTCATCTCCAAGACAGCCGGGTTCTGGGAGCGTCACGTATTTTTATCGCATGAATAAAATGTACAGTAAAAAGAATTGGTAATTCTTCGGTTAAAAGTGTAGTATAACAACCCCAGGTTCGATAAAAAAAATATATAAACGTAGTTGTGGCCAAGAAATATGTGATCGTCGTAAGGAATACCTACGTTGTATGTATCTATTTTTTATTGACCGGAAGGCGCTGGCTACTAACTTTAAAGAGGCGAAGTATGTTTTAATTTTATAAAACAAAAGCAGAGTAAATACACCCAACTTTATTATTTACGTACAACAGTCTTCAAATAAAACATGTGACAAATAGAAAGAACAACAAAAATATTAACAACCATTTAACATAAAATGAGAGTGCCAGGCTCACCTAGAGCTCCTGTGGGGAAAGAGCATGGCAGAGAAACCCACGATCGTTGCTCTAACTACCCAAATATAAATACAAAACAACCGCTAACAAAAGGCATAAATTAGGATCCTTTGCTAATGATAAATAACACCTGACTTATTCAATTGCTCACTAAATGTCATCTCACTCGAATTAGATATGCACACTTCCAAGTAAAACTGAAGAGGTTTGGTGTTAGTTAGCCGGCAGGGCTGGAAGGTACTGGAGTCCCATACGGGAGGCAATCCAGCTATGAGTTGAGATTTCGGAAGATCTGTTTTAGTAATTCTTTTTTTGTATTTAATTATCCTTTTTACAGATTCATTCCTCACGGGCGAAAATGTTAGTAAATTCAACAAGGCTCTTATTATTATTGTTTTTCAATCACCGTAATCATGATAAAACAAGTTAGCTGTGAAATAAAGGAGTTGTTATTGCAATATCTGGGCAGTCACGACAATATATACATATTTTAACATGTAATAAATAATGAGCAATCTTTAATAATAATTGTAACAATTTTTCGTTAGAAAAATGTACGCCCCTGAGCATAAGACAATGAAGGCTTAACATATACAGAATTATTATCATGAAACATCTATAATCATCACAATCATAAGATTACATAGAACAATTAACAACAAAGTACTTAGAGAATAATTACCTGCTAACTAATACCGGTTAAACACTTTTAATTTTTCATTACTTATATATTTTCACCGTGCACCGATCGTCTTACTTTTCACTCTGCGCTATCCTCACTTCCACTAGGCTTCCTTTCAGAATTCCCCACCTAAGCGCTTGTTTTTGTGCTTCCTTCTACCAACTGTCAATATTACGTTTTCATCATTGTACAACACCCATGTAACAGGTGACGTCGAAGTTGATACGATAAGTATGGTTTTGCACAAAAGTTATACTGTAATTTGCTACATGTTAAATATTAACCAAAGAAACAGTTTAGGTTAGTTTTGATAGTGACAAATACCTCAGCGATATTAGTTTCTGACCATCTGCTAAAGGTCGCTAACTACGAGCTTACCAAGTGACAAAATTTTTAAAACCAGGTTTCTTATGGTGCTTATCGTATATTCCAACATAACATTTCATATTATGTAGAAACATATTCTTTCTGAAATCACTGAGAACGTACCATTTTTGAGAAAAAAAACAAATTACTATCCCAAGGTCAACCAGCTCCGTAATATACAGAGTGTTCGAAAGTGATTAAACCATCCCTCAATGGTAGGCCTCGAATGAAAATAAACCGATTTAAATTAAGTTACCATAAAAAATATGTTACTATTAGTTGAAATTAGATAATTTCTGTTTAAGACTGAAGAAAACAAAATTGTGTTGTGGTAACTTGATAAAAACTAGTTTATTTTCGTCCAAAGAGGTATTTCTGAAATATGGATCATTTATTTCAGGTCATTATAAACATCAAGGAGCATAAGCTAGTTCACTTTGGGGCAATCACTTACGCTTTTCTCGAAAGTGTGTTTTCAGAAGTTTTTTATGAAAATGAAATTTTACATTATCCTCTTCCTTTTTTAGTTAGTGTAAAACCTTAATATAAAACAAAGTGTTATTAGATTTTATATTGAAATCCAAACAATTGGATATTGTTATTTAATTCAGTTAGAGTAGGACGTGGCGCAGGTAGAGTTTAAGAAAATATTAATTATGGAAGATTGGAAAATGTTGGTAAAATAAAAAAAAATTAAATTAAGTGTTAGCCATTCACATTATTTTATTTTAATAGAAATTAGAAAAATTTCTCGGAACATAGTGAACAATAATTTGAATTAAAGTACGATAATATGCTCAATTGCTCATATGAGCTGACGCCCAAGCAAGAAGGAAGCAAAATGCAAAGAAGAAGAAGTTAAGCAGAATAAGAAATTAAGGTAAGAAATATTTCAATATCTCAAGGAAGTATAACAAATTATTTGTATTTTTCTTTATTATTTATAGTCCTGAAGATGATTTTAAATCAAATCGAAACGTTGCCCTATTTCGACTATACATTCTTATTAAATTATCCAAAATAAGAATTAGAAATGATGATATTATTAAACAATCTAACAATAAGAAATACTTTGTATTTTTGTTGCTCTAATATCATTTTTGACGAAACCAATACGTAAAAAGCAGCTACTACAGAGATTTTGTTGTTTCCACTTAGGATTGTTTCACCAAGTAGCTTCCTTAATATTAGTGCAACAAAAATATTTCTTTGAATAGTTTAATGGTTTAACAATATTCTAATTGTTTCTGTAGACAGGGTTTGTGTTTTGATATTAATTATTTAGACTTTTAGTATTTATTTTGTATAATTATTTATTACTAGCTATTTACTAAGTATTGCGGGTATAATTCAATGCTAATTGGAGTGTGTAGCCCATAGAGTAGCTCTTTCCGCAATATCAGCAGTTAGAAGTCTTATACAGGGTGTATCTAAATAACACCGAAAAAATTCAAGGGGCGATTCTCCGATGAAAATTAATAGGGGTCATTGGTATAAAATTTTTTGAAAAAACCCTTCCCTAAAAAGTTACGCCCCTGCTAAAATTACAAAAAAAAATTGTTTTTTTTTTATCTTCCACGTACATCAAGCTAAAGAAACCAAACTTGGTGAACATTATCTGTCAATAAAACTACACTTTTTGAATTTTTTTCAACCCTGAACTGTTTTTGTAAGGGGTTGAAATAATCAACCCCTATGACATTTTTTCTTATAATTTTTTTTTCGATAAAATTTTTTCCTTTTAAAAAATATGTCTAAAAAACCCCATTCATTTACTAACTTTTTGATCTCTTCAAGTTTCTTCGAAAAGTTAAGGATTTATGACAAAAAAAAAAAAATGTATTGTAATGTATTTTTAAAAAGATGAGCTGTTTAACGCGAGTGTATTTTGCCGAAAGATCTAGTGGCCTGTTCTTTACAATGGAATCCGTAGAAACAAATGTCAATGTCATTTATTGTTACTGTTTCTTACTATTTCACAAGTTTCATGATTTTGTGTAGAAAATATTAGTTAATAAACCGAAAATATGGTTAACTATTCGAATTTAGAAATGGCAGATATGCATTTTACATATGGGTATGCTAACGGTAATGCATTGGAAGCGCAAAGACTTTATGCTGAACAGTACCCAGAGCGTAGATTACCCCACCATACTACGTTCACAAATATTCACCAACGCTTGCGGGAACTTGGAAAATTTGAAAAGAGAAGTCATGACTGTGGCCGTAGCCGAGAAGTTAGAACTGAAGCTGTCGATGAAGCCGTACTTAATTTAATTGAGGAATCCCCAGAAACTAGTACCAGGAAAATAGCTCGTGTCCTAAATGTAAGCCATTCGGTAGTTTTTAGAATTTTAAAAGAACAACAGTTATATCCCTATCATCTCCAACGGGTGCAGTCGTTACTGATTCGAGATTTTTTACCACGTGTGGTTTTTTGTCAATGGCTTATTAATATGATCGGCCAAGCGCCGCAGTTCTTAAGAAATATTTTATTTACTGACGAGGCGAATTTCTCAAGAGACTGTATTAGAAATTTTCGTAACAATCATATTTGGGCTGAGGAAAATCCTCATGACTTTTTTGAAGGAAATCATCAGTATCAATTTTCATTAAATGTGTGGCTCGGAATTATCGACGATCATTTAATTGGTCCCTATTTTCTTCCACGACGATTAGATGGTGACTCATATTGTCATCTTCTCGAAGAATTACCTATTATTCTTGAAGAAGTTCCCATTCAAATTAGGCAACGTTTATGGTTTATGCACGACGGTGCACCAGCCCACTTTAGTATACGTGCAAGACGTCACTTGGATGAGGTGTATGCCAATCGATGGATAGGTCGAGGAGGATATGTAAATTGGCCAGCCCGCTCCCCTGACCTTAATCCTTTGGATTTTTGCATATGGGGATATCTGAAATCTTTGATCTACTCAAGGCCAGTTGAAGATATCAATGATTTGCGAAACCGCATTGTAGCAGGGTGTGAAACGATAAAAAATTCACCAGGAATATTTGAACGCATACGCAATTCTATGAGAACAAGAGTAGATGCTTGTATTGAAGCTGAAGGCAATCATTTTCAACATTTTTTGTAGATTGTATTGTCAATATCCGACAGATTTTTATTTTTTGTTACTGTTATAACATTATTCATCATTTGTTCACTTTTAGTCTAAGTTCCAAACTTCTTAGCCTAGTAGAATCATAGGTCAACTATTTGGTTGAGTGTTTTTTAATAAAATGTTATTTAATATGACAATAAATGACATTGACATTTGTTTCTACGGATTCCATTGTAAAGAACAGGCCACTAGATCTTTCGGCAAAATACACTCGCGTTAAACAGCTCATCTTTTTAAAAATACATTACAATACATTTATTTTTTTTTGTCATAAATCCTTAACTTTTCGAAGAAACTTGAAGAGATCAAAAAGTTAGTAAATGAATGGGGTTTTTTAGACATATTTTTTAAAAGGAAAAAATTTTATCGAAAAAAAAATTATAAGAAAAAATATCATAGGGGTTGATTATTTCAACCCCTTACAAAAATAGTTCAGGGTTGAAAAAAATTCAAAAAGCGTAGTTTTATTGACAGATAATGTTCACCAAGTTTGGTTTCTTTAGCTTGATGTACGTGGAAGATAAAAAAGAAAAACATTTTTTTTTTTTTCGGTGTTATTTAGATACACCCTGTATATGGGGTTAGATAAAATTTGCTTACCTAGATTTCTGGTATCGAAAAACATTGTTTGACTCCATTTGATAAGACCTTTTGGGAAAAAAAATTATTTTTGAATTTGTTTGCCTTAGCTCAATACCTTTACAATAAAGTAAAAGTATTACTGCTATCACTATTTCGAGTTATGATTCCCAAAAAGCAGACACACTGACCCCACGCGTTGCTAGTTACAATTTTTTTCCAGGGCGCCCACGGGAAGGCCCGTTTTTAATCAGACCCCAGCTCGTCAATTACCTAATGAAAGCGATCGCGTCGCCTACGGCCGGATTGAAAAAATCCCGCGGATTAATTACGGAGAGTGCGGTGGGGGCCCGGGCCATTTGACCCCTGGCCGAGGGGGCCCTCTCGGTAATCGACACATCCTCGTTCTCGCGCCTGATCCGGTCTCATGGCAGGCCGGCCGGACAGGCGACGCGACTTGAACGCGTCCCTGCGGATGGACGCCGTGGGAGAGTCGCGCTTTGGTCTATTGGCGATGATTGATACGTAGATGAGGACGAGGGATATGTTGAAGTGAATAGACAGAAAATATCGTAGAAAGTTACACTTTGTTCGAATTACCTAAATGTTTTCAATGTTTCAACTTGCCTGTATACATATCAAAAAGTATTTTTTCTGCGCTCACTACCGTAAAATGGCATAGTACAAACAATGAATAAATTGAGTGTTTAAGGTTATGAAGACTGTTAGTGTTTCCATTTATTGAATTATTGAATAAGTAGTGAAAGTGAAACAGAAGAACGTGAAATAGAAGGAAGTGAGAAAAAACACATATCAGCAACTGAAGCAAAACATTCAGATTCATTTAATATGGAACAGTTGGTTAATCTGATTAGAAAAATAGGGCTTCTAAAAGGGTGGCTGAATTGTTATCTCCAGAACTAAAAGTTCTATGATTAGTGAAACAAGCAACGAAATCAGCTTTTACGGGAATCGAGAAGAAGACTTCGGAAAGTTCTTCAATAAAGAAGACAATGGCTTTTTGATGCACTATACAGACAATCATGGTTTGATGAATTAATGGAAACCTAACGTTTACAAATTCGAGGAGTGGATATGTTCGGATTTACCAAGTATCCTTGCTTCTGGTGTCTATGGAATAGTCGATACTGAAACAATCACTATGAAAAGAAACAATGGCCAACAGAAGCACTCAATCGAAGAAGTCTCGCTCAGGCCCGGATCCAGAGGGGGTGGCGATGTGGCGATCGCCACCCCCAAAGCACAACATTTTTTAAAGATCTTCAATTTCTCCAAACGACAACAGGCAGTTAGTCGATATTAATGCAAGTGGAAGGATTCGTTAGTGTCAAGCTCCTCTGAAAGAAGTGCTTTGCGCCACCCCCAAAACCAGTCTCTGGATCCGGGCCTGGTCTCGCTTATAGAACAACCTTTGATCGACCCTACTGCTTTCTCCCTTCTCCATAAAAGTTGATCTGATTTGAATTCGCTAAGGATTTGGATAAAAACAAATATCGTTTCCAATTCCAATACTTAATTAGTCAATTTCCG
Source organism: Anoplophora glabripennis (assembly GCF_000390285.2). Taxonomy (NCBI): domain Eukaryota; kingdom Metazoa; phylum Arthropoda; class Insecta; order Coleoptera; family Cerambycidae; genus Anoplophora; species Anoplophora glabripennis. Next base: position 2,768,447 of record NW_019416749.1, on the reverse strand, counting down.
AATTTAAGTGATTCAAAATTGAAAAAAGAAATCATCGACGGACCTCAAATGCCAAAAACATTTAACGATAAAAATTTCATAACAATAATGACAGAAGCTGAGAGGGCAGCCTGGCTGGGTTTTCGCAACGTCCCTCAAAACTTTTTAAAGAACTACAACTACTATTGTGACAGGAACTACCAACACTTAGGATGTTTAATGAATGCAAAAATTTATTTCTCGTATTCCCAATATAATGACAGACTTATGTTGGTTACTGGAAAAAGGAACTGAAGACAGTAGTTCGAAGAGAGTCCGAAATTCACTGCGCAGATCGTTCGAGGACAAAAAGTATGTTGCAAACGTAAGAAATAGTTTGAAATTTGAATTTTTTCATTCAAGATTACATTTTAAATTATCAAACTCGGGCCTCAATGATTTCAGGCTTTATTTCAAAATACTTTTATAGGAGAAACCAGACAGCTTAACCAAAGCCCAGGTTCGTATTCAGAGCATCAAAATACATCCGGTCCAACTAAATTTTCCACGCAACCGTTTTTTTGACGAACGATTCCAAGGCACGGTTCCAAAGTATGGTTTCAATATACAGTTTCAAGCTACGATTCTTAGAAACGGTTCCATGAAACGGTTAAAGTAAACGGTACGAGGAACAATTTCAGAAAAAAGTTTCAAAGCAACGCTTCCAAGTAACTGTTCCGGAGCAGCGCCTTCAAATGTCGGTTACAAAGTAACTGCTACTTCGTGATAGTTAAGAAAGAACTTTATATAGAAAAAATAAATAATAAATATTATGTTCTAAATAAATCCACGATGACAAATCAATATGAGTCGCAACTGGTAACGGCCATCGATTCAATTAGTTAATTGAAACATTGGCTTGATAAAAAAAAATTCATATGCGGAATACCGGATCAGGTGGGCTTTGGACATCAAACAGTCAAAGGGAGAATGGCGTTATAAAAATATTAATATCTCTTGTCGAAATAACGTTACAGTGAGTGTGTTTGTTAAATAGAGGGAAATCACAGCATATGTAAATCAGCTGTTTCACTCCGTTGTTGGCATTTTCATCTCATTCGGAAATGCTTCTTTATGAAAACTAATTATTACTTAACATATTGTCTGAATCGTTAGAAAACATTTTATTTTTAAAATATACTGCCTATAAACATCATGTTATATCTCTAACTATGGATAGGAAACAGGTAAAAACAAACAATTTTTAAAGTGCGCGATATACAATGATGTAAAGTTTATATTTGTCTGCTTTATTCAGTGTGAAATTTTTCAAAAAATTAATCTTTGAGAACAATTTTTTTTGGTGCAATGGCATAATCATTAATTTTTTAAAATTTTTCTACAGGTGGCAAAGTACCCAAAAGATAAAAAGAAAAAAAGATAAAAAGAAAAAATAACAACAAAAAAATAAATAAATAAAAAATTATTAAGTTGGTAATTAAACGAAAAACTAATCTTAGTATTTTTTCATGTTATTTTGATCTTTTACGTGTTCCGTTCCACTATCCATTTAATTGCAAAGCCTCATAGATAACCAAAGTAAAATAATTTTCCTGATTTCAGCAATTGTTTCAAAGTTTCGTAGGTGAATTACGGATAAAAATAATTTCATGAACTTTGAAGGGATGCGCGACAATGTGAACAATATCTTCGAAAATAATCATAGCAGTCCATGGATTTCTAATTTGATTATCGTAATAAGTTTGTTAAATACATTTAAGAGGGTTCTATATACTAAAAAAATAGTTAAAGTGTTTAGCACATTGCGTACTACTTAGTGTTTCATTTTGACATAAAGGGTTTTAGATGTTAAAATTAAAACCCCAGTTTCAAAAACACACTGTGTATTACGAACAGTTTTTTTATTCTTACCAAACTTTAAAAAACAAACACATGAATTTTTTGGATTAATTACAACTTTTCGAAAATTCCCAAGTTATAGAGCAACATTTGTTTTTTTTTTCAATTAAGTAAAAAGTATGGTTAAAATAATCTAGTAACAAATCAGATATCTTTTATGGCAAAGAATAATAAAAGATTTCAAGCGAAAAATATTTAACTTAACACTAGAGATTCTAAGTGAATTTGTTTTGGATTATTTTATCCCTTGGTTCGTTTGAAAACTCTTCAGAAAAAATCGTTTCCCCCTGAACTTAACAAACGGAAAGACCCCTCTACTAACGTATTTTTCTAGAATCTGCTGCTCGTCAGATATCCTTGCATCTCCACAACTATCATAGATCCAGCAAAACATATAACTTACCGTGAGAAACTTAAAAAAATCCCTCGGGTAACGACCTACCTTAAAAAACCTGCACCTATCATTTCTTTTTTTTTACAATGCGAATTTGAATGAGAAAAAGAAACACCCCGGAACTGGGTGCAGGCCCAAGACTAAGGATGCTCATGTGGGAAAAAGTCATGCCCCTCGTTTTTTACGCAGTTCCGCATGCAGTGATTAAAAGATGTTATTTATATGGTACCCCGGCAGATGCAAATGAGGGGCGAAAAAAACACGATAAATCGTAAGTAATTTTTCAGGCCTTTTTTTCTTCTGCTAGTGGTAGACCGTTAACGGAAAAAAATTAACATCTCTATAATTGGAATTTAATTAAACCGGTGCATGCTTTCAATGTTTTGTTTCTCAAATTTGGGGACAGTTGGAAGGGACAGATTTTAATAATCATACGTTTTGAAAATAGTAACTAAATTTCTTTTATTTTCAAAAAAAAATTGTCAAATGAAGTCAAACAATGTTCTTCTTTTGTTATTTCTGATCTACCCCGAATCGCCGGAATTAACTCTTTATTTTTTCAAAATTAAAAAAAATTCCATAATAGATACAAAAAATGAAAGCAATAAAAAATTTTAATAATTTCAAAAAAAAAATTGTCAAATGAAGTCAAACAATGTTCTTCTTTTGTTATTTCTGATCTACCCCAGAATCGCCGTAATTAACTCTGTATTTTTTCAAAATTAAAAAAATGTCCATAATAGATACAAAAATGAAAGCAATAAAAAAATTGTAATATTTAGTAAAGGCAAGACAAATTAAGATGATTTTATTATTGTAAATGACAGAGAGCTGTAGTAGTTGTCATCAAATACAAAATTACAAACCAAATCAATTGACTACAGTAGCCAAATGTTTTTAAAGGGTCGTTCCTATATTATTTCAATTCAAAAATGTATATTTTACTGTAAAAAATATATCTCATTTACTGCATTAATAAACTCCTTTACATTTATTTCATGTTATTTTCCTCCATTTCTGGCGCCTTGGCATCTTGAAAAATTATATACAGGGTGATTCACAACTTATCCAAAAAAAATTGGGAATAGATGCGGCATGAGAAATGGAGTCAATATCGTAAAAAAATTTTTGTAAAAACCTTATAGTTCCCGAGAAAAAAATTATTGACGTTGTAGTACTTTCAACCATTACATAGCTGGACAACTGTAGTTTCTAGGGTCATTCGCAATACGCGTGGAGAGCCACGTGGCCTCAGCGACTCCGAATACTGAAATCCGATTTTACAATCGTCGTTGCGATAGTGTTTACAATAGTAGTTAGTGTCAAAAATGCTTGCGAGCATAGCAGCTCGCAGTTAATGGCTATCGTTTTAATTTATGGCAAGACAGTAATTGTATTATGGTGAAGCATTTGTGTTATGGTGAAGCAAGACAACATTTGTGTTAGTTCGTAGAAACTGCGTAAGGCGGACCCAAATGTGTTTACACTGATATGCCAATAAAGTTCTGTTTCCATATCGATACCTGGTTGTGAGGTCCTTGTGGGCGCGCTTGTCCACTCGAGGCCCCACGTTGGGCGCCATGTCTACGCCACCGTTTCCTTCGTGATTTTTGTTGCGCGATTTTTTCGAAGCCGCGGCTAGTGAGACTCCTGGAAGGCGTAGAACTTCATGTTGCTTTTTTTTGTAAAAAAAAAATCACAGAAACTTTCGAAAATGGTTTGATATTAAAATAATAGTCTGATTTATGGTTTTACCGTGGTCCGAAAGTCAGTAGTCGATTCGTATTTATGTGACTGTCACTATCTAAATTTTTATTGATGACTGATGACAGCGATGTCGCTGTGTTTTCGCTGTCTACGATGATTTTATATTTATTTTACGTTAGATTTAATGCAAAGTCTCGGGTTCGGTGACATAATATGTCTTATGTCTCGACACCGTGGGACACCCTGTATGTATATATACTTATAATGTTAAGTGAACTGTAGAAAACTTAAAATTACATGCTTTTAGTTTAAATTTACATGTATAAGGTAATTTTACATTATCTAATGTGGCATCAAAATAATCCAATGTATTTTTACATAAAATTCTTATGAGTGTAAGGTCATACAGGAATCGTATTAAAAACGTGATTTTTGTATGAACCAATACTGAAAATTTGTTTGTTGCACCCTGTATTTTGCCGACTACAGTTTCTATTCACATCCCGGGATTTGCATATTTATTTGGCTTCCGTAATCGCCCATAGAAAAAATAAACTGACCCCTAGGCAAATAAATACGGTTCCGGGACACAATAGCAGTGCTACAGTTGCATAAAGGCCGATGGTCATTTCTGTATTTTTGGAAAGAGAACGTCCGGCACACGAGGAAGTTAACCTATGACCCTGCTTCCCTTCTTTTATGGCCAATTGACCAGTTGAGTTCTGAAGAGGGTGCAGCGGAAAAAGGGACCAGAACTTATTTGGTGCGATCGAAGTGTGTTTTGTTATAAACTCCCTATTTTTTCGCCACAATTGAATGCGTGGGGCTACTAAATGTGCTTTTCTGATTTTCATATGTTTAGCGATTTTATTGTTTGGCGTAGGGGGAACGGTTATGATTATATTTATGGCCGGGCATGGCCTACTAGAAGTGCTTGTAATGCCTGTTTGGGATCGTTACTGTAACGATGCTTTGAGTCAAAGTGAAGCTTGTGGTTTTGTGTCCATTATTTTTTCGCAGATATAAATTCTTTATACGACCAATCAGCACCTAATTGCACCGAAAATAGTCTTTATTCGGTTGTTTTTAAGACATTTTTGAGACATAGAAACTTGTCAAAGTTATTTCCTTCACGAGGAAATAAAAAGTGCCGTCAGTGAAAATACAAAAAAAACTCATAACTCAATTTGGAAACAATTCCTTGCATTTTATAATAAAATAATATGCCTTAAAAGGAGCAATATATTGCAAACATTATGAAATATTACACTTTCTATTAAAAAAATGACGGAACAGATTATAAAGCGCTTTTCAAAACTATGTTGAATATTACAACAAAATCATATAATTTTTCATGGAAAAAAAATAACATATAGTTGGCTTATGCAAAATAAAGCTAATGAAGATACATGTCCCGTAAGGCTTTATCGAAAATTAATTTCTAAAAGAACTATAAAAATTCTTTTTCTAACGATAAACCGATTCTCAAAATAATAACAACGACTAATTTGATATAAAGATTGTCCCCTGGGCAGAAATGGAATTTTTATGTGGATGAGAGATTCTGCAAAAAGCGTTTAATTAGATATTACAAAAATAAAATCAAGAATCATTCTAATAGAGGAACAGCTGTAGATAATCTTTCCAACACGTTGATGAAGAACAAGACATTATAAAACAAATTCCATTAAAACATACTTAAAATTAATGTCAGATTACCACTCAAATATTATTGAAAAAAATGAGAATTATTCATAATAATATTACTAATTGTACAACAGAAAAAGAAAACACTGCCCTAAAATTTGCATAAATAAATGATTTACAATTTTTTTTTGTTCAGTTTAATAAATCTTTGGAAAAAATGTATTCAGTCTCAATCCTGTTCCAAGCAAAATTTTCAAGAACTATTAACACATGTTCTATCCGGTAAAACTTAAGGATCTCGGAATATAACCTAGAGAAAATACTGGCATATTCACGGTATTTTATGTTACAATATCATTCTTTTTTATTTGCCACTTTACTGTAAGAAAATAAGAAAGGTTAAATTATTTACCAGAGAAGAAAATTGCAAACATTATATCGATTTAAAAAAACGAGATGATTTTTTCAGGCTGTACGAATATCGCTTTTCTTTTAAGGCTGATTGAGTGGCTCCTATCCATTTAGACTTTTAGTAAAGGCTACTCAGTCGCCGCAAGCAAAAACAACTTCAATTAGTCTCTGGTTTGAAAGCCAAAGGGTAAGAATAATTTAATTCTGAAACAGCATTTTACAGGGGAAGGATCGAAAAATAATTAAGTGATGACAGACTTGGCCTTTCAGACTATGTATATTGATATCCTTTGTATTCTTTGAGTGAATCCAACATTTGTATTGCATTTAAAATGTTTTTCAGATTGTTTTGCCTAGTCCAGATCTGCAAACAAATGCTCACGATGAAATTTTGAGGTTTTCTTAGTATTTATTTAATACAGTGACAATCCGTACAATATTTGTTGAGATAGAATTTCAAGAAAAGAATAAGCCAATAAATCAATTAACAGCGTAAATTTTAATATATGTTTTCCCAGCACGCGTATTTGATTCTAAGAGTTATCATACCATAAAAAAAAATAAAGGCGTTATTTAATACTTACAAAGAATGAGTCATATATTTTTTCTTTGTGAATTCACATATTAACATTTTAAGAAATAAATAAAAGTGTTGGTAGTAGTTAGTTTTTTTAAATAACTAGTTTAATTTTTTGAAAAATTTATCTCTAACAAAGTTTCTTCGCCTGACTGCTGAGCAACTATTTTTTATAGGAGTGATATATTTCCACTACAAAGCACGAAGATAACCGTCGTTCAACGTTCTGAAACTTTTTATTCCAACATACGTTAGAGTTTGTAGCAGAAGTGAAACTTTCTTTCATGTGCTAATCCTGCTCCTTGTCAAAAATAAGTTTTTTGCATACATCTTGTTAATATCTTGAAGCGTTCTAGCGGTACTATCTCGGTATATCTTCCGTAATTATACAACGAAAAAAAAAAACAAACAATCCGTTATTGTTCAAGCTACCCTTACTCTTTTTTGTCCACTATTTTTGTATCCCCTTACCCCCTAGTCGTTACGGAGACTATTTCTTTTTTGTCGGTTACTTATTTGATTTGCATAAAATTTATAACTATAATACCCCTTTGTGTCTTTTTTACTTGCACCTAATTATCAGCTTATATTTCATTGCGAGATTTCGCGGTATTTAAAGTAATTTATTACAGTAACAGTTCGTCTATTTTTAGACTTCGTGAGACTTAATTTTCATATTGCCATATCAGAGCATTAAAAAAAGTCAGGATTTGTTAAAAAATAACAACAAATTTTTAAAGAATATTAAAAACATGTTCTGATATTGTTACCTTATTACCTGTTATTCTACCCTGTGTTTTAGACACTGGTTTTAGTTCTCTAAATAAATTATCCCTTTCTTCTACATCTATTCTACAAAAACTTAATTTTCTCATGATTTAATGTGCTACGAAATAAACTCTACGCTACTGAAAATACACAACATTGTTTTAACTCCAGTTTGCTGCCCCGTAGAAGTCATTTCTTCCTGAGCGTGAGGTTGAGGAATGAGAAGATCGTCTTTTACTTTAACCGCGGTCACCTCTGACTGACCAACTGCCTGCAATTATTTTTAAAATTGCCTGCCCTTAAATACGTCGTTAAGACGGCTGGACAGACAGAGATATATTTTGGTTCTTTAGGAATCCTACAAATTTACGTGGACAATGCCTGAGGGGTTAGCTTTAAGAATTTCAGGGATATAAACGGTGAAAATAGCTCAGTGACAAGACACTGTTACTATTTTAATAGGCAGTGTGAATTTATGGGGTACAGGATAAGCTTTTCGCTATTTACTTTTTTATTATCGAGATATTTGGGGTTTGATATTGTGTAAAAAGTCTCGCAGTATCAGAAATATACAGCCATAAGAACAGGTCAAATTAGTTTTAAAAGAATGTGACAGAAAAGACGATTTCTTGATCCCAGATTCCGACAAAAAATTTGATATTACGTCGACCTAAGTTTGACCTACAAATTTAGCTTGAAACCATATGCGTACATAAAATTTGTCGTGCTATCTATTACTGGAATAAAAAAGAGGTGTTGCGTTTAATTATCTAAAGATGATCTTGGCTTGACCTTGAAATCTAAGGTCAAGATCGAATCTAAGGTCATTACCATATTTCTGCTTGGGTCATTTTTGGGGTACCCTGTATATTTAGTTACTGCATAATTGCAATTAATTGTTCACACTGTGCATTTTTGTATTATTATATTTTTTATACCCCTTAATATAGAAAAAACCCAAGATCTAGCATTTACTTCATACGAGAATACTCATAGTCTATGTAACATGGGACCCCTAAAAAAAAATGAAAACTTTACATTCGAGAATCTAAATCAGTCACCTTCGACTCCAATTTTCGCGCACTCACTGGAAAACATCTCGAGAAAAGGAAATTGTGGTACGCAAAAACACTCAAACACAGTCCAATTCCAGATACCAACTGAATTGCGTATTGCTGGACAGCTTAGTACCTCGTGATATCTGCCGCGCCGTTATTATATTGCTCGATATGAATTTTATCGAATTTTAAATTTATTACAACGCTAATTATTTTTTAGAATTAAGCATAAAGAAATTAAAAAAAGTGACAAACATTGTATTTTATGGTATTCTATGCATGCAGTTATGTCAATATTCCTTAATTAATCGAGATTTTGGTAATTTTTTTCTCGGAAATGGTTGAGCTTAGGGCCCATGTCATAGGACGCTTCGTTAAAAAGATACAGGGTGTTAAACTCAAAAAAATATTTTTAATTATTTTACATAACATACATGTAAACATTGTCCAAAATCGGAGGTATTTTTCTAAAATTTAGATGCTCCATTGGCAGAGATACATGATATCGGTGGCATATTTTTCTAAATACCGCTGCTTTACGGTAACAATCAACATATTTTCGGATTCGTCTTTCAATTTTCTACAAATTACTACTCTCTTATGTTTTTCGAAAAAAGCCTGATTTTCGAGTAAAACTTAAAAAACGAACTGAAAACACCGGATACCCTGTATCTCCGCCACTGGATTATCTAAATTTTAGGAAAAGGCCTCAGATTTTGGAGAATGTTTACATAAATACATGTGCCTAATTTCAAATTATTTCACTTACTTATAGTCTGTTTAGAAATGAAAGAGAGTAATAAAAGCTCATTATGTATGCAAATCGTAAATAAATGTAGTACTGGTGCTTATATTCAATATTTTTATATTATGTATTTTCCGTATAGATGAGGTCTACTTTTAACAAAACTTTGTACGATCGGACTGTACTAAATTGTAGCAGGTAGCTAAAATTTAATCCCCGACAATCCGTCTTTGTCTACGCCGCTTCAGTTTCTCGGTCCATTTCTCTTATAAGTAAACAATATAAAAACAGCATTTCAAAACATGGGGCTACTTTAAGCATCATAACCGGGTTAAGAGGGTTTTTTGTAATTCAAATAAAATTATTCAATATTCTCGTAAGACGGCCCATAATTTGCTTCTACTGATTTTTGGCAAATCGTTGTCCTCTGAAAGTTCACTTAAAATTTTGTTTAGCGTTGGTATTTCTTTTTTAAAATAAAATGAGTGTACTTTAGTCACTAAACACAAGTCAAATTTTACTCTACTGCACTAGCACATCTTCGTATATTCAGCTCTAAGACTGGAATGATCTGTCACAATACACTGACTCCTGCCCTATGATGTATCCAGTAAAATATACTAATGTACACCCATTACTGTGTTACCCGATAATTACCTGAAACGAAATATTAGCACGCCCATGGCCGGTTCTTATCTCGGGGTTTTATTACTCTCTTTCATTTCCAAACAGAGTATAGTTTCTAAAAAAAAAAAAAAAAATTAACACAACAATTAAGTTTAACACCCTGTATCTCTTTAACGGAGCACCCTAGATAAAAATTTTATACGAAAAACTCCCCTTAAAATTCACCAAAGAATACGATGTTTCATTTTTGGTCACAGTTTGTGAATCACCCTGTATACTAAGCAAGTAAAATAAAAACTCCTTCAGTTGTTACTGTGCATAATTTTATTAAATTACTTTGCAAATGTTATTGAAATACTAAACATTAATTATGTATTTCTCCAGAAATTCTTTCATTTAACTACCTGAAAATCTCGTGGCAGTAAAACCAACAAGAGGTTTCTAAACTGGGAACTATACGAATTGTTTTAATCAGCGTAAAGCAATATCCTTTGTAAAAAAAACTACCCCCGTACTCTGCTACAAACCTTTCCCAATTAAAGGCATCAATCTAAAATATCAAGTGTCACCAGTGGCCATCCCAGCAGCTACTGCGGGCACAAGCCCTGAGACAATCGCGTACAAAAAATAAATCACGCACATACATAAAAAAAGGGTTGTTTTTTTGCCGCACCTGGACGGGCCAGGGGTAGGCTAAGTCGGCCGAGGATGCGGGCACAAAGGATGAAATAAGCAAAAAACCTCTAGGGACACTTTTGCTTATTTAAATATTTTTTTGATGCATTGGATTGCATTATTTAACCGGTAGCCCATTTGGCAGACAAAGGGAAGTCAATGCGACGTGATTAAGTATACGTCGGTTATTTTTTTAGCCAACTACTATAGGATTTACATCATAAAGGTAAATGGGTGGTGTTTACTTTTCAGAATTAACAGTTGTTTATTGGCGTTTAAAAGCGATGCGTCTCTTGATTTACTGCTGAGGGAAGGATAGTTACGCACGTTAGGAATGAGAAATGAGGAAGAGCCAGATGTATTTCCGCGACAATATTTTGCTGGATTTCTTTGAAATATTATTTTAAGGTTGTTCGATTCTTAAATAAAGAGCGGACCGAGTTGGACATGCTAAACTTTACATGATGGTAGAAAACCTCAAAATAAAAGAAAAAGTTCATATAAACATAGAATTATGGGCAAATATTTATTGAATTAGTAGAATTTCGACACCAGTGTCATATTTTTTTAATTGGATAAGTACATTTAATTATTTTTTCTTTGAAACACCACCCGGAATTAAATGTATTTATCCAGTTCGCAAAAATTGCAGTGGCGTCGAAATTTTGGGATTCCTAGTGTGTCTTCTAGCATCCCCGCCACTGGTCTACAAATTTATATGTAATTTGTATTGGGTTTGTACACAGCTTTCGCCCATAATTATTTAATTCATTGCCCATTACGTCAAGTTTCATTAATCTACGCCACACATTTTTATCATGAAAACGAAATGTGATAAATTTAATAAGTGTAATTTCGGACACTGTATAATACTACAGTATGTCAAAAATTAACGAGATTATTCTCCAACAAAATTTTTAAAATGTTATATCGGGTGTCACATACACGTGAATATCTCTTAAGTTAAGAGCTTAATGAAAAAAAATTTCATATAAAAGTTGTAGGGTTTTGAGGGGGACTTCTAATGGTGACCTTGACCATGATCTTGACCATGACCTTCAAGGTCATTTCAAGATCAAGTTGATTTTTTCAATTGGAAACACATATTTTTGACACCAGAAATGAAAAGAGCAGAAAATTTTACATCCGACTATGACCTTTAAGGTCATTTGAAGGTCATTTTAGTTTTTGTCGCAAAATTCTACTTTTGAGACCAGAAATGAGAAGAGCGGGCCATTTCACGTCCATCTATGACATTAACCTTGACCTTGACCTCCACGGTCATTTCAAGATAATAGTTAAATCCGATACTGCGGATCCAATATGTCGAATACTCGGCTGAACCTTGAGTTTTAAAGTAGGTTGAAGCATTTTCCAAAGTGTTAATTCATATGAATATTAAAAATGTTTACCAAAAATTGGTCGGCCATATTGGATTTGAATATTTTCAAATTCTGAGTTCATATTCGCGATCAGCTCCCTCTAAAACCTCCAAGTACACTATTCGGCAAGACGGAAATTAATTTTGCAACAAACACTAAAATGACCTTCAAATGACCTGCAAATGCCCTTGAAGGTCATGGTCAAGGTCATAGTCGAATGTAAAATTGTCTGCTCTCTTCATTTTTGGTGTCAAAAACATGTGTTTCCATTTGAAAAAATCAACTTGATCTTGAAATGACCTTGAAGGTCATGGTCAAGGTCACCTTTAGATGTCCCCCTTAAAACCCTACAACTTTTATTTGAAAAATTTTTTCATTAAACCCTTAACTTAAGAGATATTCACATGTATTTTTTAAAATGGGAAACCCGGTATAAATATTTACTGTTGTAGCTTTTGAGTTATAAGGTCTTGAAATCTTCGAAGAAAAATGTTATATCTCTAAATATCTTCTGAATAAATAAAGATACTGAAAATAAATTTTATATGTGGAATACATGAATAAAATGGTAGTCCATGTGAAAAATGTAAGTCTCAGCTTCAACCAGTGTTGTAGATATAAGTTATCCTAATTACATTCTTCAAAAATTATGGCCATGAAATGAACGAAAATGATGTTTTGACATTTTTGTAAACCTTCTACCGTTTTGGTAAAATTTGCATTTCAAAAATGACAATATTTTTGTTTCAATAGCGATCCCTAATTTTTGAAAAAAAAATATAACTAGCATAAATCGTCTACGCTACTGCTTAGAGTCGAGACATAATATTTTAATGTGAGCAAAATTTTGTTTGTTTTCATTTATTCAGAAATTATTTATATTAAGTTATTAAAAAACGCTTCTTCATTTTCGCCCGGTATGTAATAGCAGAATCAGAAGTTAATAACAATGAAACTGATTTATATTTGGGTAGGAGCTATTTAACTATTTAGTTGGTTCTCAAACGATCGACTTCCGGTTTAACCGAAAACGATATTCCTGTGTAAAGTTTTTCTATTAAACTCATAAATTGGAATAACCTAGTTTTTTATACATTTCTTTTATTATTTACAAACGTTTTTATAGACGTTTATAGAATGATCTATGGATTTTTCGTGTTTAAATAGGCAAAAACTATCAGGAATAACGAATCTTGGGACAATTACGTCAAGACAAGCTAAAATATTTTATTTTCCGAAACACGCGATTCCCTAATGCAATAATCTCAAAATTATGGAATGGAGATGCAGAATATCCGTGATATTTTTCTTCAATTTAGTATATTCTGTGGCAAAAAATGGAAATTGTAGCAATGTTTTATTAGATATTCAAATGAAGTAGTACTATTGATTTATGGTCGCCGTTTGGAGGCAGTTGTCCCCTTCCTATTGAAGCTGTTAGTAGGCTTAGTAAATTGGTACTTATTTTCTAAATATGTTAACAAAAAAGCAGTCAAAAGTCAAACTTTCAATTATTTAAAAAAAAAAACATTACTGTTTCCGAGAATAAACCGTACATTTCAGGCCCGTACATTGTTTTCATATGACGCTATGAATAACGGACAAATTTGTACATTTTTATCGATATTAAAAAAATATATAAGATCAAGACTAAAATGCAACAGTTAAATCTAACATTTTATGGAAATTTGGGTTATGATTGTTATGAGATGTTTGAATAGACAAATTTTACTTTGTGTTTGTTTTAAATAAGTTAAAAGTCCTTCTAAAATTTCAAATATCTGGATTTTATACTACACTACAAAATCTAATAGTCGTATCTGAGCAAAAAAATGGATATCTTAGCAAATACAACTTTAGTGTGTAGTTTTTGGGCTAACTTTCAATAAGCCAAAGTCATATTTATATTTATCAACAGATGGTTTTCACTGAGATATAAGAAATGTTCTAAACTTTCTTGTTTCTTAGTTATGAGATATCGTCTGTTATATATAATTTACAGTTCTGTTGATTGTTCTGCAGTTCTAAAGAATTATTTGTGCCAAATTGTGTTATGTTTATATTTAAACTATCTAATATTAGAGAGATTATGAATTCTGATATTTTAAATTTGCCGCCATCCCCTTAGATTCTTTTGAACTACCCCCACCTTTATACCTTTTTAACCACTTTTATAAACAATTGACTTAATAGAAGTATGTGAGTTTCGGTACAACATGTAACAGACATGTTACATATTATCAGCCTACTGACGTGACGTCACACGAACAGCGGTGGGGCCTTGTATTTTGATCGAAATTGTATTTCAATTTTTTATCGCAGTGTTTCTGCCAACTAAATAGCCGTGTACGGGGCTGTACGCTAGCGAAGCATATCTGTTTATGTAGGTGACCCCACATTATCAATATTTGCTTTTTCTACCTTTTATCGCGCCAAGTGTTGTTTGGACGGATAGCTGGGCTATTTACCTTATCTTATCACTTACAGCACCGGTCGTTGCGTTCAACAAATATACGAAAACACCGGCTTTTGTTCTAATATGAGGATAATTTTGCTGGGCATTACGTAAATGACTTACCTGGTAGCGAAACATTTCCCAATCTGACGGTAAAATTATTTTACTACAGTTTTGAATATCTTTACCAAGACAACTTTTTGTTGGACAATTTTTTATATATTTTTGGTTCAATTAACTTCCAACACTGAAAGAAAAAAATAAAATGTGACTGAATAAGTTCTAGGGAATTAGAATAACACTTGTATGTGTATTAATATATTTACCCGAAGTAACCATATCTTTGGTGTAAATTATACGTTTGTAATAGGAAAAACATCCTTATCCAGAAAAAACTTACCACCAGTCAATTTGGGAAAGTTCATTCTAATGCTATGCTATTATTTTCGACTATTTAAATTTTAGAAAAGCGGCATGTGCCAACCCTATGATTATTTTCACTTTCTGATGCATTATCTCTCTTTTTTTCACTTTCACGCACCCCCTCAACCTGCCTAATAAGCGCGTTCTGTCAGTCTAAAGAAATAGAATAAAAAATAAAGGTTTAGTAAAATTTTTAAAAGTTGTGACCCTTAAAAAACTAAATAAATATCAGGTTCGATATTATTTATACAAGAAAATATGTTACGTTAAAGATTTTTCCGCTGACGCCGCATGTGCCAACCCCCTTATTACTCCGCGGTAAACAATAAACGAATTTGAACTTTTTTCGCTGCACCTTCGAAAACTCAAGCTGCTGTACGCTCGTGCACCTGTTGCTGCCAAAAATTAAGCGATACGCACCGCAAATGTCGCGAGCCCAACCACCCTCGTAACTCAGGGGGATGTTCCAACTGTTTTTTTAGGTATTTATGAGCGGATGTGCGCGTTTCCTATGGATAGGGGAGCGTCATGTGACCTACTTTTTAAAATATCGACGTCGATTCTGATTTAGGACCACGCGTAATCACCTTCGCGCAAAATATGTGTGTCACAGGTAATAAATCAAGCGTGCTCAGAAAGAAATGTCGAGAAATTGGGGTATAGAATATCGTAAAACCTTGTGATATTACTAAATTTTATTTTTAGAGGTGTTTTCCGTCATTTTTAAAAAGCGTCGTCAGCAGTTACCTTCAAATCGGACAAATTGTTATTCGACAATTCGACAGGTAAAACTAAGAATAAAATGCAAGATTCAAATACAATATTTTCGAAAATCCTCGTTGACATAAACTTTGTGACATAAACAAAACGCGCCACACTACAAACTGAGTACAGTACACCGCGTCAATCAATATATTCATACTCATTATTCGAAACCCGGCTATTAGCAGAGATCCGTCCATGCAGGGGTGGCCGGTCTCTGCTGGGGGTTGACGGACATTTGGGGTGGACGCCGGGATCGTCATATAAAACCTACAAAAAGGGGCCACGCGACATGTCTATTTTTTGGGGGAGCCGGAGTGACCTAATGCAGTTAGTAATTCTGTAATTCGGCATAATGTGATGTCCGGCACAGATCGGAACAGCTGTCAGGTTTTTGCCTAAGGGGTGTACAAAATGCTGAAGGACTTGTTAAATCGAAAATATTTCAGTTTTATTAATTTTCTTTAACTGCTTGGCTTTAGAGTCTCTTACTTTTTTTATGTGAAAGGTTTTAACATTAAATCGCAAGTGAAAGAGTCCGCATTTGCTAAAGGGTGCCTTAAATCATTCTTTAAATTTTTATAATTGTTGGTTGAATATTTACAAAAACCATTGCCGACTTGATCTAGAGTTCGGGAGAGGCGGCTCTTAACAGAGTCGTATTAGGTTCAATCTCCCACTTTTCATTTCAATTCTTTGCTAGACTTTGTTCCAGCAATTTCATACCTTTATTTTATACGTCTACATAAATAAATATTTATACATACTATTCCAATTTATAGTATACAAAGTCGTTAAGATAATAAGTAAAAAATAATGCATCGCCAAATATGTCCAATAAATCCCAGAAATTCGCAAATTTGGAAACTATAACTGTAAATTCGACACTGTTACGATTTTTTTTTTTCGGTTGCAAATTTAGAAAAATTGCATTAATGATTTTTTTATCTAAAAACTGGTAAAACCATATTTTTTACACCTTCCAACTAGTTTAAGAGTTCTGTGTAATACCGGCAACACTGCATAGTTGATCTACGTTATGCATTCTGCCACAGTGAAGTCAGTGGTTCTCAACAAGTTTTCCATTAAAAAATTATGCATATTTTCTTTAAATTTGACTTTTTTATTCCTTATTTTTTAATTTTCGCACAAAAACTATTAATTACTTGAAATGGAAATACACTGTTAAGGATCTCATCTCAAATATATGTCGAGCCGATTGTTCTACAACCAGCCGCACTTTGTGCACCCCTGCCTCACACGTAATCGCAAATACATTCATTGAATGAAAAAATACAATTGTCATATGCAACGCTTGCGGACCAAGCCAAACATCGCCGGCTTCGCATTCAACGCCAAGCGCGAATCAATTGTCTGGCTGCCAGTTATTGTATTTTGATATTTGACAACCCCTACGCAATATGCTCGGCCGCCGTGGTCAGATAAGACCTTTCGCCGGACAAAAATTAATCATCTGGGCAGAAAATGAATCCATTGTCCCCCATCGGAGACCGGCGACTCTGTTTATTAATAAAGAGATGTCGATCGGGGTCGCCTTGCGTAACGCCGTTGTTTTATTCGGAGTCCCGATGTTTTCCCGTTGGGAGACTGCTTGATTAAATGTGCAGTTTGTGAGAACTTTCACATTTTGCGTTCGTTTGACAATAAATCCTTGCATTAATAATTATACAAGGTGTTTTGTAACCCCTTAGTGTAGAAAGAGATTCGTGAATCAAAATTCGCCGATCTAACCCAACTTATCCCAGTGCAAATGTTAATAATCACAAACATGCAGGGGGTCAAAGATGAAAAAAGGAATAATTTTTCCTCACTATTTTTTTATCCAGTAGATATATACATAAACCAAATTTGATTAGTATTTTGCCATATTTTATAGGTAGCCCTACGTTCGGCATACCCTTACTACCAGGCACATACTGACAAGCTTGAAAGAATTCAATGTCGTTATTTCAAATTTTTAAACTTTCGAATTGATGGTTATTATCCAAATACAGGATACGAACATAAGTTAGACCAATCTAAAATACAGTCTTTGCAGACTAGAAGAATATTTAATAGTTTATCTTTCCTGTTTCAACTTTTTCATTGGCAAATCTAATATCTACGCAATGAGATAATTCTTTACACCATGAATAATTTGTAGCAGTCATTGGAAATATAGCAGCAGTTTTCCAGATGAAGTTATAGTAGTTACAACTACACTAAGAGAGTTGTAAAACTGTAACATCTTCAATTATTTTATTCTTAGGTATACTTATTGAATATAGGGAAGATATTACTTTTTCTACAGCTGTATACACGATTACGCTATTTTCGCCGAACACCCTGTATCTTGGCCGAATGGTGGACCTGATCACAGGGCTAGTGCGTTGCTGACTGATATCTATGATAAATCGTCCGGCGGCTACACGGAATACTTTTTGTTAGCATAGGTATTAACAAAAAGCCGGCATTGTCCCGTGTGCTTATTATCTGCTCAGATAAGATACCCGGCATTCATTTGTTACGCGAAACAAAGGCCAGCTCGCGATGTCAGGGTTAACCGATGTCTAGATGTTACCAGCCAGTTCGGCCTCCTTGATTACGGCGTTTCATACAAAAATCTCACCATCGCATCGCCTCGTCAGAAATACTTGTACACAACTACAAAATGGTTTTCCTTTTTGGCTAATTTTTTCGTACTTTATATGAATTATTTGTCTGGATTTTTAATTTTTGCTTAAAGAAACACATTTTCGAATAATATACGTTTCTTAATACCTTAACAAACAAAACGTGTTGTGAACTATCGAAACTGAGAGGGACTTACATGCCATATTTGCAAATTATAAATTTACAAAAGGATATACTGATGAGATACACAAAAAACGTAAATGAATTGAACATACTCTACACTATCTTCGTACTACAAATCATTTATTTAAAAACTGGAAAACAATTGTCTTGAAATTTGCTAAATGTTTCACAATAATAGCTGTTTACATTTTTTCCGTAGGACAAGCCTGCCGCGTGTACACATGGTGTGCATGAGCAGGTTATGCGCTGTTGTTACGTTGTGATAAAACTCCCCAATATTAATACTCGCTGTGTTTTGCAAACTGCGTGTGTGTAAAGCACTCTGATAGTGGTCTAGCACACCACATTATACATTTGTGGCGTAGTAATATACTTAAATAACATTGTTATAAATAATAACATAATAATATTAGGTACGTAAATAATATAAATGTAAATTACGTAACTTTGCCTAACTTTTACACACAGGCTACAGGATTGTAACTTAATATTTATGACCTATTTTACTAATAATTAATAGAGTATAAGTAAGACGTTAAGTCTTACTTATACTCTATTGTGTTTTCAGTTTAATGGACTCAAAAAAGTAGCTGTTACCCTCGAAATGATTCAAATATTTCAACCTCAAAATACACCTTGACAAAGAAACTAGAGCAAAATCCTCATCGAGAGAAAAATTATCACATGAATGAATAACATCATGAAGGCTTTTCTCTAAGGAAATAAATGAGGAGTGTGTTTGTTAATAACTAAATTTAAATGAGATAACCATTTTATAGAACAAAATGAATATCATTCATCTCAGACAAATACATTTATTGTTATTTACTTAAATATTCCTCATTGTTAAAGAGACTTAAAATTAATTCAAGCTTACTACGATTTCGAGAATATGAAAACGATTTGGTAACATTTTTGTGTTTAAACATTGTACTAGATACAGTATTTTATCAATTAAATAAAAAGCTAGGCTGAGTTACAGAAATTGCAAAATATATTTTTAAATGTTACTGTTCTTACACATCCTGTACGTAGATCTACTCCATATTACGTCCAAATAATCCCAGCATTCAGTATTTTTTTAAAGTGGGAAATCGAGCGAACCGTAAAAACTGTTCCATTTTTCAAATGCCGCACGAACATCCCTATGAATAGGATTTAAATAGTACGAATGATGTAATCGCGCCTTTGAGGATTTAGTCGAGACCACCCCACAGCTTAGTCACGATTCCCTTTTTAAAATCGTCCTTAAATGTGTAATTTTGTAGGGCATTAAATATAGATTAGAACGCACCACACACAGGCAGTGGAAGAAGTTGCAGTTGTCAACGGTTTGAGGGAAAATATGTCCGAAATTATTAATTTGCCTGAATAATCATAATGCGAAGTTATTTCTCAGATTGAGATTGAATAACCAATGAAATAAAGGTATATGATATACAGTTGCTTGCAAGAAAAAGAAGTAGATGTAGACGTAGACGATTTTTGAGAAAAGTTGATTGACGAATTTGAAAAGCATCTCGATATTTTGATTTGTTTAAGTGTTTAAGAGATACAGGATGTTTTTCTATTTTGACCGTTTTCTATGATGTCCTTTAACTGTTCTGTTTGCAAAAATATTAGATTTTTTTACAGAATTCACTGCGTAGTATCTAGTGACAGATGCGATAATATTCTATAATTTCCGGTTTTTCAGTCAAATAGGAACTTATATTTTTCTAAATGGAACACGATTTTATGCGTAATACTTCCAAGATTTATGCAAAAATTTTGAAATAATTGAAACAGTAAGCGATTTTAAAAAAATTACAAAATTAAAATCGTATACTTTGAATTTTTTAATACAAATTTCAAAAAACATTTTACTACGTAGAATAGAACTAGATGTATAGTTATCTCTTATTATTGTTTCAAGGTACAATTTTGTCTTTTGTCTCCGAATCTTATTTTATTTGTAAATTGTGTATTAACTGTATTCATTTTAATCAGTTATTTTTCATTTTATTTTTTTGGCGTGTGTAAACTGTGTATTTAGCATGCATTTTAAATACATAAGTAGACAAATAAAAATTATATAATTTATAAAAACCGCTCAATATACATTCTCATACGAAGAGTACTACATTTGTAAGAAAAAGAACCGAACGAATAGATCGAATTCGTGGTTTTTAAGGTCAGTCGGCGATTGTAACAACAAAAAATCTGGTTCAAGTGGCGGATATATGAGCTAGTAAATCTCCATAGATAATTTGTAAACGAAAGGCATTGTCCAAGCTCCGTATTTGTGCAAAGATCCCAGGCTATTACTAAAATGTAAAAGAGGTCAATATGTATCCAGCTGCGAGAATATACGCACTTGGAGGATCATCGTGTCCGCAAGGTAAGGTTGTGGGATTAAAAAAATCGCTCTAGGTGAGTTCTGAAAAGATATTGTGGTGGTCGGTGATGTTATTGGGAATTTTCGACGTCTGTCTTAAGCGTGTCGAAAATTGTTAAATTTTACGTAGAATAAAATGCAACTGCAAAGGTTAAAGTGAATAGATTGGAGCCAAATTTTTAACAATCTTCCGAATCTTATTAAAAACGTTAATAATAAAATGTGGTCCTAAATCTTACTGAAAAGTGTCATTGCAGTTCTGTAGATTTTTAAAACTAAACTTTTTCAACTAGCTTTTATATTTGCTTATTTATAATCCGTGTAAAGAATTTATAGTCAACGGGTTTCATTTCTGCAATTTTAATCTTTAATTGTGTAATTGACTTTGCTTACAGAATTCTCCACCACGGGAATGTCAACAGTCATGAATCGGGCGAATTCAGAGAGGTTAAATGTCAGAATTCATCCCGAGGAGCTATGCCAGAGAATTAGAGGACTCGCCGTGACGCGAGATCGAACGTCGACTCTGATAATTTGCAATTCTGTAACCAGAGCAGAACTATCTGGCCAGTATGTGTACACTACTTTGAAAACAAGCGTAGGTATTCATTGCCTTTCGATACTTTACTAATTTAGATTGAAAATCTCAAGGATTTGCTTAGTACAGGTTCAAAAAAACTAAAAATCTAAATACAGGTTTTCCTGATCGAATTTCAACTTTAACCGCATAGTTGCTTGATATAGCACCTTTTTACTTGTGGTATATTGTAATACATTTGCAATAATAAACTTTTTTCACTTCAGAACATTATTGAAAATTTGTTGAGAGCATATCACTCAAAGCCTCAATTAGCAATCTAGACTTCGATCCGCTCAGGATATTCTATACCTGTGATGAAAATCCTTAGAGACAAAGTCAAGTTTATAAGCAGTGAGAAAATGGCTTAAAACCAGTGATATAGATACAAAAACTGAGAAAAAATTATGCAAAGTGCAAAAAAATACTCATGTATTCTAAGATTTAAAACCATTTATAACAAAACGGTTCGGTGCCATCCCAAGGATGTATCCAGTGTTATTAGACTGAACAAATCAGAATATCTACCAGACCTCTAAGCAAAACAATCAGCCGAAATGGAAAAAGATTGATTAGGACCACACTCCATTCTCCAAGTATCCTGAGTAAATGGTCTATGAAAGAAGCTTCCAACAACCTCTTCTACCTCTCTGCAGAGCTGTTGAAAGCGAAAGTCCCTGCAATATTTGTTAATTAAGATAATTTTAGCGTAAATGACGGTCTTACCCAAAATAGGAGTATGGGAAATAAAAATAAAAGACAAAAGTACCTAAATTCGCTTTGATTAGTAGGCATTACTTCTGGACGTTAAGCGACTCACCGGGAACACCCTGTACATTGCGCCCCCGCTGCCGCCCCACCCCTCGAGCCGCAGAGAGCGGTTAATAAATTACCAGCGTCCTTTATAGCCGAGACAATCGCGACTTTTTCAGGGGAGCCCATTGAGGGGGCTGTTTTCGTGCCCGCAGCCGGTGAATCCGCGCCGGCCGTACCAGGAGCCGGCGTGATGACCGCGGAGGCGGCCTCACGCGAGTAGCCAGGGGTCACGAGAGCCCGGGGCGCCGGGGAGCGTCGCCAGGTGGCACCGGGAGGCCGCGGCGACGCTGGTACGGGGATGGCCAGAGGTCACGCGGGTATCGACCAAACTGTGGGGCTGTGCGACACGCCACTCCGAAAAACTCGGTTTTTATTGAAACGTTGGCGATTGAAGATAATGGGGATGTCTCGTTTGTCTAAAAATTGGATTCATTCCATTTAGTTACTATTATGCAGTATAAAATCTATTTGGGATATGTTTACAAGGATGCCATTTTTGCATTGGTTTTATAAGCTACGCTGTCACATTTAATAACTGAGTGCAACCACAAAAATAACCCTAAATTCTTCTTCCACAATGCATTAACTCTATTTTTTAATTATTTTAGTTTTACCAGTTTGTGACGTTTATAAAATCAATGCTTGACAAAGGCACTGAATTAAAATCATTAAAAATTAATCGATCGACAATTGACAGTGTGAAAGACGTTTTCTTCACTTTCAATAGCAATTCTGTGGTATTTTTTTGTGTATTTAAACCGTACAGAACGTCTTTTTAGAACTAATAAATTAACGGTGTACCTATACTGCAAAGAAATAACCTGCCGAACGCTGTTATGCTCAAGAAATAGTGGGGTTCGCAATAGACTATTTTCAACAGGAACGTGAAGATGGAGAACCACTTCTTCCACTTATCCTGTAAGACACGTAAGTTATGAACTGTATTTTAAATATAGTTAACAATCTTTAAATTCCATATCAAAAATGTTAGGTTATCTCTGACAAAATAGCGAATCCTATGATTCAACCATAGACCTAGTAAACTATGGACTGGCCCTCGAAAGAGAGATCAATCACGCTGATGCGTGCAAGGCAGATGAAGCTAGTGCAGGCAAATACCGGTAAAAAAAATAATGGTACATAGGTACACCAGTCCAAATACCGTAAACAAACCTTAAAGTAAAAATTATGTAAAAGATTTCTTAAATTTTTGTGTGTGATTTAGTGTATGTGAAATATTTGTGAATTCTAAATATGGTGCAATCATAGGTAGAAAAGAGATTATGATGGTACCAACAACTTTTCGCATCTTTCTGAATATAATGACCAAGTAGAGTTGTCTCTGATGATGACATATTTGATTATATTATTTTCTCCATCTTCGAAACAAAATGTCATATTAACGTTAAAATTTTCCCCCTTAAATGATTATTTTTAACATCAAACTAAATACATATAAATAGTTTCAACTGAATTGTGCAGATACCTCAGCACTCTTTAAATAATATGTTGAAAAAGAAAGTATCGATATAGTTTTGCAAAGCAAGATAATATGAACTATTTAAAACAACTACTTCAGAAAAGCTTGCATTAATTTTAACTGATCGAGCTTACGATGTGAGGAAAATATATGGAGAAACACATAAAGAATGCATTATAAAAACTATTTGCAAAATTGTAACTATGAATATTTTTTAAATATGTATAATAAAATATCTTTGACTTTAAATTTCTAATTATTACTTTCCCCTGTTAATACCTCTAATTTGTACAGAAATTCCATATAAACAAATAGTGCTTATACTCTTTTCATAAATAATCATTAAAATACCGGTATATTTTTTACATGAGTACATTAGATTTAGAAGAAAAGCATAGATCAATTTGTTTTCCTTGATGAAACGTAGATTTAATTTATTCTTTAACCTGTAAAACGAATAAGAACATTTTCTTAAATAACGTTTACAAAATAAACCTTTATCTCAATGATTTGTTCTTTTAAATTAGCCTTCACCTTGCCTGCACACTGTAAAAAAATCGATGCGAGTCAAAGTAATAAAGGTATTGAGTGAAATGATTGAGTACATTTTCACATTTTCACTCAATATTTAGCACTAAAACTTAGTACTTTCACTCAAATATAGGTACCCGTTCAATAAATTCTCCAGATAAACTCGTATTTGGTGTACTTGTACCTAAATCGGAGTAAATGACCTCATTATTGAATAACCCCACCCCATTCTATGGTCGTCGTACGTGGTCTTTGTGTATTCCCGTCGTCCCCATTAGGTCATCTCGTGGCGTGGTGTATGGAATGTAGTGCTGGACAAATATCCTTTTATCCGATTATTTCATAGACAATTGTGTTTAAATGCAGTGGTTTTATTACAATAATTAAAAACAACAATATATTGAGTCTCGGTTAATATTTGGTTAAATAAACACATAGTTAGATTGTTACGCATACTTACCAATTCGTTTAATCGATACTTAAATTATTGTCTCTAAAACAAATCTGTGTAGAAACCACTGTGGCAGTTTAGTAGTTTATGACTTTAATACAATGATATTTAAATTAAAATTAAAAGGGACTATAAACAAAGTCTGAGTAAAAAATTATTCAATAATAGTTTTTAGAGAAAAATTCAACTCTTAATTGGTTTTACATGTTCAGAATAGAGTCAAAAGTCACTCACTTGATAGTTAACAGAAACTCGGATTTGAGTAAAATTCATTCACTCCTGTTGCAATAGTTTTACTGATAAAGTTTTAGTTGTACTCATATAGTGAATATTTTACTCAATCGGGTATGAACAGAAAGTTCATAGAAGGGTGAAGAGTGAAGTTTTATAGTACGTGAAAATATTAAAATTTTAATTTTGCAGTACACTAATCTAAATTAATTCCTCATGTTTCTAAAATATTGGACATTAATAAATAAGACGATAATAGTGAATATACCGTTTTGTGTAACTTTCATCAACACCCACGCTTTCCAACAGCGTAAACTTCAATCGTCACCCACCTTTGACCCTTTCGCGTCATATCAGCTCGAAGTTTCTGTACCGGGGTAGAAATCATAAAAGAACCTTAACTCGGCGCGATGAAATCTGATCGTGCAAAGAGAATGCGACAAAAGACTGGTTATTCTCGGGTCCGTTCCTTAAGAAACTGAAGATTATATCAAGGCCTTGTGCAGAAGGGCCTCGGACAATGGTTTTACACTAGTTTTTTGCCGGGCCTATAAAAAATAAATAAAAGCCATTTTAAAACGAGAAGAATCCGCACTTTTGTGTGATTCCCTTTCGACAAAGTTCCGTATATAGGGTGCTCGGCGAAAAATAATCAATTTTTCTGTAAATTTTCCTTTTAATTTATTGAAAAAATATATTTTGTTGAAATTAGATTAATAATTACGTAGTTGGAGTAATATTTGTATGACAATCAACAGCAATAGCATTTATTTCCATTGTATTTTATGAAGTAATGAATGTTTATAAATAGAATCTGAAAGTTTATTAATCGCAATAATGTTTTAATATGGCGGTTATATTTCACTTCATTAAATGTCATTTTTCTTGTTTATGCATCAAAATACCGATTAGTGACATATTGATTTGTGTTCAATCCAGTTTTTATGTATATAGTAGTATTTTGCTCAAGGTAAGTAAATTTTTTCAAAATTTTTTAATTACGTGTTAATCTTAAACAACTCTTTTGCAGATATTTCAATTTATATATAATTTTTTAGGTCTAACAGAGTTATTTTGACCAGTTTTGACCTAGTTTGCTGGTATAACTCATACAGGAGTAAGAACATCATATGTTTTAAAATCGCATCATGCCCTTAGATCAACTGGGAGCAGCTGACCCAAATTTGAGTCAACTATCGCAAAGCACAACCACGAAGGAAATTTTTTATAATTAATTTAGCTGTTTATAAAAATCTCATATGTTCTAAATTAGGCGTTAAAAATAATAAAACAATCAACTTATTTAACTCAGACAATATTTTAACAAATATCAATGTTATCGAAAGAATAGGGGTAGTGTTTCTACCAAACTACTTATTTGTTTACAAAACAGAAAAATTAACTAAAATATGCAAAAAAAGGTTTAATTTCTAAACTCTCAATTTGTTTTTGATAATTTTAATTTTACGCCTCGGGTTATTCTACGACGTATCGCTTTTTGTGACCACCGCGTACAATGGTCTGGGCACAGTAGAAGGGCCTTTCGGCATATCTGATTAAGAATCTGACGGGCCAAGGGTCAGACCTTTGTGCCGCCTGTCCTTTGGCTTCAGATCTTTTATCGCGCCTTTCATGCTTCTCTCTCTCGGTAAAAAACTGATTATGCAATAATGATTTAAAATCGTTTTTCGTCGAAATAGGCGAACGACATTGAAAACACCACTCGTCGTAAGATGAATTAACACACAAAGTCTTTTCGATTAAATAGAAATAATTTTCCGTTAGAGTATATCACGTTTGATGTACCGTTACAGGGTGTTTTTAACGAATAGACCATACTGCAATAGGCCGTTCTTGCAATCAAAATAAGACGATGTAACCCAACTTACGTTAGTCCAACATTTAAAAATAACAAACATACAGGGAGCTAAAGAAAAGTAGTTTTTTCTCGATATCTTTTGGCACATAGTTCAAATACCTACTTGTGTCAAAAAAATATTGTGGAAAAATAATTTCTCTTCATTTTTAGCTCCTGTGTTTGTTTTTGCATTGAGGAAAGTTGGGTTAGACCGATCTATTTTGACTTCAAAAATCCCCCATTGCAATATGGAGCAATATTAACGAATGGGCCAAAAAATATGTAGATCATAGTAATATCTAAAAAGTTTTTATATAGGGAAGGAAATTTTCTGTATTTGCATATTACATACACTGTAAAATCGGTCTGAGTGAAAGCAAATAGGTCCTGAGTGAATCCCTTGAGTGAAATTTTCAGTCAATATAAGGTATTTTGATAATTTTACACATTTTTGATAATATTTGAACTAAAACTGATAGTTTCACTCATAAAATTTTAGTTGTACTCATAGAGGAAAATTTCAGTCAATCGAGTGTGGGCAGAAATTGACGAACGCTACTGGTGCAAGTGGGAATATTCGTCTCTCTCCAAAAAATGTACATTTATCACTCCAAAGCGTTTTATAAATTTCGAGTCAATTTCTTTAAAACTCTGAAATAATTAATAAAAATAAATAAAAAATTAAAATTTAAACACTGTATCTCGAAAACGAAGCATATTTCGACATACGTTTATATTAACCTTTTTTTTCCAAAATTACTTATAACTCATAAAATATTTCGCAATTTTTATACCAAGTGTATAACCAGTTTAACCATTATTTAACGTTTCAAACTGAAAAAGAAATAAAACAAGCAGTCCCATTGCGTCCAAACAGAAACCCTTTTTATTCCAGCATTTAATCGTCTTTTTTAATTTTCACCACTCATGCCCTCAATCAACCTATTCGTTCGGCTACAGAACCCACGAAAACCACCTGTCTGCCAAAACCGGGGAATAAAGCGCGCGATTCCGCAGCCCCCGTAATTCTTCCACAGATCGGGCTTGAAATTGGCAGGACCCACCCTTACGCAACGTCCCCATAAGGGCGGAAATCACCGAGGACGATATCTTGACCGTAGACATGCATTTCTACCCTCGTCAAGGTGAAATAGTGTCTCGAATTCGAACGCCTGCAACCTGTCCGATCTGAGCAACCCCTGGTCAGCGGACATGTGCTTTTTTCTTGCGCCCGGCATTTCTCATTTTTGGGGTGGCTGTCCACCCGCAGTTTTAACCGGCGGGTCGTCCGTATATTCTACCTGTCGGGCTACCAGGTTGACTTCTAATTTTGGTGTTATTTATTGAAACAAAACTTAGGAAGTTCGAATACTTAGTATTTGAATTATCAGAAGGACAAGGAATTTTGTTTATTTTCAATGCGAGTAGATGAGGAGACCTTACGCCCGTATAAAAATCTATTCTGTTTATTTGTATTATAAATTGATGAAACTGATTAAAGTTAGTACATATAGGCCAGGAAAAAGAGCTGGGAAATGAACATTTCGCGACTTTTTGTTTCGGCAAGCTGAATTTATCACTATAGATGCTAAATATTATGTACAATAACATATTAGTTTTCACAGTCATAAAAATGGGGGGAAGATTGTTTACAGGCTGGTTAATTGTATAATTTTTACATAAATTCACGTTTTTCGCTTATAACTTTTTTCCGTTCATTTTCACGAGTTAAACAGTAAGGTACTTTTTTTTTCGTCTTCAAAAGACTACTACAAAACTAGCCCTCGAGCGTAAAATAATATTGATTAGATCAAAAGTTATAAACAGAAGAAGTTTATTTTTGATATTTGAATTAAACATTTATAAACTGCATTATTATTACGTACAGAACGTTTCGGCATCGCATCCTCCCATTCCTTATCACTGTCTAATAACTCACACGAAATCTGGAATCGCTAAGTTGAATAGTTTACAAGTTTATGGCCTTATAAACAATTTAACTAATGATTAGTCTGGACGATCCCGAGGACCTTCCACAATCGCACTGGTTTGTTTCATGGTAGATTTCATAATAATACATTGAAAACATTTTTTTTAATTTCAAATTTGCGACCTGGACAGTTTTTTTATTTTTTAGCCTTAGTTGCAAAATGGAATATACGACGCACACGCGTGATATAGTTATACATTATTACAAATTCGGAAAGCTTATGAAAAGAGCTTTAAGTTAAAAAAAAATCGTTAAGATTTGGTGAAAAACAACGGAGTTACAGACTGCCAAAGTTGACACAGCCTATTGTTAAACAAATTAGGTTGGTAGCGGCAAAAAAAAATACTGTCATAACCTTCAACCCGAGTACTTTCCCAGATAAAAATATTTTATTTGTGGAAATATATTAAGTGCATAAAAAGTATTGTCAAAAGTCAGTGGGTCGCTTAATTTTTCGGCGAGCCGTGGCGCGGCGGAAAGGTGAGGGAAGCGAACGACAGCGAGTCCGAAGAAAATGACGATAATATTCATAGTCCTGCCGTTAAAAAAGCGAAATTCGCTTGAAAATAATATATTTGACAGTGTGTAACTCCGTTGTTTTTCAACGAATCTTGACGATTTTTTTTTAATTTAAAGCTCTTTTCATAAGCTTTCCGAATATGTAATAATATATATCACGCGCGTGCGTCGTATATTTCATTTTGCAAATAAGGCTAAAAAATAAAACAACTTTCCAGGATGCAAATTTGAAATTAAAAAAGAATCAGAGATTTCAATGTATTATTATGAAATCTACCATGAAAAAAATCAGTGCGATTGTGGAACATGCTCAGGATCGTCCAGACTAATAATTAGTTAATTTGTTTATATGGCCATAACTTGTAAACATTGAACTTACCGATTCTAGATTTCATGTGAGTTATTAGACAGTGATAAGGAATGTGAGGATGGGATGCCAAAACGTTCTGGTAATAATAACGCAGTTTATAAATGTTTAAATCGAAAGTCATAAATAAACTTCTTCTGTTTATAACTTTTGATCAAATCAATATTTTTTTACTCTCGAGGGCTAATTTTGTAGCTCTTTTGAAGACGAAAAAAAAGTACATTACTGTTTTCTCGTGAAAATGGACGGAAAAAAGTTATAAGCTAATAACGTGTATTTACGTAAAAATTATACAATTAACCAGCCCGTAAACAATTTTCCCCACATTTTTATGACTGTGGAAACTAATAACTAATATGTTATTGTACATAATATTTAGCATTTATAGTGATAAATTTAGCTTGCCGAAACAAGAAGTCGCGTCCAACTCTATATTTTCTGGCCTAAGTAGCCAGATTTAAAAGAAAATCTCTGGATGTGATTTTCCGGAATACCTTTTCCAAAAAAAGCTCCAACAAATTAGTATCTGTGTTTCAGTTACAATTTTTCTTTATGGCATTAGACACAGCACAACAAGAATTTGTTTTTGGAAGTATATTTTTGATAACAGTTTGAAGATTATGTGAACGTATAAAGTCCATAAGACCTCGCCAGAATGCAAACCATAAACTTATTACTGAACGCAAACTAGGAAAATAGTCCCTATGACCGACCAGGACCATGAAACGATGAATATATTCATCGATTACAGGCCCGACCGTAGGGGGCATCCCCGAAGGTAAATTCGGAGTAAAAGCGACTATAGAAAAAATTGCTGAACCTGACGTTTGTCAATAAATAATAAATAGGAGACTAAACACAGTTGTGCAATAGACAAATTCATTTTAAGTTTTTTACATTGTATTAATATTTATTATCTGTATACTATAGCAAAATGAAAAGTTATTATATTTAACCAAATTATAAATGATTCAAAGCCACTGACCACTAACAGGTTGGAACAATAATTTCATTTCCTTGGCACTTAAATTTTGGTAAGATTAAAACAATACGATCAAGATTACACTAAAACACAATATTCTTTTTCACGAGATTTTATTCAACCAATCAGCAATCGCATCCTCGAGCGTAGACGCAACGGTTTGTCAATGTTCATTGTAAACGAATCATTAATATTGGCGACGCTAAAATTTACGGATTTTTAATTGGCAGTACCAGACCTGCAATGTTGGTTGCCTAAGCTCAGCGGTCACGTGGCTTGTAATCATTTATGAAAGCTTTAAATACAATTTTTTGATAGTGTGTGTTATTATTTCGCGTTTCGCTTTCATAGTATTTAAGAAAAACATATCCAAGTTGTCGTATGACGACAAGGGCAAAATTACGTCTCCCCCAAAGCGGCCCTGACCGGTTGTGGCGCGGCATAATAATAATACAGCGTTCGAGGCTCGAATATTACGCATACAAGTACGTACTTATGCGGCCCATTGCGCCGATTTCAAAGCCCACTGCGGCCGATATTTTAAATATAAGCAAACGCGCTGACCGTTGTGGGACTAGTCGCATCAAAATCCATCTTTTCATACGTCAATCAATCTGCGGGTGCACGCACTCGGAAAGCATGCTTATTCCCTGGATTTCTGTCTCGATGCGGGATATTTTTTAAGGAGCGTTTACAGAAATTGCCTCGAATAACTCGCAGATTTCTTGGAAAACTCCAAAACTATACTCAAATATGCAATTTTATTAAGCATTTCCTAATATACGAGAAAACGAACAGTAGTCTTAAGCGAATATAATTTTACTTTTCAAAGTATACAGGGTGATAATGATAGCTAATAGCTTTTCTCTTGCTAGACATCAGAAAAAATTCTCTTTGTTTAAGTCGCTAAATGTAACCGTTTACCAGGAAATCGTTATTAAGCATCAAATTTTTGATAATTCTTTCTGTAATTAATCAAGTTGCCATGCTTCAAATAAATATCAATAGTAATTTTGGTGTTACGAATTGTAATAAAAATTGTTTAAAGCAAGTACCTATGTTTGATTTTTCACCATAATAAACTTTTGTCGGCTCTGTAATAATGTTGTGGAAAAATAACCTAAGGATAATGAATTTAATAATAACATTTTATTTACTAACGAATCTGTTTTTACAAGAGATGATATTACAGCATGGCAACTTGATTAATTGCAGAAAGAACTATCAAAAATTTAATGTTTAATAACACTTTAATAGCGATTAATATCTATTTCCTGCTAAACCGTTACATTTATCGACTTGAAACATAATTTTTTCTGATATTATTTTTCTTTTCAATAATGTTTAATTTCTGTGATGCCTAGCAAGAGAAAAAAGTTATGAATAAAACAAATTTTGAGTTCTAGGTAAAGTGCCCTCTAGCGGTGCATAATGAAACTTTTCTCTGATTGGTCCAGTAGACAGAGCTTCATCTACATAATGGGTGTAACAAATAAGAGACTAATCGAACTTGAATTAAATATGTTATTTAAATAAAAAAATTTAAAAAATGAACTTTGACAAGCTGTAACTTGCAAATAATTGGCAATTGGAAATAAATTTTCGTTACATACTGTTACTAGTTTAATCCGTAGAATCACCTCCCGGAGTTTCCTGACGGAGTTCAGAACACTCTGTATTTCAATGGTACTTAAAACTACCAAATTATATTTGTTTTTTTTTTTTCAATATTTTGTACCTAAATTTTTCTGCCCTCCCTGGTACGGAAATCAAGAACAGCCACTGGATATACTCTATCTAACTTTAATAATGATTTCTACGTTACAAATCAATAAAAAATATTGTAAACATGTGTCAGGAAAAGCTTCACTGTCGAGATATGTTGTGCAAAAATACATGTTTTAGAAACTTGGAGTAATGACTTAAATAATTAGTTGCTACACAATCTGTTAATCAGTGGCAAAGAAACACCGTGACTAAGAACCCTAAAATTTCGACGACACTCAATATTTTGGAAATTGGATAAATACATTTCATTACATTTGGTATTTCCAATAAAAAATTGATATTTTGAAACGGCAGTGTCAAAGCTGTTGATGATATGACTAGATTAATGTTAATTGTTTTATTTTACCCAAACTATATTGGCCCTTTCTACTAAATTTCTTTTTAAAAAATACATTTAATTTTTAGTAATTGTACCTGTTTCTATTTGTATTTTTTTTCCGCTCCATATGTTTGTTATTCTCTTTTAATCTGTAGTATTGTACCAATAGTGCTGTTTTATTTTATAATGCATGTTTATATTTTAGATTTTTTTCATATTGTTTTTGCTCTTGAGTTTTATAGGATTTTACCTCGACTTTGATTATGTTAATACTAATAATACTAATAATTTTATTATTAGCACTCGTATTTTTCCTCTATTGTAAAGTATTAAGCTAATTTTTTCACAAAGAAATTCTAAATCTTTTAGATAAACTTTTATTCAGTTCTTACAATCACTTGGTACGTCAAAAATTTTCCTCATGTATATTTTTTGGGAAATTTAAAATTAATTTTTGATGGTGAATCCAGTGTAATAAAATTGTGGTCTAGAACTGTCAAAAAATTATTTTTTATTTAGAATTGTGAAGAAAAGGTAAACATTTTCGATGAAAGCGGACTGATTCATTTAACCCTCTCACTAATTCCTTTCTTCTTTCCCCCAGGTGCCACTTGAAGGTCACATCGCGTCTAGGGGATCATCTAAATTTAGCCAAGGTCCCGAAATACCCACCGTGGACCACGACAGACCAGACGCTAGCCAGCTTGCCCGATACGACGCGAGGGGGTGCGAGTCCGAAAATAGCATCTTCGAGGAGGCGAGTTACCGGAGGGTGGCGTCTGGCGATGGGAAGCTATGACCCCGTCTGGCCCTTGAAGCGGTTTGGTGTGTCTGTGCCTTGACATGTCGTTAAGTTTTTATCTAAGCGTGAGGGAGAGCCACGCTGCTCAATTTGGAAACCATTTGGAGCTATTCGTAATAGATTATTTTGTTAGCAGGACCGTACAGGGTGAACGCTTATAAGATGGTGCTTTTTTCTGTAGACATGTAGAACATAAAAATAGCTCTTTTGAAACCAAGTGCAAGGGTCCACTTATCAAAACTAGACTATTTTGAAATATGATAGAAAAGGACAGTCACTAAAAAAAAATTAAAAACTATTTAATATAATCTTGAAAACTTTTTTTACAAAAACTACAAATGGAAAAAACACAGTGTTATTATAATTTAAAAGACACCGTCTGTACCTATATAGGTTAACCAAGGACAGTGATTGTTATTATAATGGTCTTACGTAAATTGTTCAGTGGGACCAGGTATAATAGAGGGTTGTTGTAATAGACTTCATTTTCCAGATGATGACGATGATGGTAATTTAGCCTTAATCAGCTGATGAGTCTAGACATTGCTGGAAACTAACCTCCAAAGATTGAGTTGAGTTGACTCATGAGTTGCCTTTGTACGAAGAAGTCCTTCAGTTGGTCTGTGAATACAATGGAAAAAATTGGTTTACATCAGTTGAAACTAACTAAATAGATGGTAATGTTAGTTTGTTGGATTTGTTGTTATGTCCAAGTATTGAAAAAATTTATAACTATAGACAAATAGTAACTAATAATCTAATAGTGAACTAAGTACACTAAGTACAGAACTAATAAAAATTAAGAATCAAAATATTTACAGTATTTGCAGTAAGAATAAAAAAATGACAATTTTATAACATTTAGAAGATTTAAAATGAAATTATATAACAACAATAATCTATAGAATTTGTATCTTTACTGAACACAAAAAGAATATAATTTGGTTGCTACGGGAAAAGAGTAAAAGTTACCCTCGGATTTGTAAGTAAGGAAATAAATTAAGAAAACTTACCACTTCAGTAATATTTGCCAAGGGCCAAATGATTAATTTACTAACTGCAGTAAGTTCGCGGTAGATTATATACTTCACCAAATCAGGGTAAAAGTTTTCTTGTCTCATACCATAAGCTGAAACATAAACTAGGTAGAAAAAAAATCCACGCTTTCCAAAAAGATGCCATTCTCTTTACGAATGGAAATTACTAATCAATTAGCCACAAATTCTGAAAGATGGTAGCACTAGAAAACTGGAATTTTGTACATAGATGCAACAGATGATGTGGAAAGACCATATTATTTTCACAATAGAGAATCTACTATTTAATAGCAATTTGTAAATAGAAAAGACCTTAAAGTCAATTTTCAAGTTAAAGAGTAGTTTGTATGATGTTGAATGCTATTTATACACAAATGTTAAAAGTAACTAATATGTTAAAATCCAATACATACAAATATTCATAATTTTTTTGTAGGCGCACAATTCGAACAATTTTTTTTATATATACTGGGTGTAATAGTTTTTATCTTGATAACCTCGGAAGTAGGTAGTGGAGTAAATTGACTTTGTTATGTAAATATATGTCAAAAACTCAACCGTTTCTCAAATGCAGAGTGTTTAAGATGTAACACGAAAGAATACTTTTTCTAATAACTTTAAAATGATATTAGTTGATGTAATATGGTAGGTACTAGAATATGTGAGAAAATGGTATACTCTTTCTAATTTTTCACACTTATTTAGGCTCTGAATAATATATTGTTAATTTTAGGTTTCTAATACTGAAAGATGAAATATTTTTCCAGTTTTTCATTTAATAAGAAGAGTAGGAATACATGTTTTACGACTAAATACTAATGAAATAAATTAAGCCTTAAGGGTTAGATTTTCGACATATGCAACCCATATTGCCTACCTGTATCTCTCACCCTTGTAATTGCTGTGGGGTGAATTTACGAAGGGCGCATTCTTCAGGTAAGTAGGCTAATGAAATACACCCTAAATTTGTCAGTATTTAAAAGAATTTGGTTCGAATCCTGACTAACATATTAGTTAAATCGTTGATGACCGTAATTTTGGAATAATGTTTTATCCCTCTGTAACATCAATCACTTTACTAGAAATAATAGTGCCAAAAAATGTATTAATTCTACATTTTTGCAAATAGTAATTTCAAGATAAGTTGTTTAAGAAATAAATAAAATTGTTTTTAAGTAAAAAAAAAACAATAGTTATCCATTTCATTTAGCACCTACTTATATATTTTTCACCTGAAAAATTATGGTTTAGGACTCCCACTATGTGTATTCCAATTTTATAAAAATCTACGTCAATTCATAATATATTTTCACCTGAAAAATTATGGTTTAGGACTCCCACTATGTGTATTCCAACTTTATACAAATCTACGTCAATTCATAATATATTTCCAAATCTTTTAAAATAATAGGAATATCGTCTAATAAATATCTAGTAGTTCGTATTTTTTCTATAGTCCGGAACTCTTAAAAAGATAAAACCAAAAACGGTACCTAGTATATTTATCCTAGATTTCTCGCATCAATACCATTGATGTACAACTAACTAACGCTAGTAATTAGATGGCGCTAGTGCTGTTACATAGGACTTACGTGTAACGAATTAGTTGAGATGTAGGAGAGAGCAGAAAGAATATTTTGTCATATGAATAGTAATACTGTTCAATTTAGTATGGAAAAAAATCTCAAATAATAAATACAAAGTATGAGATATAAGTACTTCCCATTTTACAGTTGTCTGTATCTAAAATTTTTAACATAAATATTAAGCCGTAGAAGCGTCATCTTTCAGGTAGATATCAAGGTTTTATTTACTTAAAAAATTTATTTTTAAATATAGGTTTACAATCCAAACCTAAAGAAGCTTCACTTAAAGTAAATTTGTAGAATTTAAATGTGATTAAACCACCAAATTGAAGATGTATGTTTTATGTAACAAATAATAAGATAGCTTTAATAAAATGAACAGTAGGTAGGTACATTTTTAGAAATGTTGAACTTTAAAGTTTATAACTTTAAAAGCTATTTCCTGGATATCGAAGTTTTACGTAAAAGAGCACCGCTTGAAGTCCACCGCGGCTAGTAAAACCGGCCCGCGCCCGCAGAATAGACCCTATTAGTTCCACTACCGGCCACTGGATGGGGATACCGACCGGGTGGACTGTCCCTTCAGCTTATGCAGCTCACAGAGCACCGACTCCGTCCTGCCACAATTCCCGTTGAATTGCGACTGCTAATTAATCGGAGTCGCATTTTTAAAGCCGCTACGCGTTTTTTTACTCACTTTTCTTTCTTCATTAAGGTGGGAGCGACGAACGGAAACTGTGGGGCCCCGAGGATTGAGAGTAATTGGTGTTTAATTTGTTGACAATGGGAGAAAAACACAAATTACTAGCAGGGGAAGCTCGGCGGAAAGAGAATCGATGAAGAACTCTGATTTTACTTCTTACGAAATCTTTAATGAATAAATTATAGTGGGTAAAGTTGTATTTCGAAGTTAAAATGGCAAGGACGATGATGTTTGTAGAAAAATATGGTCACATCACTGATCCAAAGCACTGTTAGGAAATTAGCTGTTAAAACCCAGTAAAATCAGCCAAAGGTTGATATTTAAAATTTTTGCAAAAAATTGAAGTATAACTTTTAAAAAAAACTTCCATATATTATAAATTTTTCATCAAAATTGCTGAAAAGTACTTATTCCTGAAAATATATCCATTTAAACGAATAAATACGTAATTAATGTAATATTAGTATGATAATTTGCCGAAATAAAGTAATTAAGTATTCTTTAACTTTAACTAACGATAAACATATCCATGCATTTGACATCACATTTAGAAAAATATTTCCGCAAGCAAATATTTTCACTAATTTTTCAAACATTAACTAAAAAATGGGGAACGACCCCGTTCTTTATTTAACTAAGACACAAGATCAGCATAAGCTTCCCACTCCGATTTGACAATCTGGATACAAAAATTGTGTGGAAACAGGATTCGATCCGTGCCTAATACCTTCGTCGTAGGCGTGAGCCCTACATGTGAACTAATCTCTTAAACTATGCTATCGATTGTCGTTTTGTGTACTGGGGTGAACAAGAAACGATGCTGTATAGCTAGGGCCTCCGGATATAAGCGACTGGCCAGTGTATCTTGCCGAATTTGATTAAAAAAATTTAAAAAATTTTTTATCACTGTCGACATAATCATAATATCCAAACGTACTTCCATACATCAACAGAGCTTCAAAATTACTCGATTCGGCTTTAAAATCCTTCAAAAACGCCAAAACTTCAATAAAATATATCACAAATACATCAAAGTGACATTAGCAATTAAATTGAATCAAAATAGTTTTCGAGCATACAACAATGGTCCGGTATTTCTAACTCTTCCGATGTTTTCAGGGTATTCCGACTTATTTCGAGATATTTTGAAGTAATTAGAGCTTTCTCTAAAGATTTTGAATTATTTCAGTGTATATACGGGGTGTTTCAGGATTAAGTCTTTCAATTTTGAAGACGTGTTACCCTGGTCAAAATAAGTAATAAAATGTATAAAATATAGGGCCGGAAACGCTTCGTCTTCGAGATTGCAGGTTGTTAAAAATTAAAAAAATGTTTGTATCACTTTTTACTTATTTTGACCACAAGAACACGTCTTCAAAGTTTACCAACTTAATATTAAACACCCTGTATACGTAAGTATTTCAAAGTTATTTATTTTGAACTTTTTGAAGTATTTAGTAAAATTTCCTATGCGTTTATAATACTATTTTTATGTACTATGCCATTTCTGATATATTTTGAAGGTGTTCAGACTCTCAAATATATTTGAAAACGAATTTGAAGAAATTTTGTGCAATCTGAACCCACTTCCAGGTATTTTAATGTTTCTAAATACATTTTTATATACAGGGTGTTAGAAGTTTGACAGCCTTAATTTTTAATAGACGATAAAATACATTAGAATAAACAAAACAACTTTATACTATATGGATCCTAAACTCAACCATTTCCGAGAAAAAATTTACAAAATCTCCAAATTGATATACAAAAGTTCAATTAATTAAGGAATATTGACATAACTGTGTGCATAAAATACAATGTTTATCACTTTTTTGAACTTCTTTATGCTTAATTCTAAAAAATAATTAGCGTTGTAATAAATTTAAAATTCGATATAATTCATATCGAGCAATGTGACAACAGCGCGGCGGTTTATTAACACGAGGTACTAAGCTGTCCAGCAATACGCAATTCAGTTGGTATCTGGATTCGACTGTGTCGGAGTGTTTTTTTCGTACCACTATTTCCTTTTCTTGAGGTGTTTTCCAGCCAGTGCGCGAAAATTGGATTCGAAGGTGTCGTGCGTGCATCGAAAATGGTGGTGGACATTTTGAGCATATGTTGTAGTTTGTTTTGTACTTTTGCGTTTAAAAATTACTGAATTTTGCTTTTTGGTAAGTACCTAAATTATTTTTAATACGTATGATTATTTCAACGACATAATTTGATTAAATGTTCTTATTTTAAGAGATTCATAATTACCAAAATTCGAGCTAAAATTTAAGCACAACACTATCTTGGTACTACCAAATTGATACATTATATTTTATTTATTTAAAAACTGGAAAACAATTGTCTTGAAATTTACTAAATGTTTTACATTTTTTCCGTAGGACAAATCTGTCGGGTGTACACGTGGTGTGCATCAGCAGGCTAAGCGCTATTGTCACGTTGTGATGAAACTCCCCAATATTAATACTCGCTGAATTTTGAAAACTATGAATCTTACGCCCCTGTAACATACAACTTTTTTGTTCACAAGGACAGCATTTACAATAGATGACCAAAAACGAGTGACTCCTATTTATAATAGGGATTTTATTTTCTAAGAATATCGCAGAAACAATAATTTGTTTACTAAATATCAACAAAATATAATTACTAAATATCGCTAGTTGAATTCGTTGAGCTGAGTGAACATTACTCTACGAATAGTGTTATTACTAAATACTAATGTGTGTTATTACTAGGAATAGTGTATTTATTCCAATACACTTAGGTTTGGATTTGTTATACATTTGGGTGTGGACTCGTTTTACTTGTTCTTGGATGTCGGTGTTTTTAGATGTGGACTTGTTTTACGTTTGGATGTGGATTTGTTTTAACATAAAATTTAGTTGATTTTGAGTGAAAATTTACTGTTTTTATTACGGTGCCAATCTGAAGTCGAGTCAAAATTAGAGTTACGCCCTGTATAAACATGTACTTTCTGTCGCAACCGGGACAGGGAGGTTTCGGAAGCGGCCCGTAACGTTCGCCCGGAGGTCCCCCTCGGCGGCAATACGTTACGTATTCTAAATAGGTGGCTGCCGCGAGGAAGGACCCACACCGGGTCGCTGATGGAGTGCTCGAAGGAAGGCTCGTTCGTCGGCGGCTCGAAGGGCCGCGTTGCCCTGGAAACTGCGGATATCTCTCCCAGAGGTAAGGAGATTAATTGCCGCCGTTTCTCTCCGCGATCGGTCCGCCCGCGTTTCGGAAATAGAAACATTAACCATCCCCGGGACGCGACCCCCTCCCCCTCCCGATCGCGGTCAGGCGTGTGTCGCCGCAGTTCCAATGCGAGCATACCGGTCTAGAGGACCTCTTTTTTACTTCAACTACTGAACTGAACTACTTCAGCAAGAAGTAAAAATTGAATATTTGATGATATCCATATAAAATTCGATGCAGTTGCATTCATATTTCAGTTATTTGCAAGAATTTTATGTTATATTTTATTACCAATCATATCAAAATTAACAGATTTTTATATAATTTCTAGTTTAACAATATAAGAGCACGTGCATAAAGTTTTTTTCTACGTCCACTGTACAAAATACGCTTTTCCGCATCACTTGTTGTGCGCAAATTAGAAATTTCTCAGAAAATTTTCAAAACGACGGAAAGTGACATAAGCGTACCGCAAAGTGACGTAAACGTTCCGTAAAGACTTTTGCATATATCATTTGTTGTAAATGTATGAAAATGAACAGCAATTATTTCGGTATTCACACATTGCAGTGGAAAATTTAGAACAAAACGATATTAGTAGTAATGATGATCTGAAAATAGACAGCAGTTAAATTTATTGTACTTAAATTTACTGCAAAAAACTTCAATAGAGAAACATGCAAATTTATAGAGGAAAAAGTACAAAAATAAATTTACTTTATACTGTAATAATTAAGTAAGTACGAATTCTAGTAGACGCAAAAAAGTGTGACTATTCTATACGCTTTTTTTGTACAATTTCAGTTAAAAGATCTATCAGTAAAAACTCAGTATTTTATTCATACCTATTTTTAAGGACATGTGCATCTGATTTACTATTAACAACAGTTTCCAATAACAAATCTAGGTAACACATATAACCCCTAGTTTTTAGCAGTACATCAGTAACGGCAATGGCATTGTTTTTTTGAAATTGATTAATTTTTCTGTAAATCTCACCATAAACTATTCTGACCAACGACTCGACGGTTTTATATGGTTTGTCGTCTCTCAAAACAGGCAAACAAGGAACATATTTTTCATAAGATTATTTGCAACTCATATGGTTTTCCTGACTTCTAAGGTATTGAAATTGATGCTGCGACGTATTTGATCTTTGAGACTACTAGCTACTTTTTGTAGTAAAGGTGCTAAGTTTTTCTATAGAATGGCGAAGGCGCCAAGAAGAAACAATTTATTAGAAATTATTAAATATTTTATATATTAGAGACAATTACAAAAATATATTGTTAATTTAAACACTAAAACGGGTTTTTTACATGTTTTCTTCTGAGAATTTCGAGAAAAAAAAAACAGAGTTACCTATATCTTGATGAAGTAGGTATATTTACTGAGCTTTTGAATATTTTATAACTGCACACAATTGTATTCAGCGAAATAACTAAAAAAATGACTATAGAAATTAAAGGAAATTTTAGTTTAGTACAGAAAGTTTTAGATTCTTTATTATGTGACCTTATTAGACTATTTTGGTGAAGCACGTGTTGAAATCTTGGAAATTGTAAGATATAAAAAAAACATTTGTTACTAAGAAAGACTTTCGCAGACTAGTTCTGGGCAAGGTTTTCAAGATACTTGCAAGAAATTTTTATGAATTTTAGAAATCCACATAAACCTTATCGTAGCAACTTTTTTCAAAGATTTTCACTGTGGCTCATTTAATTTGCAACTTTCCTTTTTCTTTTGTTTTTCGGCACATTTTTTAATTTTGTTGTACTTATAATGCATTGTTAAAAAGTTTACCTATGGCTGAGAATAAAATTCAATATAGCGCCCATAAGAAAAAAAAAAGGTGAATTTAATTGTTTTTTTTTTTATCTTGTACAGTTT
This sequence comes from Anoplophora glabripennis, assembly GCF_000390285.2. Lineage (NCBI taxonomy): Eukaryota > Metazoa > Arthropoda > Insecta > Coleoptera > Cerambycidae > Anoplophora > Anoplophora glabripennis. The sequence goes on along the minus strand of NW_019416749.1, from coordinate 2,726,607 downwards.
CCGAGATCCCAACACATGTCTTAAAAAAGTTGTCCACCCTGCATATATACGCAAACTAGATCATCGGAGTGTTACTGCAAAATTTAAAAAAATGATTCTTACAATAACAAAGGTTCTGAGATTTATTGCCAAAGTTTAATGTTATGGTCACTAGTTTTATGTTTGATCGTCATGAAAGAAACAGTTCTAGAAATTATGTAAAAAATATTGCTTTCATTTAAATCATTTGAGTTTGATGCAAAAATCTGACTTCAAACGCCAAAGAACAATACTTAACACGACTGGATATGTGCCACAACTAAAGCTAAGTATTTAATTTAATATAATGAAGATGTAAAACCCACAGGTGAAATAAAGAAAGAACTTTTACTAATCTTGTCAAGGTCAGATGAGCTCAATATTTCTGGAAAATTTCTTTAAATGATACTAAATAAGAACACAACATTATGACAAAATATGTTTTAATAAATATTTTTGCAATATACTGCATTTTCCACCACAAACACCTTCGTGATTGTACCAATCCCAAAATTTTTATACAATACCTTGACAAATCGTGTAAAACAACTATATTCCCTCAGGTGCAGCCTCGAAACGTCCCCATCACGTGCATCCCTTCCAATCCCCAAATCCGAACAACGTCCCCAGCATCCCCCGGCCTACCCCCGCGTCTTTCTGCGGGATTGAAACAGGGCCGATGCCATTAGACTCGGCAGCGGACAGCAAATGGCAGTGACCGGAAGTGCCCCGCCCACGCCCCTCCGACCGCTTCCGCCTGGACAAGATGTGAGGGCGGCAGTTCAAATTGGGGAGCTTCCAATTTAGGCACGTGTCCTTTGCCAGGACGTCGCACGAGGATAAGCGGTGTAGGTGAAGACTTACAGATGCTCGTTTGATGTTATTGATTGGTGGAATAATCGGAGAGCGGAGGAAGTACGGATTCGCAGTGGTTACAAAGCGGCAACGTAATTGTACAGGGTGCTGCAATATTCCGTGTACATGGCGATATCATAGTTTTCTATGATCAAAATAAACAGATTTAACTATATACTTAACCTAAAGCCTAAATTTGACAAAAAAAAATGTTTTTTTTTAAATAACTTTGAAACGCCTTTGTAAGGTTTTATTGAAGTTTGGTACAGCAATACTTCCATATAGATGTGACATAGTAAACGAAGTAATCGAACTAATCCGCTTATTACTTTGTCAGGGGCCATGTTATACTTCTACTATTTTGTCTTAAAGGTCATTTCAAAAATAGCTTATCTGATAAAAGAAAAAAATTATTTAACATTTTCAAATAGTTATTAAGTGGCAAATTACCAGTTAAATAAAAAAAATACTAAAAAATTCTGCAAATAAAACAATTTGTGTATTGGTATTAATATACAAAAAAAATATATGTTTATTTTATACAGGGTGATTTTCTTTTTGTGATTAGGACTGTAACCATCGATAGATCTCGTCAAAATAATGTTATTTTGAAGTATACACTTTTTCTTCCAAAGGCTTCCTTTTAGAGACATAAGGTCTTGAAAAAAAAATATTTTTTTTGGTTTTTATTTATTTTTTCTTAAACTATGAAACCCATTTATTTTATATTTAGTATGAAGTGTACGAACGAAAAGACGAAAATTTTGAACGAGAGTCAGAAGGCCGCAATAAGGAGTTGCAGTGACATCTTCAGCTTGGAGAGTTCGGACGAAAACTAGACGTACGGTGGAGGAATATCAGTCAGCTTCGAGTCATCATCTGTAAAATCAGGTTAGACCGAGGAGCAAGGAACACAAGAGGAGAAACAAGAATCAAGAAAAGGAACCGAGTTATTCATGGTCGTGAAGAAGATCATATCGGATTTTAGTAATCAATTGTAGGTGAACTACAGTTGGTGCAAGTTGCAAATAATAATACTCCCATATTCCGGTTTTTGAAATTTAACTAAAGTAGCTTATATTGATATTGGCAAAAGTAGTAGATACAATTAATTATTAGTAACATGACAGATTCTGATAATAGCGATGGTACTGTCAATCAAATGTCAAATGGGACGAATCAAATAGCTTTATCATTAAAATTACCTAAATTTTGAATTAGTAACCCAAAAATTTGGTTTTATCAAACAGAAGCCCAATTTGCTTTAAACAAGATTAAATCAAATAGGGTTAAATATAACATCATTACTACATTACCTTTAGAAGTGTCTAATATTGATATTATTGAAAATCCTCCCAACTGCTAGTAAGGGGCAGCGTTTAGATGTGCTATTATCAGGTTCAGAAATAGGAGATAGAAAACCCTCTGATTTCGTTAGATATATGTTAACGACAGTGAGGAGATCAGCAGTAGTCAGTCAAGAATTACTATTAAAACTGCGGAAAAGACGATTACCAAAAACTATTTCAGTAGCTATAACAGTATCAGGAAAAGTTAGTCAATGAGATTTTAGATACAGCAGATAAAATTTGGGAAACATACAAAGATACTAACATATCAGTTATTAATTTAAACATTATAAACAGTAAACAAGAAAATAATATTGGTAATACTCAAGGGTAGATAATACATTAACTTTACAAGTTTTAAAGGTTATAAGGGAGCTCACAAGTAAATTTAAAAAGTCATTTGACTCATTTACAAATAAAAGTCTAGCCTTGGAATCAAAGATTAATGTATTACAAACACAAATAATGAACAATATAGGAGTAATAATGGAGATTTTAGACCCAGTTATAGTGGGTATAAACAAAATTTTAGATACAGAAGTAACAGTACAGATAGAGGTTATAATAAAAACGAAAAAATATACACATAATTTGAATCGGTTAGCTATGAGCATATCTGAAGTTATCTGTATATAAGAATTAAAAGATTTTACTATTGCCTTGTATATTACAGACACAGCAGGCGTGATTTGTCAAATTCCTCACTTTCAGTGGTAAAAGTTGCAATATTTCCAATAAGCATATTTAATTTTTCAGGTTTTCTTCGCTCTTCCGCTGAATAGTGCTTTATCAGGATTCGACTTTCGTCCCCGCGCACAGGATAACGCTGGGGAATTCCCATTCAATATCGCCGAATGTTTGTAAATGATTGATAGTCTCTGCGAGCAAGCCTCGCGTCCCGCTAAGAGAATTAAATATTGATGTTGTCTCGAATTTTAATGTCCCCCACACAGCCCCGCGAGTCACTTCGGGGCATAATTTGAACAACGCGGCCTTAGTGCCACAATGTAATTAAATTATTAGCAGTTTATGCTTCTGCGCTCGTGGAAATTAGGCAATTTTGCCAATAGGTGAGTTTGTTAAGCGGCTATGTAGGCCGGATGGGATTATCTGGCGCGATTCTGGGCCCCCACGAGCGACAGTGTGTGGCAGGACGAGGGTTTCGTTTAATTAGTGAGAAACGCACTAAGTTGCCATAAATATAGGTACGGGGTACTTTTTAAATAAGTGATACGCTAATACTTCAATATACAGGGTCGGAAAGTCCCCATGGTTCATCGGCCGTTACGTGAGAGCGATAAAGAAAGTCATAGAAATCCGTGCGATAGAGGAAGATGGCTATAATGAAGGCGTCTAATAACCACCGCCCATTTCGCCCTTCCACAAATAAGATCCACACTACACAGAGACAGATAGAGATAGGTACCTAGAGATCGATAGAGATAGATTTACATTTAGACAGAGATAGACATTATATATAGATAGAGATAGTGATAGATTTAGATAGAAAACATTTAGATTTTATTGTTATAGTTGAAAAACTGGAGTTTTTTCATTCAATCATAATCAACTTCCTTTATTTGCATAATAATACGAAATAATTCACATCACAGTATTAAAATTTTTTTTATTAATAGAGCGGTATATCATGTAAAATAATATACACAACCACCAGTTCTACCATTCCTAATTTCTCAGTGAACGTGCTATCGTATTAATAAAGACTATTATATTTTCTGAATAGTGTTACTAGCAGTCTTGATTTTAATTATTAGTTGTCAATGGTGGAATTTAAAACAAAATGCTAGAAGAAACATGTACTTCTTGTTGTTGACGTTTCGTGACTTTGTGTGACAGCCTCAGGACAAATAGAAAACTTATGTTTTCAACCGGTTTTCAGAGTTATTACTTTAATGTCTAGGTATATAAAATAGATAAAAAGAAAAACAAACGTATATAGCCCAGAGCAGGTGCATATCAAAACCATGTTTTATTAATAATATTGTTATTCATTAGCTTCAGTTTTATCCATATACAAACGTATTAAGTGTTGTTCTTAGTATATATCCTTATTGTGATAATATCAATACGGTGTTAAAATTTCTTATTGTTAGCTGCGATAGCTGTTAGTGATAAGCAAAAAGATATCTAATAATTTATAATCATCTTTAACAGTGTTTTTAGAGGTGCTTTCCAAATTTGTGTGTTAACTGGACTTAATACTGTTTCACTATTTTCTTCCTACTACTTTTATGTATCTTGCTTTTACAACTTTAATTTATGTTATTTTTAAATAAAATGTATATAGGTACCTATGTAATAATTTCAATAACCTTCCTTGTCAATACTAAAGACAATTTCATGAAATTTTGTAAACATCTCCAAAGTTATAATTATTATAATATTATTATTATTCCCACAATAATTTATTTAAAAAAATGTGTAAATATAACAACATTTTAAATCTATATCTATATCTATATCTATATCTATGTAACTTTTATAGTTATTTATTGTATAAGTGTTTTAAGTAGCGTTTTATCACGCAAGAATGTTTAAACGCGAGAACGTAGTTCGAGCGTTTAGTATTCTTAAGTGGATAAAAGGCAATTAAAACACCAATGCAATACAACGTTTTATCCTTAATCATAACACAATCATATTTGTGGAGTCAGAATTATTGGAATTTAATTAAAAAATATTCGCTCGACTAGATATTTCTTACTAGTACTCAACGAAACGTGGTAGGTTCTGTTAATAAAGCTACTTTATTCCACTAGTTGCTAAAGTATAACTTTAGACGATACATATGTGCGGATAAAAGTCCGATTATAAGGTGATTGTGGATAAATATTAATTATATTATATGGTCCTAGCGCCTTCGCCATTCTATAGAAAATCTTTAAATTTCATCAATAAAAGTTATTATAAATTATTGTTCATTATTTTTTCATGATAAACCACACCATGAATTTTGATATACGAAAAGAACGTCTTTATATTATAATACAATAGTTTTATTACAAGAATGACTGGAAATACAAAAATCAAAGTCTGTAGTAACATTAGGTATGTGGTATTTCTTATAGAAAGAAGTACTAAGTGAATCCGTTGAGTATATTTTCACTTAGTAATGAGCAGTATGATAATTTTAATCGTGTATGACAATATTTGAACTACATCTGACTACATTTCTATATAACAAGGGTTATAAGAGCACTCAAAAAAACACTTATTTAGTATATATTATCTAAATCTAGTAAAATTCATCATTTAGGAGTTTTTTGCCAGTTCCTGGAATTATTTTTCTCTCCATCCAATTCACATTCCATTGGTAGGTCAACAATTTCAAAATTGTATAATCTGTTCAGAAAATAACCGAATATAATTTTTTTGAACTTTATTATTAATTATACAATATTATTAACCGCTTTAACGAGGTCGTATTGGTCACAAACTGCTATTAAACAACTCCCATCTCAGTAAATTGTAAACAAGGAATTTAAATTTCCTTAGGTTTAATAAATATTGACTTCGATTTTGAAACTAATCATCCTGCATGAGGCTAAATATTTACTTCCAATGTGGCCATCTGAGCAACAAATCGTGTTTTACTTGTACCGACGTCGCGTCTTAAGACTAACTCAAAAATTCGCTTCCCAATACCGACATACAAGCTGTCGCCGGTGTCTAACTCATATTTCACACAAACATATTCCTATACGCGAGTCGGAACAAAATTAACATAAAGCGGTTCTCCGTAATTCCGAGAGGATTTATCACTAGTGCTGCCTCTTATTACATCGACATATCCACGATAGCTCTCTGCTTCTGATAGATCGGAAAATATTGGGGCAAATACAGTGAGAAGCAAAAAACAACGTCGAGTCACCATTTCTTTCCGCGATAAGTAGTTTTTGACGGGTTTTCTTCGATTTGTGAGTTCGCTGAACCATAGATACCAGTCATTGATATTTTATTAAACAGGTTTTGGAACGAATTATAATTTTAATTAATATTTAAAAAGAGAAATCATCTTAACGAACATTCTATTGAGAATAAAGTTAAAAAATTAAGTGATATATCCTTTATACTAAATAACTATAAATGTTAAAAGTAATAAAAGAATTTCACCACTCTAATACTTATTAAATAGTTATGTTAGTAACAAATAATTATCTAAAATAAAATCTAAAAATGAAATACATATGTAAATAATTAAAAGAAAAACACATACCTAATGTTTACATTCTCAAATAATGCAATCATTCAGGAATATAGGATGCTTTTGGATAAGTATTTGTTAGTAATAAGTCGTCCAACATAAATCAGAAGATAGAAGTGGTGACTATGGTATAAAATTCAGTTTTTCTAGAGGAACATGAGGAAAAATTAATAAAAGAAACTCGTCTAAACTCAATTTTAGTGTCAGAATTGTAATATTTGTTTAAGAAAATGTGTAGACTGAAAGCAAAAGTCCACACCTCAAAAAAATAAATAAAGTTATAAAGTTTTAATAAAGAAATGCAAATTTATAAAAATTTCGGAAACCGCTCAGAATATTTTAATGAAATTTTACAAGCTTTGACAATTAACAACAATACATGTTTTACGATAAAAATATTGTTTTTAGTTTCACCAGTGGTGTGCGCACAGGCACGTCTTTGAATATTTTTAAAGAAAAAAATGATACGCCACTGATATTTCTTAAAATAAAAATTATTTTTTAATTCCTTGTTCAATTTGGAAGAGAAAAGGTGTCTCGACTGTTTTTCTTATGAGTGTGAAGCAGTTAAGTGCATAATTTCTGCTATTTCTTCTTTCATTGCAAGAGCCTAATTAACAAATGTATGACATAATTCATGGTCAGTTATTTTTCAAATTATTGAAACCGAATTACGCCATGCAATAAATCGATTTTATTTTTTTTTTACTTGAAAACGGTGTGTCATAAGAAAAACAGTCTAGATACCTTTTCTCTTCCAAATTGAACAGGGAATTCAAAAATAATTTTTATTTTAAGAAAAATCGGTGGCGTATCATTTTTTTGCGCCACTACTGAAACTGAAAACAATATTTTTATCGTAAAACATGTATTGTTGTTAACTGTCAAAGCCTGTAAAAATTCATTAAGATATTTTGAGCGGTTTCCGCAATATTTATAAATCTGTATTTTTTTATTAAAACTTTAACACCCTGTAGATCGGAAACTAAACGTTTTCGGAATATAGTATATTAAGAAAATATATCACAAATTACTTGTGCTATAGCCTGAATGCATCGACTTACCAAACACCCTGTATATAGAAACTGAGATTCTGAAATTTGAATAGTATTTATTTTGCATAGTTGTTGTAAAATAAAGTACAACACATTAGATACAATTTGTTGGTAATGTGACACAAATTGTGATTAGTCTATTGTCTATTTTCTAGTCAAATTATATCATAGTTAAACAGTAGGTACTACAATTATTGTGTAAATTTGAAAATTATTTTTGTTCTGTTTATATTTGTACCAAATCCTTAGTAAAAAGGTAAATATAATATTTCCTTTATTTAATTATAATTATGCTAATATTATTATTATTTATACAATAATTTATTTACAAAAATTACACATTAAATAATCAATAAAATTATGTTGTCAATTTTAAATTATATTTTGTGTTCCTAGCTCCTTCGCCATTTTATAGAAAATCTTTCATGTCGGTTATTACAAATTATTTTCCACTTCTTCATGACTATATTGGACAAATAATTATATAAATAAATAGAATAATAACAATAATAAGCAAAATAGAATGAACAAAAAANTTAAATTATATTTTGTGTTCCTAGCTCCTTCGCCATTTTATAGAAAATCTTTCATGTCGGTTATTACAAATTATTTTCCACTTCTTCATGACTATATTGGACAAGTAATTATATAAATAAATAGAATAATAACAATAATAAGCAAAATAGAATGAACAAAAAAATAAAATAATACAGCGTAAAAAAGTTGAGTAAATTTTCGTTCAGTCAATAAATTTTTTTGTAGAAACGGGTCTACATCCAATTGTGTTGTAATAATGACACCATTCGTTGAGTAATGTTGAGCTAAATAAATCTTGTGTGCACCTGTTTTAACAAAAAATTGTGTTGATTTTGTATAAAAATGTATTCAATATTATTACGGTACAACTGTTATTGTACTCATTTACAGAGTGAAAATTTCACTCAGTTCGGTCTGGATAGAAAATGATACTTTATTTAGTGCGATGTGAATTAAACTTCACTCAATTTCTCTTGCGGTGTACTTTTTTACAATTGAATTTAGAACAACTTTTCATGACCTTTCATAATTAGATATTAAAACAAATGTCAAAACCTCAACCCTCATATGTAGTGCTAGGTTTTCTGTCACATGTAACAACTTCCTAGCTAACGTCGTACGTCTAGTGTGTTGCAAGGCACGAATTAAGTTAAAGTCATTTGCATTAAGCTCGTCACTCGACAATTTCTTTCGTCGGAAAACATCCAGCGAAACAACTCCTACTGCACATTGTGCCCGGTTTACGGTGGCGCTTAAGTGCACGACGAGCGCCGTACACTCGACTGTACGGCGGCGATGGCGTCGGCGACAGAGCCAGAATTATGTCGTTAACGTTTAATTTTATTAGGACGCCGGGTGATATCGTTAATTCGTTTTAAAAGCTCATAGAGCGGCCCTTTTGACATGCAAGAAATGTACAACGCAGAGGCCGGAGTTAAAGTCCTAATATTATAATTATTCCGGCACTTAACCGGAGCAATAAAATTAAAATTGGCCTCCCTTAACAAGTTTCCCGCCGCTTAACTGCATCAAGCGCTCATTCTTTGTAATTCGTTTGATGTTTACTAACTTTTCCAGTCGCCTCCTTTTTACGAGCAATCTCGGAATATTAACCGGAGCCCGCCGCGACGCTGTGTTTTAAATTATCCGGCCTTCATTTTCCAAAGCGCGACGTGGGTGACAATTCATTTGAAAATGGAAAGTTTCTATAATTTCCCGTATTATTTGAAAGAATATTACTGGTCGGTTAAGTTTTTACCCGTCTCAATGGTTTTATTATATGAACTATAATTTGCTGTGTAGCTTTGGCATATAGGAAAAACAACAAGTGAACGACTGCACAGTAAAAAATAACAATGTAAATTCAAGGTTATTTACGAGTAAAATTATTTTGGTATTGAATTTTGAATTATTTAAACCCATTAACGATCAAAATCGGATTTTCGAGGAGGTATCTTTGAGGCAAGAGCATCATTGTACCCATTGTACTGCTAGACGTACTGTTTTTTGGGATGCTCTGTCAGATGGTAGGTACCACTGAATTTGAAACAATATTGCTTTTGTAATCTTGACTACAGTTGATAGGGGCCCTAGCCGGCGGCAGCGGGTCTCATTTGGCGGATCTGAGCTGACGGATCTCAGCCAGGACAAGAGGAAGCCCCGCGAAGTGAATTAATTTCAGCACTATATCCTAACTGATCATTTATGAGTGATTTATTTTTGCACTCAATATTTAGTTAATCAAAAATCAAAGTCTGAGTAAACAATGACTCAATAATAGTTAAATTTGAATCATTTTACAGAAAAATTCAACTAAATTGGTTTTATATGCTCAGAATAGAGTCCAAAGTCGCTTAATTGATAGTTTGCAGTAACTCGGATTTAAGTAAAACTCGCTCATTTCTGATGCAATAGTTTCACTCAGTTGTACTCATACTAATAGAGTGAAAATTTCACTCAATCGAGTATGGATAGAAACATTGTTGAGTAAAATTGAGTGAAATTTGAGTGACATTTTTTTACAATGTATGTAAATTGATAATAAAGAAGTGAAATATAATATTAACGCAACAATAACATTCAAATGAGATTTGTTACAAAACTATGAACTTATTACTGATTTCTTTTCACACCGAATAGTCTGGACACTGTAAAAAAATTCTATTTATTTTCACTCAATTTCACTCAATAATGTATCAATTTCCGTCCACACGTGATTGACTGAAATTTTCCTCTATTTGTATGATTTCAACTAAAATTTTAAAAGTGAAACTATCTGTTTTAGTTAAAATATTATCAAAAACGTGTAAAATTTGATAATTTTACACGTTTGCCCAATATTGGACCGAAAATGTATACTCAATAATTTCACTAAATCGATTCACTCCGTACCTTTTTGCTTTCACTTAGAACGATTTTTTTACAATGTATCCAATATCCAAAACTAGGATTAGTTCATAGCAAACAGTATTTGTTTAGTTCAAATAAATACCTTTTTCAGTGTGGATTGATGAAACTTAAGCTAATAAATAAATTAATTAAAGATAAAAAATTTTTACATTGTGTTACAAATATATAAATCAGTGGCGGAGATAATTTTATTAAAAACTCAAAAATTTTGACACTACTGAAAATTTTGGAAATTGGTTCTCTGCGTTCAGTATATATATTCCTTAATAATGTGTCATTTTATTATGTTCATTTTATGAAATTTTCTAAAATTATCAAGAAATTTTACTGTATTTTTAATATATTTCATTTCGCTATAATTCCTATAACTACAGGGTGATTCACAACTTATCCAAAAAAATTTGGGAATAGATGCGGCATGAGAAATGGAGTCAATATTGTAAAAAAAATTTTTGTAAAATCCTTATAGTTTCTGAGAAAAAAATTATTGAAGTTATAGCACATTAAACCACTACATAGCTGGACAACTGTAGTCTCTAGCGTCATTCGCAATACGCGTGTAGAGCCATGTGACTCCTAATACTGAAATCCGTCGTTTCGGTAGTTTTTACCTGTTATCTGTGGTATTTACATCAGTTTTTTAGTAGTTAGTGTCAAAAATGGCTTGCGTGTATAGCGACTCAGAGTTGATATCGTTTTAATTTATGGTGAAGCAAGACAATATTTGTATTATGGTGAAGTATTTGTGTTATGGTGAAGCAAGACATCATTTGTGTTAGTTCGTAGAAAGTGAGTAAGACGGACCCAAATGTGTTTACACGTGAGTGGATAAAATTACTGTTGCAGCATCGGGTATGTCAAATGATTTTATTATTTAAAAACACAAATTAATTTTATTAATAATCAATAAAGGCAAAAGCATTTGAATTTGCCGATATAAAATAGGTGCGATAAAATTCTATTTACATATTTCTTTCCTTGCGAAAGTTTTTGTCCGTTTTTATCACGCCGCCATACCGGTCGCATTGTGCGAGGTCAGGTTTTACAGTGGACCAGTTTCCAGTGCCGTGCAGAAGTGTATTTTTAAAGCAATATCGAACTGACCTTTTTGATTTTTTCTTTACAAAATTGTATTTGTAAGGGTCCCCTGTACATCCAGAATTTTTTTTGGATAAGTTCTGAATCACCCTGTATATTTTAGGCAGTTTTGGCATATTTAATAAAAATATATGAATTTTTTCGATTAATTGCACCAACTTTTTTAAATAGAAAGGTTACGCTATATTTTATACAAGTTAAATTTAAACCGGCCACATAAATACGATTTTAAATGAAAAATATCTGACTAAGAACAGAAAATTCGAGTAATAACATTATAGGCAAAAAACAAATCATAAAAGTTACCATTTCGAAGTGTACTTTACGTTTTATGGGCATAAGTATTCCCAAAATATTTTTCTGGACGACATGAAATATATTTCTACCAATATTGACGCGTTCGGGGACATCCTAGTGCCGCCGATAACCGCCCCCGGGTCCCGGCCGCCATTAATCACACCTGTACATTAATGAAAACATTGTACTCCGGAAAGCCGGTGCGACACGGCTCGGGGGCGGTTGTTCGGCTTCCCCGCCGCCGCCACGACCACATGTAACAGTTTCCCCGAGCAGTTAGTTTGCGCTCTAATAATGGCTCCGGCCCAGCCCTGCCCCCGTAATTAAGCGACTAGCAGTGTGCTAATTAAATACAGAGGCACACACGTTTCCACCACACGCTCTCAACATGGCCGCCGCCAGTCCCCCCCGCGCCGCCCCCGCCGCTGCCCTGGACCCAAATTAATTTCAACTAAGTTCCTATCCGCAGGGCTGCTCTCCGGTGTTCTCTTCGGGAGATGGAGAGGTCGCCCGCCAGCGGTCTTTGCTCGTTGTAATTTTCTTAAAAAAGATTCCTGTGGTGACAATTTTTCTGTCAAAAGTTGGTATAATTCTATTACACGTTAAATTAACCGAAAAAAAAAATAATTTTATCCGCAATCAAATTATAATCGGACTTTTATCCACACACACGAGTATATGAACCGTCTAAAGTGATACTTTATCCACTAGTGGAATAAATAACTTTATTTCACTAGTAGAATAATGAAAATATAATAAACTTATAATAAATCAAATTTAATTTATTTACTTATTAGCATTTACATTTATACTAATAGACATTTCGTTTTTTGTTTTATTAACTTCATTTGCGTAAAGAACAACCCTTGTAGAATTGTTGCCATCATTTTCAGAACGCGTAACATCTACCGAAGTTTGTGAAGAACTTGGACAAGTTACGGATGTCTGTTCTTGTAAGGAACAGCTATATTTTCCTTGGATTTTCCTTGCAATATCAAGTTTGTTAGATATAGACTCCTCAACCTAACTTTCTGCTACAGAGGAGCTCTTCCATTCACCATGCCGTTTGATGGTAGTAAGATCAGCACCTTTATTGTCCAATAAAGTTGTTGAAGTGCGCCTCATACAATGGCCAGTATATGCTTCTGGATTTGCGATATTTTGGAATGAAGCAACTATTGAAAGTACCTTCGCCAATGTGTTGATTCCAACAAGCTGAGAAGTACATTTTTGATTGATGTATCTTAAAAAGAATCTGTCTTGAGTTAAGCGAATTGGGCGCAGAGAAATATATTTTCTGCATATGTCAACAGCATTCACATAAAATTCTTCTTCTATAATTGTAACTTTCTTGAAATGCCCATCTTGGTGTCAGGTATTAAAACAAGTAGGTAACTGCCAACGTCCTGTACGTCACTAATTTTCAAATTTGTTAATTCGCAGCATCGACAGGTACCAGAAAACCCCATTATTAGTGCAACCTAAAATAATTCAAAGTTCACTATATAACTAACAACATGTAAAAGGTAAAGAGATATTACCTTAATCATTAAATAGTCTTTATGGGAATACTGGGAGGAATACTGCAGCTTTTTTGCTTTGTATCCTCTCGATTCACTCTTCAAGTAAGCAGTAAACTTGTTATATTTTCCAATATCTATATTTTTGTAGACCTTTGTAGTAGCCTTCTACATCAAATACTTCGACTACATAGAAGAAATTGCATATTTTTTCTTCAAATTTAAAAAATACGATAGCATGACTTCCTGATTAATTGTCAATAACTCTGCGTTTTCCCCTCCATTCGTTAAATTCGGTGAAAACTTTTTGTATTGTTCCCTGGATTTCGCTAGCAATAAATGGAAAGTTGCTTCTTGAGTTTCTTCAAAAACAGCCATAGGAACACAATTACTTTCTTGCATTTTTACCAAATTCAGATAGAACTGTTTATTAAATAATTGATAATAAACAACGTATCATAGCAACCAGTGTGTATAACAAAACCTACCACGTTTCATTGAGTACTAGTTAGTAAGTCGTACGAACATTTTTTTTATTCTCGTATATTAACTGTTAATAATGTTTTTAATAATATAAAAATTTGTTAACTAAATGGAAAAATAAACAAATTAATTATAAGTAATTAATTATAAACATTTTCGGGTTGGTTTGAGTTAATAGTTTGCACCCCGTCACTATTTTCTGTTTGTGTTCTTTTATTTTATGGTCATCTTTAAACTTACTGATACTGATCAAACTGTAAATAAGACTTGATTGATTGGTTGTTACTGTTACCCCATAATTTTAATAAGTTGGTGTTCTCCAACTCCCTTTTTGGTCAAATTTGATACAGCAATTGTCCTTGCGGAATGATTCGTTATTTTAACTTTTTTCGTGTCAATTCTTGTATCAGAAACAGCTGTTTTAAACCACAAAAAGATAGTATTCTTCTCAACTGGACACTTCTTGTACTATGACCTTAAATGTGTTTCCTTCCAGTATGGATTTAGAGTTAAAAACAATATATTGGTGTTAATCTGATTGCCTCTTCTTTTTATCAATTTCTTATACAGACAGGACATATTTCACTATTTACTATCTGCCAGCCTTTTGGAACCACCTTGTGTAGTTTTGGAGAAGATTGGGTTATATTCATTGCGACCTGTTAGATTTTCCAAATTATCAGTTCCTTAATCATTTACTTTTCCAGAATAATTCATATGAGGCAATGAAAAAAAAATTGCGATATAAACCATTTGGGGAATATTCATCACAAATTTCGATAATTCTTTTATATTTATCACCAACGAGACGATGGCTTTTTTTCCTTAAAGATCGCTCTGCAATTTTCTTCGTATAGCATCTCGAACAGCTCTGGCGGTCTCAAATTCTACATCAGAAAATGGATTGAACTTAATTTTATATTTTTCTTTTCACTGTTTTTCTGTGGAGTTCCTGATCGTTTTCCACGTCATATTGAATGTATAATCATATGATGTATAATCATATCATGTTCGCGTCCGATAATCAAAGTCGCATCTATTCTATGTAATGAACAGACATTAGAGAACTCGATAAACTGATTCCATATACTTGTTTTAGACTTTTTAGGTATTAAATTTTCAACTCCCTTTAGAATCAAGACGGCTGGTATGGCTTTATTTACATTTTAATCTCGATGATTCTAGTTCATAATGTCAGGTTACTTTTTTAATTTTATTCACAATTTTTGTGTGAAATTTTCTTACCGAATACCACACGTGTATAGTGGTTTGGTCTTCAAGTGAGGAGAAAAACTTTAAGTAGCATGGAAAACTTTATTCTACTAATTTCGCTGGTAACACGAAACACAACCTAGCAGGAACTAGGCTTCAAGGCTTCTGGTTCGTGCCACGAAATGTTTTCGGTTTTATCCTTGTCCCCAGGTACCTACTTTTATTACCGTATCCTAATTAACACTTATCCGGGTCATTACCTACTCGGTTTGTGCTTATGTACCCTAATAAACAACAACTAATTTACGATTACAGCCTACTTATTCTAATCTCATTTGCTAAATACATTTATTTGGGACAAATCTTAAACAATAATTCAAAGTATAATTTATATGGCTCGTAAATTCCCAGAAAGCAAAATATATTTATTGGGGCAGGTATTAAATGTAATTGTAGCGTACCGCTACACGTGCTAAAATTAATTCGGGAAATCTTTTCTTAGTCGCGAATATTTCTAGAAAATAATTTTTAAAATATTTGCGATTTCGAATTACATTAGGCAATTTTACAACATTTCGTAAAATTTACACAATAAGATGAAAATTATATTCAACGGAATATTATATTAAAAATTCAAAACGCTAGAAAAACTGATTTGAAACAATTTATTTTAAAAAATTATTTAAAAGAACTAGTTTAATGTATGTAAATTGTAATATTTACACAAAGGAATGAATTCAATAATTGATATCTATAATCACAAATTTGTTGATACCATACATAAAAAAATAAAATAGGTATTTCGTAAAATCCTGTCTTAAAATCATCTAATCTATTGTAAATTCATGTAACACAACGTAAAATGATCTAACATAACAAAAAAATATCTAAATTAACTACAAAATTTAGGTTTATAAAGATATATCCTTTCGATCTAGTGGTGGAAGCACGACCGCTGGTGCTCCAGGTCTCCAGCCCGGCTAGGTCTAACCACACCGAGCAACTTCTGTGCCGAGAGCGAGCTCCCGGTTTGCACGTAATGGCTTACGCGAAATTACTAGTCCCTAGCCTCGTTCGGGGGGGTGTTCGAAAGGGTTACTGCTACCCCTGGCTATTACCTGTTTAGGCCACACTTTGTACAATTAAGCGCAGGGGGTTGTATAAATAGCGGAGATGGCTTTGGGAATGTTTGGAACCGGGGTCTCGCAGTCGAGCAAACGGAGGGAAAGATGAAATTGTCTTTATTACTTTTGAAATTTTACAGTCTGAAGTCTTAAACCTGTTTGTAAGATTCAGATTTTTAATGAAATTCCGATTTTTTTCAATCAAATAATTCAAATAATTCAAATAAATTCAAACATTTTCCTAAAGTCAAACAATATTCTTCGACGCCAGGAATCTAGGTACGTAAGATTTATCTCACAGACAACATTTCTAACTCCTGATATTGCAGGACACAACTATTCTATGAACAGGGTAATAAATAATAACCCAAAATAATAACTAAAGGTAATAAGTCTAAATATAATTATTATCTAACTAAACCTATAAAATAAAGTAAAAATAGCATTGCTAGTAATACGTTTTTAAAAAAAAAATGTGTAAAAAGGCCAAATATTGGTCAGGTAAGAAAACAATTTACATTAATTTAGTCATAGTCATCACTTCTGATACTCGTCGTTTCAATCAAACAATGGAATTGCAATATTCCTCCATTCTACAACTTCAATACTGTTCACTATCAATATTCACGTAATACACTTAATGCCCCCAAATAATCATATCACGCGGGTTTAAGTCAGGAGAATGTGGTGGCCAATGAAATGGAGCATTGTGTCCCTTACCTATCTGAACTGACTGACTGAAGCCATACACGAAATACATGTGATTTCATAGATTAATTGGTAGATCGTCAAACAATTGCTGTATAACATTTGCAAAAAATCTAAATAATTATTGCCATCGAGGCAATTTGGTAATCTAAAGGTTACTAATAAAACCAATCCACACGATTATTCTTAAGTTCAGGCTGAAAATGGTTTTTCATAAATAATCGTACTTATTAAAAATAATTTAGGTATTACCAAAAGCAAAATTCAGTAATTTTTAAACGCACAAGTACAAAACAATCTACAACATATGTTCAAAATGTCTACTTTATAGAATTTTTTTAGAAATTTATTACAAGAATAATTTTTTAGAATTAAGCATAAAGAAGTTAAAAAAAGTGATGAACATTGTATTTTATGGTATTCTATGCGCGCAGTTATGTCAATATTCCTTAATTAACTTTTGTACTTACACCAAGTTGGAGATTTTGATAATTTTTTTCTCGGAAATGGTTGAGTTTAGGACCCACGTTATATAAGGTTTTTTTGTTTATTTTAATGTATTCTATCGTCTGTTAAAATTAAGGTAGTGAAACTTCTAACACCCTGCATATGCGTAAACATGTTGGAGATTATCCCACGTTTCATAATTAATAATAATAATAATTTTCTTGTGGAAGTTTATATTTCTTGCCCTGTATTGGCAAATAATCAAAGAGAATTGAAGAGGGGCCGCAGAATAAAAAGGTTATCATTTAAAACCGCTTTTTTTAGATATTTTAACAAATTTGGAATACGATTTTTGTGTCAATTGGTACAAAATAAAAATTTCCAAATTTTCTTCAGTAACCAGTTGTAGAATACTATGAAGACTTTTTTCACAGAAAAAAATATACACCAACTTGTATACTATTACAAACTAAATTTATCTTCATAAGGCAAAAACCAAACAAAAATCACATCTTAATTACAACTGTACTATTTATTTTTGACTTAAAAAAATGTCTGCAATAATTAAATAAACATCTAGGTATTATTTCTGGAGGCAGACACTGTCTATCCTTTATTAAAAAGAATACTTATAACAAAGCTGTTAATACATGTTAAGGAATTGAAATAAAATATTTTATTAAAAGCATATTGCAAATATTTATACATAACAAAACATATTCATCGATACTAGAAAAATTTTTTATTACAGAGCGATGTCACATTCCTTATTTTTTCTAAAATATTCGTCTTCTGGGCATAAAACCAATTTTTTATGCAGGAATTATTGGGAAACCAGCCCACGTTCCATCTTGTTCCACATCTTGATCTGCAGATGGTCGTCCATTTTAGTCCCATAACGTTCATCAATTATAAATTATCACAATATAACCGATGAAAGTCTACATTTACATGTACTGAAACCATTAACACAATCCTTGTTTCGCACAGGTTTTTTCACTCTATATAATTCTGGCGTCCTCCTTTGTTTTTTCGGAGAATTGCTAGAGATTACCTCGAAATTCTTCCAGTGATTATCAGCAGACATTTCCATGACCAAATTTCCGCACAGGATTCCTTGTAAACTGGCAACAGCTCCATAAATTTTGAACCTCTTTGGATGCTGCTTCAATTTTGTCACACAAGAGATATACGAGCTGTCCAAGTCATTTCTGGATTTAGCAAATGGCAAAGGTGTGGAAGTCCTTTGGTATTTCTCTTCGGCGGCATGATATTCCATTCGATATAATGAATACATCGTAGATGAACAGATATACGAAGCCTAGATGAATACCATAAGCTTTACTCGAAGGTACTCGAAGGTATAATGAGTATTTTGACCTTGATCTGAAATATATAGTGGCTAGAGATAATCCTTTCTACCTGTTTTCCAAATTCTATTTGAAAACTATAGATACAATAACAAATACAGTTAATTAGCATTAATAATGGTCAGGTATAATTAAATAATATTTAAACTAATTGTCTATTTTCTTGGAGTTGTTAATTTATTTTTCTGGGAATAAATGCCTTTAAAAGTAATCGATATCGATGTTTAGAAGCGGAATTATTTTTATTTGCTTACAGGACTACATTTTCGCAAATTAAGTATTTGTTTCCCATATTAAGTTTTTAATGTTCGTTTTTAGTTAATTAAACCAATGTTAATGATATCTACAGTTTTCTAATTTTGATTTCATCTTTCACGGAACTTTTAAGCTTTGTAGGTTATAGCAGTAATAAACCGGGGATATTAATTTGTCGTTGACGACAAATTTGATTTAGAATAATATAGAAATAATAATAAGAAAAATAGAATAACAAAAAAATATATGTCGTTAGTGTGCTTTTTGCGTTAAATTCCTATTAAATAAAATTCTCTCTTCGCCGATCGACAGTAAAGGCGCAGTTTTAGTGACAGCTGTCAGCACTAAAGTGTCACATTTGTTGCTGAGAACAGCTTGTAAGGAATATCCCTTGTTCTGTTTGTTTTTAAACATTTACTTCAAGTCTATTGAAGTTGAAGTGTTTTCAGTAGTACTTGAATAGTTTATTAACTATCAATCATCCAAAGTGGTTGAATTATTTAAAAAATCGCTTCCAGCACTTGATGTAGGTACTTACAGTAGGTACGGAAAATTTTTGTGCAAACAGCTGATTTACGAGTTATGGACTACTCAATGCAGCCTTCAGCTACCTGGAAAATTTCCATCCAACATGCATTTTAGAAGTTGTGATATCAGCTCCTTAATTAATTAATAGTGTTGCTGAAGTTCTACGGAAACATGCCCGGTATATCCGTGAGCATCCTTCAATTTGAGAAACGCAGCAACTTGTTTTGGCATTTTCCCAAATATTTGAATTCCTATTAATTCGTTATATGCTTTACCATTTGAAAATTAAAAAAAATCTGTTACTATCTATTTATGTAGGACTTGCGGCACTATATTTCCGATATATGTCTAAATATTCGCTTGCAATAAAGGATCTTTTTTTCTTTGTTTTTATAGTTACTGATCAACAATCTATTTCCCATATCCTCAATATCTTCAATTTTCATTTGAAGTAATTCATTAAATCGATACGCCCCAGATATGGCAAAAATCATTGCCACCTAAAATATTCATAATAAATAGTCAGTATTCTTCGTCTACAAAAATATTTTGTTTATAATAGACTCTTTTAGTGTGACGTCATATATTTAGACAGCCCGCAACAAATTGTCATAGTTGAAATTTTACAAACCGAATCTGACCCTTGTATACTATTTACATAGATAGAAATGAACAACTTCAAATTAATTTATTTTTACAAGGGTTTGGAAGTATTTAAGAACAACCAACGCGTGTTTCGTAAAATAGATACACTAATGTGCTTTAAACTTACAAAAAACGATATAAAAGTATATTCCTAAATTTAAATAAAGTAAAAATTTAACATTTTCCGTTTTATTCTTGGAAAGAATAGCCTCATACGCAGGTAACATCCTGTTATCGCTGTTAGCATATTTTCTCTTGTTTTGTTTAATCTTGGCATTTTCCAGTTCTACTAAGTATTTTTATTGTTTTTCTTAGTGTTGTAGTGTTTTCCTAGTGTTGTTATTCAGTGTGTTTATTGAGTGTATATTTCTTCAAGTGGCACAATATCCATCTGATTCCCGTTTTAAGAAAACTTTTAATTATAGGTATTTTCCAATATCGTTATAGTAGACATTGAAAATAGCATGCCATATATTGCCCATAACGAAGAAGATTTCATACTTTTGCTTCATTCAGAAAAATATACCAGTAGTACATTTTCTGAAAAAGTCAATGTTACTCTCAACCCGGTAATCAATAAAGATTTTATATGTTTGCTGATATAGCTAAAATTTTTTAGAGGTTGCTCAATATTTTTAAAAATTTCCAAAATCGTCAAAACTTGATTTTTTTTATTTTTTTATTCTCGTTATTTTATCATTTTCTAGGTTGAAAAATATCTCGATTCTGAAAATTTAAAATCGATATTTTAATTTCTAAAGGGCGCCCATAATTATTTTAACTTTAAAAGTAGTCTACCTAGAATGTTTTCGAGCGACCTCTAAAAATAAATATCAACAAACTAATATTTTTTTTTATTGAATTTGATGAACAACAGAATATAAATAAATCACGAGACACTTAAAAAATTTCTCGAGGCAAAATTTGCTACCGCACTGTGAGTATCAAATATTTATAATTTATATTTTTTTAAATTTAAGTGTCTCGTGATTTATTTCTATTTTTTTGTTCATCAAATTCAATTAAAAAAAATTATTAGTTAGTTGATATTTCGAGATTTTTTTCAACCTAGAAAATGATAAAATAACGGGAAAAAAAATTTAAAAAAAATCAATTTTTGACGATTTTGAAGATTTTTAAAAATCTCTAAAAAAATTTTTTAAGCTGATTTTTTAAGGGGGTTCTTAAAATATGATAAACTAATATATTTTCACAAGAGACACGAAAAAAAATATTCGTTTTTTTGGGCCACCCTAATGTAGGTATCTTCGCTCATAAACAAGCCATAATAAAACGTTCTCCGTTGGATGAACTTTTGCCGAATTCGTTTTCGGCGCAGAAACAGTCTCAAAGCGGGGAATAATTAAAAAGTTGGCCGAGCCGGCTCGTAAAACAATCGGCGGTGCCATTAACCTTGAACCGGCGGCGTAAATAGGGCGCAAAAATAAATTATAAGAAAAGTTGGAAAGGGGGGTAACGGGCTCAGTGAACTCCATAAATGATGCATTATTCATTTGAAGTTCTCGCGCGCGGCGGGCGCGCTTCTAAAAATAATAAAATGCTGATGAGCGGCAATCTGTTGAATGCGCGCTATTTACCTCGGAGAAAGTGCCAAGAAAAGAGAGCCGAACGACCGCCGCCGCCAGACGGAGATCGATTTTTAATTGCAGCCTTCGCCTTGACTCACTTCAGATTTTCATTAACGTCGCGGCGCCTGAAAAATAGGACGCGCCGCGAGCGGGCGATAATTTACTATTTATTTACATTCCGCCAACGAGGAAAGAAACTCTTGCATCGCTCCGTTTTGCCTGTCTTCACTTTTCCGGATGTACGGGGTGGCCCAGCTTCATTGGCGAAACTTTTTGTGCATGTCAGATTTTCGATGCAAATGTCGGTTACGTTCAGTATAAAATTAGAACATGATCAAAAGCAATGCAATACAAACAGCCATGTGTTAAAATAACATAAAAATGAAAACACATTAAAATAAAGATACATTGTAGCGAAAGTTTTGATGTTTTTGTACAATAAGAATAGTACATAAGAATAAGGGTTTTACGTTTAATTGGACGAAACCGTTTCTGACACAGGTTTCAAAGATTTATCTAATCAAATACAAAATTCTTATTACTATTTTTATTCCCATGGAAACCACATAAAATCTACCTAATATCTTATAAATATATTAAGAATATAATATTTGTTATGTATTTTTATATAAATACTAAGTACCTATAGGTATTTGTATAAGTACAAAAAAATTAACAATGGAAATAAACACAAGTGTATAGTATTTCTAGAGGATAGAAACGTATTTATTACATACCTAAATTACGCAGGGTAGTTTTGTTGCTTTCAAAATGAGTCATTTTTCAATTAAAATATATTTTAAAAAAACAAATCAAACTAGAGACTGATAGACAACAACAGGCAACTAAAACCCGACTACCCGACTGACTGGCAACACACGCACGCATGCGGCATCGACTTCCCATGCGGTGACGTCACACCGCCGGTTCAGCTGATACTCAGCGCGCCAGTTTATAATTTTTTTTTGGATGACTTGTAGGCGATATAAAATTCTAATTCTTTGCAGGGAACCTTAAAATTACAATATCTTTCCATTAAGCAAATAAAATAAATTTGCTGAATGAGTCCATTATTATTAAACGTTGATGTGACAGTTAATTTAGGAAACATAACATTTGTGCTATCAGTAATATTGGGTTCATTTCTGGAAGTTACATGTTAGTTTTGTTTATTAAATTTTATTTGCTGTGTTTACTTTATTCTGAATAGTATTTTCGATTTAACCTGCTACGTCAGAAAATTTCCATCCCCCGCGACGCTTCAAACTTTTGTTTTCACCTTCTTCTATAAACGATGTGGCAGAAGTTCTGCGGCAACAGTTCTTTTCGCAACAATCTTCGAAAAATTCATGATTTTTTCGTACCTTTACATGGATTTTATTAGTAATTTTTAAACCAATTAGAGGCTTGTAAAAATATTAGCGTCAAAACATCAAAAATTTCTTCACATACCTACTTTGCCTATAATGCAAGTTTTCCAGTAAGAGCTCAATAAAGTTACATTACTGAGACTTTATGTCACTTTAAGGAGCTCCTCCTTTCTGATCTAGAGCGGCAACACAAAGTAAATATTCTCTCAAGTTTTAGTTCTTTTTTGTTTATCCCAGAACAATCTTTGTAGGTACAGAAATTGCTCATATTATTTAAAGATTGAACAATTCTTTATGTAAGTCTATTTAAACAGATAAAAAAGATTTTTTGAAAAAAATTATATATATTTATGAACAATATGTACACACATATACAATTATACATTGTTTGTTAAATTGTATTTTATTTACATTAGTTTCCTTTGTTTTTTTTACAAAAATATACAATATATATATACAAGTGAGAAAATTAGTAACATAGCCCTTAACCTAACTTACACCTGCAATTGTGGAAACCATTGATACAAGCATGGACCCTCCTTGACGACCTCACTTTGTATAGTTCTAGAGTGCGCTTTTGCTTCTTGTTCTGAGAATTGCTCGTTCCAACAGCTTCTTTGCAAATTTTCTCTTTGGTTTCTTTGCTCGTCTCATCGACTATGCCCTTCATAACCAGCATTCCGCACAGAATTCCAGGCAGAACGCTTTTCGTTCCGTGAACTACGAACCTCTTTGGATACGTCTGCAGGTTCTCCATGCAGGAGATGTATGAATTGTTCAGAGAACTGCCTTCATTCCGGCGCTGCGGCAACGGCGTGGAGGTCCTTTGAAATTTTTCTTCTTTTACCATAGGATACATGGTTAATACAACTTGATCGATTATTTAGTAACAAGAGAGATTTGTACTGATTGCAGGACACAGGTAATATGATAAACGATCTGTCTTGGTCAGAATTTATATGAGTTCCAGAAGGGGATTAATGCAATTTACCTGCTTAATTAAGGATTATTAAAAAGGATTATCATTATTCAATAAATGTTTTCTCATTAACCACAATTCCATGAAGGTTTTCAGGTAGATTCCAAAGGATATTTGCAAAAAGGTTTCATAATTAGGAACATAATTAATGGCCTATTTTAATTAATTGTAAAAACAAATTAAATTTTTCTCTATTTATTTTGCCCCCTATGAAAATTGATCAGTAAAATAGTACGTCTTAAATTAATGAAAATATTTAGAAAAAGTTGTATAGACACAAAGTTGTTAAAGTTGAAATAATGTGTTTTTCTTCAAATGACAAGAAAACGATCGAAAGAATTTCAGTCAAATTTCGTATACAGTTTTAGTTTTTGACTGTCTATACTAAAGTATTCCCATGTTTCATTTTTTACGGGGGCATAGTTTTGCGAGTAAACTTAGTAATTTTTCCTCACATTATTTAAAATACTATATGGTATAATACCTCATCTCACTACAAAGAAGGGTTTTCTAGGTAAAGGAAAAGTGTGATAATTATAATTAAAACTGATGTTATGATCGCATCGCATATTTTTGACGTAATACTTATTCAAACATACTATCCATGAACGAAATAAAATATAAATTACTTTTCTTATTCGTCTAACTCCTCTGTCTCTCTCTACTACTAAATAAAAGTTAAGATAGTTGTATGAGATTTCAGCTGAGCCTGAGTTGAGAAAAAAAACTTTATATACCAATTAAGTAAGTGTATTAAATAAGTTAAACCGTAGAACAAGTATAGTGTGAATAGTGTATAATTTTTAAATGGTTTTAATTGCAGTACCTACTTGCTTTCGAGTCTTTGGCTTTTACTTTTTTTTAACTGAACATTTTTCTTTATTAGTATGTACTTTTATATTGTACGTTTTTAATATTAGCTTTTGTCTTTTACTTTAATAGTTATTAAGGAGGTTTATCGGGTACGGAGGTACATCTAAAGTCTAACGAGAGTTTCTGTAGATTGGCTAGTGACTGAAGTAAAAAGCCTTTAGATTTGTTAACGTTGCACTTGGCTGGCTCGCTCGCCTCGGCGTTCGCTCGCTCGCGTTCGATCATTCTGTTTGCTTGGACAGCTGCAAATTTTAAATAATACGCTACGTCGAGACCGCGGCGTTGCCGCTAACACGCATAGGTATAGAAGATAAGTTAGTCAACGACAGCAGTTTGAAGGAGAATTATTATAAATTATGTATCTTACAAGTACCTAATCGACTTCTACGAGCTATCCTATTCCTATTTATACAAGTTGATGTTGCAGTGTTCGTCAATTGTTGCGCATTCTAAGCGGAAAGACCAAAAAATATGCATTCTCATAAGACTTCGTACGAAATCGTTTATTAATATCTCGTCTCTTAGGTATCCAAATTAGTCATAATTTTGTTTGAGGATTTTCTTTATATTAATAAGCTTAGGTATATTAATTTTTTTATGAATATTTGTTTGTCAATTCCAAATCTGATAAACCTCCTTAAGCTAATTCAAATCGAGTGTAAAACTTTTCCTAAATTTTTCTTCTGATGAAGTCTTATGCTCTATGTCATCAACTTCTACAGGTGCGCTAGAAAAAGCAACGTTAAAAACAGGTTATCAATTAATAACCAGTTTAAGATTTACCCTATGTAGGGAATCTTTTAGACTACGGGATCACCTACTCTGTATAGATTATCGCCATAGAGCCGTATCGACTTGGATCTGCCCTACAATGGCCCCGAGGACCGAGGAACCTCTCTGGAAGG
Organism: Anoplophora glabripennis; assembly: GCF_000390285.2. Lineage (NCBI taxonomy): Eukaryota > Metazoa > Arthropoda > Insecta > Coleoptera > Cerambycidae > Anoplophora > Anoplophora glabripennis. The sequence goes on along the minus strand of NW_019416749.1, from coordinate 2,700,756 downwards.
TGCCCCGCAACTAATTAAAGTTCCAAACTATGGAGGGCTTAGCTGGTGCCCGTAGCTACGGGAACACTTGCGAGAGCAGCCGCCCCCAAACCGCCGCCGCCCGACCCGCGGTCCCTTCACGCTCGTAGCTCTAGGATACTGTCAGCTAAAGCGGCCCGGGGGGGTTGGGGCGGGGAAGGGGGGCAGCCCGAACTATCTAAGTCAGCTCCTCCGCACTAAATATCTGTCTTTCTTGTTGGAGGAATTTGCGTGTATGTAGAGCGGAGGGGGCCACGCCAGGGTTGGACTCGGGGGGTGGTTATCTATTGTCAGTATTATAAAAAATACACTAAAAATAAAAAATATGTTACAGGGCTTCTGTTATTCGATAGAGTGGACTGTATAAACTCTTGTGCTGATTTGAATAATTTTCTTTATTTCCTGAATGTGGTACAACTAAACAAATATATTAATAGAATTTAGAAAAACATGTCATCATTTTTATTTGATTTTTCAACAACTTTTTTGTTTTCGTGTTGCTCTGCAACCGTCTCTATACAAACTTAGATCATATAAAATGTATTAACATACAAAATACTTTACCAGCTTCGTTAAACTGAACTGAACAAGGCAAGGCATATAAGTAGCGTCTTAAAATTCATGACGCTACAAAAACTACTTTGCAATTACTTAATTTATATCGTACTTACTCAAAAGTTGTTAAAAAGAATTAATTTAATGGTTGTAGTTGAAATATTTGCACAAAAGTTATACTTAAGCTTACCACGTAATATTATCTATGTGGTAGTAACATCTAGATGCGTTTCTCTAATTTTTTTCTTTACTTATTTGGATATTTTGCCACATATGAAAAGATAACTAAAGAATCAAAAGAATAAGGCAAGTGTATTGTTTTAAATAGTTTTTCATAACCATTGACAAAAAAACAAAGGTACGAATCACAAAACAACAATAACAGTACAAACAATAATGACAAACAACAATAACCGTATACAAACAATAATCACAAACAACAATAACAATCCAAATAATAATAACAATATATCATTAGCAAAGTATCTTGTCTATGTGGTCAGATGTTGTTCAAAACTAATTTTTTTTGGATTTATTTGAATTAGCTTAAAATAAAGTAAAAATACGAGAGCTGTTAATGAAATAAGTACCTACATAATTTTGAAAATAAACTTATTAAAAAGGGCGAATATTGCTTAAGTGGAAAAACAATTCACATTAATCTAGTCATGTTGTCAATTCTTTCGATACTGTCCTTTAAAAATTTAAAAGTTTTTGTTTTATATTACTTTTGTTCTGTTAATATTTCATTAATTCCATTTATAGGGAAAAAAATTTAGAAAAAAAGTTAAAATAAAATGTATAAATAGTAAGATCTTTCTATCGCGGCTATTTTTACATTGTTTAATAATTTAATGTTATGTATGTGTTTTTGAATGAATAATATTTATACATCATTCTTAGTTTTCATTTTGAATAATTATTATTTATCATTGGCTATTTACTAGATATTGCTGTTACTAAGCAATATACGCGTGTTAGAAGGGTGGTATTAGAGCAACAAGAATACAAAATATTTCTTTGAAAGATTACATTGTTTAATAATTTTATGTTATGTATGTGTTTTTGAATGAATAATATTTATACATCATTCTTCGTTTTCATTTTGAATAATTATTATTTATCATTGACTATTTACTAGATATTGCTGTTACTAAGCAATATACGAGTGTAACAATCACTTTTTACTGAAAACTTTTGTTACACATTACCGCTAATATTACCAATTTGTCGTGCCTTATAATGTTGTTAATCAGCATTGCAAATTTTCAATGAAGTGAATTTAATCGCAACGAAGCTGAACGGTGCATTTATAGATCTAATACGTCCTGCAAAATAATAAAAATTTTGTTTCCAATCTAATTTTTTCCCCCACTCAAATTGTATCACTACCTTTAGTAATTAATAAATTATATCTAGCCTGCTTTAATCCCACATAAATCTAATTTCTGTACCTGCTCATTTAACGGTTAGGTACACTTGAGATACATTACCTAAATCTAACCCCTAGACTGTTTATTTTCTTAAATTTTCAAGGAAGAGCAGACAAATGATCCTTGAATCTTTAATCCCGTATATAAAATTTAAAAGGAATACGTTTTAATTTAAGGCCACAGGTAAAACTGAAATTTTTCTCAGAATTTTCTTTTCATTTAGTTACAGGTAAAAATTAAAATAACGAATAATAATAAGTAATTAATTAATTAATACATGCAAACATCATACGCTGGCTGTGTATCTGTCTTCTTTGCTGGAGGATGAATTATTTCTATGAAATAATGAATGTTTTGTTAAATTTACATGAAAATATATACAAAAACTTTACACAATTGTAGCACTGTTGTCTTTAATTTATATAGAAAATAGAACTATCCACAAATTCTGTCACGCATTGTTAACAAATTGTGTATAAAATATTTTTTAACTTTACTGCAGTTTTGTTATTCACTGTTCTCTTTAATTCTATTAAAATTTCAAAATTCCACGGAAATTTTTATATATTGTAACTTTTGTTACCACATTACTGTTGAAAATTTTTAAATTTTTTGTAAATATTTACAATTGTTTTAGAAATAATTTTTTTACCGTACTTAAAAACCACAAATTATTGTATATACAGGGTGGTCCCGAGGTAATGGGCCAAAATTCATGGGTAGATTCCCCAAGAAAAAATATTGCGATTTAGCCGAACTTACCTTAGTCCAAAAGTTGATAGTTAAAGAGATACAGGGTGTTAAATGTAAAATATTATTTTAGTTTTTTTTAATTTATTCCCTAACAAATGCAAATATCCTCACAAAATTTTGAGGATCGGAGTTCTTTGAGTAGAGTAATTGAAATCTGGTCACATGTTGGTTAAAGTTCATAGAGGGCGCTAGCTGCGGTAGATTGAATGTGTTAAAAACTTTGGTAACAAATTCTTATTTTTCAACTTTTTTTATACAAAAAAGGTATACTTTATGAAAGTAGCTATCTCGCACCGTTTTCGAGATATTTAGCTTTGAAACTTCCAATGCTGTTGCATTAAATTACAATTAAGTACCTACAGGTATTATTATGGTAAAGTTTCTTAAGTAGGATTTGGACGAAAATCAAATAATTGACGTCTTCCACTTGTCTTATTGCTGTCATTTGTATGCTAATTTATATTAAGTATTATTCGTATCTAATTAAAATTACATCTTAGCTTACAAATTAAATTGTATACTCGTATACATAAATGTGAGATAGAATCCCGAGGTTTTCGTTTTTGAAGTTACATGAAATCAGTTGTTTATGGAGAAACTATAAACACTTGAGAAGAACTTTAGTAGCAGGTTTTAAATGCTGCAAAGTCAATTCGCATTAAGGATTTATACTTTAAAATAAGACAATCCTTTTTGATAAATGTATTGAAATTAAAGGTGGACATTTTGAGCAATTATTGTCAAAACGGCATATTATTTACTAATGTTTACTATTTTACTGTTCATTACAATTTTTAATTCTAAATAAACCGTTGTTTTGGACATTTCTAAATTATTTTAATTATTTCAACTATTAGCATTGGAAGTTTCAAAGCCAAATATCTCGGAAACGGTGCAAGACAGCTACTTTCATCAAGTCTACCTTTTTTGTGTAAAAAAAGTTGGAAAATAAGAATTTGACACCAAAGATAAGATACCTTAAAGTACAAAAAAGTTATGTTGTTTCCAACACCTTCAATCTACGGCAACTGGCGCCCTCTATGAACTTTAACCAAAATGTCAACAAATTTCAATTCCTCGATCCAAAGAACCCCAAACCCCAAAATTTTATGTAGATATTTGCATTTATTAAGAAATAAATGGAAATAAACTAAAATAATATTTTACATTTTATACCCTGTATCTCTTTAACTATCAAGTTTTGGACTAAGGTAAGCTCGGCCATGAATTTTGGCCCATTACCTCGGGACCACCCTGTGTAAACGTTATTTAATTAATTCATATTGAGATTGTTTCATTAAGCAACATCCCTTCCCCTCGTATATAGTCATTACCGTCAACAGAAAAAAATATATAAACATAAAAAATTTAGGAAAAATGGATGACATTTTGAAACGTCAGTGGCAAAAGCTTTTAGACATAACTAGTAAAATGTAGGGACAAAATAATCTCTTTGTAGCAGCTGTTTTTTACGTGATTAGTCTTTACCAGGAGTGATAATAGGACATGAGGAATACAGAATGTTTATTTGAATTAATTTTAATTAATTAATTATATTTAGGCATATCATTTTCCATTTTTTCAAGCAAAACTATTTATTTTAATTGTTCTGTGTGAATATTCACAACCAGCTTGATACCAGGACCAGCACGTAACACTAATTCTGTTCTATTATTTTTTTTACTGTACGGTATTTAAACAGCCATAAAATACTGCAAAACGCTCCCTGCCAAATTCCACGCGTTGTAAAAATTAAAATTTATGGCCCTGCGTAACAAATTCCGTATTACACCCTTGCCCGCTTGCGAACCTAACACGAATTTACTCGGAATCATTTTCTCCACGGGGGCATGTCCGAAATTTCATTACGACGTAGTCGCAGGTAAAAGAACAATGAAAAAAATCATTGTTACGGGCTAACGCCCTTCCATCCGCATATGGAAATGATTTCACGAGGACTCCTTATCGAGATCTCTGAAGTCGCCATCGAGAGTGCTTCAGAAACGTCATATGGTGACACTCCTGGGTATTTTAACGGTAATTCGAGCATAATGTTATCAGATGTTCTGAGTAGATGGTCTCGAGATATGAAATTTAATGTCCGACTGGAGTATTTGATCATTTCATATAATATAATAATATTGTGACTTTTGCTAGCATATTAGTGTTGAAAATTTTAAAAAAATCTTTGTAAATGTTCATAAATTTTCTAGACTGTTTTGAGGTAGGTACTGAAAGGTATATATTATATAAATTATTACATACAAATATTTGATTTAAAGAATGATTACATTAATTAAGTTACAAATGCAGTGCACATAAATGTAGGTAGAAAATAGTACCATCTTTTAACGAAACAAACAATATTTAAATCCAATCATGAATTTGAACAACACTATTAATCATGATCGTAACTTGTTGTTTTTTTTAAATATCATTAACATTCTGCAATTATCAAACGTCTATAAATAATACATTTTCACACCGAATTGATATCTTCCAGTTTTTTAAGAAAAAGAGAATATTGCAACTATTTTGACTTCATTTTTTACATGACCTTAAAGGCATAAAAGCCACATGCGTAACAAATAACAAACGCAGTAATACGCCAATCTGAATAATTTTTGAAAAATATATAAAACTATTTTTTTCGAAAACTGTCATTAAAAGTTGATTTTTAATGATATTTATTAGGTGTCATAAGAACAATATTTTGTCTACAGAACGTAAAAGTCTGATATCCACCAGTTTATTTTTATTATCAACTATAACAATAATTAGTGTCCAATTTAATTATCAATCAATTTAACTAATCAAAGAATATTTGACATTAAAATATATGCACCTAAAGTGTAGATGACATAGGCAATGTTAAATTAATTAATTTTAAATGTCAAAATTTTTTCTTCACATTTTTAATAAGTTTTGAACCGTGAAATACAGAAAAAACGTAGTTTGATACTCGATTTAGAAATTCTATTGCATTCTCGAATGCAAAAATAACATTTCACAATAGCATTGTCGCAAGTATCAGTAAATATGTATTTTCACATATACAAACATAGAATTAATCATTTATTTTATTCATATTTTATTAATTGCAACGTTATTAAATTTTATCATAATAACAGCCATAGTTTTTATACATATTACAATTATGACAATTTTTTGCAAAAAGTGATAAGCTACAGCAATATAATCATTTATTTCATGATTATTTTTTTCATGCGAATTCAACGAAAAACAGTTTTCAATTATATTGCTGCTCGTATTGCTGTTACTATATTTTGGTGGCTAGTGATTTGTTCCATAGTAAAGACCAAACCTCACATTCTTTATAAGTTTCTATTTTACTCCACTTACTAATGAATTTGTTTTTCTTTACAGCCAGTGTATAATCACGGTACCAACTAATGTTTAATATAGTGCATTTTGTTTTATACACGACCAACAACATCCCCTTTTTTAAATTTAGAAAAAAAAGGTGTCTGCAATTTGAAATAACTATGACAAACTATATATTTTTTCCTACGGAATCAGAGTATGCAATCGGAAAAACAAATAAACATTAAATTAAGAAAATATGGCCGAAGAATATGATTTATGGAAAAAATTTCGATTACACAAAATTTTAGTTGTACCTATCGAAACATGTTTACTTTTATTTTTTAACGCTTTTACTTCAGGTTTTTGTTAGGCCAAACGTATAGACCATGAAAATTAACGATTCTTCTTGTAAAACATGATTCATCTGTATACAAAATCTGATTAACAAAACTTGGAATTCCTTGATTTTTAATCATATTGTGGTAATGGTAGTGACAGTTAATATACTACAATTGCTTGACAGCTAATAACAATAGAACAAGTCCATCACCTCTAGATCTATTTGACTCAACTTAAATTTAGTGTAGTCTTTATGAACACTAAAAGAGTGTCACGCCATTTACTCAGAACCTTTTAACTTCAAGAATTTTGCAAAAACAGCTTTTCGTTTGGAACTGATCAGTGATTCGAAAAATGGCATAAAATTTTAATAAACCCATAGGCGCAGAAATTATTTTTAAAAAAGTATCACTAATTGCCCGTTGTCCACGCCACTGGTGGTTCTAGTGAATCGTTTGTAGATCATTCCTAAAGGACATTATATGTCATCATAAAACATAACCAATTTGGTTTCAATAGTACTTGCTGTTTGTTAGATATTTCCTACTAAAAAACTGTAAAAAAAATAAATTCAACACCTTGCATCTCGGTTAGGAAGAGATTTATGACCTATATTCATATTTTGGTTCAAAATCACGTTCTCTATCAACTGTTAAAACTAATACGTTTAAAATGGAAACACCATTGTATAATTTTGATCGAAGCACAAGTAAATAACTTCTTTTATTATCCTAATTCTTTTTGATACGATTAACAGAATTTTAATTAGATACTGATCACATTTAATACAAAGGATTCTACTAGGTATAAAACCTCTTAGAACTCATTAGCACCAGTTTAAACAGGAACAATGAATACATATGGATATAATTCTCTAAATATATATCTACTGATATTATTTTGTCAGAGTAGGTAGACACTTCAGGTATCCAAAATTTTTTAAACTTCCCGGTTCGTCCTAACAACCACTTCTGGTTTTCCATTGAAATCACGGCGAAAATGTAATACAAAATAATATACTATACTAGTTAATCCGGAAATTAAATTCAGTTTTATTATGTTCCCCGGCTTCCGGCTGAATAGAGTAACCCTTCCCGGCAAAGTTTACCTGCAAAATTTAGAAATTAGGCCGCGGCGTTCGTGTAAATCAGGGCCCTTCTTCTTCCCTTCGATGATTCAGGTTATGTGCCCGAGTAACAATAGCCTTATTTATCACTGTATCTCCTGGTAAAATATTCTACACTGTTATCGTGGTATTTGCAACCAAAGAAGTTGTCACTTGTAATACTTACTACTACCGTTTAAATTATATCTGCAAACTTTTTGGAAGTCACACTGTCGAACAATTAGCGGACTTTTTGGAAGATTACGGCTTTCAATATAAACAGGAGAAATTATGGAAATTATAAAGAAACTGTAGTTAAAACAATGGGAAACCCCACAGCAAAACTGTTGCAAAAAATGTTTTATAGTAGATAGAAAATTAAGTTCAATCCGTTTTCTGATGCAGAATTTGTTGTCGCCAGATCTGCTCGAGATGCTTAAAACAGTTAAAATAACCAATCATTCAGCAAGACTGCTGGGTCAAATTTAGTCAAAATGATGCCTGGAGAACAACATTTGGATGTGGAGCATCGTAGTAGAAATACGAGAAGGACCATACCTAATACCAGTATGTTTAATCATCACCAAAATATAACAGAAGCTACAATCCGTACAATATTCGTTGACATAAAATTCCAAGAAACGAATAAGCCAATAAAGTTCTGTTATCGAAACTACTGTAACAATTTACCGTAGCAGGGAGTGTCCTGAATTTTTCCGTGTTATTTTCAGAATATTAAAATATAAATATAATATTCAGAATATCAAAATATAAAATACAGGATGTTACTGAACTTATGTTAAAAATTTAAAGGAGTGAAAATGAAGCAAAAACTGCGTTAACTGATGTCACAAACTTGTATCGGAAGTTTAAGGTCATAGAGAAAATAGCTAATTAAAAATGTGTTTAAAACTGTTTTGGTAGTGCTGAAATACATGTATTTCATCGCGGTGAGTACTTACAAAAAATTGTGTAACACTTTTTACGAGTTTGTAGGTTTCTTATGAAGCCGGACTGTATTCGAAAGTCAGTTTGTAATATATTGTTATGTGTAATACGATTCGAGAGGACGTGGCAATGTTGCAACGCGTGCGAGCGAATTGGATACGTCGCGTTAGATTTTAAAATTACATTTTACTCAATACAAATCCGTGTATTTACCTCATTTTGACATAACTGACATGTTGCGAAAATATTTGACATAAGTTCATTAACACCCTGTATGTAAAGTAGATTTTTTGGATTAAAATGTATCTTTATTTCTTTTACAGTACAGCAGAATATAAATCATAAATAAACTAGAAGATACTCGAAACTTTCATTTAAGATTCACCCTATAGTGCCTAAAGATACTCCTGTAGCAGCTACAATACGATTTTTTAATTGTGTTTTATTTTCATTTGGAAAAATTGTGGTAAAATAATTATTATACACATTAAACACGATACTCTTCGCCTGGTAATTAAATTTATTTCTTCTATTTTTCACCTTCATTGATTTATTTTAAAAATATATTACACTGAAAATTAAGGGACAAAAGAAACACGACTTCGTAATTGCAAAACACAATATGCACTGCAAGCTGCTATAAAATTGTAAAGATAGCTTTATAGTTATCAGGAAATGTTGGATATAACGATAGTAGCAACTTATTACTTATTCATATACAAAAATATGAATTCTCTGACATTTTTTTTTAAATATTGATTTATCTATTAGTATACATTTTCCTGAGAAAATTGACTTACAAATAACTATGATCTACTAATTGCTTTTCACTTAAATATACCTATTTTACAATTTTTCCTTACGGCAATCCATATTTAAACAAACCACCTTAAAAAAATGTTTTACAGTAGCATATCCGCTTCGGAGAGATAATTAAAAAATATTATAGAATTTTAACAGTGTAGTGACGCTATTTAATTCAAATTTCATCCAACCAGACCAAACAAAGCCAAGTTCAACCCTTCCAGTAGCGAAGTAGGGCAGGTAACTGGGCGAGAGAGACGGAAGAAGGGTTGGAATTAATAAAAGTGAAAAAGCTATAGGAAGAGATCCCGGCTCCGGAATATTGAATGGAATTGCATAAATTATGAATCGAGCTCCCAAACATATGCATATGTTTTTCTGGCTTACCGGGTGGTTTTCAGTTGGATTGTGATCAAGGAAGCGAAATGGTGAAAAATGGTTTCAGCTGATATAAGGAAGTAATGTGACATATGTGGTTGTGTTCCTTCGTAATTTGAAATGTGGTTAAAAATTGTAACTGTGCTGCTAATAGTGAATAAAAAATGATACAAAGGTGAGAAAAAAGTGTTTAAAAAGTGTATGATTTCTGTTCAGATAAATATATGTGAGTTAAAGTTATGAAAATTTAGAACAAAATGAATCAAAATTTCCTAGACATAGTAGCTATTTAGAAAAAGTTTAAAGACCGGAATATATTGCAACGAGAGAAGAAAACAACGTTATATCATAAATGATGGAGATTTCGAAGGAAAATAGTAATTCATATCAATAGAAAATTAAGAAAGTAAATTTAAAAATTAGTTAAATTAAATATTAATACTGTAAACATTCCCACTTTTTTTGATGGCATTAAAGTGAAAACACGCATAAAGCAATAAGTAAAATAAGTCTTAAATAATAAGTTACAATCCTGATAAATCCAGAGCATTGTTAGATGCAAATAAAATTGAAGTGCCGCATATGTATAGTGTTTAATACTGACATACCAATCTAGACTGTAAAAACCTACATTTTCAATCAATATTAAGCATTTTGATAATTTTACTCATTTGTGATAATTTTTTAACTAAAACGGAATAGTTTCACTCAAATATAGGTACCCGTTAGTTAAATCGCAGTACCTAAATGTCCTTTATTATTAACGACCCTACCCCATTCTATGGTTGTCGTGAGTTGTCTTTGTCTAATCCCAGTCATCATTAGGTCATCTCGTGGCGTGGTGTATGGCGTGTAGTGCTGGAAAAGTATCCATTAATCCGGTTATTTTGATGAAAATTTTGTTTAAATGCAGTGGTTTGATTACAACAATTAAAAACAATAATATACAGGGTGATTCAGTCATAATGTCATTAATTTTAACCACGTATTCGGAAAGCTTAATAAAGACAGAAAATCGTAAAAAAAATTTTTTTCGACTTTTAAAAATGAAGGAAATCAACCCATAACTCCCGCTAAGAGGACAGCCCTGTAAGATGCCCGGATGCTCGGAAAATTTTGTAACGTAATGTCACGAACAAATCGTCAGCTGAAGCGAACAGCGTTGCCAAGTTCACATCATAATCTGTGGTTCATATTTAATTAATCCGCTTTAGTATACGAATACATATGTACGAAACCAATAAAATGCAAGTAAATAAAGGATCATGCTGCATTTTATTATAACTAATTTTAATAATTGTATTAACTTAGTGCAAAAGAGTACAGTACAAGTACACGTGCAAATTGGAAGGTTATTGACCTCGACACAGGTTAGCCTAGGTCGGAAACACGTACCGAGTTGTTTATTTGTCTCCGTCCGATTGTATTTTTATCTTCTATTACTTACAGTCAATATTTAAATACTACATACATTTCACCCTCTCTTTATAACTTATCTAGTGAGTGTTGGTTTTTTATATCATTATATCTGTAATCAAATTGAAATGGCTATGAAAGGAAATTTAAATTATTTGAACTCTTGGAGTTTTGCAACTTCAATATTAAATTTTATTTAAAGTGAATCAGAGCTAATTTCTTTGCAGCCATAATAATCACATTTGGTCAGATGAAAACCCCCACACACACTACTCGTCGGTTTAGCTTTCAGAGGAGATTCGGTGTCAATGTATGGGCAGGAGTATATGGCGATTGTTTAATTGGGCCGCATTTTCTACCTGAACATCTGAATGGGCCGCGTTACTTTCAATTTTTAGTAGAAGGCTTACAACAAATTAAAAAATTATCACTATGATGTTAATAAAAATGATTTTTGGCAAGTTATGCTCAGACCTCCTCAAGGTTCTTGCTGGGCAACAATAACAATTTAATATGTTGATTGCATAATTATTAAAAATAATTTATAGCATTTTAAATTATTATTGGCTGACGTGAGCAAACCGTTTATTTATTGTCTTTATATGAGCGAAAATATATAAATATGGCAACACTGCATCTAGGACGCCTTGTTCATATCGTAGCCGGCTGACGTCAGCCTGTCAGTAACAGCCTGAAAAGGGGGTTAAATAATGATTTGAAAATATTTTTTTCAGCTTAAATATGCATTTAAATTTTTTTTAATCACGCCATCGTATTATTATTACATTGTTTTAATAAACTGATACAGACAGAAGTATATGGTGAGTAGGTACTAAAAATTAAAAGTGAACGTTCTTTTAATCCAAAATTACACATTTCATCTACTGTGTGTAAGTAACAATTATTTTTCTACCCTTCTGAACTGCTTGACGTTCTCGGAACAGATCCGAAGCAACCCCCCGCCCTTCGGCAAACACCACCTTCCAGCGTTCATCAATAAAAACGCCGAACGCCCGAAATCTCCGGAAAACAAATCACTTCCCGCCCTGGACAAACAAAATAAGAGCGCGAGCGACGAGCGAGAGGGCACGCATCGCCAGAGATAAAGCTCTTAAAACCCCCGACACGAAACGCGCATAAAAATCATGTACCAGTTTAATATTTTATTTGATCGCCGGCTCCGGGCACCCGGAGATAAGCCCGAGAATCTTAACACCCCCGAAATTCCAACAGCGCCAGTGGTGGACTGGCTGCAAGCCCGGGAAATAATCAGAAAATGCGCTGCTTGTTCCTTTTTTGGGAAATAAATTGAGGAAACACTGCTACATTAGAAACTGACAATTGGAACAATTTAAGTTTTGCACAAATTCGCACTTATATGAATTATGCCGAAGGCATTCAATAAAATGAACTATGACATACTGACTAAAAAAGTTATGCTTGTATGGAGTAACAAATATTTTATTAAAGCTACTTATTTCTTATTTACAAATTATAACATTCTTTATAAAATGTAATTGCATCATTTCAAGTGAATAATATAAGGTTTACTCAGGTGTTCCCCAAGATCCCAACTTCGGACGGCTAGTGTTTCTTTATTTTATTAATGATGTTCGAATATCACTTCTATTTGCAGACAGTTGAAAATATATACAAATAACTGTAATTTCTTACAAGCTGTATGGAATTATAGGAAGGAAAACAAACTTAATTTCAATGTCCGTAAATGTTGTACAGGGTGTTTCAAACGTTATTGGCTAATAAACAACGTGAATTAAAGTTTAGCTTAGGGGTTTCAAATAGGACCACTTGAGCTTGCCTTTGAGCCAAAAATATTATTGGAGCTTTTGGCAATGCCTGTTACATCATGAAATATACAGGGTGATTCACAAACGATGACCAACATGAAACCTTGTATTCTTTGGTGAATTTTAAGGGAAGCCTTTCCTATAAAGTTTTTATCTAGGGCGCCTCGTTAAAAAGATACAGGGTGTTAAACTTCAAAAAATATTTTTAATTTTTTTAAATAATTTAAAAACCAGTAAGTGAAATAATTTGAATTTGGGCACATGTGTTTATGTAAACATTGTCCAAAATCTGAGGAGATACAAGGTATCGGTGGCATATTTTTCTAAATAAAATAGTACGCCACTGTTTTACGGTAACAATCATGATATTTTCGGATTTGTTTTTCAATTTTCTACAAATTACTACTCTTATGTTTAACCCACACTGGGATACCCTGTAGGTATCTCTGACACTGAAGCAGCTAAATTTTAGAAAAAGGCCTCAGATTTTGGATAATGTTTACATAAATATATGTGCCCAATTTCAAATTATTTCACTTAGTAGTTTTTAAATTATTTAAAGAAATTAAATCATTGATAAACTTTTTTTATATCTCCTTTCGTTGAAAAGTTACAAGCAAAAATGTGAAAACGCCCTTGTTTTAAATATCTCAAACAAAATCGAAATCGCAGACGTAAGTTCAACAAATGAATAAACATGAATATTTTAGTAAAAATTTGTTTATTCCAATATTCAATGATGAACAGTTCTATAGCCTGAAGAGTAGTTGTTTCTCACAATATCATTAGCTAAAAGTGTCAAATAATTTATTTTGGCAGTTTTTGAATTACACACCAAAAATTAACATAGTGTAAATTTAAAGATGTAATTAAAAAATTATAATTATAATAGGTGTAATATAATAATGTGCATACATAATTAGAAAACTATGACGTGTATTACGTTTTCTAGGAGATATTTTTTGTTTCAGTCTGAACATAAAAAAAAACATGTATTTATATTTTTTTTCTGTCGGGTAACACCCCGCAATGATTTTTACTGGTACCGCCACTGCGTTCTTTCTCTGGCAACGAGTTCATTGATAAAAAACAAAGACGCCGTTCGACCCTCCTTTGTTAAAATTTGACGCGCGGAGTCGCGGCACGCCGGGATTCAGCGCACGTTCGGCTGCCACTTTGTCGTTTTAAAATTCATTAGGAATTATATCGGCCGTAAAAACGGCCCTTTTTGCAGTGTTTTACGCGGGCCGCGAAACTCTGATTACGCCCCGGAAAGTTCCGGAGTGGATCGCGCTCTCCGGCTTCTTAGCTGATAAATTAAAAGCGGGGTCTCGGGAGTCGCCAACTTTGTTTGCCAACTGATAATGATGCCGATGAAAATGTTTCCGATGGTATATTGATTCTAAGTGGCTTTCTTGCTGGAGATGGGCACATCGCCTGGCTAGAAAGTCGTTTCCTTTGTTCTAAGAAGAACGGTATTTCTTAAGGCGGAAAAAAGTATCAACTTTCTCAAAATCGTTTTTGTTAACAAAATTTGACTATTAGTTTCGGAGTTAACAATCCCTATATTCAGGTCATCTTTAAGTTTAAGGCTATTTAATAAACATTTTTTGTATAATAGTTACAGTTTTATAGGTTTTACGAGTTCGTTGAGAAATAGCTCTGTTGGGCCAATGCTAAAGCTATCACTCAAAATCGCGAAAGACCGCTCCTTGTGAGTTTTTGTGAATTGGAGGTGAGTAGCCCCCAAATCCAAAGCCAAAGGCTGTGCGGATGGCTGCTACACTTGAAAAAACGCGGACAAACACCCATTATTCATTGCCAGTGCCGACGCCAGAGATCGAACCTGGACCAGAATAGGAACCCTGGCCGAGAAATGCTTGCCACCGCATGCTCGACCGACTACGCTACTGTGGTGATCAGACATAAGACAACTTAGAACATTAAAAAACGCACCGTTTGCAATAAATTTGTTGATTTCTTCTCTTGAAAATACCGACAATTTTTTGGCTGTGTATCCAAGGTGCTTGTATTTTATAAAAGAAATCGACTTGTTTCACAAGCGTCAAAATGTAAATCAGAAAATTTGTTAATTACCAACTACTATCCATGATATACCGACGTTAACCACCAAGACTTGACTGCTTAAATGTTTAAAACATCTCAAGTTTATATTTAGTTAAAATGTAACTGTTGGTAGAAACGTCGTATTACACATACTCTTAACATTTTGTGCTAATTGGCCATACATAATTTTCTTCTTCTTGTCCGATACGAACTGCTCCTTGACTATTTAGATTATGGGTGCGAAAGCTGCCCATTTCTCCCGATATTTGAAACAACCTTGAAAATAACTACCTACTCGGTGCAAAATTTCATTAAAATTTTGTTGAGAATGAACCAAAATCATATTTTTTATTCATTATCTATTGGTCAAGAAGTTGTGACGGAACGTTTTTATTAAATGTGCTTTATTACTTTAGAATAATTATTAAATACGAGAATTTAAAAAAACTAAATATTAGGAACAAGCAAACTTCAAATGATTGACAATAAAACTCGTCTCTATACAGGGTGTTTGTAAATAAGTGCGAATTATGTTAGGGGGTGGTTGCCGAAGATATTTTGTGAAAAAAAGTTTATATAAACGTAGGTCGAAATATGCTTCGTTTCCGAGATACAGTGTTTAAATTTTATTTTTTTATTTAGGTATTTTTATTATTTTTGAGTTTTAAAAATATTGCCTCGAAATTTGAAGAACGCTTTAGAGGGATAAATGTGCATTTTTTTGGATGATCCGAATATTTCTAGTTGCACCAGTGGCGTCCGTGCGAGAATGCCACAACATTTTTTAATTAAAAAAAATGGTACGCCACTGACTTTTTTCCCGTTTTAATATTGTTTTAGAAATCCGCTATCAATTCTGAGTGAAATTGGTCTCTTCAATTTTTTTCGTAGGATGCACTGTTTTTGAGGAAAAAATAAAACTTATTTCATTGTAGGTTTTGTTAATCTTTTATTTAAAGATGCAAGTAGAATAGCGATCTATTTTATTAGAAACAAAAGTAGAAATCGCAAGTTATTATTGAATTTCCAAAATATCCTTTGATGTTCCAGGGAGATTTTAGAAAATCTAACCTATTTTCAAAATAATCTGCCTATCATTTCAAAGAAATTTTACATCAATTTCAAAATTTGAGATATAAGTAACTGAAAAAGTAAAATTGTGTATATTAAAAACAAAAAATGATCACAGATAAAAAAGTACACCCTGTATCTCCTAAACGAATCAAATCATTGAAATGCGGTTTTCGCCATTCAACTTTTTTAAAAATCGATCTCGTGACACCTTAACTATGTTACTTGTATATTTTGAGAAAATACGGAATACCCCCCAAAAACCTCGAATTTGGCACACCCACTACCCCCTACAACAAATTAGATATTCTCAGTACACGTCATTCATTTTCATTCTTTCACCCCGAGGATATTCCGCATGTTCAAAGCCGTGTCAACTCAGGAAGCCAATTAATCACGGGATTATCTTTTGTCTCAGATAACCCCTCGCCGAAACACGGAGCAATGGCAGCAACCGCTCGCCCCTGGTCCATCGGAGCAGGCTGTTTGTGCCGGCGCGTTGTCGCCATTTTGGCCGAGAGCACGGTCGATTGACCAGCCGACCAATGGGCTGCTGACCCGCGTCCCGCTGGTCAATAATTGAACGCATGCCGACCACTGGTCACTAGACCAGAGCGAATTTGGTGCGCTAATGGACCGAACTTTGTTAATTTCACGACTTATTGAACAATTTTTGAAGGGGAAGGGATGCTGTCCTGGTCCAAATAAGCTCAAATAATAGTGGCCACCTATGTTATAGAGGTCATAAAAATTAAAAAATTTAAATGATAATATCGATCAGTGGCGGCTGCGAGAGGAGGCTCTGGGTGCCGCCCTCCCTCCTACATATTGAGTTTACATATGTTATCTACATAACTAAATAGATTAGTCTTATGAAACACATTAAAAAGGAAATGTTAAATTTGTAATATGCAGTCAATTTGACTCGACTTGCAAAATTCATTTGCAAAACTCTGAATACGTGGGCTCTTCGTATCTCTCCTTTACATCTATAAAGTATTTACAGCGGTGGTCATGGTTACAGTCGCACAGCACTGAAGCACGGAATGGGAGTTGCGCATATTTACTGTGCAGTTTCAGCTCTGTTTAGTACGACCGTAACCAAATAATAGCTATGCACCACTTTTTTTCTTAATCAACATAATTTGTTCAGGTTTGGTGTAATATTTTGTTACTACATATTGTATCTTGTGTTTTTTTTTAAAATTGTAAAGGTTTAAATTGATTGTAGCACTTGCAAAATCAACGGTGCAGAAAATGCCAAACTTTAATAAATTTATTTCGGACAAAAGCAGACTTTCATTGTAAGAAATTATTTTAAGTACATTTTCCCCATATTTCAATAGTATTTAAAATAAAACTACCCAACTATTTTTGACTGTTTTTCTATACTTTGTACCTAAATTTTTCCGCCCTCGCGCCCTCCCTGGGAAGTCAAGAGCTGTCACTGATATCGACATTCTACCTCGAAAAATTCATTTATTGGCAAAATTTACATTTATCGTCTGATCCTACTGCCCTCAAATTATTTTGTTGTACCTTGTTCTTACTTTGAGAATTTCGTAAATTATTTTTAATTTTGTCAGCCATAATTTAATTTATGTTTATAAGAATTGATTTGTTACAGTTTCTTATTTTTTCGTATATCGATTAAAAAACAATACTGTTTATTTAAATTGAAAAGTTTCCAATAATATCTTTGTAATCTAGAAATTTAAGATAGCCCAAAAAGAAAAACCCAGCGGATTTAAATCAGGGTTACGTGCAGGTCAAGGTACTTCGCTACCGCGTCCAATCCAGTGGTGCGGAAAATTTCTATTGATATATTCTCTTACATCTGGGGTATAATGTATTGTCAATTTATTATGTCAATGCCTACTACTTTGGAAAAAATATTTTTTTAATTTAATTCCCCCGAATCTCAGAAACATAAAACGTCCGTATCTCGAAAACGATAGAGTTTATCGATTTGTAACAAGTATACCTTTTTTATTTACAATTGAACGTAGTTCAATAATTTCAAATTTAAAATTGTAAAATACAAAAAGTTACACATATTTTTACAGTGATAGGACAGTATCACTAGCGCCCCCTAGACGTGACCCCAACACTGTTTGCATATTCATATTTGCCACCCCAAAAAACGTAAAACTACAAATTTTCAAAACAATCGATCCATACATAGGTACTTAAAATACAGCAAAAGATAGAAAATATTTTTTAACTTTAACACCCTGTAGAACGAAACGAAGCAACAATTGATTAAGGCAAGTTTGGCCTCAAACACTATATTTTGACGAATAATTTCTTTTTTTGCGTGTTGTAAAATCTTCGTTTTTGTAATAGTTTTGAGTTCAGTTTTCTTTATTAGATCATTATTCACACATTTTCGATTCAAACTTAAAATAATTACGTAATTTCAAAAGTAATTTATTTGATAACATGAAAAACGAAATAACATATTCTAATTTATAGTTACTTGTAATAGACGGCTTCGACGGCCATGAGAACAGATCAATATGATCATTGCTGTCAGTGATGCAAAATAAAAAAACATTATTTTGATTGTAGGTGCCTACTTTTGTTTGATAAAAACCATTGTGGGCCATCATTGGTTACAGTTGTCATTATTTTCATTCATGAATTGTCATTAATAAGATGAATAATAGATGCAGTTTTGTCGAACAAACTGATATGTTATTAATTCTAAGATTTAGCTGATTTCACAAAGGTAATAACATTGCAACAGTAATAAACTCAGCTTGTTCTATGACATAAAGCCATCGAGCAGATAACATAAGACGGCAGAAAGTTTAAATTTCCTGCACAAAAAATCTAAAAGCTTACTTCTCTCAGCGTACGCAAATTCCTTTAATGAGCTTAGTTTTTCTCGGTACCTATTTCTGAAGTTTCTTTTAATCACCAGCGAAGTTGTTTGCCGAGTTCAGTTCTCTGAGTGTACCCAACCACTTTAACGAGCTCAGTTTTTCGCCGCACTTTCGAATCCCCATCTAATCACCAGTCCTCAAGGTAGCCGCGCGTCCGATTCCCTCCCCGCGATCAAACTCCCCCGCCTTAACCCCCGCCCGCCCAACACACGCGTCCCGGCCGAATCCATAGTTGCGTGCCCCCTCCCCGCGGGCGGTGGTGGTGCGGGAGGGGGCGGCGGGGGGAGGACGCCTCATCCCTCACACTCGCTGCCTCTCGGATATGCAGCATGTATCGAGTGTCCGCGGCGCGCGCCCGGCCTGCTTGATCAATAAGTATCCGCGGCTAGTGGCTAGCCGTTGCTAGGGCGAGGGCGGGTTGCTAGGCAGTGTGGTCGCTAACAGCCCTCGGGGTAGCTCTGTGATGGCGTCGCGGCCACCGGCGCCGCCATGTTTACCCACCTGCCGCCTCATGTGTCGCGGCGGCGGCGGCAGCGGGGTTGTTTGTTTTCAATTTCCACTTTGTACGTGCTCGTACGAGAATCTGAGGAGGGCGAGGGGGGAGGGGGGGGAGGCGCGAGACCCCCGTAGAGGGAGGGGGGTCGCGCACCTGCCCCGAGTCGGTTAATTGGAATTTTATTGGGTTTACTCTTGTAATTAAGTCTTTGGAGATGGATGTTACGCGGGACGCGATGGTAAAAACAATCGCATAAAACATACATACCTAAAAGTGTGCAAAGGGCGTCTGAATTCACTACCCTACATATTCTACAAATACAGTGATAAAAACTGCGGAAATTTACAAATGCTTTTTACATATTTCCGATGGTTTTTATACATAAAAAATGTACCTAAATGAATTCAACATTCATAACACGTTGTGTAGAATTACCTACGTCTTGTAGAATATATTTTCAATTTACAATGTTTGACGTAAAAATACGAATAAAGGTGTGAATTTTCATTAACCAGTTTTGGCTCAACTAATCAGATTAATAATTATTGTGTGTGAGTGGTGTTACCGCGTGTCTGTAGAAAACTGCTAGCGGTCTAGCAGATCACATGTTTAGATTCATTTGTGGCGTAGTAACGCAGCACAGTATTTTAACTAGCTAAATATGACCTTATTATAAATAAATACTGAAAAAGCAGATAACATGACTACTGAACGTTATTGATGAGTATGAAAAACATTCAGTAGGTATTAATCGCATTGAGCTTTGCCTAACTTCTAGATACAGACGACGCGATTGTAGCTTACTCTTTAAAACCTATTATACGTATTATTTTACTTACACTATACTTTGTTTTCAGTTGAATGTTCTCGAAAGAAGCTGGCAAAACCCTTATCGAGAGAAAAAGTTCTCGCTTGAATGAATAACCTCGCAGTAGGGATTTTCTCTAAAGATACAAATGAAGTATGTTTTTCTTAATAGCTTAAATATTTTATTACAGAATTGAATTAAATTATTTTTTTAATCTTGTCAAATGAACAAACAATGTCCTTCGATAACAGAAATATAGGTACGCAAAAAAATATCTAATCAGTCGAAAAACATTGACTTCACTTGAAAAAATTAAAACAAAGATTTTGGAATTTGTTTGAATTAGCTTAATATCTTTAAAACATAGTAAAAAATGAGAGAGTTAATTAAAAAAAATGTTTTTATTTTAAATTAGAATTCGTTTTATACAATGAAACGTGTCTCTTTTGTTTCAAATAAGTATACCTACATATATTGTTTATTACTTAATTATTTTTTATATTTAAGAAACTTTAAAGTTGATGTAAGCTTCATACGATATACGACGAGAGTATGCAGACTAATTTAACAACTTATTTTTAAATTTAAGCGTTGAAGGGATAGAAACTTCAAACTAAGAAACGTGAGTAAAATTAATTATTAGGTACAATATTTTCTTATCTAAATTAGTAGCTATGGATATTTTAGTTCTTTCCAGAAATTGCACAGTAATTGCATAGCTAATTGTGTTTTTCATAGTTTAACTACTATTCTGTATTATTTATCTTTAAGTAACTATAATTCAAACATTTATATTTTACTATAGAGAATATGTGTGATTTATCGCATTAATAAAGCTTTTTAAATATATTTAATGTTACGAGTATTTCCCCTTCATTAACGTATGTTGTGGCTTATTTGCCGCCTTAGAAAAATATAAATACGTAAAAAAAGTTCATTAGATTTCCTTTCTTCTTAAATATATTATGTAGTTTCCCCGTTTCTTATTATAATTACACCACTCGTAAATGGTGATGGTGTCGTTATTGATTTGTAAATTTACATTTTGAGAAGAACTGTAAAAATACATAAAGTAAATTACGTATTTAGATTAGGTAATTTTATATTACCTAGGATGGCGCCAAAATATAGGCTGTAATTTGTTTATGAGTGTAACTCTTATCGCTCCATTCGCTTTATATTCAAGAAAACATTGATCCGTCCGTTGCAGTGTAGAAATTTACTTTTTCATAAAAACATTCAAATCATTTAGAACTTCCACGCTTTATTCTGTAGATACTCTACAAACTACAATAGAACAACTACAAGAGGAAAAGTATAAATAAAAATGGACAATAAAATTCTAATGGGAAAGGAAGACATAATATAGATCAGTGGTTCTTAACCTGTCTTTGGATCGCGGACCTCTAGGGGTCAGCCATTCCCTCCTAAGGGGTTTGCGAAGTTTTTAGGCATGTTTAATCACTAAGAAAATGCACTCTCTTATGTCAGACTGTAATTATTTATCTTTCCAAAATTTACGTTTGGTGTGCAATTTATAATTAATATTTCAAACCCATTTAAATTGGGACTTATATCTAAATAAGTAACTGGGGATGCGCAACAACAAAAAAATATTGAAAGAAGATCCGAGGTAAACAAAAGGTTAAGAACCGCTAATATAGATCATTCGTTGTTATTATCGTTTGACATAAAATATTAACTATGTTAATACAGTTTCCTAAAATTATATAATCGCACTCATATCTAGAATTTTAGTTTAAAAGGAAATAGTTTCAATTTAATAAAAATGACCCCAAATATCTAGTTTCACTCGGATTGTTTTATGTCTCCTATATGCGCTACAAGACCATATACTTTTTATGTTTATATTATGCATGCATCGTAACTCGGTTCCCTCGATATTTTTTGCTGTTCAACTCTGTTGACGTTTTGATACAAAGAAACTTCAATATAATACCGACTTTTGGATTAGTCAATGATAAAAATATATAAAGAAAATATGGGAATATGTTTTCCATATTGTATTATAATATAATATTTTATCTCGTTAAAGATCTACTTTATACTAATTTTCATGAGGAAAAAAAATTGGATGAACATTTCGTCTATCTCATTACTTATTTTTCCAACTTGCACTATACAAGGTGGTCCGAATTTTATGAAAGAAACTTCGAGGACATAGATCTAGACTGACCTCGTTTTAGAGATACCGGGTGTTGAAATTGTTATCATAAATAGATATTTTTGTTTATATCTCCGGAATCTATTAACTGATTTTAATAAAACTTGGTACAGATAATACATATATGGTAGCAAGCCTTGCATTCACTAAAATATGAGCTCTAAAGGTTCAACCAGTGGTGTACAACTGGATGGGGGTCACCCCCATTTTTATAAAAAAAAAACTACGCCACTGCATTTTTTTATTCAAGACATTGTAACGGTTTTTTACAACTTCAACACCCTGTATCTCTAAAACGAAGCCATTCCAGACCTATATTCATAAGGCAAACACCAAGGCACTATTTTAAAGAGATCTATCTGCCCTCGAAGTTTCCTGCATAAAATTCGGACCATTCTGAACTTTCAAAGGAACAGAAAACATTTTTTGGAGCAGCTGTCTCTTTTATACTAACTAATTTGAGTAAAAAATTGTAATCGACTTTTTACGGATCTAAGCCGGCATCAGAAATTACATTTACGTAAAGTTTAATGATGAAGATATAAATACCAAAATAAGTATACCTACATGATATTTAATAGGTGTCAAAACAACAGTTATTTGTCTGTAAAACGTAACACTTTTACATCCACCTACAAAAATCAATGAAATTATAGATGATAGAATCAGTTCACCAGTGTATTTATTATTATCAACAAAACATAAATTTTAACAATCAATCATTAGTAGTCAACTTTTTTTGTACATTGGACACACAAAAGCCTCATCTTATACACCACAGTCTTCAGGGACCCCCGGTAACGGAATGTGTTCATGTGCAAAAGAGACATTCTGTATCATAATTCTCCTCGTCATGACTGTCATCATCAAAAATAACTTCCATGTCACTCTCATCATTCTAACTACCACTTAAAACAATTTTCCTCTTTTCCTTTAACTACACAGCATCCTTTGATTTGTTATTTTTCACTTTTTTTTTATAATCATTAAACTTGAACATCTTTGTCAATGTTGCAACTTTGCTGTTTTTGTAAAATCCTCTTTTTTACGTTTCTTATCTAAACTCACTGTTAAGTTATACTTATATGGAGAGGACGTAATCAAAATTACACTTCCAGCAGGTGCACTGAGTTTTTTGACTTGCCTGGACGTGGTTTTGAAGCATCTTCGATATCACCGGAATCTTTTGAAGTTCCCGGATGTGGATAATTTGTAGCGTCCTTAGTATCACTGAAATATTTTGAAGTTCCTAGGCATAGACGATTTGAGCGTCTTCAGTGTCACTAGAATCTTTTGAAATTTCTAGACGTGGTCTCTCTTCAAGTTAGTATTGAATCATCCTCGATATCCTTGCCCAGAGTAGGCTTTCTACCAAGTGCCCCAGAAACTATTTGCTCAGGAGATAAAATTTTGTTTCTAACATAATATTCAAGGGTACCTTTTGGAACACCAAAATATTTATTCCTTGTTCCATCATTTACTACGTTTAGGAGAATTCGACTGAAAAATTCTCTCATAATACGTTACTTTTTCAAATTAAAAACTTATCGGCGAGAATTTCACAAAAGATTACATCAAACATTGTCTGAATTGAATTCGGTGCCATCTAGTAAATAACAACAGTACTATAGAATTAATAACCCATACAACACGTTGCTATTGCATTAAATAATTCTACATTAAGAGATTTCTCAGGGTATCATATTAGGAACGGTTTCTTTTTTGGCTATTTTACCTTATAAATCATTCATTTCGCAGATTAGCAGCTACTTTATTAGATTGTGGTTGGTGCAGACATCACTACTTTGTTCTGAAGGTTGGAAAAGCTACAAATTAGCTGAAAGATAGGTATGTCGAAGTTTCTCTTCAAAATTTTGAACGACGGCAATGCTGACGCTGACTCTGCTTACTGCTTGTTTTACTTTCACTGCTAACGCTGGCTCTTCTACTGCTGCTAATAAATACCTAATAACAGAATGATGTACCGCAAAGAAAATGAGTCCCCTTGTGTTAGTTTTGGTAGTGAAATCCAATTTTACAATGCAACTTTTTATTTTAATGTAAATGCTAATAAGTAGTTAGTTGTTCAATATTGTTTTCTTTGTTTAAATTATAATTATATTCTATATCACTAGTAACAAAGAAAATGTGCCTAGTCACTATAGTGATTTAAATTTGGTTTTAGTTACTAAAAACAACAAAACTGCAACTGTAGAACAAATATTATTTTAGATTCAATAAATCAATGCTAGTTTCAAGGTTCTGTATTATTGTACAAGGTTTTAACAAATTTTAACTACATTTGACGTAGGTATATTTAATAATAACTTGGTTTAAACAACTCGAACAATATTATTTTAATTATACCTACATCTTTTATGTGTATACGAGCTCAAGGAAATGCTGATATTCCAACACGACAGTGCCCCACACCCCTCCAACATCGAAAAAACTCAGTCGAAACTAGAAAACTCCATTACCGCTGTCCATTACTGGTGATTTATCCGCCTCCGAAGAAAAAATCCGTCACGCGCCGCTAACCCTCGGAGAGGGGGGGTGACGAGCCCCGAATTCGCCCTTCTCGGGGGGGTGAGTCGCGCTGACCATAGCAGTGTGCGTGGGCACTGGGCCACACCCAACCGGCTTCGATCGGTTGTGCCCGGTCGTTCCTCACGTTAAGGGTCGCCGCCCGCCCCCGCGGCAAGGTAACCGCCGCCGGGCCGATTTACGAGCCGTGTATTAGGCGTACGTACGGTGGAATTTGCGTCAAGATATCGAGGAGCTCGTCGGGATATTTATTATGGTCGTAACGGCGCAGGAGGGGTTCGAGATCGCTTGTTGTACTCGTAGGGTAAGGTCCGACAAGGTTTACTACGTACATTCTGAAAAAAAATTGATAAAAGTCTTATTTTAGGGTCTTACTATAGTCTGTTTGGAAATGAAAGAGAGTAATAAAACCCCGAGATAAGAACCGGCCATGGGCGTGGTAATATTTCGTTTCAGGTAATTATCGGGTAACACTAATGCTAACAGGTAATGGGTGTACATTAGTATATTTTACTGGATACATCATAGCTGAATATACGAAGACGTGCTAGTGCAGTAGAGTAAAATTCGACTTGTGTTTAGTGACTATTGTGCCAGTGGATATAATATTGTTTGGGTAAAATGTCGAGCTTATCAGATTACGTACCTGCTAAACGCGTGAAAAGATGTGCGCTGTCTCAGAATGAGAAGATTATTATATTAAATGTATTTAATGCATTGAAACACCAAAATCCTACCAACAGTGTTGACGACATCGTGGAAAAGTGGGAACTCGAAAATTTAATTGACGTTACTGTGGAACCTATCGTTATCAATCTAGGAGACGAAGATAATTCATCAGAATATTCAGAGGATGAATTTTAATATACCTACTTTTTTATTTTCTTTATTGTACATTTATACAACACTACATTTACTCACCATAATTTGAATTTTCAAAATACATATATTTTTGTGTGGAATAAAAGTCTATTCATTAAATTTAAATAAATATTTTGATAATAATATTGAATAATTTTATTTGAATTACTAAAAACCTTCTTTACCCGGTTATGATGCTTAAAGTAGCCTCATGTTTTGAAATGCTGTTTTTATATTGTTTACTTATAAGAGAAATGGACCGAGAAAATGAAGCGGCATAGACAAAGACGGATTGTCGGGGATTAAATTTTAGCTACCTGCTACAATTTAGTACAACCCGGTCACACAAAGTTTTTTTAAAAGTACACCTCCCCTATACCGAAAATACATAATATAAAAATATTGAATATAAGCACCAGTACTACATTTATTTACGATTTGCATACATAATAAGCTTTTATTACTCTCTTTCATTTCTAAACGGTAACAAACAAAAAAAGGGTAAAGTGGTTTGCCTAAAAGGTACCACACTCAAAAATTTTCCATAACATTGTAACATTTTGTTCTATGAAATGAATTGCTAATTTAAAATAATTTAGTTATCAACAAAAATATTATCCACTTACTTCCTTGGAGAACCTTACTGAGGTTATTTCATTCATGAAGGCTTTTCTCTCGGTTATGGAAATATCGAAATATGTAACATGCAGGTTTCAGGGCGACCTCTGAAAAGCATGCCACCAAAAAGTACATGAAAATTATGTATATAATTTTTATTATTTATTAAAACAAGCGAGACTGGCTTCACAGAGCAGACAAATATTCATGGTAGGTACGTTCAACAGCATAAGATATCTCACGAGACGTATGATACCAGTTGCTTCCAAAAAAATCCCGGCTTGCGGATAAATTCCAGGGTGGAGAGAAGGCGGTATTTCCGAACGAAATAACAGTTTTTCTCCATCCCGACTCCTCCGGCAGCCAGAAGACAGAGTTTAGTCTAAGAAAGAGGTAACTTCATTGCACTACTTCATCTAAGGACTGCTCCGCATACAAATGTAAGCATTTGCACCGACTCGCAGATAAAATTATAGTTTTACAGATTCTCGAATGAGGCAAAGAAGTCGGAGGGGACCTCGTCAATTCCGCAAGTCTTTCCGTATCGTGAGAGCAAAAAAGAAATCAGCAATCAAAAATTTTAATTTTCAAGATTTGATGAGTAGGTATTTAACGTGAAATTACGAGAAAAATAACGCAAAAAATGTTTTCTTCTTAGTCATGATCAATTATTATTGATGTTTAAAGAACAATAAACCTGCTCCTTTAATTTTTTATAAAACTCTAACGATTCAGAAAAGGAAACCCGGTCGACCGATCGATTTCAAAATTTACAAGCCTCATAGGCATGTATTGAGCTAAGAGACAACCTACAAACATTGGTACTTTTCGTAATATTCGCAAAGTAGTCGTTAATTTTCCAAAAACAGCAGAGAAAGCATTTTTTGCACTTTTTCAATTTTATACTGAGTATAAAGATAAAAATTCCCAAACATACCAAAATGCCCTTGAAGAGGATTGATTCAAGTTTCAAAACTCACTCAGATATCGATGATCAGAAAAAAATATAACTTTTCACTTAATAGCCGATTTCTCAATGAGAAATAATCGTACAAAAATTAAAAAAAAAATCAAATAGAAGCTAATGAATGAAGCTAACTGACTGGTAAAATTTTTGCCTTGCATTATTTCTTTTGATCGATGCTCAAAAAAATTTTTCATCTCCAGATTTCAAAACTAGAATTCTCAAACTTCAAGATGCTTCTTTTTTCTCGGTACAACCATTATTCAAGTTCAAAAATCCCTAAAAAAATTTGAAAATTTCTCTGCCCCCTTATTTTTTTTGCCGAGGTAGTTGTTGACTAAGTGACAGTCGTTCTCCACTTTTTGCAAAATATTTCCATAAAATGTTTTAGATTTTGCATCGTTCTTCGAAATTTGTATATTTGCGTAGATTTTTTTTTGTTTATTGGATATTTTGAAAAAAAATAAATATGGATGAAAGAAACCCTTGCGCCAAAAGGATCAATCAAGGATTATTTTTTATAGAAACAAGTTCGTCTAATCAAAAATTAAAAACTGAAAAATGCAGACAAATACCTATAAAATACAAAAAAATACATTCTATATCTATCTCGCATTTTAAAAAGTTATTGACATTTCGAAAATCAGTCTGTTTTTGTTTTCTGAAGTGATAATCACTTTTTATTTTTAATTATCTTTGAAGTTTAACTCTAAATTAAAAAACTATGCCATAAATAAATAACTTCACTCAATAGAGTTTGACTGCCATTGCTTCAGCATGAGATAGAGTAATGATAAATGAACAAAAAAGTTGTATATTACAGGGGCGTAAGATTAACAGTTTTCAAAATACAGTGAATATTGAGGAGTTTCATCACAACGTGACAACAGCGCTTAACCTGCTGATGCACACCATGTGTACACGCGGCAGACTTGTCCTACGTAAAAAATGTAAACAGCTACTATTTGTGAAACATTTAGGAAATTTCAAGACAATTGTTTTCCAGTTTTTAAATAAATAAAATAAAATGTATCGATTTTGTAGTACGTGTTGTGCTTAAATTTTAGCACGAATTTTAGTAACTATGAGTCTCTTGAAACAGGAACTTCACTTTTAATCAAATTACCTGTTTGAAAAATATGTAATTAAAGTACCCAAAGATTCACGTCATCCAAATAATCATACGTATTAAAAATAATTTAGGTACTTACCAAAAAACAAAATTCAGTTATTCTTAAATGCACAAATACAAAACAAACTACAACATATACCTACTCAAAACATCCATCACCATTTTCGATGCATGAACGACACCTTCGAATCCAATTTTCGCGCACTCACTGGAAAACACCTTAAGAAAAGGAAATAGTGGTACGCAAAAAACACTCAGACACGGTCCAATTCCAGATACCAACTGAATTGCGTCTTGCTGGCTAGACAGCTTAGTACCTCGTGTTATTCACCGCGCCGTCGTCACATCGCTCGATATGAATTTTATGGAATTTTAAATTTATTACAACGCTAATTATTTTTTAAAATTAAGCATAAAGAATTTAAAAAAGTGATGAACATTGTATTTTATGATATTCTGTGCACGCAGTTATGTCAATATTCCTTAATTAATCGAATTTTTGTACATCAAATTGGCAATTTTGATCATTTTTTTCTCAGAAATTATTGATTTTAGGACCCAGGTCATGTAAGGTTCTTTTGTTTATTTTAATGTATTCTATCGTCTGTTAAAATTAAGGCAGTCACAACTTCTAACACTCTGTATAAGTGTATCTTTTTCGTTTATTATATTTATTTGTTAAAATTTGTTTTGTTTTCACTAGTCAATCGCAAGGGTAGAAAATTGTGCGACCGAACCAAGTGTGGCACAAACCCCTGCATCAATCGAAATTTCCAACAGACAGGTTAATTTTGTTTGTTTCCAGGTTCAAGCAGTCGACGAGGACACCTCTTCGAGCGCGGTGGAATTTGCACCTCCTAGCGAAGTGTGAAAGAGAAGGGAAGAGAAAGAAATTCAATTATGACGCTGACTTATATTAAAATGTAAGTCTGTAAAGTGTTTGCTCCTAACTCAATTTGTTTTTGCTGCAGCCCGCCTGCTCGCGCTCTCTTATTTTTCTAATTATAGACGCTCAACAGGTTGCCGCTTTTTCACCTCCTGAATAATTTTTAATTTTCACTTTCGCCTTCTGTTTGCTTTTTAGTTATTAGCTAATTGAACGACCGAATTAGCCGAATTCGGCCGAGAAAAACGGGAAACTTTTACTACGGCGAGAAACTTCGAGACGACGATTCGCAAAGTTGGAAGGACTTTTGATAACTTTAACTGGGACGCGTTTCGAGGCCGTTGCACTTCCATCATCAGGGCGGAAGCTTAAAAAGTTATAAGCTGAATTTCGGACAACACTGGACAACATAACTAATATTGTTTGAGTTTTGTAGAAGCGTTCTGTCAATAGTAACAAGAATTACACTAATGATCTCAGGGCCTAAATTGTTTGAAGTATACAAGCTGTTACAAATTCGCTTCTCACTACAGGGATCTCGGAAACGGTAAGAGGTACAAAGTAGCCTTGGCAGCCTTGTTTGAGGTGATATTGAAAAAAGAAGAACACTTTCTCATGGCCACTTTTTGCCGTCTATCGAATGGCATAATCAATTTTTATATGTACCGTTTCGTCCTCCAGGACCATCATCAACTGCATTTTTTTAAATACGACCCTGGAAATTTTATTTCATTTTTTGACCCCCAATACAGTAATGCCTCAGCCCGAACCATATTCAGACGTTTTGCCTCGAAAAATTCATCTTCATTCATATTTTTAGAATCATGAACGTTTTTTGATGAAGACAATATACATTATTGCTATAAAAAAACATTTTTAACTTAAAAAGATAAATAAAAAGTGAAAAATTACTTATTACATTGATTTTCAGCAAAACGACAATTTTAAACATTCTGGGCACTAGAAAAAAATCGCAGCGTTTTGAAATTATCAGAGTTTCTTTAGGACACTTGGAGGTTGAAAAGTTATAGTCGATATCCTTAGTTTATTCATTATTTGCAAAGTTATGCCAAGTTATTCAAATATCAATAATTATGAAATTTTTTACTTTTTTTCTAACCAACATTTTCACTTTGAAATTTTTTTTATCAAAAACCCATAATTACGACTTGTAGAGAATACTTTGCAGTTTCCAAAACCCTGCTTGGATTTTCTGTACGTCCATTATTTCCTGAGTAATTGATTGCCAAAGTCAAAAATGATTTTTTTGCTTTGATCGACGATAACCGCTCAAACTGAAGAGAATTAAATTATTTAAAAGAGCTTTATGATGAAATTACCAAAAAAATTTTTTGAAGTCTTTTTAAAAAAAGCAAATATTTACAATTTTTTTCCGTTGATTTTCTGATGATTACTCAAAAACTGCTAACGCTAAAAAATGTTGAAAATTACCCAAAATTTTGGGATTTTTTTAATATCCCTTAATTTCTGTGCCTAATGTAGATTAATTTAATTAGTACCGTCATTTGTTACAAATTACACTGAATCGATCTCAAGTGCAACAAGTCAAGGTGCAGGTAACAGGCTGTAAAAAGTAAAGCCTGTGTAGTAAAGCCTTATTATAGAAAAATTACCTAACTGTACAAAATGTGAACAAAAATGTCGGCAAATGTCGTAGAAGGGTGTACTTTAAAGATCGCAATAAATACACCACAGAACGTTTGAAATTGGATAAAACTTTACATCATAATTGAAAATGAAATCGACGAAAGACAAAACAGTAGACAAAAAAAAACAACGGAGAGATAAAAGGAGATATGCCAAAATGAAAAACAAAAGGCGGGACCACATAGACTATAAGAGACACGACAGAGGACAAAACATGAACAAGGTGGTAGAGTAGTGTAAAGTATAGACAAGGACAAAACGAGAAAGGTCATTTTTTTCACTCTATTTTAAAGGTAGTAAGCTAATTCAAAGAAATTCAATTCCTTTGATAAGATCTAGAAAATAAATTGAATTTAAACATTATTTTAGTTCATTTAATAAGTTTTTAAAAAATGTTTGAATTTGTTTGAATTAACTTAATAATACCTTAGAAATTGACTGAATAAAATGAGAGAGCTAATAATAAAATATACGTTTTTTAATTGGAGACACCCAAAATGAAACGGCAAGACAGACAAGGCAAAACAAAAAAATTAAAAGGACAAAACAACGTGGAAATAGAAATATACTTCGAAAAATTGTCATTGTAAAACCTTCAAACATAGGTAAACTGCTTCTGCTACCTTTGTCACTGATACTTTGTAACTGTTAACTGGTAACTGATAACTGTAATCGCCACGGTAGCGCAGTCGGTCGAGAGTGCGGTGGCAAGCATTTCTCGGCCAGGCTTGCTATTCTGGTCCAGGTTCGATCCCCGGTGTCGGCACTGGCAATGTCGTTGGATGATGGGTGTTTGTCCGCGTTTTTTCAATTGAAGCCCCCTTCCGCAGAGCCTTTGGCTTTGGATTTGGGGGTTGTCTCATTTCTGTGGTGTGTTTTATGTTTTTATGTTATTGTGTAATATCTATTTTGCAATCGCTATTCTAACCATTACTTTGTAGCGCTACCGTTACTTGGAACCATTCCTTGGAATCTTTACTTATACATTATTTTTATGAGTAGCCCCATTTGATCTTCTTTCCAAAACAGTTATAAATATATAAATTTACTAAGCTGATATAAATTTAATAACAATGACATGAATATTAATCCAGTAGTTTTAGATATATGCTAAATAACATTAATCAAGTTATAACTGCGGTACGTCTCGTCATATTGCATTGATTTTTCTATCACAATCGAGAACTGTCTAAGAAAATAGTAAATTTTAACACAATTCAGCATAAAGTTAAAAAAAATAATAAATAGATTTTAATCACGTAATAAAAGTAAACACTTAACCTATATTTATTTAGTAAAACCTTTAATAAAGAGCGAATTATATACTTTTACAGCCCCGCGAATGTCGGGAGGTTCGTCTGCGAAATCTGCATGTGAATGCATAAAACTTTTAAATGATTTAGCGTGAAGATTCCGCAGTTCCCCGTCTTGGGCGAGATATTAATAGTGGCATAATAAAGCAGCCAATAAGAGTGGAGCATTGTCGCCTTATATGTCCTCATTAACATTTATATTAAGTTCAGTATGAGTTCATAACGGCGAATTAGCCTTTCGCCTTAATCGTGTTTGTACTCCGTCGGATACAACGTTGAAAAGCAAAAAGATATGGCCGGGAATATACGGCCAACGTTGCATAGTAATCCGGCATCAAAGGATATCTTAAATACGTCTATATTTATTTAAATTAAATTATTCAGGTACAAAATGATCTATTTAAATAAAGCAAAAATACAATGAATGGACGTCCCCACCGAAAATTGTTCATGAATGAAGAAAAATGAGATAAAAGAATTACATTCGTGAGAGATACATTCGAGAAACTGTTCTAATTTTATTGCTCACCATGGTTCCTATTAATTGATGCTATCTATTAACCCTTATAGAAGTGAAACCACTGAGGCCTACCCAACGCCCTCCACAAGTTAGTTGAACATGTATAAAAACACCTAGCAATAAAATTCAATGAGTTTCATAGGCATCCCTAAAAACTACTTTGTTTTCTTTATAGAAATTATAAATTGTCCTCCGAATTTAGCCTCTCGTCATATCATCGAAGTTTTTAAATTTTTGTTTTCGCAATGATATATAACACCTTGTTTAATAACACGAAAAATTGTGGACACTGAAAATTTAGTTAATTCTATTTATAATTTCATTATCAGATTTTTAATTTTCTTCCTTTTTAAACAACTGTACCTAAATATTTAAAATGAGACGTTGACATTGACCATGTAAATCCTTATTCTTAAATTCTAAATCTGTTTTATCAACCGGTTCTACTAATTCAATATTGTCTGGCGGTATTTCGTTTTGTTCCGTTTCAAAAGGTCTCCAAAATGCCATGTCGTAATAATATTAGTAAACAAAATATCCCTCTTATATCTCCCTTTCGCAACTGAATCCTGAATCACACCAAATTCCGCATTGCTGCACTGCACTGCTAGGCAATTTGTCGACAACTGAGATTTATGACCCAGTCGCCCAGCACGGCTGTGTGTGTACGCTGTTTATCCGCGCGCGTATTCTTCAACTGGGCGTATACATTTCTACCACCTCCACGTTTAGTTCGACCAGACCTGTATATGGGTATGGCTAAATAAATATGGGAACAAGTTTTTCAAATATTTCAATGCCGAGTTGCTGCGTAGCGACCGAGCATGGTACATACTGCTTAGCTGTTTGCTCTTCAATTAAGATTGGAAAGACTATGCTGGCAATGGAGATTTAATACCGGAGTTACGCTTGAAGTGGTCAGGAAACTAGTGAATTTTATTTGTTCCAAATTATCCAAAATCGCTATACTTTCGAATTACCAACATTAAGTAGTCTAGAGAGTAAAGCAATATACCTAGCAGAATTGTATTTTCGAACTATTTCAAAAATTTTAAAAATATTTCCTGGTTTTTCGAAGTATCTCAAATTTTCAAGGTATTTCAGTATATTTCTAGGTTCTTTGAAGTATTACGGAGTAATTCGACTTATTTAGAGCTTAGTTTTTCAAAAAAATTAAAGGTAATACGCCGCTTTTCGAGATGTTTATACGAAATAAGTACTCAAAATTGGAGTCTGTAAAACATGTCGAAATATAATGAAAACCTTAGTAGAGTTTTTGTCAGTGGCGACCCCTAAGGGAGATACAATCACGAAATTTTGGAGTTGTATTACAATTTATATGCTTAATTATCCGCATAATATAGATATGAAAATTTGCTACAGGGTCCTAAGAAAACGCGGGTTGATGGGTCAAATTTTACAATATTTTTTGTACTCAATTTTTTATACTTTTTAAACGAAAATATGAAAATTTATCATGTTTTACATAAAAAAGGTACTCTCATTAGATTTTAATAGCATAAGCCGTTTTCTAGTAAAATCCATTTCAATAATTCATTAGCTGCTCAAAAATTCCTACTGCAAAATA
The DNA here is from genome assembly GCF_000390285.2 of Anoplophora glabripennis. Classification (NCBI taxonomy): domain Eukaryota; kingdom Metazoa; phylum Arthropoda; class Insecta; order Coleoptera; family Cerambycidae; genus Anoplophora; species Anoplophora glabripennis. The sequence goes on along the minus strand of NW_019416749.1, from coordinate 2,666,260 downwards.
AATGTATCAAACTGTGTGTAGCGGTATGCTACAATTACATTTAGTACCTGCTCCAATAAATATATTTTGCTTTCTGTGAATTTACGAGCCATATAAATTATACTTTGAATTATCCGAGATTATCCCAAATAAATGTATTTAGCAAATGAAATTAAAATAAGTAGACTGTAAACATAAATTAGTTGTTGTTTGTTAGGGTACATAAGCACAAACCGAGTAGGTGATGACCCGGATAAGTGTTAATTAGGATAGGGTAATAAAAGTAGGTACCTGGGGACAAGGATAAAACCGAAAACATTTCTAGACACGAATGAGAAGTCTTGAAGTCTAGTTCCTGCTCGGTTGTGTCTCGTGTTACCAGCGAAATTAGTAGAATAAAGTTTTCCATGCTACTTAGAGTTTTTCTCCTCACTTGAAGACCAAACCACTATATGTGCCATGAGGAAATCATTATTTTTATTTAATTTTCCTTTTGTACTATTACTATCGTTATTGCAATTGTTATGTAACTGTTACTAAATCAGGGTTTAATATCACAGTTAAGTATTATCGAAATAAATGAAATAGACCCCTGAGTTTGGAAACCGAAATTAAGAAAACGTAGAGGACCATATATAGCTTCACTATTACTCTATTGTGTGCTAAAATTTCAGTTAGTTTCGTTATCCCATTTTTGAGTTATTAATAATGAAAATGTTGAAAAAATCACGGTTTTTGCCTACAAAATTGATGCCTCTCAGTTTAACTCGTCGTAATTTTTACTGACGTTAAGTCGAACTATTGTCTTTAGTACTGTGAAGGTCATTTGTCTCAAAAGCTCTTCTTTTTTATTTTTAAGCAAAACAGAAAGGAGTGCTATCTCCGTAAATATTGCATTCTTCCACCACTTCAAGGGGCTGTATTTTCCTTAGGGGCCGCCACGGAGAAAAACTCTACTAAGGACTTCATCATATTTCGACATGTTTTACATACTCTCCAATTTTGAGTACTTATTTCATTAACATCTGGTATATTGTTAGAAGCCGTCGGAAGTATTAGGAAGTATTTTTGATATTTTCGACGTATTTAGTGATTCTTCAGGCATAACAAAGTTTGCGATGTATTTCTAACGTTATTTTGATGTATTTTTTCGATCTTGATGTATTTTGAAATTGTTTGATATATTTTAACGTATTTTGCAGTAGATATGAAGAATGATTATGAATTCTGAAGTACTTTGATGTATTTTGTTGCATTCTAAAGCCGTGTTCGTCAATTTTAATATTTTAAGCCGTCTCCATGAATTTCAACATATTTTACATTGTTTTGATGTTCTTATTTAAAGATTCTAATTCGTCCCCGTTCTAAAAATATTATTCAAGCCACTTTGTGCCTATACCACATGCAGGATCCACTTCCGGCCTGTTTTTTTTACCGGTATTAATTAAAGAACCGGCCGGCTCAACGCGTCTAGCACCCAGCCAGTTCCTCCATTGACTCCATTAAACCCGCCACTCCATTGTCCTTTTGTTGCGCTCCCGAACCGAATCGGAAAGTTTGACTACCGCTGCGTCGCGACTAAGGCTAATACGCGGCGAACTAAAACAATGGCTCGCAACGCGAGTGCGACTCAGCGGGCCATGAGAGTAACGGCGAGCTGTCGGCGGTCCCGCTGGCAGACTGCCTGGCTGGTCCACAATCGCAGCCAAGACTAATTATCACATACACGAATGCTCCTAATCATAGTTGACAGTTATTATATTGCTCGGCAGTTAGACTGTGAGCTGTTCTGAAAGGCTATTTGGGACTCGGTCACGTTATAAGCGAAGAGTTGCGACGTCAAACTCCTGATGATGCCCGTCATCTCCACGGAGATATGCAGATGCATCGTAAAGTTTGAACTATTCCTAGAGTAACGTGTTAGCGCAGGGGAGATATGTAGGTCTGATTCCTGAGGATTTTCCGGGACGGAGATTTGGAAAGGGCGGTAAAATTTAGTGGTTTTGCCAGCGGATACGTTACTTTGTAGCTTGTTATTACTTACGCTCTTTTTAAAAATATATTTATATCAAAGAAAGTACAGGGTATCTTAAATTCTTTGTATCCTCACAGTAGGCCTATACTATCGAGTTTGGGACAACCTATACACCAGTCTACAGAGAGATTAAATAACGCCAAACAAATTTTGACAAGCTGACTACTAATTTGACACTGATTAAGCTTCCAAACTCATACAAGTATTTTGAAAAAAAAAACACATTGAAACCACATAGAAAATTCTACAATTTTGAAAAGAAACATTCAGATTCCAAACTATTTCTTACGTTTCTAACGTAATCTTTTGTCCTCAAACTACCTGTGCAGTGGACTTATTTTTCGGACTTTTTTCAAACTACATTTCAGTTTCTTTTTTTAGTAACCGCCATCATATTAACATCCTATTTGGCCTGCCCTGGTATCTTACTTCAATTTCTTTCATGGTTTCCAAAACAGACAGCTGAATTTTCGGCTGCGGAACTAAAAAGTCGAAGATTGGTAGGACCAGGAACAAAATCAACTTTTTACAGGGATCAAGAAAAGAAGGTTCAAAAGACCTTCAACAAGGAAGACGATGGCTCTTTGCTGTACTTACAGATGTTCAATGTTTGAGAAGTTCGTGGTGATTTAAAGATCATATTCATTTTGGGACAGCAGTCAGGATTTACCAAGTATCACTGGTTCTTGTGTCTATGAAATAGTCGAGATTTGGTCTGATGAAACAATGTGTCAAAGATTTGGATAAAAACGGAAACTAAGCAATTTCCGAATTTAAGTAATGCAAAATTGAAAGAAGACATCTTAAATGTTCTTTAATTCGAATATCTAAAGTTCCAATAGTTCTACCAACGTATGTTGCAAGATTCCACTTTTGGATAATTTATCCAATAGATCTTTAGTTTAAGTACCTATGACTTTGTAAATGGAAAAAAACATTGCCATAATTCCCACAAATGTTCCTAAAAGAGGCACAAATTTTATGAAAATTCGACGTTTACGTCTTGATTATTTTTACAATTATAAAAATATTACCAACAAATTGTAGATTTTCCAAAATTTCTAAACAATATTGTATAAAAGTTCCTGTCGCGATTTTAGGAACAATTAAGTGAATTTTTGCGACAGTATTTTCTTTGTAAAAATTGTCTGCTTTGCGTTTTTCTATCTTCTATAATTTTCGACAAATCCCATCGAAGTTGCTCGGCAGTGTACAAAACGGGACAGTACGTAAACCTCGAACGTCTCCTCGCCACTTCCAACCAAAATGCCGGAGTTCTCGGCGGTTTCGAATAAAGCGAAATCCTATTAGATCTTTCGCCGGTGACATTGTCGTCACGCGGGGTGATTTGTGTCGGAGCCGCCCCTGTGCCCGCCAGCCGCTCTAACTCAATATTGCCTTGTGTCGGCCTATGTGACATCCGAATTGACTGCGCCGCACCACTCCAAATAAAACAAATTCCTCCTTGTTTGGGATATATTTTTATTTTAACCCAGATATATTGGTTTCCTCGGAAAGGGAACACGGGAGATAGACGGGAAGATTGCGAGATAAGAAATCGGGCGCTGGATTTTGGCCAATCGTGCAACTGATTGTCGACTTAAAGACAAGGTTTCAGTGCCAAAATTATTCGGTAAATTAGATGTCTAATGGATCCAAACGTTTGATCATGAAATTTAGTGATTTAGAATCGAGATTTTTTCGAAACCTTTCATAAAATGTTGAAGTTATAATTCTATTTCCGAAGTGTCTAATAGACACAGTTAACTAGATTCAATAAGACTATTTGTTTCTTATCATGTCATATTCTTGAATCATTGATTTAATTGAATACATTATTTCAATAATATACTATTTTTATTTATACAGTGTGATCCAAAAAGACCCGATCATTTTCAAGATTGAGGCCTGTCCAGAAAAGAGTAATTTAAAAGTTTTAGGATATCAAGAAATCAATATGCTGTTAACCTAGGTTTCAAGGTCAACCCAAGATCTACTTGGAAATATTAAATACAACACCCTATTTTCTCCACTCGACAAAAATGTTTCAAGCAAAATTTATAGAATTTTAAATGACAAATTAGATGATTATCTTGAATCTTACATCATAATTACAACACAAAATTAAGTTATTAATATAAATATCAAAAAGAAACAGTCCAGGTACTATACCTTGCGGCACACCACATTCTGTAACTGTAACTCAAAATTTTACATATTTTCGTTAATCATATGAGATTTATTTAATTAAAAAATAGCTGAATGAACATTGGTCACTGAATAATGTTATTATTTCACATGATTGAGTGCGGACTCGTTTCTACAAAACATTGTGCTGATTCTGAATGAAAATTTACTCACAATCAGTTCTTTTATAGTGTGGTAAATGTACAAAGTTAAAATAAAACGCAATAGCGAGTTTTTCAAGTAGATTGCCCGGAATGTTTGCACTGTTGTCGTCAGTGCCCACCAGAGGGCCCAACACCGTCCGGCCCTTAAGCAAACAAATTAAATCCGAATCCCCTCGCCATAAACTTGATTTATGGGTCCGAGCGTCCAGTTCCGGGTGGTTACCTGGGGCCCAGCGCTATTCGATTGCAATTCCGGCACCGGCATGATGGATGGCGTGTTTATGGCCCGGCACAAAGGTCAGGGGAGGTGTGTTGGTCAGCGGAACGCGCGGCGGGGCGCGACCCCGGGTCAATTGCACCGGGGGTCGGCGGACCGGTTGGCCGGACGGCTATTTGATTGAGTCCGGCGGCCGCCCGTCCGTTTACCTGGACGGATTGCGGTCGCCGTGTTATGCCAACCAGGTCCAACGGAAGTAATGAGGTCGCCCTGGGTAGTAATTCGGGGAAATTGGGCTTCATGTGGTCTAATCTCGGAGAAAATTAAATTATAACTTAAGCGAACATTTGGACAGTGAAAAATTTATAACGACTTTTCGAATCTTCGACCAGTGTATCCAAGACAAAGTCGTAGGCGTCCACCATTTTCGAGGAAATATCCCCCAAATCCTCAAAAAATGGGTTACTTACAATATTCTTAAGGACTGTATGTCGTGGGTGAATCTGGTCCATATACTGGATTCCATAATCCTGCTCCTATCTTTCAGACCCATTGAACATGGTTCTGAAGTCAGTTTGGCATCAACACTCACCATTTTCTAGAAAATGACTTCCAAATCTTCAAAAAGGGGTGTGCGAGATTGTAACGCTGTGGCAGAAGCTGATCCGTATATTGGATTCCATAACCCATATTTTCGGACCTGCTGAATATTAATCTAAAGTCGTTTTGTCACAAGCATCCACCGTTTCCAAAAAATGTCTACTGACTTATATATGCGAGGGAAGTATGTAATTTAGGCTAAAAATATTCGGTGACTTTTTTATAATTAACGCTTTATCTTGTAGTAAACTGATTTATCTTCAAAAGATCTATGTAATGGGTTTCTCTTTATCTTTTCGTCTCTAACCACACAAAGAAGAAGATGACAAGGGATGAAAAGAGGGAAACAATGTCAATAAAATGGACAATGAAGACAAATATTTACCGTGAGATGAAAAGAAACCGACTGATCTTATTCGCATTTCGCAAGCTATATGATTCAAGATTTTTTAAGTAATTATTTTGATGAATGTGATCAATATTAAGTGAACTTAACAACGAAAAGAGAGGGCACGAAAATGAGCAACTTTTATTAAACAACTAAAGGTCTAAATGCTTCTGTTTTCGAGAAAATGAATTAAAAAAATTGACCATAAATGTAAGCCGACCCTGTGCATCTTGTGCATGTGCGTTGTGTGTTGCAGTATTACTTAGCCGGTGTATAAAACTAACAGTACCGTGTGGCGTGTACTACGGGAACTATTATTACACCCCTATCATGTACAAAGGCTTCAGCCTTTAAATAACAATGATTTTCAGCCCTGTGTGGAATTTTGCCAGTGGTTTCGACATCAAATAGCACAAGATTGAGTTGAGTTGAGTTTGTTCCTATTATTGCATTACATCGCACTAATACTCATTAAACAGTTAATAAAAAATAATTAACTAAAATAAACAGAAATGTTTAAATAATTAATAAGAAAACACATACCTGATATGTTTACATTCTCAAATAATGCAATCATTCAGAGAAACATCATAAATTCTTGTTTTTGCATTTGACAAAGTTTAATCACGCTGCTGCAAAGAGACCTTCTTGTTAGTCATTACAAACATTAACATAAAAAAATATGTATAAATTAAAATTAATGAACAAAATGACATTTTTAAAAAACAACATTTTTGTCAAAAGATTATTTACATGACTACGCGGATTATGTTGTTTTCTATCTAAAAATTTTCTTATTTGCCATTTTACTAAGTTTCTTTCATAAATACATACAGGGTGTCTTCAAAGTTGAGTTATTTATTTTAACAGCTGGTAGAACACATAAAAAAAGTCGATTTACCAAAAATCGTTTATATAACACTTGTATATAATGATATTACAATTTCTTTGGTTTTAAAGGAATAATGTGGCCTATAAGTCACTAGTGAGTTATAAGTCATAACCCACTAGTGAGTTATGACTTATAATCCACTAGTGAGTTATAGAAATTTAGGTTGACACTCGCATGCTTTGTAATATTTAAAAATACATTCATTTCGTTAAATTACCTTTTCTGACACCGACAACTTGAAATTTTAAGTTACTTTTATTTATTATTAAAACAAAATTCTATGAAAGTGTTGGATAAAATTATTTAAAAAAATTGATATTTAAAAACTTTATAATACAAACCTGATTTATTGTCATTTTCGACCTCTCCGTTTTAAAAATACCTATGGATTGTTTGTTTACTACTGATACTGGGTATGTCTTTTTTTTGTAGTTGCACGGTTTTGAGTTCGCTTTTCGATTTGACAGTACTAAATAATTCGTACAGTAGTGCGTCATATTGTTTTTCATTTGTGGGTGCTTTGTGCAATAAAAATGGCACATGTTTATGAAAACAATGGACTAGTGGACATAATATTAACTTACGGGGAGTGTCAACAAAATGCAGCTACAGCATGTCGCTTGTACGAGGAAAGGTTTCCTTCCACAATCAGACAACTAATACGTTTACTTAGTTGTAATTAAGAATTGATTTTAATTATTATTAGGTGTAGGACGTCAACATGACACATAGTTTAGCGAGCTAATTCTAAGTTATTATATCAATGTAAGATTTATTTGAAGTTAGTTTTTTTAACAAAAAAAAATGTGTTGATTTTGGATGAAAATTTGCTCAATTCTTTTTACATTAACAAACAAATAAGGAAATTAGAATTATAACATTTCTGTTGCAATATATTCCCACTCGATTTTTTTATACTGTATTTTAAAACTCTCACATATATATAAATCGAACACCGTTCTGTGCGACTAATTAAAACCTTTTTTCCTCCATTGTTTGAACGAACCAACTCCGAGCTCGCCGTATGGCCCGCAGCGCCACAGTCCCGCGATACCAAACGATATACAATGTTTGGTGTAGGAAAGCAATAAATAATATGCAAGTCTTTGAGCCAAGCTGTATGCCTTTAGGTATCAGCTATAGTCGCCCGCCGAAATCGAGCACATCGTCGACGGCCCCCTGGCATTTTCCGCGCCGACGACTTGTCCGGTCCGCCCTTTCTCAGGAAATGTCTCGGATCAAACAGAAAGCATATAGAGGGTGGTTACTGTTACGTGGGCAGCTTAGACTGTGAGCGTGCTGCGAGGGGAGACTCGGTACGGTCACATTCTGCCGACACACGTACTTTGGAGATAACAAAGGAATTGCTGGTGCGACGTCTTCAACGTGGGGTCAGCGATGTCTTGTTAGGAAAGGGAAAACCGGGATGTGTTTGCCTTTGCAGCGGGATTATTCGGGAGGTTACAATTCGAGCTCGGGAAATTTTGTCTTCGGAGGGTTTCGCATTAATTGGACTAATTTTGGGTGGCTTTGACGGGGTTTCCTTACGGAGACAGGTGCCATTCGTGTAAGAGGTGTCTGATTGCATCTTGTTTATCTTGCTCTTTCATTAGGAGAAACACAAGTATTAATTAGGACAGAACTAGTAAATATTTAATAGGAGCGGATAAATGTACCATCAAAGACACAGAGTTGCACAGAAAAAGTACACATATTAAAAAATTTGCACAATCAACACTGTTGACTGCAATTTAAGTATATAGAAAATACGATAATTTGCAATTTATGTCACAACAAATTGTATTTAAAGTATTTGTATTGTTGTACCTTTTTATTTTCTCTTTTGGTATAGGACACACAACGTAAAAAGTGAATCTTTGGCTGGGATTACAGTTCAACCCCGTGCGACCAATAGTTTTACAGCAGCACGCGCTTGATCATTAGCTTTGTTTCTGTAGTAAATTTATGATAGTTTGCAAACTATTTTTTGGCTAGTTATACATTATATTCCCATATTATTAGCACAAAAAAAACACTCAAACTACCTTTACGTTCGCATCTTATGCGCTTAACAAGGCACTTATATAAAAAACATAATATACCTACAATGAAATTAGTGAAAACTTTTACTTGTATTAAACTAAAGATAAGCTGACTTAGAATCAACTAATTATCCTTATTCTTCCAGATCGGGACCAATTACCCACCTGGCAAGGAGCGAAGGGGCGAGCCAGACCGAGAGGCGATATTAAAGGGTTGTTTTCATAACAGCATTCGCGAAATTTCCGCACACGTTACAATGTAGAATTTAAGTAGACCTGGCGGACTTCAAAAGCAGGAAATTTCCTTTCCCCTCCGAGGACCCCTCCTGCGGGACGAGGTTTGCAAATACCGCCGCCAGGGGCGCGTAAGTCGAGCCGAGGGTGAGCTGGGTGTAAGTTTTGTACGTGTTTTGAAATAGAATTGATAGAGTAGTATGTAGCGAAATTGAATTGAATAAAAAAGTATTTTACCACCTTATATTTGTATATTTACTATGCGTATGTTTTGCGTTATTGGAAAAAATCTTGTAGACGTCAAAAACATTGTTGCATTGCAAATTTTTAGCGCTGACTGGCGGGTTCACGATGGTTTTTATTTTTATCCTATTTTCAATCCAAGAATCGTTTATAGAATTTTATCAGTGCAGCACCCTGTACATGTGTTAGAGAATGAGTTTATTCACAAATATTTAACTTAAAACTCGTTAATTAGGTTTGTTACTTTAAATTTGTTTGTTTTTGTCAGCTTTCATAGCTAGAGATATCATATTGTCCCCCTTCTCATGTATAGGGTGATTCACTATTTTGACCCCCCTTTAAGTTTTTTGTTTTTAAAGTTTGAAAAAAATGTGAAATACAAAAGTTGCACATTTTTGGTGAAGTTTTTGAAAATGATAGTAGAAAAACAAATGATGTCCAAACAAAATGGCCGCGGATATTAACATTGTTAATTTAAATGGAACACTATGTACATTTTTTCATATTTGGATAGAACGTTTCCCATTGAGCATAATCATATAGGGTTTGTTGGGTCCATCTCCAACAATAACTATTAAAAAACGAAAAGAAGTTTTTTTATTAAGAAATTAAAACATTTTGTAATTGTTAGACCTCTTTCAGGCATTTCTGCCTTTTTTCCAATTACGTAAGGATTTACAGATTTAGTTGTAATATATTTTGACATATCGGACATTGTTACGATCCAAAATGCGTACAGGTATTTTAAATAAATCTCACTAATTAGGCCGTGCGAGGCCTAATTACTCATGGACAATGTTATATGGTGGGTCGTGACAGTGACAGGTAGTAATGTCATGATAACATTGTTATTGATTGACATTTTACATTATTATTTAATTAACATGGGTTACACAGAAGTAGAAAATTTAAATATTAGAAATTAAAATAAGAGTAATGGAGAAGAACTTTACTCTATTTTAATTACTATAATATTTCAATTTTCTACTTCTGTGTAACCCATCTCAATTAAATAATAATACAAGCTGTGAAGCAATTGCAATATTGTCGTGACATTACCTATCACTGTCATGGCCTACCATATGACATTATCCATGAGTAATTAGGCCTAATTAGTGAGATTTACAGGATATACAGGATATTCCATTTAAATTAACAAAGTTAACTTCCGCGGCCGTTTTGTTTGAACTTCATTTGTTTTTCTACTATCATACTTTTGATAGGATAAATTACAAGTTTTTACTTTATAAACTTGCAAACTTTGCTTTTTCTAACGATTTATTGATTTAATTAAGTCCTACTTATACAAGAGAATGCAATATGTTACTTACAATGGTTTTGATTCTAACTCTTATGTAGCAACCTCTGGAGTACCTCAGGGTTCTACACTTGGTCCGTTACTGTTTGTTTTATTCGTTAATGATATAAATGAAGTAATCAGCTGTCGTAAGTTATTGTATGCAGATGATTTAAAAATATTTTCATCCGTAACTAGTCTTGAATATTGTAATAATTTGCAGAAAGAATTTGACAATATACAATCCTGGTATCTTGAAAATAGATTACATCTTAACCCATCCAAATGCAAGATCTTAAATTTGCCAGAAAGTTATCTGTCCATAAATTTAATTATAGCATTGATAATATTGTATTATCCCGGTGTGAATCTTGCAAGGATTTGGGTGTATTGTTTGACGCAAAATTTTCTTTTAGTCCTTAAAATAAATGAAGCGTTAAAATTTTATGGATTTATATTAAAACTTTGGATTTTGTGTATGTACGTTCTAGACTGGAGTATGCAGTGCTTGTTTGGTATCCATTTTATAATATACAAAAGACTCTTGTTGAACGTGTTCAGAGGAAGTTTTTGAAGTATCTGGTATTTAAAGATGTTGGTGTTTACCCTGAGAGGGGTATAAGTTACAGTGTGTTAACTAGTCGATTTGATATTACCAGTTTAGAGACCAGAAGAATTTGTATTTCAGTAACATTTTTATATAAGATTTTACACAATCTTATTGACTGCTCTGAATTACTTTCTGCTATAAATTTGTATGTGCCTAGGCTGAATTCAAGAATTACTGTTAGGTTTAGATGTAATCCGGCTACATCTATAACATTTTACTGAAATCACCAGTGCACGTCATGTATGACAACTTTAATATATTACAGCAACCATGTGATATTTTGTATTGTTCATTAAATATCCTTACGAATTTAGTCAATGAAGAGTATGGTAATTAGCTTTTAGTTGTATTTATCTTTATAATTTTAATAATAAATGTAATCATTATCATTTATAGTAGAATATTTGTATGTATTGCCCTGTAAATGAATTTCTGTTGGGCATTAAAGCATTATTATTATTATTATTATTATTATTATTATTATTATTATTATTANCATCATCATCATCATCATCATCATCATCATCATCATCATCATCATCATCATCATCATCATCATCATCATCATCATCATCATCATCATCATCATCATCATCATCATCATCATCATCATCATCATCATCATCATCATCATCATCATCATCATCATCATCATCATCATCATCATCATCATCATCATCATCATCATCATCATCATCATCATCATCATCATCATCATCATCATCATCATCATCATCATCATCATCATCATCATCATCATCATCATCATCATCATCATCATCATCATCATCATCATCATCATCATCATCATCATCATCATCATCATCATCATCATCATCATCATCATCATCATCATCATCATCATCATCATCATCATCATCATCATCATCATCATCATCATCATCATCATCATCATCATCATCATCATCATCATCATCATCATCATCATCATCATCATCATCATCATCATCATCATCATCATCATCATCATCATCATCATCATCATCATCATCATCATCATCATCATCATCATCATCATCATCATCATCATCATCATCATCATCATCATCATCATCATCATCATCATCATCATCATCATCATCATCATCATCATCATCATCATCATCATCATCATCATCATCATCATCATCATCATCATCATCATCATCATCATCATCATCATCATCATCATCATCATCATCATCATCATCATCATCATCATCATCATCATCATCATCATCATCATCATCATCATCATCATCATCATCATCATCATCATCATCATCATCATCATCATCATCATCATCATCATCATCATCATCATCATCATCATCATCATCATCATCATCATCATCATCATCATCATCATCATCATCATCATCATCATCATCATCATCATCATCATCATCATCATCATCATCATCATCATCATCATCATCATCATCATCATCATCATCATCATCATCATCATCATCATCATCATCATCATCATCATCATCATCATCATCATCATCATCATCATCATCATCATCATCATCATCATCATCATCATCATCATCATCATCATCATCATCATCATCATCATCATCATCATCATCATCATCATCATCATCATCATCATCATCATCATCATCATCATCATCATCATCATCATCATCATCATCATCATCATCATCATCATCATCGAAAACTTCATAAAAAATTGTGCAACTTTTGTAATTCACATTTTTTATAACTCTCAAAAAAATTATTGGGGGGTTGAAAATATATTGAATAACCCTGTAGAGACAGCTTCCGTGTGTTTTCCCGTGCTCCGTTTTCATTAATTATTTCGAAGGAGAAATTGTTGAAAAAAAATCTAATTTTCTGCACGTCAACTAACGTACAATGTGTACTTTTTGAAAAAATATGGTAAATAAGCCCACTTTGAAGAATTGATAAGGTAAATAATCCGTATTTTCTAAATTATTATTCTGTACTCGGGAATAATCGCTCTTCCCCTGAGTCGAGGTGGAATTTTCCTGGGCAAAACACACCTTGCATTATCTATCCTACGCCTCTGATCCTAAATATCCTTTTTGCGAATCCCTGTAATCCCGCGCCGCGGAACCGGCTCTAATCCCGAGCTCGAATAATGCGCTTTAGTTGGTCCTGTAACTTTATCGACATGCGATATTAGTGTAAGATGGAGCAGTATCAATCCCGCATCATAGTGTCTAATAATTAATTATCGATTTCATATTACGGGGCTTTCGAACGGGAGCACTTTGTTGCATCGGGGCCCGCTCCTAAAATTAGGCCGTAACTAGCTTCGTGGAATTGTACAAGAGAATACACTGCTTACATATCTAATAGCCTCTTAATAGGATTACAGGCAATTAGACATACCACCTCTTTTCTTTGAAAATAAAATCCTGTAGAACGTTCCTGCAACTGTTACAATTCCCCCTTTTTTTTTCTTTTTAATAACCATGCATTCTATTATTAGTCATTTTACGATAATTTTACAATGACGTCACATTCAGTAGTTAAGAATAATCCTAAATATCTGTTCTGTATCGCGCTAACTCTCGACAAACTACAAAATCTAATGTAAGCTGTGCTTTTAGAGAGTCAAAGTAAAGACTGACGTTTACCCATAAATTTTCACGTTTGTAACCTGTAAGGATCTAGAAGGCCTTGTGATGTGATCAACACCTTCACAGATGAAAAATTACGCAATTGTCATTATCATTTTTTATCATATTTGTTACATTCATTACCCGCTATAACAGTTTTAGTAACAAATAGCCTCTTTTTGAAGCACAGTTCCTTAGATCTGATGGCGTCGACTTCGCTACCGCCTGACCGAGAAATTCTCTAAAACTGTGGGTAATATCAAGGATTATATGAACCCTCTCTAACATTTTTCTTACTTTCGACAGCAGCTCGTGTGATTATTGTATATTGGAATCGATCGAGGGCGTATGACAACTTCTTTTCACAACTATTAAATCAACTTCTATGAAGTCGTGCCCAAAAAATTCTGAAATTTGTTTCTAAACTGTAGTCATATAGGATTTTTTATTTTTGTTTGTATTTTAAATTATCTTAATACCTAACACCCATTACTTAATAAAAAAAACACGTTAACTACTAACAGTGTAAGAGTCTATATAAATTTCCATATTTTTTTTTCAGTGTAGACGTGTCTTCAACGTCTTTAAAGGCATTACAAATATACCAACGTTGTTTTTTTAGAACATCTTAAAATTGTGCCTTTACACCCTGTATCCCACTTCTGAAATTTCGTCCCCTTCGGTTCTAATCCGGCACAAACTCCTCGACACAAATTAAACAATATCTGTATCTCAGACTGCCGAGCAAGTTTACCATATAAAACAAGCGTTGCTCCTTGGGTCATATACGGAATAATTGAATGCCTCCAGAACACACGCGCCCTACCAGCGAGGTCTGCTTCCAGAACCGGCCTCAGGACCATATCTAGAAAATTATTAGAAAATATATAGCCGAAACCTAAGGAATCATTCTATGTGTATTTGCTTGAAGCGTTCTACTTGAATATTCTTGAACACAACTAAAAACGTCAGTTTTGTTCCTAAAAAGTTCATAACAACAGAATATAATAGAATTTGATTGAATAAAACAATTAGTGTAATTTCCAATGGTAAAACTTTATTTATAATAATTATAACTACATATGTTCGAGGAATAGGCAGTAAATCTTCTGTTGGTCCTTTCACTATTTTTCATATCTCCTCTTCAGAATCGCTCGAACCCATTTTTTTCAACATTAAACACGATTTTTTTTTTATTTAAACAAAAAGTGACACAACCGTTGCTTTCTTATAACTGCATTCTTTACACTATAAGAATACATATGTAAGTACATATTTGCATAATGGTATTAAACAAAAAGGGACAGTGTCTATTTTTGTACACAAAACTCTTCACATGGAACTTACCATAAAATATATGGGTACCTATAGTACGTAAAAATAAATACCAGCAAAAGTTAACAATATAATAATTTCTTACTTATAAGGAACGCTATTGTCGAAAATAATTAATAGTTGTCCTAAGTGTCCAGCGTTTGGAAAATACTCATTTCAAAAACGAAAATTACTAATGGTGGCGGAACTTCAACTACTTCACATCCGCATCATTGCACAATAATATATAGGTACATGTTTGTCTTCGATCTGAAACTTCTCTTCGATCAATTTATTCAATACATATTTAAAGCACCCTAATACCTAATACCCTGTCGGCTTGGCGTGTCGGTGAACAGTTCAGGATCTTTGCTGAGGGACTTTGGCTGTGAATTTCATTGTCGTTTGTGCGTGTGGAGTGAGCTTGACGCTTTGCTTGGTCGAGTGTAGGGCACGTGTTTTTATGGCAATTAATAGCGTTGTGTATTGTGAGTATAGAGCGGCACACGGCTAGATCGCAGTTTTGGCCTATTTCTGCTACTACAACACTTATTACCGCTTACAAGCATAATATACTCGTAGACTTGTACTATTCATTTATTTGATTGTCGCCACAAAGCTTCCGATGTCTAATCATCAAGTATAAAATTACAAATCAAACGGGGCAACATTTTAAAAAATACGCTGTTGTAAAGTATTGTAGGGTACATAATACTTGTGGTAGCTGAGTTTTTACCATACGGCTAGTATTGCAATATTCAATTTCGTGAGTGAAAATCTAGTTACCACACTTATTAGATAATTTGTGACAGTTATTTGCACGAAACGGAGGATCACAATAATACAGTAATTTTTACAGTACGATATTTTTCCTTTGAACGGGAACGACCTACGTCAAACGTCCTAGAGCCGGCCCTGGCGTCATCTAATCAGGGGATAAGCGGGCGGCCTCCTCCTTCCCCCCTAACCCCTCGAAGGTGAGGGCGAAGCAGCCGAATGTCCCGCGGGCACCTCGTTCGCCTCCTCGTCACACACGCCCGTCACATTCTAGCGGCCCGCCCGAAATGTCAATGCTTATCCGAGTTAGCTGGGAGGTGGCCCTCGCCGCCCCCAGGGCCGGGGGCCGTGTCACGAAGCGGCGGATAGCGGCCCACAGCCCACATGGTCGCTGGTGGAGGTGGGCGCCAGATGGAGCCAATGCGGTCTGTCGTCGCCGTTACCGCTTTATGGCCCTGGAGACATTGTACCTATATCTGTACAATGTAGCAATCTTTAACGCAAAAAAAATGTGTGAACTATGACTGTGGAGAATATAGGGCGCAACTTAATAAAAAATCTGAGGGTATTTTTTGTTGTAAGTACGATTTTAGATTAATTTCTTTTCATTTTTAATTTTTTTTTGACGATATGACCGTTTTCCCAAACGTGATTTTTGATTCCTCAAATTCTGTTTTTTTAATGTAATCTTTGCGTTCGCCTATTCTAATATTTGCAGGTCGAGAGGTTTCACCAACATAATGTTTATTGCATCCACAAGGTATCTATGCTGTAAACGCAATTTTTCGAATTTTGAAAATCTTATTTGGGCGCATCTTTGACAAAAAGTCCATGAAGTATTTGTTGTCTGAAAAACTGTTTAAATATTAAATTTGTTCCCCATTGTTAATTTTTCCGCTAATACAGGCATATATGCAATTTTTATTGTGGATGTAATTTCCCGTAATTTAAGCAGTCATATTTTAAAACAAAAGTTATTATCAGTGTAGAAGACGAAAACGGATTGATTTTCGAGACAACTTTTTAAAGTGCGCGAAATTAATTATGTGTATTTTGTTTTTGTCTGCTTTTTGTTCAGTATGAAATTTCATTTCCGAATAGAATAGAATAGAATAGATATTTATTGACCACTCACATACATAAGTACATTTTCAGTCATAAAGTAAGATACTTATAAAAGTACTGGTACACATATATGAATTAAAATCGTCAATAGATAAATATTGGCGGGTTGGATTTACTAGAACTAAATGTTAGGTGTTGAGTTTTGGAAACATTTAGCTTCAATTTATTCGCTGAAAACCAATTTTCCACCACAATCAAACTACGTGAACTCATATCTCTACTAACACGAGACGACAGTGTTGTGTCATCCACAAAAAGGATACATGTACTATCAGGAATATTGACTGGTAAGTCGTTGATGTATATCAGGAAAAGCACAGGCACCAGTGCTGACCCTTGAGGTACACCATTACATATAGGAAGGACTCTGTGCTCTGTATACTGACATATTGCTGCCTGCCTGTTAAGAATACCGTAATATTCAAGTTTTGCAAGTAAAATATCGACATTAAAGCAATCAAAGGCCTTGGAAAGATCACAAAGAGAAGCATAAGTAACATCATTATTATCAAAACCTTCAACGACTTCGTCAATAACTGCCAGAAGAGCTTCGATGGTAGAAAAGCCTTTCTGAAAGCTAATTGTAAAGATGACAATATAGATTTAACTTCCAAATAACCAAGTAGTTTTTCTTTTATAGAATTTCAAATATTTTCGAAAATATCGGAACTATACCAACTTTTTATGTAGTTCTTTTTTTCGATTTTACCTCAAATTTTAAAAGATATGTACATTTCAATTTAACAGAAGTTTTTTTTGGCATCAAGTTTCGCACTGCATAGCTCTCAGTGACCTGCTAGTCCATTCCTCTCCTGCCGGCCATATCTGCCTCTTCGCAGTACACAATTTTCCTGCCGCCGGAAGCGTATTTCCCGCTTCTTCCCGTCCCTATCGGTTCGGCAACCAAATGGGCCAGAACGATATGAGAAAGACCCTTAGGGGACGCAGCCATGGCTATCTGCGACTCCTGATATCGCCCTCATCCGTGCGGGGAAGCACTTCCTTATCGGGCCGCCGCCCCCCGGCCCCTCGTTTCGCCGCCTCCTGGGAAAATGTCGACGGATAAGGAAAAATCGGGGACCCGGCGCCTTTACATATGTATTAAAAAACCGACCGTGTGCAAGCTCACGGAGAGCAGGCTCGTTTATCGCCGGAAATTCATTTAAAAAATGTTAATTTTGAACCAGCGTGCGACATCTACCCGTATCTAACGAATTCGGTCGAATAGTCGAATTTATTTTATAAGGAAGCACGAAAAAATCACAAAATTTAACTACCTAATGAAAAATTACATGCATTTAATAAATTATAATAAATTAAAATACACTTATAATTACAAAAATGAACTGTTGAAAACTATTTCATGAAAAAATTACATAAAATGTCAGTGATATCGTTAAAAACACAAAAAGTTAATTACTTTGTAGAAAAGAGGTTATTGATTGGAGATGCTTATCCAGATGAGAGTAATGAAATACAAACACTATTCAGCGCAAAGAACAATATCAAATTCAACTAAATTTAACAAGAAATCATAGTGACGAACTTTTGTTTTCCGAAATTTCCAAAATTTCCAACGTAGCATAATATAACATCCGTAATTTAATATCAAAAATATTAAAATGGCATATTAGTAGTTATTCTGAAAAAATAAGTAAAAACAAACCGGCCACCGCATAAAGACCTAAAATATTGGAATTTCGAAAAATTACGATATATAGGCATTGTTATTGATAAAAAGTTTTTTCTCCTGGAAACTCAGTTTGTGTCTATAAATAGTGTCGATTCTTCGGATGCAAGAAGTATAACACTAGGTTACCACAGGGCTCTATACTTGGTTCTATCCTGTTCTTGCTGTACATTAACGACTTGACAAAGTTGTCTCCTGAGACAAATTTTACTTTTATTTACAGATGACACCTCAACCATTTTACCTCGCAAGTTAGACAAAACCAGTAAATATAAGAACATGCTGTCAGATATGAATGAAGGGTGTTCATAATTTTCTTTTATTTGGATCCCGATAAGATCCAACTATTAGCGTAGTAATCTTTCTTAAAATTCGCTGTTCATAATAAATATCACTTAACCATTTTATTTTGTAAGAAAAGAAGAATAATGTCGGTACTTGTCAAATAGGTACCTAGATGATAGAGAAGCAGTTTTTATATAGTCCAATTAAATGGGCCCTTAAATCGCAACTTGCCTGAATTTTTTATATAAGTTAGTTTGAGAATATACCTAATAACAATAAGTGACAGTAATTTTTTTTTTCAACCCCCGGACAGGGATGAAAAATAAGGGGTTTTTCAAGATAACTCAAAAAGGGTAAGAGCTAGAAAAAAAATTATTTTAAATACAATTCTACATAATAATAGTCTATTGACTTTTTCTTGTACTATTAAAATTAACACAGTTAGGGTCGCTAGAAATTAAGGGATGATTTCAGAAATTAAAAAAAATCATAACATTCAGAAAAATTAATGAATTTTATATATTTTTTTTCAATCCACTTTAAAAAATGTAAACTTTCTTTTCAGAGAATATATTTTTTAATTTTTAATAAAAAGGTTATAACAATTTCAATTTTTTAATCGTTAATTTTTATGATTTACCAATTTTTTTCTATGCCATTCGATTGATTGTTGAAATAATGAAAAGTTGCTTTCGAAATTTTGTTTTACGACAAGACAAAAAATCACGTTCGCTTTGTGGAATTTGTAACTTTTTTATTAAAAATTCAAAAATTTATCTATTTCTCTGAAAAGATAATTTACATTTTTTTAGAGTAGATTGAAACAAAAAATTATAAAATTAATTCATTTTTCTCCTTAAGATTTTTTTAATTGAAATCATCCCTTACTTTCTAGTATCACTAACTCTGTTAATTTAAATAGTACAAGAAAAAGTCATTGCACCATTTTTATGTAGAATATTATGCTCTACAATTTTTATACGAAACTTTTTTTCTACCTCTTACCCCTTTTGAGTTATCTTGAAAAACCCATTTATTTATCTTTTTTCACCCCTGGCCGGGGGTTGAAAAAAGAATTACCGTCACTTATTGTTATTATATACCTGAAACTAATTTATATCAGAAATTCGGGCACGTTGACCAAAACTGAGATTTAAAAGCCCATTTAATTAGACTAATAGAACCAAAAAAGGTTAAAAAATAAACTAATTAAGGCATCAGCTAAGAAAGAGAAAAGCTTCTAACCCAACGAACGAATATGTCACACATCGAAACAACATATAAGCAACGAATAATGTAACTCATCAAAAGATCATCTAACGCTAAAAATCGTTTTACATCAAGATTATACTACTTTTTCCTTTTTTAAGTATATACACAGACAATATAGCTTATCGCCATGTGCTAACCAAGTTTACACAGGATATAGCTAATACAATGCGAAACATGGCCTTGCTATCAAAAATGTTGTCACCGCCGTTCTTGGTGGTGAAAATTCGAAATATTTGGAATTTATCAATTTTCTTGGCAGAAAACATACATAGGTATTGAATTTCCGTTCTTGGAGGTGAAAATTCGAAATATTTGGAAATTTTTAAATTTTCTTGGCTGTAAACATAGGTATTGAATTCTCGAAACCGAGACAGTAGTGTAATCAAATTTACACATTATATAGCTAAAACAATGCGAAACATGGCCTTGCTATCAAAAATTTTGTCACCGCCGTTCTTGGTGGTGAAAATTCGAAATATTTGGAATTTTTCAATTTTCTTGGCTGAAAACATACATAGATAGGTATTGAATTTCCGTTCTTGGAGGTGAAAATTCGAAATATTTGGAAAGTTTTCAATTTTCTTGGCTGAAAACATACATAGGTTCTTGTAGGTGAAAATTCGAAATATTTGGAATTTTTCAATTTTCTTGGCTGAAAACATACATAGGTATTGAATTTCCGTTCTTGTAGGTGAAAATTCGAAATATTTGGAATTTTTCAATTTTCTTGGCTGAAAACATACATAGATAGGTATTGAATTTCCGTTCTTGGAGGTGAAAATTCGAAATATTTGGAAAGTTTTCAACTTTCTTGGCTGAAAACATACATAGGTATTGAATTCTCGAAACCGAGAGAGTTGTGCTAATCAAATTTACACAGGATATAGTTAATACAATGCGAAACATGGCCTTGCTATCAAAAATTTTGTCACCGCCGTTCTTGGTGGTGAAAATTAGAAATATTTGGAATTTTTCAATTTTCTTGGCAGAAAACATACATAGGTATTGAATTTCCGTTCTTGGAGGTGAAAATTCAAAATATTTGGAAATTTTTAAATTTTCTTGTCTGAAAACATACATAGGTATTGAATTTCCGTTCTTGTAGGTGAAAATTCGAAATATTTGGAATTTTTCAATTTTCTTGGCTGAAAACATACATAGGTATTGAATTTCCGTTCTTGGAGGTGAAAATTCGAAATATTTGGAAAGTTTTCAATTTTCTTGGCTGAAAACATACATAGGTATTGCATTATCGAAACCGAGAGAGTTGTGCTAATCAAATTTACACAGGATATAGCTAATACAATGCGAAACATGGCCTTGCTATCAAAAATTTTTTCACCGCCGTTCTTGGTGGTGAAAATTCTATATATTTGGAATATAGCTTATTTTGTCTGTGGTACATACTTAGTCATGTTTTCTATATTAGTCAACGGTGCTACAATTGTGTAAGTTTTTAATAATTTCTCCATGTATGAAGAACAAACTTTTGCAAGAAAAGTGTGATTAGTTTGGTCCGCCATTTGTCGCCGAGCAGTCAGAGCCTAACGATCCCTCTTGTTCCCGAGGACGATCCGTCTTCCAAAACAGTTGATTACGCGGCCGTATCGATATATCATCCCGAAAATCTGTTCGGGATGTATCCGAACACGGCGAAATATTAATTATGTCTCTACGGCGCGCTGGCAAACTATAAATATATATGCGAGCGACGCGAGAATTTCCAATTATCCCGGGGTATACGCGAGGCCCGACTTTGAAGTTGCCTCCGCAAAGGTCTCTCCAAAGACAAGACGGTTTAAGTTTACACACCAATAAAGCTTTTATTAAGTTTGTATTATGTACTACAAGGTTCTTCGCTGCCAGGTTAGTTATGTGCCGCGAGGAAGGGGTACGCGAACACGGCACCGCAGGGGAGCCCGACCCATATTGACGACGTGGAGTTTTTCGGAATTTTTAAATCGGTAACTTCAAAAATAGCATGTAACTCAATTATAAATAGCTTTTATAAATATATATTCCAGATTCCTATACAGGCTGTCCAATATTCAATGCACGTGGAGCTGCAACAGTTTCTTGTGATAAAAATAAGCAGATTTATCCAAACTTTCCTCAATTTCTATCCCAAGTTGCTTCATGTAGCCGCAGGAGGGAATCAAAGTTGACAAAGTAAAAGAAACGTATTTGTTAAAATGCCTTTTTAGATTTGATTAAAATTTGGTTCACTAATACTTCCATATAGATTTGTCTGGTCTCATGCTACAGCTATTTTTTAAGTTAAAGATGAAGGGTGTATCAAAAAAAATTCCATTTGCAAAAATTTTTAGCAAAGCAAATTAAAGTATTATAATTTACAGGAACCCAGTGGCGGCTCGCCAGGTGACGCAAGTGACGCACCACTTCACCTAAAATTTCCGTTTGGTTGTGCAATTTAAAATTATTTTTAATTTTATATAAATTTTCTAATTTAGGCATAGTTCTATTGAAAATGTATGTTTTGTACGCAGTAATAAAGAGAATAGTTGCGCGGTGAACGCCTTCTAAAAAGACATTGCCTTCGTTGAGCCCGAACATCAACCTCGTGCCTCGTACCATACAACGTATTGTATAAGCAAGTGACGCGGCTCGAAATCAGTTTGTATTCCGCTTCTCTTCCTAGTGTTGTTTACGGCGGTTGTCATGGCAACGAGGCGGCCAACACGGGAGTAAACTACGGCGTAGGGGAACGAGTGTCGCAGAAACTGAGGCAGCATTATCATCACCTATCGCGGCATTGCCTGCCTTTAAAATTAAAAAGTTTATACGATACGCGTCGCCCAGCGCACGATTATACCGGTTCTTTGTGAATATTTGTTTTGTATACTAATTTTAGAAATGTTTCCTATGTATGATCCAGTATGTATTTGATTGGAAATGCCATTTTCCAAATGAAAAATTGAGGACAAAAAGGATTTTTTAAATTGCGAGAGACCTGTGCAAAGGATTTTTTAAATTGCGAGAGACCTATGCCTTATTCTCTCGATATGGAAAAAAGGGGAAGTCAAAAAACAATGTGTACGTTCGGAAGTTTCGGAATGACCTTCTCTCGAACGTCAGTTTTTCGGTAATATTGCTAATGCAACTAAAAATTTCCAGATTGAAAATTTAAAATTTTTTTTTAGTCAATCAATGAATATGCTTCACATATTCTCAGTGTCACGAGCCGCCACTACAGCAACTGGTAATAGATCGTCACCAAAGTGTGCCACCATTGGCTAAAGTTGTCATTATTTTTACGAATTGTCGTTAATAAATCAGTTCCATTGATTTTTTGATTCTAAGATGAACAATAGACATTTTCATGAACAAACCGATATGTTTTTAGTTTTAGGGTTTTGTGCGCATGTATCAAGAAAGATATCTGAATCCTCCATCCCAAATCATTAAACCTTCAGAAACTGGTTTAAAATTAACAGAGCTAATGCCGGATGTCCTCGTCAAACTAGAACAGCCAATGTGGAAGAAGAATTTCTGGATATGATGGAAGAGCACCCAGCAAGCACGGTCAGGTTAAAACAGAGGCAGACTATAGTTTCAGTGGTATAGTGGGCAGAGCAACTTCCAAACTAATTCATCCCCTTCGTATTTAACCAGTTCAACAACTTCTAGCTCCTGATCCTGCCGCTCGTCTTCAATTCTCGCAGATTTATTCGCCAGTGCCTGGAACTGGAGACCTGAGCTTCCTGAAAGAAATTATTTTCATGGATGAATTATGTTTTAAGAAATGAAGTAGTAGATGAAAATCCTCATCTACTAATGGAAAGACATTATCAGCATGAATTTAGTATAAATGTGTGGATTGGTGTTATCAATAACTTTCTGCTTGGTCCTATTAGATTACAAAATCGTCTCAATGACAAGAGTTATTTAGATTTTCTGCGGAATTGCTTGATGATCTACCGCACTTCCTTCGCAATGTAAAATAACATTTAAATGATGAGAACCCAGGCCGATAGATAGGAAAGGGACACGACGCTCC
This sequence comes from Anoplophora glabripennis, assembly GCF_000390285.2. Taxonomy (NCBI): domain Eukaryota; kingdom Metazoa; phylum Arthropoda; class Insecta; order Coleoptera; family Cerambycidae; genus Anoplophora; species Anoplophora glabripennis. The sequence continues at coordinate 2,642,273 of NW_019416749.1, read as the reverse complement.
AATTCAGTGGTCACCACGTTCACCTGACTTAAATCCATGTGAATCCAGAAAGTGTACTCTGCAAGTATTGATAGTGAGGGGCAACTGTGGAAGAGTGCGTTTTAATTTGATTACATTGAGATACCCCGTATGGTTTGGCCTTTCTATTCCAATTTTTTTCGCAAAAAAAAGCATAATTAAATTTACTTTACAGTAAACTATACCGCTACATTTAAGGTTCACCATGTATAAACTCATGTAATACTAGCTTTTTGACTCGATGTGCCATTATTTAGCTAATTAAAATTTCAAGCCGATCGGGAGCGACGTCGAACGTCGAGAGGTGAATTTATATGGGACGCGGATATCAGCCGTGGAGTTCATGTAGAATTCCACGTTTCTTTATTAAATGGACCGCGAAAAGAAAGCGTGGGGCGGCGACCCTGCCACGCATTCTGCTTCCGCTGACTCGGAACGAGCGCCGCGAATAAATTATGCCGGTCTTCCATTACTCCCTGAAAAATGCCGCCTATAGAGGAACCGATAAACATGTTCAGCACCGAGAACACTCTATTAGTGCCAGTCGAGTGTAAATTTCGAGAAACGAACCGCCCGGTAATTTACGGGGAGAGCGGGGGCCGTTTCGGCTTCGGTGGGACTCTTCAGTCGCTTACTCCGTGTAACTAAACTGAGGAATATTAATTTCTCCGTGAATTGGTTTTAAAACAAATTTTAATTGCAATACCATCGTCGACATCATCTGATGACGCTGATGTCAAGGTATAATTCTCTAAAGCAATTGCAGTATTAGAAGAGGTACTGGTACTGGGAAGAATTCTCTCAACAATTGTATTTACAATGAAAACGTGATAATTTTTATTGCAAACGTTGTGCAGAATCACATGCATGGGTTCTATAGAAGAAATGGAAAAAATTGAATTTCGTCGATTACAGTACCTTATTTCTCGAGATAATTGAGTTTCACGTTAAAAAAATTGCCCGCTATATGCAGGTTATTAAAATCCTTTTCATAAGTGGGATCATTTAGCATTTCCGTATTAATTTATATTCAGTAAATACTCATCGTAATTATAGTCAATGTACAAAAAATCATAATATTTTTTCAGTAACTCCTCCCTTAAAATAATTAATTTTTCGAAAAGTCAACTATAATCGTACACCCTGGTGTAAGAAGAAAATAGGCGCCAATGTGGAAATTGTTCAAGAGAAGAGTATTTACTATAGAAAATAAATTATCATAATAGTTTCTTACAGATATACAATTATTATACTTTCAGAATTTGCGTATTTTTTTCAAAATAAAAATGTTCGTTCTCAGTTATTTCTTGCACGGATTTCGTGTGAACTTAAGAAAAATTAATTCACCTAATAGTCGGTGAACGAGTGACTTTTTCAAAATTATTTTTTCTAGGAAGTAGCTACGTTGTACAAGTTTCCTAAATTGTTATACAGCATGGTTAGAAGTATTTTTTCTCATAGTAGTTTTATGTATCTGCGTCTATCTCAAGCTATTGAATCGGATCTCATTAAGGAAGTATTATATATCCTTAGAAATTACAATAACCCTTCGAAATGTAGGTTAAAGTAATACGAATACCCACCTATTTTCTACGGGACCTTCTCAAACTACGGCTCCACAATGCCATCGCCGCATTCAAAGGGTTAAGGGTCGAAGAAGTTAACGGTTCCCCGTCTAGAGTTACACGTCATAATTGATGCAAAAAGGTCACACAGGGCAACCGGGTACATCCCAGCATCCGAATCAAGAAATCTTGACACAGTTCGTTTGCTCCATTTTTTTGCTGATATAAATAATAGCGAGCGGTGTCATATTCGGGCCGGGGGTTACCTGGCACAATAGCGAGCACCCTGAAGACAGGCCGAGGGTGACGCGGCGGCATTATTATGGGGTGAGAAAGGGTTAAAAAAAACTATGCAAAAAAGGGTCCAAGGCCATTGTTGAGGAAGCTTGATGTATCGCGCGATGGGTATATGCAAAACTCGGATTCCCTCTATTTGCGAAGGGTTTCTAATATATGGGATTGCCGGCGCATTGTCAGCCCGTATGAATGGTTAACTAGATGTATTCAAAATCACGAACACGACTGTCATAACTGAACGGTAATCAATAAAGAATTGATGGTCGGCCATTACAACCATTGATCCGGAGGATGTCTGTTGCTTTTGTGTTGTCCCGCATACACATATACAGCGAGAGAAATGTGCATAAATATTACGTCTGTCCTCGGTGTTATCGATTTGCCCCGCGCTCTACGCCTCGATGAGCTTTTAATATTTTTATGGGACTTTATAACCTATCCTAAAATCGCTTAACTTATTGTGAACTCACCTAACAATTGGAAAAGCGTATAACTTTCCTTAAAATAATTTATTCCATAGTAAAATCATTTAATCCATCGCAAAATCATCAAACCTCTCGTAAAACTATCAAACCAGCCTATGAAATATCTAATCTGTAGTAAAATCATCAAAAACTCATAAAACCGTCAAACTCAACGAAAAAATATCTAACATATCACAAAACCATTAAACCGAACGAACAATTATAAAACCTATTGTAAAATCGTCTAAACTCTCTTAAAACTATCAAATCCAAGAAAACAATAATAAAGATCTAATCAACGACCAAAACCTACTGCCAATGACAATCCTCGATTGTATATGATCATCACTCACTATCCTCGACCGTCATCGACCATCCTCGACCATCACCGACCATTCTCGACCATCATCGACAATCCTCGACAACCGCCGATCTATCTAACGAAATATATCTAACTTAACGGGAAAATATATACAAAAAAAAGTTTAAACCGATGAAAAATTTTCTTGTCTTTCTTAAAATCATGTAACCTACGGAAAAACTAATTAACATATATAAGAAATTCTGACCCAACGAAAAGACTGTTACACAGAAATGGTCAACACAACGAAAAAACATGTTTAAAAATATCTCGTCACCGATCATCACCGACCATCATCGACCATCCTCGACCATCCTCGACGATCACTGACTATTCTCGACCATCACCGCCTTTCCTCAATCGTCACCGTCCATCACCAACCATTCTCGACCATCCTCGACCCTCATCTACCATTCTCGATCGTCACCGACCATTACAGATCGTTCTCGACTATCTTCGAGTATCTAACCCAACTAAGAATATTTACTTCAGAAAAAAAATATATTACCTACAAGCAAAAAAATTGAAAAAATCGAAATAGAAATAAATAAGGTCGTATAGTATAACCAATTCTTAACGTAAGTGTAATGTAAATTGGAATAATTCCATAAAATAATGACGTACAACTTAAAATTGAGTGAATTTTGATAAATGGTTGAAAGTCATGATCTAAGAAACTTTAAACAAAGAACGTTCTACATAAAACTCGATACGGCGACGGCGTGGATCATTTTGTTGAAACATATATTGCGTTGCCTCAGCAACTATAAGAGATAGAAAAATGGTTAAATCGAGAAACTTTTCGTTTCTAATTTAACTGTGTTCACAGACTGACTCTAGCTCTTTCGGTTTTCGAGGCATACTGAAAAAAAAGTGCTCTTAGGTACTTTTTTATTTTTACAAATTTTTGTACTCAGATTTTTAAATAACAATTAAATTTTATTCAGCACCAATTCATAACAATTCGATGAATCGAGCAATTAAATTAACTCTCTATTTATCCTTAACAATGCACGTTCATACATTTCATACTATGCACAATAATGGTCGACGCTGTTCTACTGTACATGCTCACATGTTTAATATTAAATATTCAATTTCCTTGAACAAATTTAATCGTGCATTCTCATTCTAACAAAATTTGATTCATAATAACAAATATTTGATTTTTTCAAAATACCAAAGCTTCCTAAAAGGTATTCAGCAATTTTTTTTCGTTAGTGTATATTCTTTAGCAAACCAAATTTTATTGTACCGACAATTTTTACAGCCTCTCGTTTCACTTATTACATTAACCGATATGCAAATATTTATCAAACAGTGATAAACAGCATTTCTATCGCAGGAATATATACGAGGATAACCACTTCGTTGAAGAATCAAGCGACAAAGAAGACAGTTAAACCCTCCCAAGTAGACTACACATTTCTTTCGCGATTGCGACATTATTTGATTTCGACGGAGCTACATAAAGCCAAACAAGGCTCTCCCGGCAAATAAAATGTAAAAAACGTTTAGGACGGTATCTGCCGAGTCGACTGAAACCAGTGGCGGAGCAAGGAGTGGTCAAGTATAATGAGATACATATAATGTCGATTTTATTAAACTTATTCTGAATTTTGTGTAGGCAGTCTCATTCAAAATTAATTGGAAATAAAGAAAAGTTTTCCAAAAATAATTCAAACTAATTTCAAAGTAACTAAAATGAAATGAAATCTATAATTATCTTTCGACTGCCGCAACAAATGTCGCAATAAATGTCCTAATTCTATTAAAAACTAAGTAAAATTGAATTAATTTAAAAGACAAAGTTTAAGACAAAGTTTATCATTATTAACTCATTTTTAACTCTTTTTTATTAAGCTAATTCAGTATATACAATCATTAAATGTCGCAAGTTTCCGCTTCCAGAATTCAATTAAAAAAAAAATAATTAAAACTTAGTTTTCTTTCGACTGTCGGTGCAAATGTCGCGCAGTATATGTCGCAATAAGTTTCGCAAATTTTCAAAATCTGAAAACTTTATGTATATTTTCTGTTTGGCACAAAAAATAAAGAAAAAAATAAGAAAACTATTCTACAAATAAATGACTTCAGACAATGGAATAATCTATCATTGCTCCTGTTATTAAGATCCATCTCAAAGACTTGCTTTTTGCTCTCTACAACTATCCGCCCCTGGAAAGTGTACCCTACGTTTCCCTCCCATATAAATTTTCCAATTCCGTCCTGGTCGCCCTCCGGAGCATCCGTAGTTTATCCCCGGCCAGAGCGTAGGGGACCCGCCAACTACTCCCAAACTAAATTAAGGCCCTACGGAGGCATCTGTGACCACACCCTGGATGTTGCCAACATTTGCATGTGACGTATTTTATTGCTGCCATCCAGATAGACTCTCTCGGTTGGGGCTTAGAATGTGAGGCGATAATTCTGCCGCCCTGCAAGACAGCAGGACGACTATCGACGACGCTCCATGTACAGCAGGGTTCGATCTCCGATTCGGAAGCTGCTGCTGCTGCTGGGGTTGGAACGGCACTATTGTAACCGGCTGTCGGGCTAGGGTGAATGCGGGGAGGTATGGTACGTGAATTTCGTCACAAACCAATAGATTGGATTGTGCAAAAATCATATATAAGAAATGTGAAATTTATATATTTTTTGTATGTACCTAATATTAACTAACACCTTAGTCATCAAAACTTGCAGTAGAGTAGCGATTTGATCAATAACTTACCGCATAAATATAAGATAATCAATGATTCGATCTAGAAATTGACATGAAATTATATTTTCAAGAATGTATTTTTGTATTTTTACTGTAAACAGAGTATACATTACTTAATACTTATGAAAGTCAATTCCCAACTAGATTTTTTTGCCATATCTCTTCTTTATGCGCAGTATCTATTGCAATGTTTACATACAGGGCGTGGCGTGTATAATCTATAAAAATTAAACTACAACTTCCTAACGATATTTGTAATAGAAAAATTCTATACGAAAAAGTTATATTTTTGCGTTTTTTTGGTAATTTAAAGTTATGGATCAAAATATTTTCTCTGGAACGGTCCTGTCCGTGTGCTCTACGATGAGTTACGTGCTGTAGACCAGCCGCGTAAACAAATCGTCGTTGAAAGATAGAAAGATACTTCTCAATTTTTGGGGTTATTTAAAAAAAACCTAATATTTTCTCATTATAATAATTAATAGTAATTACTATCTTAATGCATTATTGTTACTGCAAGAGTTCGCAAACAAAACCACATCCGTAAGCATCAGTTGCCAATTGCGTGCACTAAACAAACTCCATTAAAATGTGGAACAAAATGAAATAAAACTTACCATTTCTAGAGAAAATGTTGAAATTGATCCCCATTAGCGCGGATACTGGCATGGCACTGACGCACCCAATTTTGACGAATATTCTCCCAAATTCCAGGTATTCCTCTAATTGTGTCAGCAGCTTCAAGTATACAGTTCCGCAATTCTTCCGTCGTAGCAACTGGAGTATTGTAAACCAATGACTTTAAGTGACTACAAAGATGTAAGTCCGTTGAAGTTAGATCGGGTGGCCGAGGTGGCCACGGCACAAAACCAAAGCGTCCAATCCATCGCTGAGGAAACATTTCATTCAAAAGTGTCGTTACTTCTCGAGTACTATGTGGAGGAGCCCCATCTTGAAAATAAAACAAGCGTGCCCGAACTTGTAATGCCACATCGTCCAATAATTCAGACAACCGGTTCTCCAAAAAGTCAGCATATGTTGGTCCATTTAGTCGTCCTTCAAAGAAATAGGGACCCACAAGTACATCGCCTATTATGCCAGCCCAAACATTTACCGAGAACTGATGTTGAGTGAGTTTCCCTAATCGCGTGAGGATTTTCATCGACCCATATGTGCATATTATGGAAATTCACTTCATCACGGATAAATGTCGCCTCATCTGTTACACAAACATAAGCAGAAAAGTGTACTTGATTGACACATTGCCGTAAAAACCATCTGCAAAAATGCATTCGCTGATCACAATCCGGGGGTAAAATCTGTTGAACTGGTTGCAGATGATAGGGGTGCAACAGCTGGCGCCTTAAGATGCGATGTACGGTACGAGATGAGGTTCCTATTTGCTGTGCGAGTCGTCGAGTACCAATTGTGGGGTCTTCGTCAAGATTTTCCAACATTGCATCTTCAACATTAAGGTTCAGTTGCTGGCCACGCCCTTCTCCTCGAGGAATAACACTTCCCGTATCTCGCAGTCGCTGAACGCACTGTAGGATTGTATTTGCACATGGGGATGACGTTGTGGCCGTCGTTGCCGGTACAACCCAGTCGTCGCGAGCGCAATTTCTCCGGCTGCACCATACACTAACTCCATATCGACACGTTCGGAAATAGTAAATTCATTGTTTTCTCGGTTCATTGTAAAACTAGTTTGTGCGCATACTAAAAAATTAAGCGAAGTAAGAAATGAGAATCTCGTTATTAATGTAATCGGCACGCTATTCTTATTTTTTACTTCTTTATAAAAATTACACTGTCACTATCGTGGAATTACAAAATAAAAACGTTTGTCTTCAATCTTTCACTTTTTAACACTGATGGGTCGATGGACGATGCTTAATATTTAATAATTAAGTGAATAATGAATTCAATACAAATACAAAATCAGTTGACTGCACAAATTTTTTGACAATGTAACCTAACCTTCATTCAAGGTTGCCTTTCGGGCATAAAAACATTTCCAAAGCTTTTAATAAATAACACAGGGTCGGCCTTCATTTTCGTTGAATAAATGAACTTTAATTAACAAAAAAAAAAACGCGAAGATAGGACTTTTTCGTTTAAGGGTTTTCTATTATAAATATCATCAGGAAGCAGCAGTTTAATTTTTATAGATTATACACGCCACACCCTGTATATTAAGCATTTAACAAGTTCGGGGACTATGCATTACGTAAAATTTGTTTCGAGGCTTCTGATATAATACTCTCTGAAATTACACATAGGCGTAGTAAATTTAATAGTGTCGTAACTATTTCAAGCAGATTGATTTAAAAACCAAAAAACTTCTTCTCCAGACGTATCAGATTGATTGAATTGAAATTATGTATGTATGTGACAGAAAAATTTTCAGTATAATTTCGTCTAGGATGCCCACAAGCAGCTAAAAATATCTGGTTATTTTTTTCGTTGCCATGGTAATATTTTTAAACATCGTTTGATTGGTTACAAAACAGAATTGTGAATTTTTAAACGAATTTTAAATAAATACACAACATATAGTAAAATTAAATAGGTAAATGAATTTTAGGAAAATACTTTTTATACATACATAATTACAAAAGTGACAATTTTTTGCACAAAATGGAAAGCCGCAATAATATAGTAATTTTATACAATACATTTTTCCGAGTATGCTAAGTAAAAATTGTTAATTAGACCATAGACTAAGTTTAACAACAAACAGAGCGCCAGAGGGAACTACTTTTTCTACATTCATCAGTAGATAACCTGAAAAAAATTACTGGATTCCAAAATTGAAAACCTGTCTGTTTTATCCACAGAAAACGTCGAACAAGACGTATTATATACTTCTACAGTTTTATCGATAATATAAATAATGCGCACCTGTAAGAGATTCCAGAATTCGATTTATATTTTGTATCTAATGCCGTCCGTCTCTTTTGAGAAAAAACGAATTAGATTTGCCTGACAGGGACGTCAGTGTTCTGGATTCGGCTAATTTATCTGACACATCATTTAACTCAATTTAATCTTAATTGTATTACTGTTTTTGTTACGCATTGCTTTTTGGAAACTGCGTAGAAAAATCGATCCTTAGTTTTCCTTGTACACTGAAAAAATGATTTATTTTAAAGAGAATAAAAAATGTTTAATTTCGAGCAAGAGCAGTTATAAAACAATTTCAAATAAATTTGAATTTCACAAATTTGATCTAGAAATATGTATTCTTCTTAGTTTTTCTCATTTCAGTAGCCTTTTTTAAGTAAATAATTCTTCAAAACTAAATTTTTGTGGACGTTTCTTCATTTCAGTTCTTCAGAAATAAGAAACTGAAACAATATTTACAAACTATGTTTACAAACATAAATAGAAATTATCGGTTCTAATAAAAAATTCCTAAATATATTTTGTTCCTGTGAATAATTCAGTATAAATCACTGGATTTATCTTTGTGTTCAACGTTAAAATTTCGAAATAATTCGTTTTTTTTTTCACTGCTATGAAATATATTGCTGTTTAGGTCCAATGGAAATTTAAAGTGACGCCATCTCGACATTCCAAAGATGACAGCCCTGTTAAAAATCCAAATGCGACGTTTTTTTCGTATTCCTCCAAATCCATCTCCCGAATTCCAGATATGCCTCAAGAGTAACTTCCCGGGAGCTCCCTTATGACATATTTATTAGATTGGCACTTGTAAAGCCAACCTGAGAGGCGGCAGCACAATATATAATTAGCCACTCAATTAAATTATTCTGGTGGCATTCGATGTATCAGGTTGAGTTTGAGATAAAGTTACCCTGCGGACGCAGTGGCGTAGCTACCTAGAAAATTGTTATCAGCTAGTCAAATATCTCCTTTTTTGTATAGTTTTTTATTCTGATAGATTATCATGTAAATATTTATTGAATTTAAGACTGAACTTCTGCAAGTCTTCAACACCTTTGCCATATGTGTTTCAGAAAGTGCATATTATATTTAATTTTACTTCACGCAAAAAGTGTAATTTGAATTTTCTTTATTCCATTATTATTCCATTATCATGATAAGTCAATAACTCTCAAGAAATTATTTAAACGATGTTTGGTAAAAATCATTTACGCTTTCCTAAATACTATTGAAGTTTTTTGAAATCACTTGGCAAATTCTGAAGTTTAATTAGCATTTTCTGCTAATAATTAAGAATATAAATATTTGCCTAACGCGAATTACAAAGATTGCTTTCTGTAGTATTTAGCTGTGTATAGTTATGACAATAATGAGTAGTTAGAATTATTATAAGTTAAGTTTTTTATTACTCTATTGTTTTTATTTATATTTAAATATTCACAGAATAAAATATTTGCATGAATTTGCCAACTTACTTTTTTCTATGCATTTTGACTCTAAATTTATTGTTATTTTTCTTTTTTGTTAATATAAATTTTCAACACAACACATTCTTCGCAAATTTTCTTTATTAAACAAAAAAAATTTAAAATAATCCACAATGTTTCGTTTCAGAAATTTGTTTTCTGAAATTTATTTACTTCCTTCTTTTGAAATATAATATGTTAACGATAATGTTTCTTTAGTCTGCTATTTTGACGTTAGAAGGTGTTTATCCACAGAACATTTCAGAATTATTTCTCAACAGTAGCAGTTTAGAAGATAGAAGTATGACTGCCGTAGTCTTTCTTCATAAAATAATCAATAATATAATATTTTTATTTGATTTTTGTGTACCTAGGCTTAACAATAGAAATAATGGTTTGCTCTATTTAAAAATCATAGGACTAATATTTATTGAAGATCTCCTTTGTATTAAATCATTAACAGCTACTCACGAATAGAGTCAGAAATGAATATATTTTTTATACAATTCGAAACAGAAAAAAATATTATGATTTTTAAACAAGTAGTTGTTTTTGTTACAATGTTTATTCACTTTTTAATGTGTTATGTAATAGTATCTATTTGTAAATGTCCCTCAATACACATTATACATAGCTATAAATTTTAATTGCAAATTTAGTTTCTAATTTAATATTTATTTATGGGTATTTTTGTTTGTTTAAATGTTCTTATTTTACATTAATTTATCCGCTACTGGTTTTTTAGCGCGTTGAGTATTTTAAATAAATAAGTAAATAAATATATTATAATTGACTTGATTACGAGTTTTCTAAGGATTGTTTTTTTGCATCTTCACTGTTATTCTTAACGCGACACTTTTTTTAACACAACACATACTTACTTTCCTTATAACTACTTTAACATAATCAAATTCTTCATCACATTTTTTTTATTTTCAAGTTTGCTTTTACTTTTTAGTTTTCTCCTATATTTCTTAAATTATCTACTGATGAGACAATTTAAACGTGTTGACATAGAAATTATGGTTGTTGTATGCTATGTTGGAATTTTTCTAAAATTCTGATAACAAAAGTGCAGTGACATGATTTTTGCTCATATTCCTTTTTAAAATGGAATAGTGTTATGCTTGTTCGTTTCTGAAAAAGTATCTCATCTCATGAAAACTTTTACCTTTCACCTTTTTTGAAAACAAAGTAACTATTTGTGTTTTTGATTGATTTGTCGGATTCTTTGTTTAAATTTTTATATGAAATAAACCTTTTTTCAATTTATTTGCAACTGCCTGTTATTTCATTATTATTATTCATTAGTTTAAACTTTCTGTGTTTTATTTTTGTATTTTTTTCCTAAATTTTTGTATTACAATTTTCTTTTTCTGTACCAATTACAATTCTATTAATTTAACTGTTGTATGTTCCAGTGCAGTACATTTTGTAGTTTATTATACCGAAAAATATTAAACTGTAAATACGAATATTTAAAAATAATTAAAATATTTTCGTTACGAATTTGAAGAGTCGAAATCCTGATTTATCCAACAGAACTGAGCCGCGATCCTTCCGCGGGATATCCGCCGCCGCTGGCCCTTAACTCGGCGGCGGTGGCGGCGGCGGGGGGCGGCTGATTCGCAGAAGGACTCCGAGAAAGACGAGGGTCGCGCGGCGGTGCACGTCTTCTGAATAATAACAACCCCCCGAGAGCGGCCAAAGTAAAATATCACAAACCTAAAACGTTAGAGGCACGTGACTCGCCGATTGATTTTATTTTATGCCAGCAGAACATGTAGTGGTCGCCGCCCCCCGTCCCCGCCGCCCCCGGCTCGAAATTGAAAATCGCGCGGACTTATTCGACGGCGTTATGTTTCCCATTTTTGAGCGGGGTATTAGATTGGGGGCATTACCGACAACGTGCAGTTTTCCGCTAACGATACTTATTGAAATTTCGCATATCTCTCTCCTCCCTGCTCTACGGGAAGTCCCGAAAGATAGTCTCCTCTTTCGGAAATTGATGGGGAACCGAACGCAAAGTATTTAGCTGTGTTTAAAATAGTTTATCTGTATTATTAATAAGTTAATTCACAAGAAAAACATGTTTTTCGAATTGCACATTGCTGAAAAATTAAAGAAGTTTGTCTAGAATCAAATGTGCATTAATATTTAAAGAAATAAGTTATTTATTTGAGGCAAAAATGCTTTCAAAACAATTATATATATTACTGTGGTCCTCCATTTAGAGAAAAAAAAACTGACAAATGTAATTATAGAATTATACAACGTACACATTTCCTACCTCTTTGTTTCGTGAAAAAAGTAGTGTACAGTGTGTGGAGTTTAAATGGGAGAAAACTTTTTTATTTTTCATTTTATGGAAAATGGTCATGTTAGAACAATTTACTTGTATCCAGCAGGAAGAAGAAGAAGAAGAAGGAATAGAAGAAGAAGAATATATTACAATTGAAGTTCCATTAGATAATTATCAATCAGACGAATAGTTTTCCCCAATTACTCATAATTCACATCGCTTTCATCATTTCCAATAGTACCATTTTTTATTTAATACAGTATTATTTAATTAAACAGGACCACAATAGATCGTAACTACCTCACAGATGGCGTGGAAACTTGTGCTTTATGGAAAACACAACTTTTTCAACTTTTTGAATCGCTATATCTCAGAAATGGTCTACAATTTTTGCCTGACCTATTTTTATGATAAAACTTACCGTTTGGCTGAAAAATAAAAAAAAACATATTTGCGAACTTTGACCTTGTATAAATTTTTTTGCAGATGTGGGATCGATAGGGACTTTTCATATTTCATTTATAATGGTGTTTTCCATATTTGCAACAATTTTCAGTTTTATGCAAATTATTGTAACCTTGAATGTCTATTTTCACCGGACTATTTAATTACTCAAGCACCAGATAATATGTAATTAATTAATAAGGTACTTTGTTTACAAATTTTTAAATATCTAGATATTAGGTTTTCCTTCTTAAGTTGCCTTAATATTTGGTGTTGCCGGTGCATGTCGCTGTGATGAACTGTATCAATTAAATTTGAATGATATAAATGATTTAGGATCAAAGCTTTTGATTACAATAGCGGATAATAAATCGAAAAAACGAGATATTTGTGATAAACGAGACTTATCCCACTGTATAGAAAATATGTTTCTTGTCGCCAAAGAAATTTTGAGAGTTGCCGCTTTTTCTTTAAACATTCAAATAGGAAAGGTTGCAGGCAAGTAGTTGGAATACATCGGTTTGGTAAAATAAGTTTAGTTAGAAGAATTTAGTTTAATAAATCAATGAACCGCAAAATTAAAATCGATTAATTATTAAAAATTAACAATTCACAAATTTTAAAACTTTATTTACTCAAACACACTACCGCCATATTAAGCACATGTTTTTAAACGGACAAGTAATTCATCAAAACTTCTTTTAACCTCATCTAAATATATTGAAACAATGGCATCTCTAATCGCATCCTTTAATTGATCAATATTGGAATCTATTAGAGGTGTGCTATAAACAATTTGTTTCAATCGGCCCCATGGGAAAAATTCCATTATTGTCAAATCTGTACAACTAGGGGGCCACTGAACTGGTTCTCCTAATCCAGTGGTCTGGAAATATATGGTCTAACCATTGTCTTACACTTGCCGCATAAACGACGGTATTATAACGGAAGTTTTTCTAATTCACTGTCAAGAAAATTTCTTATTATTTCTAACTAACTATCCGCATTACAAGAAGTATTACTTTAGTAAAGTACTGACGCTTCCGTGGTATCCGAAAATACGGATTAGAATCAGACCAATATCGTGGATGTTGCGAAGTCACAACACCATTGGTTGAAAAAGTTGATTCATCAGAAAACATGAATTTTTCGTGAAATCCTCTTTGCATAGTGCCAACCCACAAACAAAAATCCAAACGTTTTACTTCATCACCGACTTCCAAAAAATGATTAAAAACTGGCTTGTATGTATGGTGTTTTAATATCTTCTGAATTTTAACAAATTGGAGATTTTCAGCCATAAAAAGGTCGATTTTTTTGAAAATTGGTATTGGAGATTGCCCCTTTTACTTTTGAACAACTTTTCCTAGTAACATATTTCCACATCTTCACAAATAAGTGCACTTTGCTCTTGTACAATTTAAAATATTTTCAATTTTTTGAACACCCCGTACAAGAAATGTTAAATTTTTCTATCCCAATCTTACTTTAAGAAGCAGCAATTTTTTTATGAAAGTGTTTCCTATTCAACACCTTTTCTGTGGAGATACTGTGTATTTTAATTCTAAACAAGTTCTAATAAAATTTGTCCCAAACTCTTTCTCAATAAGGCTCATTGCCTTCAAATATGGAATGTGCGACGCATTTTTGTGAATAACTTTGTTAAGAGGCACTTACCAATATAGAAAAAAAAAAATTTCGAGTATAAACCTACGTATTTTTTCACGGATAAAAAGTGACAGATAATAGCCGTAATAGTAATACCTCATTGATATTTCTTGGTTTCTGAATCTTTTGGCTGCTCGCTCTCCAACTCCTGCTTACAGGGCGTTATTTAAACAAAAGCATATTATTCACGGCACACCGAGACCCCGCGTAAGAAGACAGGATCTCATTAACAATTTCCCAGTATCAGGTAGACGACCTGTATGTATGTGTGTGTACACTGCCGGGTAATCCTTTTCAAATCCACGATGTTTGCTTTCGATAAGTCAAGAGAGGAACAGCGAGGGAGCTTGTTTGTGTTTTGGAACTCGAGCTGCTCAATATCCGATAGGTAATATTAAAGTTATAATTTCGCAGGTACCCACTCGGCAGGATGCAGCGGCCCAGGCCGTTCTTCGGCCCCTTCGAAGGAGACCTTCGCTGGGTCGGCCTCGACTCTCCAGGTCCGCATTTTACAAAGAGAGGATTACGCGCTCATCCCATTCAAACGGCTAAGATGGATTATTCCGTACACAGCCAGCTACCATCGTTTGCGGTCGTATTGTCGATCATAAAGGACCCATGCAGCACTCTTTTCACGTCGTGCCAGATACCATCGCCGGTGACAGTTTAATTCGGGTGTGTTTATTAATTGATTTTTCATATCTTGATTTTCACACTGTGGGTAAGTAGATTTGGAGCGGGTAGCGAAGAGCGTGGAGAATTTGACGTTTATGTGTTTATACGTACAGGGTATATCAAATTTAAACGATAGATTTATTCGTATCTGTCATATACACGGTGTCAGATTTAACGTTGGGAACCCGTCTACATATATAAGACAGTATTTTTAAATATGGGTAGGGTTCTTCATATGAACATTCTTCCTTCTCGATGTAGAGAATAATAAAACTCAAAGAACTTAGCACTGTTTTTTTTGCGGCGAACGCGGTTTTCGAAAAAGGAAAAGCGATTCGAACAAGAAGTTACACGAACAAAAATGCCTTTAAAAAATTGCTATATGAGTGGTCAACCATTTCGTGTAAAAAAAACTGTCACAATAACAATTACTATTATTACTATTTAGAATTTTAAATGTATTATTAGGTATTAGAATTCTACATTTAGGCCGATCGAAATAACTCATTTTAGAGGGAAAAAAAAAGAAAATTGTTACCTGGACTTTTATAAGTGGAAATGATAAAGGGGCTTATAATAAACGAAAAAAAAATAAATGCGTGAGCAGCGGCAGCGGAGGATTGATTTGCTGGGTTGAGAAGTTGTGAAAAATTGTATCATTGCGATTTCTGGCGAAAGTTGACGTCAAACAAAAAAGTAGTTAATACAAAAGTTGTAGATCATGCAAAAATCTACAACTTTTGTAGCTATCACTTTTTAAGATAACCTCAATATTTCCGATAAAAATGCGAAAAACAGGTTTTTTTCTTATTTTTCGTTTTCCATTTCTCATTACCGCAAAAATAATTTAATTTTGACGAAACTTGGTGAAAGTATACCTTTCTGTGTCTTAAATAACCAAAAAATTTTTTAGATAAAAATCAAGAAGTTTCCGAGATATTAGATTTTTCCGGTCTGAAACACTTTTTTTCAAAGAAAAATTCTACTTAGAAAAATCATCGTTCAGAGTTCTGCCGGTGATCATTTTTTTCGTTTTGACATATAATTTTTAGTGAAATAAAAAATCTGTGATCAGTTCAATAACATACTCAAAAATGCAAAAAAATATAAAATGACTTGCAACAATGAATTTTTCAGTAATTGTTGATAATTTGTTTAAATTTAAAAAAAAATCAAAAACGGATCACACCATTCAATTGTACGGAAAAAATACAAAAAAAACTGTGTCATTGTTTGACTCAAAACTTTATTTTTGTACAGTATTGCCATAAACATAAGTGGAATAGTGAATAAATAAAATAAAAAATAATGTTTTTTTCCGTATGATCGATTGGTGTACTTATTTTTTTTAAATTTTGATGAATTCATAGATATACAGTGTGTCCAAGATAGGGATGGGATAGCATTAGGATCTAGGAATCGGTAAGAGATACGGGGTGGCTCAGATTAGAAAAAAGTTGTGTTTTTATATACCTAACAATATGCCGTTTAGAAAGTTTTAAAATTCCGGAAAAACCCGAAATTTTGGAAAATTGTTTTAATTTTTTTTCTGGCTTAATTTGAAAACGAATTTTAAAATATATTGCATATTTACAATGACACTTTTTTCGCTCTATACACAATGGCATCAACATTTTGCAATCCGACGTTTCGTCTTCGAGAGGTAATCATCCGGTTAATTTTTTTAAATACGTCGCTGCTATTTTTATGACAAAATATAAGTCATTTTTAATTCTGAATTAGATAATATTACTATTGTAATAGTTTAAAAAGTTTTTAGCTTGTTTTAGCTATTATTTAAAATTTTCCCTAATAACGGCTCTGAACGCTTTCAAAATATCTATTGGATGAAGTCATAACAATATAAAAGTCAATACCGCACAAAATATCCAACATTTTTTTTACTACTATTAGCAATACTAATTAGAAATAATAAAACATTTCATAAATTCGTATTTTTTTATTAGGTACCTACAACTTTTTAAATTATTATTGATTACAAAAATTTTTGAATATTTTGTGCTGTATTAATTTATGTACTATTATGGCTTCCTCCAATAGATGTTTTGAAAGCGTTCGGAGCTGTACTCACAAAAAAATTTCAAATGATAACTAAAACAAACTAAAAACCTTTTTAGCGATGACGATTGTAATATGCATCATCTAATTCAGAATTAAAAATGACTAGATTTTGTCACAAAAATAGTAGTGAAGTATTTAAAAAAAATAACCTGATGATGGCCCGCGAAGAGAAAACGTCGGATTGCAAAAATGTTGAGAGAAAAAAGTGGCAATGTAAATATGCAATTTATTTATTCGTTTTCAAAGTCAGGAAAAAAATAAAACGATTTTGCAAAATTTCGGGTTTTCGAGATTCGTGGCAACAGTAGACTTTGCAGTTAATACTTTGTACTGCTGAAATATCAAATCATCCAGAAATAATTTATCATTTGCGCATTTGTAATTCGACTTAGATGTTTATAGCAATACTGTACAAAAATAAAGTTTTGGGTCAAACAATGACACAGTTTTTTTGTATTTTTTTCCATAGAATTGAATGGTGTAATCAGTTTTTGAATTTTTTAAATTTAAACAAATTGTAAACAATTACTGAAAAATTTATTGTTGCAAGTCATTTTATATTTTTTTGCATTTTTGAGCATGTCAGATTTTTTTTATTTCACCAAAAAGTATATGTCAAAACGAAAAAAATGATCATCGGCAGAATTCTATACAATGATTTTTCCAAGTAGAATTTTTCTTTGAAAAAAAAGTGTTTCAGACCGGAAAAAATGAATATCTCGGAAACTTCTTGATTTTTTATCTAAAAAAACGTGTGGTTATTTAAGACACAGAAAGGTATACTTTCACCAAGTTTCGTCAAAATTAAGTTATTTTTGCGGAAATGAGAAATAAAAAACAAAAAATCTGAAAAAAAAAGTTTTTGGCATTTTTATCGGAAATTTTGAGGTTATCTTAAAAAGTAACCTCTACAAAAGTTGTAAATTTTTGCATAATCTACAACTTTTGCATTGGATACAATTTTTCACAACTTTTCTACCCCCCAAATCAACCCACACGCATTTATTTTTTTTAGGTTTATTATAAGCCCTTTTACCATTTTCACTTATAAAAGTCCTGGTAAGATTTTTTTTTTCTCCAAGTGTAATTTGGTTGGACTAATTGAATAGAATTTCGCTTTGTATATTTTATAAGTATTTATGAGTATTTGTAGATTGTGAGTTATCGTACTTTTAAAAATTGTAGGTTATACTGTTACCGCGTGTACTTTATAATAGAAATTCGTCTCTCAAAGCCCGGAAACATTCTGTGACCTAGTCAAAGGGTTGAAGCCGTCGAGACTAAAATATAAAATTACATATTATAATTAATGTAAAAAGGCCACCGGGATGCGAATCCAGCTGTGAGGAGAAAGAATAATAATAATAAATGCAACGCTGCACAGGTTAGATGCTGCATGAGGGATGAGGGGAAGAGACCAACAAAAACTGTATAGGGGTGGTAACGTTTGAATTTTAATAACTTTTTTGAAAGGCCCTTTTACGAGTATCTTGACTGGCGTTGGAATACAGTTGCGTCCTTGTAATAATAATTTTATATTAGATATTAGTTGCATTGTGTAAATTTGAAACGATGCAGAAAGAAAGAAATTTTGTGCTGCTTAAAATTTTTGGAGAATTCGCAATACAAACGCTGATTACATGTTAATTATTTGTCCCTATCAAATGTTTTATTATCACCAAGTTATTGCTTTTTTGATTTTATTAACAATTAGGATCTTTATTGTAATAAATGTGTCAAACTTGTTTTCCTTTTTCTTCAAAAACCTTTAACCTTATGGAATATCTTGACACTGAGAAACTGAAAAATTCGAGAAAATAAGACAATTTAAATATATAACTGATGAAAATGACAAGTAGTCAGTTTGATTAAACAAATTTGTATTACTGTATAGCTGCCTGTTTTGTACTGTTTTCTACTTGCTTAATGCTTACTAATATAAATTATAGCTACACTTTGCAAAATTTGTTTTAACTATGCAGTGCAATGTAAAATTTTATGA
Organism: Anoplophora glabripennis; assembly: GCF_000390285.2. Lineage (NCBI taxonomy): Eukaryota > Metazoa > Arthropoda > Insecta > Coleoptera > Cerambycidae > Anoplophora > Anoplophora glabripennis. The sequence goes on along the minus strand of NW_019416749.1, from coordinate 2,623,294 downwards.
AGGAAACTAAGGGCTAAAGTCACAACTCAAAAATCACTTTCAATCAATAAATTTTTTCCACACAATCAACCCAGTAAGCAGAAACACCGTTCCATCGCCATTCAAGATATTTAAAGGGAGAGGATCAATTAGGCCGATTTTCGGCCCCTTTCATTTTTGGGGCTTCCTCCTCCTTAATCGGAATCAAGGTCAATTAGAGGTCAGATTGAGAAAAAGTGTATTAAATCAAAGGATCTCGTAGTTTTACTTTTTTGGGTCGCTGATTCCGAATTGGAGGTTAGTTTGTCTGTATCAGGTCATTTAGAGGTCGTCTCAAGATTATGTCAAGGTCAAAAACCGAGCAATTAAGCCTAACCGCCTGTTGGATAGATTTTTGAGATAGCTGAGTTCGAACTCGAGGTTAGTTTATCTACATCAGAACATTTGAGGGTTATTTCAAGGTCATCAAACCAAGAAAAACCGAGAAATCGATTACCGTTTTAAGTTACCGTAAGTCTCTGAGTTTGAATCCAAGGTATCCAAGGTTATATGTATCAAATCAGATTTAAGGTCATTTCGTTCAGAGACGTTTTCTGATAGGATTAGTGAGGGGCTATTTTGGATCTACCTGTATTTCACCGAATCTTGTACACTAAAGACTGAACTGACCATATTCCTCCATAAAACAGTGCGTTCTTTCATACTAACCCACTCTACCCAATAACCATTTTACCATATACCTCAGATTTGAACTCAGCAACTCCAAATACGTGTATAACAGGCGGTTAGACTTAATTGCTTGGCTTTTCTTGACTTGACCTTGAAATGACCTTGAGATGACCTTCAGTGACCTGATACAGACAAACTAACCTCAGATTCGAACTCTGCGACCCTAAAATCCTGTATGACATGTGGTCGGATTTGATTGCTCGGCTTTTTCTCAATTTGATCTTGAAATGACCTTCAAACAACCTTAAAATGGCCTAATACAGGCAAACTAACCTCCAATTCGGACTCAGCCAAAAAATCTAACCTCCTGTTGGGAACAGAACATTTGTGTGCCGCATGTGTGCTCGCTGGAGATCTTTTGCGTACGTTTCAGTGTCAAATGCCTGGATGAAAGACGAGGGTGGCAAGAGAACGCTCCGAGCCGACAGTACGCATGCAATTGTCAGTGAGAGTGCACGAGCATAATCAAAATAAATACAAAATTCACCGTATTGTCTGTAAAAAACGAAAATAAAATAACTAACTACAGTCCACCAGCAGTTTCAATATCAAACAAGATCCTTTGATTTATTGCACTTTTTCTCAATCTGACCTCTAATTCACCTTGGTCCTGACTAGGACGGAGGGAGGAGGTCCCGTTTGGGGTGGAATCGATTAGTTATGGGATGAAAATAATTTAAAAAAATCTTTTTTGTAGGGCAAAAATGAAGGGGGCCGAAAACCGTCCTAATTGACCCTCCCCTTTTGCTCCTACCTTTCGAATCAGCTGGCGATGTTCCATGTTGAGAATTCTGCGGAGGTAATGAGTACTGAGTACAAACGTCAACCGTGTGAAACTGCACTTTATTGACTAGCATAGGGACATTCGTCCTTATACTTCTTAGTCATATATCTATGAATGTTTTAGTGCGATTAAACTTTATGTTTACTAAAATTACAAATTTTTGTATTTTTACGAGCTTCGGCATTTAAACCTAGCTCATCGTATTAACTACTACAAACTATTAGCTCGAACTATGTCATAGTTCTAAGACCTTTGATTACTACATAAAAAACGAAAAGGGCTGCGAAAAGGGGAAAAGAGACATATTTGCGAAAATCTACATAAAACGACAAGAAAGTAAAGAAACTGGCCATAAATTATCGTTACTTAAAAAAAAAAAACAAGATAAAAATGTAACAGTTAAACTGGGAAATTCGAAACTGAGGTGAATTTCGTAATTTTTCAGCGCCTCGTTGGCGGATACTCTGTTTGGGGCGACTTGGAGCTTCTTAGAGACGAAAATTTTGGAAAGTTGGGTGAAAGGTAGTTTGGGTTTCCTTGGACATGTTTCTCTACTTTGGCCGAGATTGGCCCTGCGTTGTGAAGGCTTCGTGGTTCCGTTTGGACAGTTGAGTGAATTGTTGAAATCCGCTCGGAACCTGGAATACAACATTTTCCTAACCGACGAACTAAACAAGACAATTCCGAGGCGGTACACGCCTATCACGATCGCGCAAACTGTACGTCTCCCGCAACGCCGGCTTAATTCCGAATCGCCCTTTACCGGCTGTCAGCCGCAGCGGAACGCCCAGACACAAAGTATCAAATAAAGCCGTTGACGCGGCCCGAGCGATCCCTGCATTTCCATATATATGTATCTAGGAACAAATTATATTTGCGCCAAATCGAATCCGAATTCGAGAAACTGACGCGCTTCAAGCTGTACGAATCAACTCATATCCACATCCTATTATGTATCACTTCCTAACTGAGTTGCCTTCGCCGTGACGTGCTACGTTTGAGCGACATGTAGCTCTTTTTTCGGAGTTATCAGGTAGGTTCGTTAAATTCGCTCGGGTGGGTCTTTTATGTTCGGATATAGCGATGCCAGAATTGCCAGATCAAAGGGTCTGCGTCCTCATAAAACAGTCATTAATTTTTGCTGGAAAAAAGTCGGTATACATATTTCCTACAAAGATTATTTTATAGAAAAAGTCGTTCGGCAACGTAAATTGATGCTGCCCTAAATGATTTTTTCTGATATTATATTATTCGGCCTATTTTGACTTTTCCTTCGATGGAATTCAATACATTTTTCTGCCACCAAAGAACTTTTTTATCCACCATGGTGTTGTAACATCGACAGATCGGTACCATTACACGGAAAGTTGTAGATTTAGACGAGAGCTATGTCTACACTGTTTTGATTTTTTTTATTCAAGCAATCTTGTTTGCGTGGTGATATAGTATAAATCCCAACTCTCTGGAAAGTATTTACCACTTCAGTACCCGAAGAACACCATTTGTGTGTCACATTTGTAAGCCGCTTTTAAAAAATATTTACTCTATTATTAAGATAATGCAAACAAATTCAATTTTTTTTAAGTATTATCAAATGGAGTCAAATAATGTTCTTAGGTACCAGAAATCGTGGTATGCAAAAGCTAACCCCAGAGACAATATTCCTAACTACTGATATTGCGGGACGCAACTACTTTATGCCCCAACTAGCATTGAATTATACCCGCAACAACTAATAGTAATAAACAATAATTGTGCAATAGACATTTAGTGATTTTCCTAATTTTTTCGCTTATAGTCTCTTTGGAAATGAAAGAGAGTAATAAAACCCCGAGATAAGAACCGGCCATGGGCGTGGTAATATTTCGTTTCAGATAATTATCGGGTAACACTAACGCTAACAAAAATGACAGGGATTAGAAAATCGACTATCTACAGACTTTAAAAAAAAATGAACAAGATACTGTAAATCCCCCAAAATCATCTACAGGGAGGTCAAAAGTCGTTATAGATGATTTCTTCAAAATTATCATTCGCAGAAAAGTACACTCATTTTATTTTAAAAAAAAAATACCAACGCTAAACAAAATTTTAAGTGAATTTTCAGAGGACAACGATTTGCCAAAAATCAGTAGAAGCAAATTATGGGCCGTCTTACGAGAGTTGAATTTTTGCTGGGAAAAGCAGAACAGAAAGTCAGTTCTTATCGATAAAGATGAAATTATTTGTTGGCGAAAATCCTACTTAAGATCAATTAGAAAATTCCGTGATGAAGGGAGGAATATTTATTATCTAGACGAAACTTGGGTCAACGAGGGATATACTGTAACAAAAGTATGGCAAGATAAAAATGTAAAAAGTTTTCGACAAGCATTTTTGGATGGACTTTCACCAGGGTTCAAGGCACCTTCAGGTAAAGGGCGAAGATTAATAGTGACACTAGTGACACATATAGGTAGTGTCAGTGGTTTTGTAGATGGCGGTTTACTTTTATTTGAATCTAAAAATACAGGTGACTATCACGAAGACATGAACGCAGATGTTTTCGAAGAGTATTTTACACAGATGTTGGATCTTATTCCTCCGGGGTCTGTAATTGTCATGGATAATGCCAGTTACCATTCACGGCAGACCGACCAACCCAATCGAATTAGTCTGGGCGCAGGTAAAAGGAGATGTAGCGCGAAATAATACGACGTTTAAATAAAGTGACGTGAAAATTTTGTTAAAAAATTCCTTGGAACGAGTAACTGCAGATAACTGGCAAAGATGTATACATCATGTACAAAAAGAAGAGGAGAAAATGTGGGAACTTGATAATTTAATTAACGTTACTGTGGAACCTATCGTTATCAATCTAGGAGACGAAGGTAATTCATCAGAATATTCAGAGGATGAATTTTAATATACCTACTTTTTTATTTTCTTTATTGTACATTTATATAACACTACATTTACTCACCATAATGTGAATTTTCAAAATACATATATTTTTGTGTGGAATAAAAGTCTATTCATTAAATTTAAATAAATATGTTGATAATAATATTGAATAATTTTATTTGAATTACTAAAAACCCTCTTAACCCGGTTATGATGCTTAAAGTAGCCTCATGTTTTGAAATGCTGTTTTTATATTGTTTACTTATAAGAGAAATGGACCGAGAAATTGAAGCGGTATAGACAAAGACGGATTGTCGGGGATTAAATTTTAGCTACCTGCTACAATTTAGTGCAGTCCGAGTACACAAAGTTTTTTAAAAGTACACCTCATCTATACGGAAAATACATAATATAAAAATATTGAATATAAGCACCAATACTACATTTATTTACGATTTGCATACGTAATAAGCTTTTATCATTCTCTTTCATTTCTAAACAGACTATAGTGACGTCGTACATATTAAATAAAATTTCAAATTAAAATAAGAAAAAAAGTTACTAAAGTTCCTTCACTAAAAATATTTAAAAAAACATTTTTAAAAATGAACATTTGTATGTTCTTCGCGATTGAAGGAAAACTGCCCGATTTGATTGTCATTATTTTTAATTTTCTAAATTTTTTATAAAACAGATTGGCTTAAAGTCGTTTTTTTGCAAAAAGTGTATTTAAATGCAGACAAAAATTCATCGGAAGTGAAAAACATACTTGATACTTAATGTAAATAATACAATGTATCTCTCTTAATGATGTTTCTGGTATTTTACGAGGCATAAACCGAGCAAAGAGACTCTAAAAACCTATTATTAAGGGTAATTAATTATTCCATCGTATACAGTAATTACATCCGGCAAGGTATTAAGAGGTATGGATTTTATGCCTCAGATCTTCAGAACAGTGGTATATTTACACAAAAGTACATTACAGCACGATATAAATTTTAATATACTAAAAAAAATTAAACAAACTTTATTTGTTTATTTGCACAAAAATATGTTAATATAGGTATACAGTGTGTATCAGCCAAATGGAATAAATTCAATAATAAATAAATGAAGGCATGTTCGAAAAAACGCTCGGACACGTCTATTGATATTTTTAGTTGCGCATTTTTTTTCAACAAAAACTCTTTATACAGGGTGTGTCATGTAATAGTGGTCAATGCTAACTTTCTTATTTTAAATGCAATGCCCTGTACATTATTCAATTTTTGGATTCTTCAGAAAATTCTAGATATGTTTTATCTTATACATATCTTCAACTGTTTCGGAAATATAAAGTGTTTTCAGATTTATTGCACAAATTAACATTAAAAAAAGAAAATAATTATTTGATTACAGAAATTCGCTACAACACACTCAAAAACTAATAAGTAATAGGTACTGTTTATTTATTGAAAATCTTGGCAACATCCTAAACTTAAATAGAAATTTCTTCTAACGTTACTCAACATCTCAGATGATTGGTTATGGAGATAACATACGGACACAAACAGAATAGAAATTGCTCGCTTATTTCATGAAAGATTTTCAAATTTGCCGCCTATTTCCTAAGGGACAATTAGTAAAATAGAATAGCAGTTTCGCGAGCTTGGACATGTAAGGCAGATAAAAAAAGCAGCTGGCAATGCAATAGGTGATGATACCAAATTGGATATTATGCTTGAGATTGAGGAAAGCCCACATACATCTAGTCGAAAAGCAGCCCCAATGTTCGATGTTAGCCATTCATCGATTATTCGAATATTAAAAGAAAATAAAATGCATCCCTATAAAATGAAACCAACTCAGGAGCTCATGGAAAACGATTTTGATATGAGAACGTATTTTTGTGAACAAATGATGGCAATGATCCAATTAGAACATACGATACCCTGCCTCTGCGGACTTATCAAGGAATGAGATCGAACGTCGACCCTGGTACCTTGCAGTTCAGCAACCAGGAACGAAACCTGGCCAATACATGTAGTATGCTCTAAATTTATTACTATTTACATTGGATAAAACTTCTGCTAATCATAAATTACGCATTCATTTTATTGTAATTAATATTTTCATCAATAAATCACAAATTCACTTAATTCGAAAGGTTGTTCAAAATTTTCAAAAAAATATTTGCCTGCACATTGTTTCCGGCTTAGATCTCAGTTGTAATACTGCTGTCAAGATCCCAAGAGATACAGTAAGCTCGTAGAAGTTTTCCAAATTTGTAAGGACCTACTCAAAATTTCCAGGTCCTCGCAGGAGACCTCAAAAACATTGCTAAGTAAGGAAAGCCTGAAAGACAGTGATATAGACACACCAGTGGCCATACTTAAAGTATCCTCACAAACATATTTAGTGCAATCAACCCCACTTGAAAGCCTCCAAAAACTGTGCCACCCTAAGAGTATACAAGAGTGGAAAAAGGCAAAAGAAATTAGATCCTTTCGTTTTGATTTCCAGAAACTTACCTCGCCTCCAACGGAGAACAATCGGCCAGCGCGACGCGACGTCCACATGCCCAAGCGTCCGTTGAGGTTGGCGTCATGAGGGAAGTGTCCGAACATCCCGTTTGCCTTTTTGCCGACGAGCAGGAGACGAGCGTTCCAGCAGCGCAAGCAATACACAAGGAGCTCGGTAAAAATGCCTATATTAAAAGTAATTCCCAAGAGAACGATGAAATTAGACGACGAAAATATAATTCCTTATAAAACCTATCGAATATCATTGTCTGTTTAGCCGGCACTAATCCGAAAGGAAGTCATTTCCTGTCTGGCCCTGCCCGCCCAAATTATAGCTCGGAAACCATTCCGCAGACGCTGCATCCGTGAAATTAATAACCCCGCAGCGGCTATTAACATTTTGCCCCGCCGCGAGAGGTGTCACTTACCCGTGGAGATATTTCAGGGCTACCCCCTTCGAGGGACATTGCGCTCTTTAGGGGCCAAGACGCCGCTGCTGCGTGTTTACCGCCGGGTTACTACAACCCTTCTTTGCCGCAATATTTTAATAAGTAAATACGCGGCGCAGTTCGCACGTTCTACATTGGAAAGAATGCTTTTTTGAAACGGAAGTAAACTAGGAGAATCGAAGCACAATGTGTGAAAGAATCTCCAACAATTTAGGTGCGTATATATCTGGGCCCAGAACAGGACCTTGTGGGGCACCGAAATTAAAATCGATGTGGATATTAATATATTAATTTATGCTGTTATGTCTTTCTTTTCTATGCAGATATCAATCTTTATGAAAAAATTCTTCTTGTCCTCCAACTCATCTCAAATATTTCATATCAGTCTGATGACTAGAACACACTTATACTTCACATAATTATGCTACAATCTGATTTGAAATGATAATTAATTAATGCTTTAATGCCTTGTCCTGTTTCGTTACTGAAATATGGATGTGTTGATTTATTCCCAATCCTGAAATTCTGCTTGGTATTATAACCTTAGAATATTGCATGTTTCATAAACTCCTAGCAACTTGTAAGACTTTTCAAAAAAACAATACCATTTCCAATTACAAATAACTAAAATTGCATTTAAAGTGTTGTATTTAAAGTGTTGTAATTTTATTACAATTTTCTTAAATATATTCACTTTCTATTTGCTATAGGATATGCATATCTAGTTGTGTTAAATAAATACTAATAAAATTTAAAACACTATCTAAAAATTGTATTGGGGTACTGAAAAAATGTTCAACAAATTGTTACACATACATTTTACTATATTAATTCAAGTTACAAATTCAACACAAATAAATATAAGAATAATATCAATTTCAATCTTGAAATAAAACAAACAATATTTCAAGTGTAGTCAACAAACCGATATGACAGGGATGAATATCTTCCAATTTTTCCATGCAAATTCGTTTGTTGTCATTTGTTTTGTACAATATTCACAACCATAATCGACATCAAGAACAACACATCTGCATATATGGTGTAAAATCCACAAATGTAACAATTAACTCTTACTAACCATGTTAAGGTCAGATCTATACAGGGTGTTTCAGGATTATATGCAAAAATTTTAAATACGAATTGGGAAACGGAAAATAAGAAAAAAAGTTCCTATGGACGTATATCCGGAAACGATTCGTTAAGGATTACGGCCGTTTAAAAATGGAGGTCAAAATCGAGTTTTAAATTTTTTTCTCAAATTTGAAAACAGATAAAATCCTGAATTTATATCTATTGAGACCTTCTACCTGATTGTAATAAAGAATTATAATAAATTGATCTTATTTCATGTTACGTCTTACATTCTTATTTAAATAATAGGCATTCAGTTAGATTAGTCCTTGAAATACAACAAAAATTTTATTTTATTTTTTTACTCAAAAACTTCAAGTAAAAGATAAAACAGATGAAAAAGTTTCTAAATTAATCTGTCTCTCCAAAAGATGTATTGCAACAATTGAAATCTTAACGAGTCAAATGTTTTCATGAAAAATATACAGGGTGTTGTTGATTTCACCCGTTCCAAATAAGATTATTTTAACGAAAAAATTCTGGTTAGATCGGCCTGGATCAATATAACATATGTACCAAAATTCAGGATTTTATCTGTTTTCAAATTTGAGAAAAAAATTTAAAACTCAATTTTGACCTCCATCGTTTCCGGACATACGTCCATAGGAACTTTTTTCTTATTTTCCGATTCCCAATTCGTATTTAAAAATTTGCATATAATCCTGAAACACCCTGTATATCAACATATTTTAAACAGAAATTCAACATTATGATAAATTAATTTTTTTACAAAACATTTTTTTCCGTGCGCATATCCACCGTTTTATTTCGCAAGAACATATCGTTTTCTCAGCGTACACCGCCCTATTAGCGACAAAGCCCACTAACCCTTTCTTATTACTATTCAATAGGCACAGGTAGGCCCTGATGCATATTCGATCAGCGCGATTCGATTTTTTCGCACGGAGATTTCGGCGTACCTGATCAATAGATACACCGTTATTTCCCATAGTATTTTGAATATCGGGGACGGAAAAGGGGTCGATCTCTACCTTCAAATTAGTATAACCGTCTGTTATTGTTGCATACGATTATATCCTTCGATACCGCCAGGTTTGCACGGTGATTTAAATAATTGGTGAGGCAGATGCGGGTCTGGTGAGCCCTGGACGCGTTTTGGTTTTTGGCGGAGTCGAGGGTGTAATTTTTAACAACACTACAGCACAGAGAAGTTGTCATATAAAAAAAATCGTCAATAAAGATTTAAAGTAGATAATTAAAAATATGATGAATATAGAATATGGATAAGCTCGTAAAAGTTCAAATCATAAACATTAACTGACAACCGCTGAAAGAAAATGTAATCCAATTTTGCCTTGAACAAAGCATTTTAGCATTCAGCAAGTATACCTTATTCTCTCTTACAATTCCTAGTAGCAAAAAAATGTGTCAAAAAACAAATGACTGTTCTGAGTGTTTTCAGCGACCTCTATACGCTGTGGGTAAAAATTATTCATATCCAGCTATTTCTAATCATTCAGTTTCTTAAAAAACTTTGAAGTTTAAGGAAGCAAAACTGACCCAAGGATCTAAACTGGTTTATTTTCACCCGTGGAAGCTACTGTTGAAGTATATCACATTCTTTACTGTATATCCTGTATAATATATTGTACCTCTCTCTCGGACAAACGATTTGTCACGAGACAAAATTTTTAGAAAAATTTTCATCCTCTTCTCTTGAAACTTCAGCTGAAAACGTTTTATGAATTTATTTACGGAGTCGAATTAGTATAAGAATATTTTTTCAGATTTTCCGTAAACAAAACACTTTTTTGCCTATAATTGTTATAAAAATTTCCAAGGAAAATTCTTGAAATATGAAATTAAGAGAAATCTATAATAAAACACACAAACCTACTGACTTGCCGGAAACGCTGGTACTACTACTTGTCTTTCTGTCAATTCGGCAGACAATACCAAAAGAAAAAGTTTCTAAAAATTGACAGAATTGCACCATAACTTTAACAAACAAAAACAGATATATTTTCGAAACATTCAAAAACTTGAGCGTGATATTTAGTGGTGTATTTTGTATTTGTCTGCTTTTTGCTTTCGGGCAATAATGACAACTAGTTTTTATTTGATAGGTGATACTATTTTGAAGTTTTTGGACCTGTTATAGAATTTTGATTAAATGAGCGGTTTGGGCACAAAAAAATATTTTTTAAATGTACACATTATCTTGACACCCATATTACAATACTTTTGTAGGTTGACTGTAATTTTATTTTGATCTTTACATCATTGTACCTTCCAACTTTTAATGAGTGTTAACTACAATAAGAAAGATATACCACAATTACCACACATTAGACGAATTAGTTATTTATAACGTGCCTAATTTTATTGAAATAATTCGTAAAAACAATCAAATAAAAAACAAAATGCTGGAGATAAAAGTAACAAAGTTGATATTATTAAATTTAGTACAACTTATTATAAAACCACCGTTCTTTCTACAACAAAGGTTAATTTGGCGAAAAAAGTTAAAGGAAACCCTTTGCAGTTCTTAAGGGCTATTTTTTAAAACATTTATGGCATTTTGGATATGCTTCCCCAACTCTTCTTCAGTGTTAGATTTGGAAGCATGCACTGTTGTTTTCAAAGTTCCCCAAAGATAATAGTCGCAAGGTGTTAAGTCTGGTGAACATACAGGCCAGTAAACAGGAACATTATCCCCTCTACCGGTCCATCGACGAGGGAATATTTGATTCAGACACTGCCAAATATTTACAGTGAAATGTAATGAAGCGCCATCGTGCATAAACCACATGTTAGCTCTGAGTAATAACGGCACATCTTCCAATAACTCAGGTTTTGCAAAAAAGTCTAAATAAAATTCCCCATTCAGTCTATTGGGTAGAATAATAGGGCCAATAATAATGCTATCAATGATCCCAAACCAAACATTGATGCGAAATTCATGCTGATAATGTTTCACTTTGACAGCATGTGGATTTTCTTGAGCAGACACATGTTCATTTAATTGTGAATATTTATTATTCCGCTTCTAGTACAAGAGAATTGACAGGTACAATGATTTAAAGATCAAATTGAAATTACAGTCAACCTACAAAATCAGAGTCTACTAGCACTTTGTTAAGTATTGTAATATNAAATAAAATAAAAAATGCTGGAGATAAAAGTAACAAAGTTGATATTATTAAATTTAGTACAACTTATTATAAAACCACCGTTCTTTCTACAACAAAGGTTAATTTGGCGAAAAAAGTTAAAGGAAACCCTTTGCAGTTCTTAAGGGCTATTTTTTAAAACATTTATGGCATTTTGGATATGCTTCCCCAACTCTTCTTCAGTGTTAGATTTGGAAGCATGCACTGTTGTTTTCAAAGTTCCCCAAAGATAATAGTCGCAAGGTGTTAAGTCTGGTGAACATACAGGCCAGTAAACAGGAACATTATCCCCTCTACCGGTCCATCGACGAGGGAATATTTGATTCAGACACTGCCAAATATTTACAGTGAAATGTAATGAAGCGCCATCGTGCATAAACCACATGTTAGCTCTGAGTAATAACGGCACATCTTCCAATAACTCAGGTTTTGCAAAAAAGTCTAAATAAAATTCCCCATTCAGTCTATTGGGTAGAATAATAGGGCCAATAATAATGCTATCAATGATCCCAAACCAAACATTGATGCGAAATTCATGCTGATAATGTTTCACTTTGACAGCATGTGGATTTTCTTGAGCAGACACATGTTCATTTAATTGTGAATATTTATTATTCCGCTTCTAGTACAAGAGAATTGACAGGTACAATGATTTAAAGATCAAATTGAAATTACAGTCAACCTACAAAATCAGAGTCTACTAGCACTTTGTTAAGTATTGTAATATGGGTGGCAAGATAATGTATACCAAACCGCTCATTTAATCAAAATTCTACAAGAGGCCCAAAAACTTCCAAATGATCATCTATCAAATAAAAAATAGTTGTGATTATTGTCCAAAACAGGAAAAAGTTGTGAACGAATATTATTACCATACATCAATTATACAGGGTGTTTCATAATATATGCGCAGGACTTCAGGATGCGATAGCTCGTCCAAAAATTTGAAAAATAGCTTGTAATAACTTACCCTCTAAAATGCACAATTTTCGAGATACAGGGTGTTGAAATTGTAAAAAAAAATTCGTTTTTTGCGAATATCTCCGGAACCGTTTATCGTACAGAAAACAGCTTTTGTAAGCATTTACTACTCATAATAAGCTATGTTCTGTGCGAGAAAAAATTTTTTTCAAAGTCATAATTGGTGAAGATTTTGAAGGGGAAGTGGGTGTTTTTCTCCCCAACTTCTACGCCACTGGAAAAAGTACGGTTTTGAGACGCCCATTTGAACCGCCAATGTTTTCTACACAAAAAAAGTACTCTTGGTCATAAGCTCTAAAGTTGACCGTTTTCGAGAAAAATCTACTTTTATGTTGAAAAACATGGTCAATTTTTTGAAATAAAATTTTTATTTTACTAAATGTATTATAATTTTTTTTATCAAGTAGGCTTTAAATTTTAAAACGAAAGCTACCTCCTGTCAAAATAACAATTAGTTTGTACCTGCGAAAAGTCAATTTGTATTACAAAAGTAAAAATGAATTACACAAACGCTGAAATGTGCGAAATGCATTACCTTTACGGAATGGCGAGCGGTAATTCGGCAGAAGCAAGGCGGTTGTATCAAGAAAGACATCGTGATCGCCAAGTACCACATCATAACTTGTTTCAACGCATTCACCAACGACTATGGGAAAATGGAAGTTTTAAAAAGAATACTGCTGATAATGGGCGGCCTATGGAAGCTGCAAATGCCCAAGTAGAAGAGGCTGTCCTCAACGAAATTGAAGAAAATCCGATCACAAGTACCAGAAAAATTGCTCACAACTTAAACATACCTCACTCGACGGTTTGGAGAATTTTGAAAAGACAACTTTTGTATCCCTACCATATCCAAAGAGTACAAGCCTTATTGCCAAGAGATTTTCCGCCAAGATTGGCTTTTTGTAGATGGATGCAAGACAAAATAGCTCAAAATCCTCAGTTTGGAGCCGAAGTTATGTTTACCGATGAAGCATCTTTCTCGAGAGATGGTATTTTCAATTTTCACAATAACCACATATGGGCTGAAGAAAATCCACATGAAATTGCAGAAGGCAATCATCAGCAACAATTTTCCGTGAATGTTTGGGCTGGCATCGTCGGTGATCATTTGATAGGCCCACATTTTTTACCGAACAGATTAAACGGTGCAGATTATCGACAATTTCTAGAAGAAGTACTGCCGGAACTGCTGGAAGATGTACCGCTTCAAGTAAGACAAAACATGTACTTTATGCATGATGGAGCTCCGGCCCACTTTAGTTTGGTTGCTCGCCAATACTTGGACGACGAATACCAAGACCGTTGGATCGGTCGAGGAGGTCCCCACCCTTGGCCCCCGCGATCTCCCGAACTTAATTGTTTAGATTTTTTCTTTTGGGGCCATCTCAAAACCCTAGTCTACGCTACTCCAGTTGAAAATGTTGATCAATTAAGAGAACGCATTGTTGCATCTTGCGACATAATTCGGAACACTCCGGAAATTTTCTTGCGTGTTAGACAGTCAATGCGTCGAAGAATTGCTGCGTGCATTGAAGCTAACGGAGGACATTTCCAACATTTAATTTAACTGTGTACGATTTTTTTTTTTTTAAATTTTGCAACTATGAAGTTAACGTTTGGTTTTGTTACTTGTTCTAACGATTAAATAAATTTTGTTTAATTAGTAAAAAAATTTTATTTCAAAAAATTGACCATGTTTTTCAACATAAAAGTAGATTTTTCTCGAAAACGGTCAACTTTAGAGCTTATGACCAAGAGTACTTTTTTTGTGTAGAAAACATTGGCGGTTCAAATGGGCGTCTCAAAACCGTACTTTTTCCAGTGGCGTAGAAGTTGGGGAGAAAAACACCCACTTCCCCTTCAAAATCTTCACCAATTATGACTTTGAAAAAAATTTTTTCTCGCACAGAACATAGCTTATTATGAGTAGTAAATGCTTACAAAAGCTGTTTTCTGTACGATAAACGGTTCCGGAGATATTCGCAAAAAACGAAATTTTTTTTACAATTTCAACACCCTGTATCTCGAAAATTGTGCATTTTAGAGGGTAAGTTAATACAAGCTTTTTTTCAAATTTTTGGACGAGCTATCACATCCTGAAGTCCTGCGCATATATTATGAAACACCTTGTATAGGAGCTGTAAGTTTTAAAAAACACTTTGTTAACACAAAAATTTTTCAATTGAAAGCAAAAGTCCACCCAAAAATAATCAAAATCGAATAATATCTACGTATTCAAGTTATTTACAAAATTCAAAAATTTTCACTACCTTTAAGGCCATCTAGCGGCCAAACGAAGCTATTTCGGATATAGATGAATTAGCCTAAATCTGTCTGTTTTGAGACCACGAATCTGTGGTCTTCCGTTGTACACGTTATTCTGGGTCAGCCTGTATATTATAGTCAAGGACTACAATTGAACAAATTTTTAACATATTTTTTCCACGACATCGAAAATATAAAATAAAATTTTTTCGTGAACAATGAAAATCCTCGACTTCACCCACGACCATTTTGTTTCAGGCCCACCCCCGAGAATGACCACGCTGAGCCCTTAAGCGTCCCCCCGCTCCGCACCCTCGCTGGTCCAGCGCACCCTCGCCAGACTGGGAGGAGCCACGTCCATTATCCTGGACCCCAGAGGGGCTTATCTGGGGCCCGGCGAGGGCTCAAATGGGGCAGAAGTTTACGGCCGTCTCCGTCGCTCCCCAGTGACCGTACGTGGAGCCGCTTCCTCGCGCCACGGCAGATGGGGAAATCTGTGGAAATCGCTTTCTTCGCTCGCCCTCGCCCTTCGAGATATGATTCACTTCCGCGGCTATCGGCGTTACGAGTTTTACGACGTCGGGGCATAAAAAATGGATGTTATCGATGGGGGTGCCCTTTACGAGCCCTTCGAGGTATCGATTGTGCAGGGGGATTTGCATGCGTGGTGGACGAGATCCGAGAGCCGGGTTTGGGGCCTACGCAACGTTAAAGTTCGGCTTTTTTATATAAAGACGCGTATTATTCCACGAGAACATACACAAGATGCTCCTTAAGTATGTTGCGATAATAAAGGAGGTGATTTCCCTCTCAGTTCTGAGAAAAGAAAATTCTTACAAGTCTAGGTCCTAGTTTCCGTGTTATGAAGTTTTAAATTTTAGAAAAAAAATATTTTCGATTATATCTACAAATTATTATTTCTATTTTCAACTATTTTAACTCGTTTATATTTGGCTTAAACTGTTAAAATAAATGCTATTCTTAACATTCGGAGCCTTTTTCTTTATTAAGTATAAGAGTTTTAATCCTATATCTTATTTGTGCACCGAGAGAAAAAAAATAACTAGTGGTATAGTCTTTCCGATCTCAATTGAAGAACCAAGAGGTTGGCAGTATGTAGGTACCAGGTTCGGTCGCTAACGCAGCAACTCAGCACTGAAATATTTGAAAAACTTGTTCCCATATTTATTTAGCCGTACCTATATACAGGTCTGGTCGAACTAAACGTGGAGGTGGTAGAAATGTATACGCAAAGTTGAAAAATACGCGCGCTGACTAATGGCGTACACAGACAGCCGAACTGGGCGACTGGGCAATAAATCTCAGCTGTTGACAGGTGGCTGACAAATTTCCTAGCAGTGCAGTGCAGCAATGCGGAATTTGGTGTGATTCAGGTAATTTTAATTTATTATAGACAGTAGGCACCTTCTATTAATAATTCATATTACAATTGCGAAAGGGAGAAATTAGAGGGATATTTTGTTTGCTAATATTATTGCAACATGGCATTTTAGAGACCTTTTGAAACGGAGCAAAACGAAATTTACCGTCAATATAATAAAATTGTTTGAGGACATATACGAGAATTAAAATATGTTGTTGGCCAAATTAACATACATAGAAATTTTTTTCTTCACATTAAGTACAAATTATTATAATTTTTTACCTTTAGCAGAAAACTTTTTTAGGGACGCCTATGAAACACATTAAATTTTATTGCTAAGCGTTTTCATACATGTTTTACTGACTTCGGAAAGACTATAGGTACGTGAAAATTGAAACTCTAAAACTTTGCACTAAAAATTCAATAAACACTCATTTCAATAAATCATCTCTTCCGATTCCACTTATATTATTATTATTTTTTTCTTAAAAAATAAAACGGTTTTCCCAGACATTTTAGAATATATAGGTATGTTTTGAGGTTAGGTTTTTTCTTTTTGAGGTTATGTTTTCATTCTAGGCCGAAAAAAAGCAATTAACTGTGCCAAAGTTGTGTTAAAATAGACATAAATCTTATGAGAGATTTTATCACCAAGAAAAATAAGTATATGTAGGTATTGAAGAAAGGAATCGGCGTATTTTAGAACAAGTACCCACCTATCTGTACACCAGAATCAAAATGTATTAATTTAATTTTCTGCCAAAATTATAGAGAATTATAATGCACTTTTATTCGGATAATTAGGTATATGAAGTTTTCTTCTTCAATATTTTAGATTACCTACCTATTAAAAAATATACGGGGTGTATCTACGAATAGATGACTGGCATTTTTCTCCAAAACGGTTTAATATTTTATTTGATATTTTAATTTTAATTAAAATGAAATTTTACAACTTAAGACATACAATGCAAAAACCTAACCTAAAAAAGTTATAATCTAAAATGTCGCCGGGAAACATCGTAGTTCGCGACCTCTACAATATAGTTCAAAACTAACATCACTGACGTATTTTGTAACCTCACAAACTTACCTGTATCAAATTTGAATGCAATGTGTATTGATATTTGAAAAGGATACAATGAAAAATTTAAAAAAATCAACAACAATAGACAAAAGTCACTCTCTTACCCATCGTACTAAATCCGAGCGTAAGGAATTCAAATTTTTACTCATATTGATGACGAAAAATTATAAAAAAATCCTAATTCCTTTCCTTAAAATTTGTCCTTAAATTAAACTTTTCAAATGAATTTAGAAGCAAATTATGAAGTTCTCATTAATACGCTCTTCTTGAAAAATAATGGAACTGCAATACACTTTCTTATATAGTTAAGGGTTAGAAAAAATTAAAAACAGCAAAGTTCTTTATTTTGTTTTATTAACACCTAAAGTATTCGACAATTGACACTTGCGATATAATTTATAGCATAGCGTAAATATACTTGAACAATTACTAATACCTTTCTAGTATCAATATCGTGTATTGAAATAGAAAAAAAATAGGCCAATTTTATAACAATACTTACGAAGAAACATTTATGTGCATTTTAATTAAATATTTTTTCTAGGTACACGAGAGTTTTGTAAAATATTAGTAACTATAAAACGAATATAGAAAATCCAATCGATGGATAGGTATATAAAAATAACTACATTAAACATTAAAAAATGTGTTGTTCTAATACAAAATACACTATACGAGAGGTATTAAAAATCAATGTTCAAATAACCTTTTCAAGAGATTTTCTGTAGAAATAAAATTAATAATCTACAATTTTGTTGATACTTTTTCGACTTATGACCATTTTGTATAATGACAGAAAAGTGATTTCGTCTTGTTTTCTTTTTAACAAAATAAGGCCTAATGGTTCATGAACTTTGAACATTCTGTAGCTTAAACATTTGTCTTAAATCAAACGATAAACTGCAGTGTCAACCCAGGACATCTAGCAAGATATTATAAAAATATAGCAATATGAAATGGTAAATATGGTATACTTATTATAAAATACATAGTCTTAACATCCCAGCAAGCGTGCGGTTAGTAACGAGGAACTGTTGATTCCTAAAACAGAAAAAAAAATTAAACTGTTAAAGGCGTAATTTTATTTTGTAAGTAGGAATTCTACAAACAAAAGAAAATCACGCTTTTAACACGTTTTAACTATTTTTTCTATGACCCATGTTGTTGTTATCTGTAGTGCCAATAAACTACAGTTATTTATAATTCTATTAATAAAAGTCATAGAAAAAAATGTTGCGTTTTGAAAAATATACATGAAATTCTTGATATACAAAAAGGTGCACTAAAATACTATAAATACATGAAAATTGCAACTGAAATATATTTTCATGCTCTGCAGTGACTTATAAACATACTATACATTTTTCACGTTTTTACTACTATGCTGCTGTCATTGCCAAGAAAACAAATATTTTAAAAAAATTGACTTCAAAAAGTCTCCCATTATTTAATAAAGGTAGGTTTACCATATTGAAAAAGATTAGAAATATGGAAAATTACACTGAAGTGTTTACTATCTCGCTTTTGTCTTCACATTTTACTAACTAGTTTTTTCATGCAAAAAAGCACTTCAAGTGCCTTTGGTGATGTGAGGAAAATTATTAAAAAACTATTGGTACAGTGATGAAGGTGGCACAACTGTTGGAAATTTCCTAGTCAATTTTTTAGGTATTTAGTATTCTATAAAATTACAATGAATAAACATTTTCTTCCGATTTTTTTCTAACCTCGCTAATTTGACAAAAAATGAAAAGACTAAAATTGTTCCATATACCTAAATTCCAATAATAAAATGTCTTCCTCTAATACACATTTTCCATAGATTTTAAAAATATGGAAACACAGCATTGGAATAAAATATGTATTGTAAAATTACTGCATATGGATTTGGATGTTCGAAATTCACCTATGTTTCGGAAAGAATGCGATAATATTTTAAAAAGCTATCCACGAGGCATAATTCCCGCCAAAACTAACAGAACCATAGACAGAAAATCGCAGACGACCTACAATACATCACAGAATTTTGGCAAATTCTTATAATATACCTAATTTTAATATTTCGAAACTCGAAATAAAGCTAGGCATTAACCCAAATAATTTACAGATCCACAACTCACTGGAGACGGCCACAGTTCAAAAAGGGACGTTTTCCCAAACTGGCAATTTTCCGAAAATGACGTGAACTTCAACTACAAAACCCCTGCGGAACTAGCGTACAGAGTGTTCGGACGTCTACCCAGGCAACATGCAGTTCAATAACCAGTGTTGGATCCTGGTCAGTACACGTTGTATCCTACAATTTTTTATATATGTTATACAGTGATTCTCAAACGGTGACCAACTTAAAAAAAATATTTTTATTTCTTTTTAAATAATATAAAAACTATCGGTGGTATATTTTTCTAAATAAAATAGTACGCCACTGCTTTAAGGTAATAATCATGTTATTTTAGGAATCGCCTTTCAATTTTCTACAAATTTTTAAATTATTTGAAAAAAAATAAAAATATTTTTTGTATTTAAAAAACAAATACGAGGTTTCATTTCTGGTCACCCTGTATAATACAGATATTACATTGCTTGTATTGTATTGTAAATGAAATAAAATTTCAATAAATCTGTTTCAAAAATCAAATATCGAGTTTTTCTCTTACAAAAATAAATGATTTCAAAACTCCCATAGCTCATGTGGCATCTTCCACCGAGGCATTGTCCTAACCTGAGGTGAAGATCGTAAGAGATACAAGCTTATAAAGTTTCCATACAGGCACACTAAGGAGGCCATACACACATAAATGTTAGTGCTCGAGTCAAGCATAGACAGTAATATAAAATAAAGCTAAGTCGAAAATTGCCCATAAACATAAACATAGAAAACAAACTAAAGCATTTCTTAGTGTAAATGCGTCTTTAGATACAAAATACAGTGTGGACCTCCAATGCCAAGCAATTCCGTCATCAATGGAGGAAAAGCGAAAACGTCGACGTACTCTAACCCGTTGAGGTTGGCCTGACACACTATCCTCATAACCACATCGTAGGAGAATAGGCGACTAACCTTCCAACCTGACCAGACGTATAGAGGTGAACGACTGCGATAAGAGATAATCCAACCAATTAAAATCCGCGACACATTCTTATGAAATGAAGTCAATGTTTTTCGATAACAGAGATCTAGGTATACAAAAGATATCTACATATCCACAGTGCAGAGTAATTTTTATTTGAGTCTCAGATAAAAAATTGTTAAAAAAATAAATAAATGCGACAAATACAAAAAACATGCAATACACCAACTGTAAACATTTCTGTACACTAAAAACCTGGTCTGGGACGGATAGGATTTTATTAACAGACATTTAATGACGTTAGCAAACCGACCCGACGACACGGCCGCCGAATCCAGTTACCTGCGACCCGTCGAAGTAAATGAGCCTTGGGCAAATATTATGGGTAAACAGGGTAGGCCGGGGCGTGCCCCATGATTTATGACTGACCGACGGCCGGCCGGCCGCTCTAAACTGCACGTAATTAGACGGCTATGGACTCGTGCTGGGCCGGACAGCGGTCACTAGATTCGCCGCTCGCAGAACTGGTTCGTGCACGCGATACGGGACTTTACATGTGTAGTCGCTTGTAAAAACGAATGAAACATCCCGTTCGACCACCGAGCTGATCTGGCGGGCTGCTGACAACGCAGATTTATGGCTTTATAATGCGGTCGAGGTGTCATAATGGGTCAGCGGAGGGCAATTTTGGAAACGGCGGTCAATTATGTCCGTCCGAGCGGAAACTGACCTTAAGGCGTGTTCTATTCGCTGTAAACGACATTTAGGTGAGAATTGTTACCAAAACCTAAAATAATTAAAGTTAAATACACAGTGTTTTGTAACGAATGGGCCATAATGTAATAGGAGTCAAAATAAGCTGTCAAAGATGAAAAAAAAATCATTTTCTTAAACATTTTTTAAACACAACAGATATTTGAACCAAATTCGGTCTACGGGAGCTTTTCGTGATGTGGAATTCAAATTTGATGTGGAATTCAAAATTGATTGCCATATTTTATTGACATTCAATACGTTCGGCATGCAGCATGTGAAAGGTCTCAATTTTTTTTGGTTCTCACAGTAAGTGATTTCTGATATTAAACATCGGTTCTTCATATTTTTCTACGAATAAAAAGTATTCTTAGTTGAAATCTATATGAGCCTCAGTTTTAGAAAAGAATAATGATAGCTACATATTTTCAATACACATAGCGAACATAGTTTGCCGTAGCATAAAACAGTGGTAGCTATTTTCAATGCACATAGCTTCTATAGCACTAGAGTTTCTTATCTAACTCAGGCTTCACTGTTTCAACAATAGCTTCTTGCGAACATAGATAGCATAACGCTCTGTGATGCTTAAAATTAATAATTGTACTTATTTTCAATGCACACTAGAATAACTAGCAAATCACTTTCTGTTACATTAATAAAACAATACAATTTTCATTCTAAATAACGAGCATAGCGCTTTGTAGCTGTAGTTTCTAATCTAACATTAACATCCTAATCCTAAGTAGGAAACATAGCTTTGTGTTGCATTAGCATAAAACAATGATAGCTATTTTCAATTACTAAAGCGAGCATACGCACTGCAGCACAAAATTTGCTTGTCCATTTTCCCAATGTCTCTTAGCGAACATAGTTAGCATAGCGTCATAAGTTGCAGTAGCATAAACAATGGTAGCTATTTTCAATGCACATAACATTTTGTAGCAATAGAATTTCTCATCTAACTTAGGCTTCACTGTTTCAACAATAGCTTCCAGCGAACATAGGTAGCATAACGCTCTGTGATGATTAAAATTAATAATTGTACTTATTTTCAATGCATACTAGAATAACTAACAAATCACTTTCTGTTACCTTAGGATAAAACAATACAATTTTCATTCTCAATAACGAGCATAGCGCTTTGTAGCTGTAGTTTCTAATCTAACATTAACATCCTAGTCCTAGGAAACATAGCTTTATGTTGCATTAGCATAAAACAATGATAGCTATTTTCAATTACTAAAGCGAGTATAGCGCGCTGCAGCACAAGATTTGCTTGTCCATTGTCCATTTTAACAATGGCTCTTGGCGAACATAGTTAGTATAGCGTTATAAGTTGCCGTAGCATAAACAGTCGTAGCTATTTTCAATGCACATAACATTATGTAGCACTAAAATTTCTCATCTAGCTTAGGCTTCACTGTTTCAACAATAGCTTCTAGTGAACATAGGTAGCATAACGCTCTGTGATGCTTAAAATTAATAATTGTACTTATGCACACTAGAATAACTAGCAAATCACTTTATGTTACCTTATGACAAAACAATGCAATTTTCATTCTCAATAACGAGCATAGCGCTTTGTAGCTGTAGTTTCTAATCTAATATTAATATCCTAATCCTACGAAACACAGCTTTGTGTTGCATTAGCATAAAACAATGATAGCTATTTTTAATGACCAAAGCGAACATAGCGCACTGCAGCACAACATTTGCTTGTCGATTTTGACAATAGCTCTTAGCGAACATAGTTAGTACTTATAGCGTTATGAGTTGCCATAGCATAAACAATGGCACTGTTTCAACAATAGCTTCTAGCGAACATAAGTAGCATAACGCTCTGTGATGATTAAAATTAATAATTCAATGCACACTGGAGTAACTAGCAAAGCACTTTCTGTTGCCTTAGGATAAAACAATACAATTTCAATATCAATAGCGAGCATAGCGCTTTGTATGTGTACTTTCTATTCTAACATTAAGATTCTAGCATAAAATAATGATAGCTATTTTCAATGACCAAAGCGAACATAACGCACTGCAGCACAAAATTTGCTTGTCAATTTTGACACCGGCTCTTAGCGAATATAGCTAGTATAAGGCTTTGTGTTGCTTTAGCGTAAGGCAATATTAGCTTTATTCAATGTACATGGCGAGAATAACTAGCATAGCGCTGTACTGTCTTACATAAAGCAATGGTAGGCATTTTCAATGCATATAGCGAACATAGCGCTCTGTAGTACTAAACTTCCTCATACAATCTTCTCTTTAACATTCTAATTAGGCACCACAGTTTTTATAATAGCTTGTTCATTGTAGCTATAATCTCGTAGCCAATCCAAAAGAACCTCAGAGAAGCCCCAATCTACGCTAGTGACTTATTAGCTCGCGGTGGGCCTCGGCGTTCACGCGTGGCATCCAAATGTATTGATCTGTACTATACGGTACATGTGGATGCCGGAGGAGTCATCCATCAGTGTATCTCGGGACGGAGACCTCTCCGAGAAACTGGTGTGGCCCAGTCGTGCAGACGCAGCAAACGGGAGGCCGAGAGATCGACCCAGTTCGCTTGGCCGATTGCCGGCAACAAAGACGGGCCATTAGGCGGATTCGAAGCCGACGTTTTCGGCGTAAACTTTCTTGACAGCGACAGCCCGTCATGGCCCCGGGCATATCCTGGGCCCGAGGGCCGTTCCGCTGATACGGAGGAGACCCCTAGATGGCTGATGGGTGAGGCCATTACCGGATGGTATATCAGCGGAACGGCTGATTACGCCCAACGAACTTCGAACAAGGATTGTGGGTGCGCTGGGGGCCGATTTGATGACATTTTTCGAAAGCAGCGAAATGTTTTCATCGGTGAAGTTATTCAGATACAGATCAGATTGGGATAAAACAAGGCAGACAAACGTCATTTACAGATACTTATATTTTTTTAATTCTTTATCATAAAACTCTTCAACAGCTTCACAAAAAAACAAATTATCAATACATCAACCGAAATAAAATATTATTTTCATAGTTTCAACTGTATTTTGCAACTTAAACCATATACCAGTATATTTTCATTAATTTCAAACACACTGTATCTCAAAAACGAAACAATTCTTCATACGTACTACACGTAGCACTACATCCTACACAAAGAAAATAAAGAAAAAAATTACTATATTTGTGTGGCCCATTGTAAAAAAACTGTCACAAACTGTAATCATGTATTATTATAAAAAGATATACACGGTGTCTCATTTTAAATAATGCATTGCAATACCTTCTTAGGCAAGCACTTTCAAGAGAAACTTTTTAGACAAGTGTTGTACGGTTCTGAGGGGGACCTTCGATGGTGACCTTGACCTTGACACAAAGGTCAATCGTAGAGGTCATTTAAAGGTCAACTAGGTTTTTAGATATGATAGATGTATTTCTGACACCGGAAATGAATAAAGCGGAAAATACGTTGACCATTTGCTAGAAGTCAAGCTTGAAGGTCCTTTGAAGGTCAAATCGAGTTACGAAATAGGAGAACAATGTTTGTCAAGGCAAGATCGCTGCTGACCGGGTCATAGTGACCTTGCCTTGACCGACCGGGTTATAGTGCTTCCCTGAAAAATATTGGAATGCGTTATTTAAAATGGGACACCCTATATTATATTACATTAATTGGCTTTAGATCTATCACATTTGTAGACGTGTTAAGTGTTGTTTTTGGTAGCACTGATTGTGAATGTACAAAACAAATTACAATAAATGGATTTGTTTGAAAAATTGAAAGATATCAAAATTACGATTTTTGCAGTTGTTAACTGCAAATTCTTAGTGATATGTAATATGAAAAGACACAAGGTATAGCAGGGTTGACCATATTGACTGGACTTAAATATTGTTTGTTTTTAATTTAAAATTTACAATTTTCTTCCTATACTTACGAGTGTAGCTTTTATAACTCTTATTAATATAATCAATGCATAAACAAACTTTATACGAGGTGACTCAGAATTTGTGGGCAATCTCTCGGATTTATTACAGGGGGCGTTAAAATAACATGACAAGTTCCTATAAAAATTTCCCCAAGAAAATGGATTTTTTTTAATAACTTAAAATACTTGTGTAATTAATTATTTTTAGGAAAAAACAAAAGTAAATAAAAGTGGCATTTTTTAGATAGGCGCAGAAAGAATGCAATTCTCATTGGTTTATTTCTGTTTACGGATATAATAAAAATTATATTAAACAGAAATAGTTTTTTTCTCGAAAACAGTTCGTTTAATCGATATCAACCACGAGTGCATTTTTTTAGTTTAAGGTTTAAACTATCTAAAAATATTATTTTTGTGCTTTTATCGGAAAGGGTTTAAAAAAAATGACGATATTGTGCTACAGCTAGTCCGTCCCTGGCAAACCAAATAAGCCAAATTGTTTTCATGGGTCAATTTTTAAGGAGTCTTATATGTCCATCGTATTAGAAAATAATTAAATTACACAAAGTATTTTATATGTTATTAAAAAATATCGATTTCCAGGGGCGTCCTTTAGGGGTCTGTGTCTCCGTAAGGCGGCCCTCTAGGGAAAATTTTTATAGGGACTTGTCATGTTATTTTAACGTACCCTGTATAAATCCGAGAGATTGCCCACATATTCTGGGACATCTTGTATGTGTAATAATTTGTGACGTATACATTTTAGGGCTCCATGACAATTTCTATAGATTTTGCAAACATTTTCAAAAATATTTTAACAGTAATGCGGTTTCTTCCACATGTGGAAGCAAAAGCTCTAAAATATAAAAATTTTCGTAAGAAATCTATGAATAAAAACTGAATACGCATATTTAACAAAATTGTAGTAAAGTTGAATACAAACAGACAGAATTTATGGCAACAAGTAGCACAAACTGTAGTTTAGTAGTACGTTTTATATAGGTACTTGTCGGAGATGTCTTTCTCACAGGCCGAGTCCTTCAGACTTTGGAAATTCCAGAATTCTTTACTCAGGAAATACCCTTTTATAAATTGTATTTAGAACATAAAACCACAGTTTACAGAATACTTATTCTGTAAACTTTGATAAAACTTAGAAATAGTTATTTATGAATTAAGCCGGTTTGTTATTCCCGAGTTTTATGATGGCAAGCTGGGGTTTGGAGGGACTTACGGGTCACTCAACGTAGCCGAGGTCAAAGGATAGATAGCATTTACCTTATAATTACTTTGTGAGGGAATCCCTAGGATATAACGAATTTGATTGGTTCATTTAAGAATAATTTTGACCTGACGAGTGAATAGAAGTACAGAGAGATGTACTGAAAGCAGTTCTACTTGAGCATCGAAGGTGTGAGTGCTATTCTGCTGACTGTGGATTCGTTATCGGGCCTCTGATTGTTGTCATAAAAACCTCGAGTACTTTATTACGACTCCGACATACTTAAATTATAGTCCACAGCGCCACAATTGGGTAAACTTTTAATATATTTTTTCCTGTAGGTATTCTCAACTTATTCACTGATTTTCTAAATAAACATGTTGAATTTCATACACAGCCCAATCCCCGTATCCCTCCCAATCTCATACTACCTACAAGTGCCCCTTACGCCTATTGACTCACGAAGTCGCCACCTCGCCCCCCCAGTCCGTCCCTGAAGCGGTGGCACTCTCCCGGCCTAAAACCGCATCCCCGGCGGAGTGGATCCGGAGAAGGCACACTGCAGCCGCCATATGCAAATGTTGTAACCAAATTATGTACTCGCATCGCGCATATATAATTCCTCCGGTTTAGACGATGCGTCCCCAAGAGAACAGCGGGCACCTGGGGACACATTCTAAGCGCCTTATCTCTGCGAACATCTGTAATGCGCTTTATTTTGCCCACTGGGTGACGACGGTCGTTGTTCCCTTTTCCCTGACCAGGTACACAGCTGGATGGGAGCTTGGGCGCACCGCGTGCGTTGGATTGTATGCAAATTCGGAGCCGAATTCGACTGTTACTGATTGCTCGGCGAGCGGAACGGCAACTACCTGAACACGAAATTTTAATTTACCGGAGAACTGCCGCACATATGGCAATCCGAGAGGCATTGTGATCGCAACCCTTTGCGTCAGAACTGGAAACTACCCGATTTAGTCACGATGCAGATACAGGATTGAAATTAGAAGTCCAGACCAATTAGGCGTTGGAAAAAAGAGTGTTGTTTTTCTTCAAATAATGTAAAAACATGTTACTCTGGAATTAAAAGCATCAGACATGGAATCGGAAGATCTCCCTTTAAAAGTTTTAAGTTACTTAAGCAGGCCTCAGACGATTACTGTTAGTATTTTAAAATATTGACAGTATTATTGACAGTGTAAGGGTAAATACTAATGCAAATTATTTTGTCAGTGTTGTGGCGAAGTCAAAATTGACCATCCGAGGTCCATACAGTCAATATTTCATCAATACTGAATGTGCTCTGATGTGACAGTAACCACAAAGAAAACCCAACGTTTTTTTCATCTTTTCCTTGCTAGCTAAATTTGAAAATATAATGGTAGCACGGGCTTTTTCTTTCATTGTCGGTCCTGGAAAAGCAACCATGAAAAAACACTACACAAAGGACCCCGCACAAATCTTATGGAAATTGGGTCCCGGTCAAATTCGCTGAATTTTTGATATATGATAGAGTTCATCATACTGGTCAATTGTCTCAATGGCCACAAAGCTCAAAAATGGATAGTTTGGCCGGTACAGAGCTTTAAAGCTCCGAATATCCTCCACGGATTTATGTATATGCGCAGTGTGTATAGACTTTTGAAATAGCCTATTTCATTTTTTTTATTATCTAGGTTTATATTTTTGAGGTTGCTGAATTCAGATCTGTTGTTAGATTTTCAAAATTGACAGTTGGCAGCTGTCAAATAGCTGTCAATGTGCTATAATAAAGCCAAAAACTTGTTTTTTTATGTTTTATCTTTCTTTTTTTTTAGTTCGATAAGTTCAAAGACGATATCAAATCAATAACAATGACTATCGGCAGCTGTCATTTAGCTGTCAACAATTCTTCAAAGTCCGGTAATAAAGTCAAAAAATTATTTTTTGTTTATAACTTCAAGTTTTTTAGATAAGTGAATATAAATATGATATAAAATTATGTAGTCATCAGCTTACAGCTGTCAACAAGCTGTCAACTAACTGTCAAAATGCAATAATAAAGTCAAAAAGTTACTTTTTTTAAAAAGCTTTAAGTTGCTTAGATCACTGAGTTCAAAAGTGATGTCATAAACTTATATCATGTTTGATTTCTTATCCACAAAGTTAAGCACAAAAAATAAGTTACTTGCTCTATTATTGCATTTTGACAGTTAGTTGACAGCTTGTTGACAGCTGTAAGCTGATGACTACATAATTTTATATCATATTTATATTCACTTATCTAAAAAACTTGAAGTTATAAACAAAAAATAATTTTTTGACTTTATTACCGGACTTTGAAGAATTGTTGACAGCTAAATGACAGCTGCCGATAGTCATTGTTATTGATTTGATATCGTCTTTGAACTTATCGAACTAAAAAAAAAGAAAGATAAAACATAAAAAAACAAGTTTTTGGCTTTATTATAGCACATTGACAGCTATTTGACAGCTGCCAACTGTCAATTTTGAAAATCTAACAACAGATCTGAATTCAGCAACCTCAAAAATATAAACCTAGATAATAAAAAAATGAAATAGGCTATTTCAAAAGTCTATACACACTGCGCATATACATAAATCGGTTGCTGATATTTGGAGCTTTAAAGCTCTGTACCGGCCAAACTATCAATTTTTGAGCTTTGTGGCCATTGGGACAATTGATCAGTATGATGAACTCTATCACATATCAAAAATTCAGCGAATTTAACCGGGACCCAATTTCCATAAGATTTGTGCGGGGTCCTTTCGTTGAAATTAGATACCCACTTACAGATAATATTGATAGTGTGTAATTTTAAAAACCAGAAATACTGACAGAATCTAATATTTACATTAATACTGATCGTCTAAGACCCGCTTTAGAAACAAGCTGACGATGTTTAGTCTTTAAAAGAAATCTAACTGTATTCAGTCAATTTACTGTCATGAAAATAGGCTATTACAGAGGATATTAGCGTTTGCCCACAATAATTGAAAGTGTAAAACCAGGTGCGCCAAAAATAACTGTAATTCTACTAATCCCTACCAAAATCGGACACACTCGAGCCCTACCTACCTGCCCCTTACACTCCCTACATAATTAACGGAGGGCAGCCCCCGTCCACTCAGGTAGACGTGACCTCCGCCGACCTCTGACCCCACCGCCTTCGACCCCGTGCCCCGCACGAGTCGCCCCGTTTCTCCCCCTACGGCCGGCCGGCCAGTGTCCGGCTGACCGCTGCGCGCACGCGCGCCAATGGCAATCGATACGCGGCCGGGCGGTGGGAGACCGGCGGGCCGCGATTGGTCAGGGCGTGGCCTCGGCATCCGCCGGGTAATTACGGCGGACCGGGGTCCGCAGCCCCCTCCCCCGCACCTCACCCGGGCACGCGGCCCCCACCCACGTGATAAATAACCCCCAACGACAGGAAAACGCTCTCAATGCCGCGGAATGATTAATTAGGGCCCCGGCAGGCAGCGGCGGTGGATGCAGCTCTCTCTTCTCCTGTTGTGTTCCGACCGAGCCTTATTTATATATTATATAGGTAATCCGGCATTGTTCTCCTCTCGACGTCGCGGTTTTAGGATACGGGGTAGATGTGTGTGGCCTATGAAGGAGAATGTTTTTGTTGCCCGGGTCGGACGCTGTCACTGCTTCTTATTTTCTTAATCGCCCGTCGGGGGCGTAATAAATTTCAGGCGTGCCGATGGAACTTCTTCGTCTTTATGTCTTTTAGGGGCTGCCTGAAACTATTTCAGGCATTTCGGTGATGGTGCAGTCAGTGACTTGCTTGACTGAGATTAATGCACCTTAACCAGGACACGGTCCCGATCGGTTGCGGAAGATTGAAAGGCTCAGTTCCACAAACAAAAAAGACATCTACTAGCTCCTAATTGAATGAAGCATAAAGTAGACCTTACACAAGATAAAATCTGCACAACAAATTCTTCACTATGATAAAGAGAAATATTTTTTAATTAATTCAACAAAGAAAGAACAAAGACAATAATTGAAAGCCTCTGTTGTCAGTATTTCACAAAGAAGAGGCGATTTAGGAGAAGAGTTAAATACAAAGATTTTTATTTATTTACAGAAAATTACACTGTAAGCTATAGTGATGCGAGTATATTTAAATTTATTCAAATAATATATCTAAGCAAATGTCAAATTATGTCCTACAATTGACGCAAAACTTCTCTAGATTTTGGTAAATTTATTTTAAAGGAATGTAATTTACTGACCTTAGCGTTACATTTTACGCTTAATTATCGTTTGATGAACATATTCATTTATAATAAATAAATATGACTCTAAAAACTTAAAATAAAATTTTTGCGACACCTATACCAGGTTTAAGAAAATCAAACAGGAGCACAGCTCCGAGACAGATAGAAAAAGCATAAAACCTAATTAGTATCCACCCAACTTTTCTATTACTCTATTGCTATTCATTGTTTCTGATTTTTGCCAATTTTTTTTAACAAGCGTTCAATTCAAAGTATGAGGCTAACATATTCAGTATTGAATTAAAAATATTTTTTTTAAATCCCATACCTTATTTGATTTATTGCACAGTTACTACCTGTATTTTAAATTCATTAATAAGATACAGATTTTTCATTAGAATACAAGTTTATGACCAATAGAAGTGCAACATAACAGCAATATTCAGTCAATATCAAATATTATCATGACCGTGGTTTAAAAATTTATCAATACTGACACTTTACCCTGTAAATTCCAAAAATGCAAATAAAATCGGTAAAAATGTACCATAGCGAAAGTAAAATTGAGAATTTAACTTCACCAGAAATTGAGCACAAGAGCAGCAAACGATTTATTACACATATAAAATCAGCAAAAACGTATGAAAAATTTTAGTATCAGTTTATGGATATGGATTAAAGAAAGGTGAGTAGATTTTAGTTTACAATATAATTTACTTGGAAAACTGTTTGGACCATGAGTAGCCCTATATTTTTCGTATTATGGCAACTTGTACAAAGAGATTTAGAGATGATTTTAAATCAACCCTTTCAGGTGCAATTAAAGGTTCAAAAACAACGCGAAAATTCACAGTCAAATGATATTATGGAATATGTAACAAGTATATGAATTTTCGTCCAAAATATATTGTATAAGCCCATATTTTTTATCAATTACATAAACAGAAAACGCACATTCAAAATTTGGGAAAAAATAAATTTGGAAAATTGGGAAAATTAACTTCTGTTTACTGAAATCTTCCCAATCACAATTTATTATGTATCGAATACGGCTTTCGCCGACAGTTGTGCCATTGTGCCACAATATCGGTTGATACTGATGGCTACAAAACTTCACTACAACGCCACTGTCCATAGCAGAGGCCGAAAACTACAATGACGAAGAATGAATTCCAAATCAAAGCAGCATATCAAATTTTGAATTCGACTGAATACAGCCAAAACAATAATTTAAGAGCCGAATTGTAAATCTTAATTTCATTATAAATTTTGATAATAAGATGCTTGTTTTTCATTGGCATTAATATATATTTTTCCGATGCCGATAGTTGAGGCCAAGACGAACAAACAGGAGCACAGCTGACAGACAAATAAAAACAGCGAAAAAAGCCTAATTAGCATCCGACCTACTTCCCGATTACTCGAAAACAATTATCGCGCGCGAGATACGCGGGGTCGAAGAAGTGCAAGCACCCCGCGTGACGTCACCCCACTCCCCTCCCGGAAAGAGAGAATGAAAGCGAGTGCCGGGCGTTTAAAAAGTGCGCTAATTATGAATGAGAGAGCACCAGAGCGCCGCAGGAGTACCCGAGATAGTAGGGCTAGGTCAGGGCCGCCGCGGGAGCTTTTTCTTTCCTTTTTCAAAAAAGTCGGCGGCGCGCCTCGCCTCTAAATTGCTCTTTAAAATTCCAACTTTGTTTTAGGAGTTCGCGGGGGCGGGGCGGGGCGGCGCTTTTTAAAAATTCATCCACTTAGCGCTCTCAGCTGATTCCGCGGCCCCGCTGCTGCTGCTGGCGCTTATTTACAATGGTAATTTTTACGCGAACACTTTCGCTCTCGGAAGAAATTGCATCTCGCTCCGTGAGCTCCCTTAAGTTGAAGAGTTGTTCAAGGTCCGATAAACTACGAGTTGCTACACGGTGTGACCTGCACAACTTAATTAATTAAATATGTCCGCTGTGTCATCTTTCACTTTTTTCGATAATTCGAAATTATGTGATAAATTACAACTGTTTTTCTCTTTTTTAAACGATAAATTTTCTAAATAATTATAAAGTTCATAAAAATATAGTGTTGGTGTGAGGCGACATGTAACCCATACTTACTCTGGTAAAATGACAAAAATTTTGAACAATTAAACAACAATACTCCTTAATATTACTGAATGGTTCAACAAAATTGTCAAATGTAACATGAAAACTAGTGTCGGACTAGCTATATCTATAGGGTCCCTCGCTGACTTCGGTGAAGGGCCTTTTTGAGATACCGAAGAGGAAACATATTTTAATAGAAATCGCATGAGCAGAAATTTGGAAAATTTCAAGATTTCGGTGTGAGGCAGACTGGCGGAACTAACAAAAGCTACTTTGCAATTCATAGACCCGGAAATTACTATTTCATGCATAATTGTTCGGTCAGGCTGATTTTTTGTGAGCAGATAGTAAAAATAGTGTAGAATAATATGTACCGTATCCGCACGCTGAAAAAAGCGGGCGACATTGTTTAAATGAACAATTTAACTCGATAACTATTTGTTAAATCTACCAATAAAAAAATTGGCGCGACTTCGGGTACGGCTCAGATTTATACAGATCGTTAATTAGTTTATTTGTTTATAAGGCCATAACTCGCGAAATAATCCACTTACGGATTCCGGCTTTCGCATAAATTATTTATCTGCAGTTTGAGTGTTATCCGAAGAAGCCTCTGTGATAACATCTCGATTTATTATTGTTTATTTAAAATGGCATAATTGACGGTTTTTTGCAAGTAACTTTTGACCGGATTGATATTTTTTGACGCTCGAAACGTCGTTTTATAGAGCTCTTAATGACAAACATAAAAGTAATTTGCCATTTCTCTGTAGAACCGTCAGAAAAAAAGTTACAGTCGAAAAACGGGAATTTCTACTAAAACGGCATGTTTGATCAACTTTTAAACAATGTCGCCCGCCTTTTTTTAGCGTGCGGATACGGTACATCTTATTCTACACTATTTTTACTATCTGCTCACAAAAAATCAGCCTGACCGAAGAATTATGCATGCATACCCCTATATTTCCTGATGGTCTATCATGCACTAAGGTCGCTTCCTTAGGTTAAATTCTATATAAAATATATAAATATAAAATAGTCAATAAACAGCGTACTTAGATTTTTGTTGATCGTATTTCGTTGGAATTTCTCAAAATAATATTAAAGAAGGGGGAGCGATGGAGCGATGGCAGTACGTCATTGACAGATGTAAAATTGGGAATTTAAAAACGTAATTTTAAGTTGATGAACAAGTCCAAAATAGTATATGATTTTATTTTTAGAACACAAACACTCTGCCAATATTTAATATACACAGGGTGTTAACTACTGGTGCCAATGTCAAAACATTTTTGAGTTGAAACTTAGTATTTTAAGAAACAACTCGGTTTGTATTTTTGTAAATAATCAATTCCGTGTAGGCGGAATACCATTTACATGTAAGAATATTAGAGCGTGTTTTTTATGTAATATAAAAAAATTAATTCGCCTCATCCCTGCGGATTTACGGCCTTTCAAATTAGAAAAGAAAATATTAATTTAAATTTTTTCCTCAAATGTGGAGAAAGTTACAAAAATAAAATTATATACATTTTTCCTAATATCGAAAAAAAAATTCTGCACAATTTCTTAATTTTCCTATTCAGTTACAAGGGTCCATACCTACAATTTCTTGAATACTTTTTTTCTATCACCAATATCGTATATAACAAATGTTCGGTAGCGACCGCTGGGCGCAGAGGTGGTCCGATCGGAGTGATTTTGGTGTCATTGTGTTAGACTCTGTCAATGTTTAAGTGCGCTATAAGTGACTGCCGTAAAAAAGTTTTCAAAGACAAGGAGTAACGAATAAATTTGTGTGTAGGGCGGAAAATCAAACTAGATGGAGTATTGTTATGTCAATAAGGGTGTGCAGTCGGAGTGGCTGTAGCGTTTCGGCGGTTTTCAAAATTGTTTTGTGCTTCTGTCGAAAATGATATCTTTTATAATTTCCATGATACAAGACGATTCTCAATTTACAATAAAATTGTCATAGCCCTATATAATCCTTTACACTCAGTAGATATCGTAAAATGGTTTAAATATTCTAGTCACTTTCTTGAAACATGTACGACATCGTTTGTGTAAATATATAAATAAAATCATTTATACACAAGTGATATGAGGTGCTTTAATTTATCCATGATGATTACGTTAATTTCTAATAATATGTCATAATTAATTATATTTTGGCGGTACACGCATTTGTAAATTGAGCGCGAGAAAAGCGAATTTTGTCTCGGATGGCCACTAGAATGAAACGATTTATGTGCCATTACAAAAATTTTCTAAAAGAAAATCAGAAAATCACACATATTTCCTTGTCCTCAAAAGAGAACACGCCTACGAGACGGCGTCGATTTAAAAAAAAAAAAAACAACGCGTATATCTTTCGGTATTTTTATTAGGATTTCGGAGGGTACGATTTGTTTTATCAAGATTTTTACCTAAAGTGACCAACATACGCGCACATACCTGATAAAATACAACTTGGACATTCGAAACCGTTGAAAACACTGGTGACATCGCCAAGTATTTCATAATTTGGCAGAAAATCGAAAATGTACGAGGAACTTCTTCCACAACAGTCGTAAATAATTTCTTTACAGCTAATTAATTTCATTTTGGAGATCCTGTCTTAGTAAATCAGCCGCGAATGTGATCAAGCGTTTTTCGCGGCAGGAAATAAAAAGTGTAAAAAAACCATCGAGGAAAATATAATTTTATAAATATAATTACAGTCAACTTACAGATGCATCCGCATATTCTTTTCCTCTTAGATGGAACTAAAACAGTTCGCCGAGTTGCCTCAGAAATAGCTGATTGCATGTAACGCGTATTAACTAAAATTCTAAAATTTTTGCTATACAGGGCGTCTATTGCAATCAAGATGACAAACAAACTTTACTATAATTACTTTGAGAAGAAATATGAATTAATTTTCGGAAATTTCCTGAAAAGAAAACCTTTCAGTACATTTAGACTTTTCTATTGAATTTCCCTTACAATTGTGTAAAAAAAATTTTAAATCATAGCAGTTGTATACACAAGACGCCCCGTATGTGTAAAACCACCAACTATATACAGCATTCAAAAAACATTTATTACCAATCACGAAACAAATTTACACCTCTACTGGTCTGGGCTGATTAGACAAGATCTCCTTCAGGGGCACGGAAACCGTGGTGGCCGCTGCGGAAGGGTCCGACCAGCCCTGAGCAGCGTCTTTCTGCTTCTTCTCTTCCTCTTGGCGACGCTTGTACTCTTCGAGTTCGAAGTAATATCTATAAAGAAATACTTTTTCATATACATCTAACGATCATAAACTAATTATCTACAACATAGCGACACTAATACTAGCGCCATCTATCGAACACTACACGCATTGATGACATAGATGGGAGCGCCATCTATTAATGTTTGGCTGAATCGCACAATAAAATGTTTGCAGTTTACTGCATTATTAACTTTGACACAACGGCAGATGGTATAAAGCATTGTTTGCAATCATTTTTTTAGATGGTAACTGATCGAACTTTACGATAAAAAAATATTTTAGGAAACTTTTTTTCCAACAATAAATGTTCCTACTAATTAGTATTTTACAGACCTAATTAAATCATGATACTAAGAATTATACAATCCATGTGCTTACCTGGGCGTTGTAATACCAAAAAGAGATGCTAAAAATTCACCGACTGTATCGACAACGGACAAAGTACTGGTACCAGCAGCCCAAGCTTTGTACCAAAACCAAGGACCCCACGTTAATGTAGACTGAAAGAGAATTTTTAAAAAAGTCACTAAATATTGTTTCATACATATTGTCTGAAATATCTATATGATGTACCAAAATACACTCTAAAATGTAATATTTAAAAAAACTCTAATTTCAGCTATATATAGTATCTCCTGATTCTATTGTAAAAACTACTATGAACAAGACATTTTGAAAATTGAAAAATTTACTTTCTCTGTTCGCTTGTGGCATCTGTGAACTGAATGTAGAACTAAACTAAAAAAGCCTTTTACACCCCTCAAGTCTTACAACACTATCTCTATACAAAAAGTGTAAACTACACATTTCTACATACCGGATCTACGACAGTTTGATCTTTAGGAGTGTCTACTTCATCTTCGTCACTGCTATATTCCTCTAAGGTACCATCACAGAAATGTAAAATTCTTTTTGGGGTCTTCACTTTCACAGCAGCCTCTTGTTCATTTTCTTCGGTAGCACCTTCATGAGTTTCAGGTCGGACGAGGACCATTTTGTTATCGAGCAAGTTAAACCAAACGTAGAAAATTAGTACACAGGTCTATTTACTTCTGACAATTTTGACATTGGTCAGGGAGAACGACTTGAAAATGAAATGATCTGATTGTGAAATGATTTACAGACACCTCTATGTAGTGTCAATCGAATTACTCAATGACTCCTATAACCAATTACAGTTTTCTATACATATAATAATACGATTAGAACATTTTCTTATAGATGGCGATAATTATATGGTCTATGATAAAAAAAATTGGCTTAAAAGAACAACTGGCAATGGTGTTTATTGAATAATTTACAATATTTCAACGTTGACTGAAATATTGAATATTTCAAACAACAATATAAATGTGAATGTTGTGGTAATCAAGATCGCTATTCTTTAGCCACAGTCTTTTATAAAGTAGATTTTTAACTATTTATTCTGTTATAGTGTTCGGTTCACTATTGTCGAGTTTATTAAAAGAATGTTCCTAACACTATAGGAACATAGCTAAGACCTACGTCGACTTATAGAGTTATAGAATTGGGAAAGTAGGCAACAATGTTCACTTTATTCAGAAAGGTAAACGCATAGATAAAAGAGTTAGGTAAACGTCTTCCCAATTATTTTAGAGAACAGCGATAAACACCTGAGATAACGGTTTTTATTCGTTCTTGTTTGATAGTACCGCTCGTAAATAGTGCGCTGAAACATATTAATCTCGCGATAAACCCCTAATCTACAGATAGATAACATGGTAATTAAAAAGCGCAGCTAGATATAAAAGTTGTACAAAAAGTAATGGTTAAAAAAAATGTAAGTAAAAAAAAATATTTCTCTACAGTTCTAACAGGTGGCCTATTTGTTACAGAAGACACATCATGGATTCAATGGGAAATAGCACTCTGGACAAGATCCAGAGGGAAATACAAGAAACACTTGAGAGGGAGGATGAACTGAAAACTGAATATTCCAAACTGCATAATGGAAATGGAGAAAATATAAATAATAATGGACTTCCTGCCCGAAATGATAGCCCTACATCGATTGGATCGAATGAGTCTCAAAAATCTAATGGATTCAGAAAATTTACTCCTAATACCACCACTAAAGGTGTAATGCAGAAATTTTTTAAAAGTCGTGGTAAAGTGGGCATGTCTTCCATTAAATCGACCCAGAGCAACAGTAATGGCTGGGTGAGTGATGCAGATTTCCAGCCTGCCAAAGTAACCATCGAGAAAGGTAAACCTGTTAGGAACGGTTACATTCCTGCAGAGGAAAAAATAGTTAAAGAACTACAAGAATTTCAAATCCGAGAAGCGGAATTGCGGAAGGAGAGAAGGAAAAGTCAGCCCAATTTAATGGCAGCTTTAGAACTCGAGGAGTCTGAGCTGGAGTTGGAGAATGGTTTTAAAGAAAATTCCATTTTAAAGCCGGCAAAATCGATGGCCAGCTTGTATAAGCCTGAGGAGGAAGATGAGCAGCAAAACCATTCCGCACCCTGTAGTCTGAAACCTGCTCGTTCATTGGCAGCCCTCTGTGATCTCACTGATGATGAAGTTGAAATGCCAGGTATTATTTTTATTTTTTAGATAAAAAATAATGTTTCTATTTTTTTGTTCAAAAAATCTTTCGGGTCAGAAAAAGAAAATTATTTTTAAATTTAGCTATTTAAGTAGCAGACTCATAGCAAATTGACCCCTAATCAAAAATTGTTGAAGTTAGTAAGGTTTAAAGTCACAAAACCGACATTATTTTTATGCTCTATGCTTTATTTTCAAGTGGATTGATAAGAGTTGGAATGAGTAATTCATTGTTTCCACTTTTATCTGCAACGAAAATAATTTATTTAGATTGACACGTTGAAGTATAGTCATACAATTTCTCCAAATCAATAGCGATGCGAATATTTCAGATAATGACGGCAGTAAATTATATTTTCATACTGAGGTAGTCAGTCTTTCTTGCAATTTTAGTAGGTAATGCCATGCTAACAGGTCGTAAATTAAAAAAAAAATAATGTGTATTTTTTATTAATTTGTTGTTATTGATATAAGTATTAAACCTACAATTATTAACAACTATCTGCAGGCTAATCCATTTACAGCCATTTTTATTTACAATAAACCCGTAATCAGTCGTATTTAAGCAGACTTACTGATTTAAAATGATTTTTGTTAAAAAAATGTATGACACAAAAAATGTGTAAGCCACAAACAATTTAATTCCTTATTTTTTTTAATGTGACAAGCAGCACGTATACAGTATGGTCCCAATTATTAGAATTGTCAGATTTAAACTCTGTAACAATTATAATAGAGATTGTAGACCTCAAAGTTATAAGCCATGTGGATCATTATTTATTTTCATCAAGCACTTGACGGAAATATATGATAGCAGATAATGTAAATAGTTAAGTATTGACGTATTTGTAAAATACAATACTTCATGTACTAGCTGCTTTTTAGATATTTGCACAGTAAAGAATATTTTTTTTTTTAGAAATCGTACATAATTAGTAGCTTTAATGATACTAATTATTTTACTAAAACATAAGCCATTTTAACAAATAATCCTAATTGTTGGTACAGTTATAAATAGAAATTTCCGATCTGAAACTAGGGCAGTTTAAAGAGTACATCTGACACATTTTTTAAACTATCAAGAATTACAAATTTCTAATTTTTCTTAAAAGTTATTCCTATATGCCAGCTGTTGGTACATACTGTGAATTAATTATGATTTATTTAAAATATGGTGCTTTGTAACCTTTAGGTATTCATATCTCGAACCTGTTTCTCCATATTGGTCAATTTAACTACGTCTACTTTCAGATAAAGTCTCAAGGTATTTTAAAAATGTTAATGGGTCTAACAAACGTTGAGCTGATGTGAAACAATTACACAACTGGTTCAATGTTATCGGTGAATCAGCATATTGCATCTCCACAGTTATTTCAAAATTACTTAAATATTTAAAGTATTTAAAATTGGCAGTTTTTTTAAATTCACTTTATTCATAGATAATTAAATTTTATCTTTTTTCCAGAATTTAATTGTTCTGCCCAATCAATAATATACAGGGTGGTCCTAAAATGTCTCCCAATATTTTCAGGGCCAATAGTGTATCAAAAATTAAGAGTATCTTTATATATATATATANAATAACCACTTCAACCCATTATATTTACTGCTTTGTCTTTTAAATAGACCTTTGCTTTACATTTTGATTTGTTCTCTCATATCTGATTTCATTTCAATATATATATATATATATATATATTATATACTTATTGTTTGATATTCTACTTTAAAAGGCATGTTTTTTTTGCTGTAAGAAATCTTTCAGGATTTTCTTATTTGAAAAGAAAAGAAAGATTTTGAGAAAAAAATAGTTTACTGTCCACCCTATATTTTATTATGTATTTCTATTTTAGGTACTTACTCTCTTATAAAGCAATTTGAGAGCATGAAGAGTAAGGAGGCACGTTCCTAGGCAGCTTGATAATATGTGATAAATCCGTCCCAGTTTTAAAGTATTTAATTTATTAAGGCATTGTTTGCCAACAGCCTTTTCCTGTCTTATATATTTATATCCAAATGGAATCTGTACAATCCATTTCTAAATAGTTAAGTGGTTAATTTATTGTTTCAACATTTACTTAAAGTATTTGAACATGATTAAAATCATGTATAACTGATTTTTAATCCATCATGATACAGTGGAGATTATAGACGTTGCATTTGTTGATCCTTATTGGATTGCATTGTGAAGGATTTTGATTGAATAGTGGTTATAATTGTGCCTGATTGAGACAATGCTAATTTTATATACATTACATTAGTAGTACAAAACTCTTGCCTTATGCTTGGATTTCAGGTTGTGCCAATATACAAATTATATTTTTTTAATCAGTATTTGAATTTGTCATTCCTGTTTGTTGCATTTACACTAGTTGTATGTAGGTTATAAAAATATAAAACTATCTACCCTTTAAAAAATAATTTATCTACATATCATTTTTATATTGAAATATATCGTTCTTGCCCTAGCAAAACTTTTGTTTATAATGGTGCAAATTTAAGAAAGATAAATAAGAATTGAAAATTATTTTTTTTTTCAATGGTTGTTATCTGAATAGGTATATATTTTTTGTAATCTTATCAATAATTTGATTCGTATACATTAAAAAGAAAATGTACTTTGTTAAAGTTATTTTATATTACATGCACAGATTTTAGATGAAGCACAAATAGAAACTGTTACATGT
The DNA here is from genome assembly GCF_000390285.2 of Anoplophora glabripennis. NCBI lineage: Eukaryota > Metazoa > Arthropoda > Insecta > Coleoptera > Cerambycidae > Anoplophora > Anoplophora glabripennis. The sequence goes on along the minus strand of NW_019416749.1, from coordinate 2,582,178 downwards.
TAATGGAAGAGCACCAATCACGACTATTTTATAATAATTTTATATAGTGTTTAATTAGATTTGTTCTTTCTCTGGAGTGATACATATATTTTTCTGTACATTTATGAAAATCCAGCAGATATATTTTTCACTTTTGTTTTTAAAAGGCTTGCAAACTTATTGTAGCTTTTATTTATTTTTAGGCAATACAGAAAATTGCATAATTTTCATTTTACTACATTTTAGAATTATTCAATTTGTGTAACATGACATTTTGTTTTGAAATACATCTTGTGAAATTAAATTATGCAATTTTTTGTTTTTTAATTTATTTTGCACTAGTCCTATCTTTAGTGGTTACATTAATTATGTGGGATTAGTTAATGCAGAAATAAAATTGATTTTATTAAAAAAAACTTATTTGACCTACTTTGATTAATTTATATACAGGGTGTCCGGTAAATATTTACTACATTCTATTATATTTTTTCCAAATATTTATTCCAATGGAGATATTCAGATCCAGAAACGGCCTCGATAGAGATTTAGGGAACTTTAAAACGTCTTGTATATTTCGAAAAATTTTTAGCGTAGTGTATTTACAAATACATGTCCATGATTTCATGTCAAAACCGCTCTTTTACTATTATTAGGTATCCAGAAATGGACTGTCCCCAACACATTTTTTCAATATTTTGAGAGATGTACTATCGAATTGAAAATATTTTTAGATATATAACATTTTTGTTTGGAAAAGGTAAAGTGGTGTGTATTTTGTATTTGCCCATTTTATTTCTTTGAGATTTTTAGTTAGGAAAACTTTTCATAAAAATTACCCTCGACTGATCCTTGTGACGCAAGGGTTTATTTCAATAACTTTTTCACAAGTGGCAAATTTGCAAAAAAAATACTCTAGTAGTTGCTACCTGCTTTAAAAACTAGTTTATCTCGAAAAGCTTTCATTGAAATAAATGAAGACTAGGTACGTACTTCGTTTAAGCACAAATACTCATAGTATCTAAGAATATTTTCAGTTTATTTTATAAAAATATGTAAAGCGGTTTCAAAGTTAGAACCCAAAACGTAAATCTCCAAGTACCCCTCTATTATATGTCTTGTGAGTACCCTCTTTGGGCCAGATATCTCCTTGAGAAGGAATGATAGGAAAAATAATTAGAAGTCCTATGTTATCTTGACCTCCAATGTAAAGAGATTAGTATATACTTATCGGTCGCTTGTATTTTATAATTTTAATGACTGTATTTCACGGTTATACCCTTGAATTATTTGCTGCTTGCGTGTTGAAAAAATATCGTTTTAGGCAATAGTAAATACGAAATGTGAAACTGTCATTTACGTAAAAATAAAAGTTTGTAACCAACATAACAGATGTAGTGTATTTTTAGTTGCATATTATTTTGTAAGATAGGCAACACTGAATTCAATGTATTGAAATACTAGTAGTATAAATTATTTACGTATTGCAACCAACATAACAGTGAGCTGAATTTTTTAATTGCTTACCCTACAGAAGACTTATTTAATTTTTAGGCAGGAGTAAATACAATATTCTGAAATACTAGTTGAAAATTTTGAATACAGAATCAACAATTTTAATTGCCTGGTGCTCATTTTTATATCAGTAAAAACATTTTCTAAAAGCATGAAACTTTTCAAAAAATTAAAGTGCATTTCTAAAAGCAGTTCCGAATGCATCTTGGGTCGCTAAACACGCTGCGATGGTCGGTTTTTGTGCTTCCATCAATAAAAAAAATTAAAAATTTCAAAAACTAATGGAGCTAGAGGAACTGAACGCAGTTTTGGATTGGCCAGAGCCGTTATTGTCTACTGTAATTTTTTAAGAATTTTGAGCCCTGAGAAAACCGATAGTCCATGAAAATTGTCAAAAAATTAAAGTGCTCATCTAAAAGCGGTACTGTATGCAACTAGCGTCGCTAAACACAGTCGCTATATTGAATAATTTATTATACAATTAGCCTAAAATAGTACAGACAACTGAATTTTGATAGATGGCACTAATTGCAGTTAAAAAAAATGATGCAATAGTCAAGCAGAATATTTAGGAACATGAGTGTAATTTGTCAAACCACCATTTTGGGGAAAATAAGAATGGTTCCGGTACTTGGTTAATATAAGAACTTGAGGATAATCTACAGCCACATTGAAGGAGTCGCCCTAGATATTTAACAATTAAAAAAATGTAAAACTGTCTTTTTCTTGGCAAAAAATTGGAGAAATTTGAACACTCGAAAATGTATTTTTTAATATTTTCCGAAATAAATTTTATTGGAAAAACCCCGATGAGTAAGAACATATTTTATCAAATGCTGTTTAATCTCAAATTACGTAGAAGTAATTTGCAAAAGATAAACATATTTTATATAACCCTAAAATACGTAAAAATTATGTATAATTTCAAATATTACCCGGTGAAAACGAAACCATATCAATCCCCCACTTTAGCCGCCAGCAGTGCTTTCTCTGAAGTGAACTTATCATTTCTAGGGCGACTCAATTTGATTTCGTGTGCGCATGGTCATACGGTATCAAGATGAACACGTGTCAACAGTATTGTGCAGGTATTGAGTACTTCAAAAATCATAGTAAATTATGTTAAGTCTTTCCGATTTCAATTGAAGAACCAAGAGGGTTGACATATGTACCAGGTTTGGTCGTTGACGCAACAACTCGGCATTGAAATATTTGAAAAAGCTGTTCCCATATTTATTTAGTCATACCTATATACAGGTCTGGTCGAACTAAATGTGGAGGTGGTAGAAATGTATACACCCAGTTGAAGAATGCAAGCGTGGGCAAACGAAATACAAAGACAGCTGCATTAGGCCACTGGGCAATAAATATCAGCTGTTGACAAATTGCCCAGCAGTGCAGTGCACAATGTGGAATTTGGGTGATTCAGGTAATTTTAATTTATTATAGGCACCTTCTATTAGTCATTCATTGCAAAGGGAGAAATATTATTATTACAACATGGCATTTTGGAGACCTTTTGAAACGGAACAAAACGAAATTTAATTTACCATCAATATAATAAAATTGTTTGAAGACATAAATAATTAAAATATGTTGTTGGCCAAATGAACATATAATAGAAATTTTCTACACATTATATACAAATTATAATTTTTTACCTTTAGCAGAAAACTTTTTTAGGGACGTCTATATCATTAATTTTTATTGCCTGCCGTTTTCTTATATGTTCAACTGATTTCGGAAAGACTATACCTAATGATAATTTTTTTCTTTTCATTAATAAATCATTTCTGTGGCTTTATTCTGCCTTTTATTCAAACAATACTAAAATATTTCTATATTTTAACTTGCATTTTGCTACGTAAATTTTACGTGTCAACAGTATTATGTGGCACAAAGTAGCAACAGTGTTGTCTAGGGTTAAAACAAAAATAGTACTTGTTCCACTGAATACTAATCCGAGATTAATTTTTTTAATTAAATAATAAGCTATAATTTGTTTTAAATTTGTACGTAAATTCTTGTCACTGTTATTAATCTTATAGATTTTTAGAAGTTTTTAATATAATTATTTTGTGAATCTGTGTGTCAACAACCTCTAACATTAACCTTATTTAGGTGAACTTCATAATATCAATCCACCTGATGTGATAAGACATGGCACTAGACAGACAAACAACAAGCAGATAATATTAATTTGGCAAAACATTTTAGTTTTCAGTTTCACAATGATCGTGTTTGTAATACGGTAGTTAATTTAACAACTTGCTGCGCAACATTAGTTTTTACTACAATGGAAATAGAATTTGTATAGATTATATAGAAGAAACAGCCAATTCACTGTGTAATTAGGACGAGAGCAGGTTATGTTCTCTTACACTATATGACATCACAATGTGACCAAATTTAAATTTTTACATAATTTGTTAGTCTTCCTGAAGTCAGTTGAACATGTAAAAAACGCCTGGCAATTAAATTTAATGACTCGTAGGCATCCCAAAAAAACTTTTCTGCTAAAGGTAAAAAATTATAATTTGTATGTGTAGAAAATTTCTATTATATTGATCATTTCGCCAATAACGTATTTTAATTATTTATGTCCTCAATTTTATTATATCGACGGTAAATTTCGTTTTATTCAGTTTCAAAAGTTCTCCAGAATGCCATGTTGTAATATTATTTCTCCATTTCGCAATTGTAATATCAATGATTAATAGAAGGTGCCTATAATAAATTAAAATTACCTGAATCACACCAAATTCCGCATTGCTGCACTGCACTGCTGGGCAATTTGTCAACCACTTGCAGTTGTGTTTGTATTTCGTTTGCCTGCGAGCGCATTCTTCAACTGGGCATATACATTTCTACCACCTCCACGTTTAGTTCGACCAGACTGTATATGGGTATGGCTAAATAAATATGGGAACAAGTTTTTCAAATATTTAAATGCCGAGTTGCTACATCAGCAACCGAACCTAGTACATACTGACAACCTCTTGGTTCTTCAATTGATATCAAAAAGACTATACCACTGGTAGTTCAGTTATAAACTGCAAATTCCGCTCTAGCTAACATGTGGAGTTTATTTGAGACTATATTAACCTATCCAGTGGCAGGGTGTGAAAATTACGAAAAGTTAAAAAAAATCACTTTTCAGACAGAATTTAAGGAAACAAACTTGTGATATATGTTTCTAAAGGTTAAACTTAGTCTCGGTATAAAAAACATGACACACATTCAAAGTCACACCCTGTGTAACACTGGCAAACATTTATATCCCAGATTTTATTATAAATTTCTGAATTTTTCTGAAAAAAAACAAATTTTTCCTGTCGTTATCCACTTCCCCTTAAATTTCATGCTTCTGGTCGCCACATCACAAAGGGTAAGAACCACTGGAAGAGAGGACAGAACAGGGACAGACAGATGAGGGATTTTTTCAAATATTGTTTATTTCTCTTTTATATAATCCTTAACACTAATTAATCTACTTGATGTATGTTCAGTAATAAATTAGGAGGGATGTTGTATAAGTTATTGCACTGGCGTGGGTCAAGATTGTCGTTTGCGCCAGCACCGCACCCCACACTTCGTGGAATGTAAAAAACACATGAAAAAACAAGAAGACGATATATAAATTATAAATATATTATAATATAAAAACAAAGAGGGGCCCCTACGGCCGCCATCACAATAGCTACCGACGACGCGACACTAAAAACAGTCTCTCGGTAAAAATTTTTTTAATTTACTGCTAACTTTGTACACAGCATCACCACGATTCGTAGAAAGAGTCGTCGCACGATTACTCTGATATAATGATACAGTGCGTGTATGCGCGCGGGCGTAAAAAAAACAAACGAGCAACAGTAGCGCAGCCGTGCCAGAGGGGAGCGAGTCGACCCGCGGGTAACGACGATCCGTTGTTAATCTAAACACAGCCTCGCGAAGCCATAAATACTTTTGGGCATCTTGATTACTTACTTCACTCTCAAGTATAATTCACTAAAAATTATATATAATATTTATATATAATATGTATATATATAATATGGTACAGAGGCGCTATCAAACATATGTACATTTTTTTAAAATTAATCAATCAATACATTTTACAGAGTCCGCTTCTATAATAATAATATTCAAAATATGCTACACTAATATTTACATGTGTCACGAGTCCGAGTGTCTATTGACGACGTCGCGCGATCAGTCCGAGCCGAGGCGGCTGGCGAGCAGCGCACGGCACCACTAGAGCTGCTCTACGAACTTGCTGAGCTGGTCTTGGGGTGTCATGGGGGTGACGTCGTTACCCGAGGCGTCTTGATTGGGCGCCCCGGCGGGGGAGGCGTGCGGGTGCAGCGCATTCGAGTGATTCTGACTCAGGAGCATCTCCGAGGTGGCGAGATCGTGGGGTGAGGGTTGGGGCCCGCGAGGACTCGGCACGGCCTGGTTGCGCGGGCTCGGTGCTGTCCTGGAGGATGGGCTGGGCTGTGGGCTTCTGAAAATCAATCAGTAATTTAACAAATGAAGCCAGATTTAGATTCAGTGAGAAATTATGTTGGAAAACACTTATGAAACTCAAAAAAGCCTTCAAATCTTTGCGATGTGAAGACCTGTGTAATTTTGATTTCAATGGAATGCAAAATATAAAAAAAATTGTTTATTTTAAATATTTCATAGTTATTCTCGAATACATCTGCCATTATTAATATTTCTGCTTTATGCTTTTTAAAAAATTAATTGAAAATTTCGCTTATTTCTGAAATTTCAAACAATTTCATAATTTTTTTACACTTCAAATATTCCTACAATTCTATGCGAAAAAAATTAAATTATTAAATAAAAAATTAAAATATTAAAAAATCTAACAACACCAAATATCTGACCTACCTGATAGGCGGTGGACTCCTCACGCTCTGCATCAGCTGCTGCTGCTGTTGTACCGATATGCCCTGGCCCTGGGGTGGTCCCATTACTCCCTGAGGCGAGGGTACGGGTGGCGGCGTCGGTTTCAAACCCTGCATGGGCGGGTACTGCTGATCAGCGAACGAGTTGTTATAACCCATGTGCGGCTGCCGGATGGCAGGCAGCCTCTGCTGGTACGAAGGACAGGCACCCGGCTGCTGAAAGCCCCCCTGCTGCTGCTGCTGCTGCTGGGCGGCTTGCTGTTGTTGCTGCGCCTGCTGTTGACGCTGCATGGCGATCAGCTGCTGGTGCTTATACCACTGCTGCTGTTGCGTCATGGGTTGACCAGGCCCCGGACCTTGGTTGGGCTGGTTCATCATACTGCCGGGGATCTGCATACGGGCGGCGGGGTGCTGTTGAGCTGCCGGGTTCTGCTGCTGTGTGTTGAGGATATGCTGCAGCTGCTGTTGCGGCGGAGTACCCCCTCCTGCCTGTTGCATCTGCTGTGCTTGCTGGAAATAGAAGCATCTTAAGCATACGTTTTGTGTATCCCGCAATCGTTCTTTCTTAGCATTGAAGGGATTTGTAGAAATCATATTACTGACATACCTTTTGGCGTCAAATAACGGGCTTTTTCAAAATTTTTCCGAACAAGACTGAAAACTTAGGGACTTTTCAATAAAAAATTAGTATGTCAAGCCTATAAAAGAAATAATCCAAGGCAATTTCTTGAAACTATTTAGTTTGAACCATAAATGCATTACCTACAGCTTTAAAAAAGTATTTATTTATTGGCAACAAAAGGGACAATTCTGTATTGTGCTATAAAAACCGATAAATAGTTATTTTTCTTATTTAGGCATTAAATTTTAAACTCTAATTTAATTATTTTTCTTTTAATTTAGGTACAGTACACTGAATACACAAAATCCTTGCCATATACGAAGTAATATGCTGTTAACAAAAATGTTTCCATTATATATTCACTGATTAAATATGTATTATCAATAGACTGCAATAGAACCAAGACATTTGAACTACTCCATCATAAGATCTTTGACACCCTGCTAAAATTATTTATTCACTAACCTGTCACCTTAAATTTTGACCATAAAGAATATAAATTCATAATTAATATTTAAAATATCTGTTGGACAAGAATCTGAAAATGCTTTTTTAAAATTCAGCGACAAGATACAGAATTTCCCTTATAACTTTTTAATTACAAAAATAAAAAAAGGAATAAAGTTCAGTGTACAGGAATTATTAATGTAGAAAAAGAGGTCAACTCAAAATAAAACTTAAAAAAAATTAATTGAAAAATAATAAATACATTTATGAACAATAGAAAATAATACCTGTCTCTGCTTGATGAAGGCGGCCATGAGTTGCGGGTTAGTCTTGAGTATCGACAGGATCTGCTGCTGTTGTTCGGAGGACTGGGGCGACCGCAGCGTCTGCAGTAACTGCTGCAATGCCTGCTTCTGCATCATGTTGCCAGGAGTATTGATGGGGGCGGTGCCAGGCCTTACACCCGCCTGGTTAGGCTGCATGGGCTGGCCCATCTGACCCGATGGCAGCACCTGCGGCACTTGCTGGCGGATGCCTGGCGCCACGCCACCGGGGTACCTCTGCTGCCACTGTTCCATCGGCAGAAGATTGCCGCCTGGAAATTTCAGTGTTTAAATAAAGACGGCCGACTAAACAGGCAAAAATACTAATCTGAAATATTTTTTAACAGATTGTCGAGTTATAATTAGTTTTTCAGAGTTTTGAGAAAACAAAATAATATGTGTAGCTAAAAGTTTCAGGTAGCCTCTGTATAAATTATACCTTGTAGAAATCATTATAAAATATTCCAAAAAATTTTCAATTTTGAACAAAATTTATCAAATTTGTGAAACTATGAAATTAATGAAACATTTTTGATATTTCAATGTAAAATCTTATTTATTGAAAAAAAAATAAAAAATAGCACATACCTTGCCCAGCCCCCAAATGACCGATGGTTCTTATCTGGGGTGGTGGCATGTTCTGACCAGGCACTTGGTTGGGATTGACTTTTCCATAACCAACGTGGGGCGCTTGCTGTCTCGCCGCCTCTTCCTGTACCTGCTTCACTACTTGGAGGACATTGGCTGGTGGTGTCTGGGTGCCGGGTTTCAACCCGATACCCGGCTGGTGCGGCGACTGTATTCCCATAGCTGGATTGGGTAGGCCTTGAAACAAAACAATGAACAAATGGATTCGATAAAATTATAAAAAAAAAATATGCTTACCTGTGGTCATGGGATTGGCGGGACTGACAGCGCCCGGCACCACAGGTTGCACTCCCGTTCCGCTCATCGGCACGTTGTTGGTGCCCGGTAGGGCGTTGGCCGTGGGCGCCGTCCTCGTCATGACAGCCATCCTCCTTCTCAACAACTGCGCCTGCTGCAACCTCTGCTGCAACTGTTGCTGCTTCAGCTTGTGTTTGATATTGGAGCAGAAGGGCACGGGGCACTTGGTCTCCTGGCAGTGTTTGGCATGGTAGCAGCATAACGCTATGAGCTGCTTGCAGATGGGGCAGCCGCCGTTGGTTTTGCGCTTGCACACCTTCGTGTGCTGCACCACACGCTTCATCTTCTGGCAGCTGGGCAGGCGGCAGTTGGCATCTCGGCACTGACACGCGTGCACCAAGGACTGGATGCACCTCTAAAATGAAAAAACAAAATAGTCGCATAAATTGTAACCATGTCACATTAATCTGTTAACAGCCAATTTATCTGCTACCCAAATATAAACGGATAATCTGTTGAATGTCATCATTAAAGAATACGAATCGTGGAATAGAATTGTGTATCAGACCAGTAGTTCAAATGAACCGATGATTAGTCCGAGTTCAGAATTTTATATATATAAATAATAATATATTTTTGCGAAGTCATAAAAATAGTAGTTGCATAAAATCTTTTTGGTCATATAAGAAGAGTATTTCAGAAAAATTATAGGCTCTTCTAATTGTACCAAATTTTATTCTTTGTTGTCGCTTCTGTTTCATAAATTACATCAAATGTTTTATATTATACAAATTCCATTTTTACTTTTCGTTTTAACTAATTATCAAATTTTATTTATTTGTTGTTAACTGTTGGAAGTAATATGAATATCGTTGACAAATTTTGGAATAATTCTTTACTTTCATGTCAATGAATAGTATGACTCCACTAATTATCTGTCAGTTCCGAGTTATCACAAATCAACGAAACTTGTAAAAAATAAGTTAAAACTTAAAACAATTGAATTTTTTTCAGAATTTGTCTACTTTTTTTGCAGAAGAACTCTGTATTTTGTTCTATCATGAATCAGCCTTAACACCGATAATAATTTGACTGTTTGTACTGTTGAAAGAATAATGAATAGAATCTTGTATCAGGCCAGTAGTTCAAACGAACAAATGACTATTTTAAAGTTATAATTTTATTTTAAACTACCTGTAAATAAATATACTAAATAACATACCAGGTATATAATTAAATTTATCAAAACGAACATATATAAGAACCTCACTGACCTGTATCGATAATTTCCTCGCTTCTCCTGGATTGGCTTTGCTCTCGCTAGGCGAGCTGCCATCGTCCAAGTCCAGACCGAGCTTCTCCATCTTGTGCGGGTGGCCTTCCTTCTCGTAGCACTGCACGCACAGGTCAAAGTCCTCACAGAAGGTGCAGTGGTAGCGAGTCTCAACATGCTTTTTGCAGCTATTGCAGGTGTAGACGAACTTGTCCTGGCCTTGGTTATGCAGCTCATATAACAGGGACATGGTGCTGTACTTGGCACGACGTAACGAAGAAAACTCGTAATGTTTCTCACGAGCCAATGTGAGGAACGCATCTCGTCCATCCATGAGATCACAGTTAATGAATGGGTCTGGATCGTGAATGGGCTGCAATAGGAACAAATTAATAAATACAATTTGGAAAGAAGCTTACGTTTACCTTCAAGCTTGCGGCAGACTGCACAGAATGCAACCTGATAACGAAAAACACCTCCTTATGCTTTTCCATTGTGGCGAAGATCTTCGCCGATAGATCATTACCTGTCTGAGGAGTGTTTGACTTCTTGCTGCTGTTTTTTCTCTGATTCGCCTTTGACTTGGTGCTCTTCTTGGCTTTTTTCTGGCCCTTCTTCTTCCCATCGGGACCCACTTCACTCTCCTCCATTGAAGAAAATATCTGAAAATTGTACATCTTTAATAAGATTTGGAAATTGTTAAGACTGTAGAGAGAGACTTACAGCAGCCTCTGCGGCTTCTGCTTGCTTCCGCTTCTCTTCTTCTTCCTGATCTAATTCCTTGATACTTTCTTCTAAAACGTTTGGCCAAAAGTCTCCCTCAAAATAAGGAAGATCCGCGGCTGACCTTAAGTTGTCCTCCATTGCTTGTTTAAGAATATCCTGTAAAAAAAAAATCAGTTCTCAGTTGCTTTGTTTGAATATATTCTTTTGAATTGTACCTTATAATCTAGTACTATCCTCTCGATGATGCCCTTATCTAACATCTTCTTATACCAGTCTTGCAATCTCTTAGGTTTCGGTATCTTTTGGTCCACTGGATGGCAATGGAATATATAGTCGTCGCCCTCCGAGGGGGGGCACGCCCATATGTGGGCCATCGTGTACCCCAACTGTTTCACATAGTCCATGTAACCCAACAATATCTCATGATAAACGGCAGTCCTGAACTGTCTCGGCTTGAAAAAATGCACTGAGTCTAAGTATGCTATATAGACGCGCCTCGTGTTGGGAGGAGGACACTCCGATCCGTATTCTTGGACATGCATACCGAAAAAACAAACGTCCACACCGTCAATCTCCTCGAAAGCAAATAGAGCCTTTGCACGGTAAGGAAACTCGCCTGCCAGCTCGCCGGTCTCTACGAATTTGCCGCGCATGCCCGGTTTTACCTCAACGACCTTCTCCGAGCTAGACACTACCCTGATCGACACTTCGCCTGCCCCAGCCTCTTTCTTTTTAAGGAAGATGTTGACGCGGTTCTCGATGTAGATGCCGAGGTTGGTGACGGGCAAGCGTTTCGCATTGAACTTGTTGTCTTTCCGTTTTTGTCCCTTGAGCTTGAGGCACTCGTCGCAGGTGAAACCTTGGGGCCATATCGCCTCGATATGCAGCACGCAGATCTGGTGGAGCTTCCTACCGCAGTCTGTGCAATGGACGAAGGCCTCCATCTCTAAGTGATCGTTCTTCATTTCTTTGAACTGGTCTTTCTTTATTGCACTATAAATTGAAACACTTCATGGCAAAGAACATTTTAAAAGTAAAAAAAGTGCTATTTTTTATACAAAATTTTGTGAAACAAAGTAAAAATTAGATATTTTTTAACTTTATTTTGAAAGTTTTACTTTACTTAAAAATGCATTATTGAAACAATTATATACTGGAAGAACTTACGTTTGTGCCTGGGTCGGATCATCACCCAGCGTGACGGTGTCCCCTTGTATATCGTTAAAGCACTTCTGGCAGAAGGTGTATCTGTCGGAGCCGAGCCCATACGCCTTTAGACTGTGTGTTCATAATGCACCACACATCATACGCATCAAGCACAACACACCGAGGCGATTGTGTTAAATATGATGTGGAAGGTGAAGGGTGGGACAGAGAAAGAACAGGAAAAAAACATACATGAACAAATGTGTTAGAAGCCTGCCGGGCTAGTGAATCGCTAAAGTGATTACTACTGGGCAGAATAGTCTAATTATTCTAATTAGCAGTTGCATAAGTTGAACAGTGAAATATCGTGCAAGATATTTCATGATTTTTTTTAGGTAAAAGAAAAAATTATTGGTTACCGCTGTGTGCCAAATTGAAACAGGAAATAGGAAATATTTGATTAATAAAATAGCATTTTTCATCCCCTACTTCAGTTTCTCACCATATTTTAGGAACATTTTGTATACTGTAAGTTAGTACTCCCACACCAAGCTTAACTGATAAAAATTATATATTCAACGATTATACAAATAAAAAGTTTTATTTTTATTTAATTAGTGAAGTCAAAGAATTTTTGCAATTTTTTTTGTTTCTATTATACTTTTTAATAAAAAGTAAATTATTAAGAATTTAATTTCATTAATAGTGACAAATTACTTAACAAATTCCATTTACAATCTTGATAATTTTATTACATTTCTAGATTTTTTTTTAATTCTATTATACTTTCTAATACAACGTAAATTATTAAGAATGTAATTTCATTAATACTGACAAATTAATGAATTAACTCCATTTACAATCTTGATAAGAGCCCCACCCAACAAAATTAGTTTATTGAAGATGGTACATTTGAACTACTAAATAATAAGTTAACGACCAATTCAAAGCATTTTGGAAAATTTTAAAATAAAAACATGCATTAAGATGCAGTGCTAACACAATTTTAGATTCAATCAGTATTGAGTTAACAAACTAGTTAGTTATTTTCTGTACAGAGAATGACTCAATATTATACATTTTTTTTTTGGTTTATTCATTCTGAAAATAACTTAGATCGATATATAAACTAAAATGAAACAGTTGCTAAATGTCATTTTAAACAAAAAAAGTATTTATGACCAATAGGTCTAAAATAACTTAGTAAAAAGTTGAGATTAACAAAAACACTTTTTTCAAATGAGATATATTATGACGTGATTTATGACATCATTTTTCTGAAAAGGCATATTTAGAAACACAAAATTTTAGTGTTTTTGGATCTGTGAAAAATATTTGCTTGATAAAACAGTTTTTCCTATCTTCTGTTTTAGTTTGGCACCATATTTTAGAAACATCCTGTAGAATGTTAGTTAGTACTCCCACTACCAAGCTTAACTGATAAAAATTATATATTCAACAATTACTTAGATCAAAATTTACATCAATTCACATATTTTATTAATGAAGTGAAAGAATTTTATTACCACATTTGTGCAAAATTATATTTGTTTTACATTATACTTTTTTAATAAAAAGAGAATTATTAACATTTATATTTTATTAATATTAACAAATTAATGACCCAATTCCAGTTACAACCTTGATAGAAATGGTTGAGTTCCACCAAACAAAATTAATCCGTTTATTCAAGTAGGTGCATTTGAACTACTAAAACATTAAATTAAACAAAAAAATTATAAAAACATTTTAGAAAATTTTAAAATAAAAATCTATTACGTATTTTTAAATGTAGTGCAACTGCTTATTCAATTAAAAATGAAAATTTTATTCTACCAGTTAACAAGTAAATGGATTAAATTAGATATCTTTTGTAAAGCTAAGAATATTGCACAATATACAGGGTGTAAATAAATAAGTGAAAAAATTAAGGGGCGATTCTGTCGAAAAATAAAGTGGGTCTTTCATATAAAAAAAATCTGATTTGAACATCTGTGGAGATGGAACCGCTTAAAGAGGCTGCCAAAAAAGTAGTTTTTAATTTTTTATTGAAATGCCAAGAAAAATGACAGAAATTAAATTAAGTAGTTTCCTGCTATCGAGAAAGCCTCCTCAGTAAACTATTTGTCGATTTTCCCCTACGGTTGTAAAGGGTAGAAAAAGCCACCCCTAAGACTTGTTTCATACGTAACACTTTTTCTTATTAATGTCTACCATTTAAAAATTCATTTCAGAAGCTTCATTCATTCTAAACAAGAAAGGTCCCCTGCAATTTTTTTTGTAAAATTAATGGTTCTGAACAAAAAAATTATTTAAAATCAATTACATGGAATGATTGGCATAGGTTAGAAATTTTATCGAACTGTAAAAGAAAATGTCTATTTAATTTCATTTCTGTAATTTTTTTGGTATTTCAGAAAAAAATTAAAAACCACTCTTTTGGCACCCTATTTAAGTGGTTCACAATCTTTTATATTAAAGACCCACCTCATTTTATGACGGAATATCACCCCATGAACTTTTTCGCATTTATTTATTTATACCCTGTTAACATGTTTTGATTTATTTGTTTTGAAAATAACTGAAAACATCAATATCTAAGAATTTTTTCTATACAGAAATTATTTTAGTTTTAAAATAAATGATATTAAATAACTTTACGGAAAACCTGCATAAGGAATTAATGTGTTTTCATTTTGTTTTAAGAAATTTCTCCATTTTATGGAAACCCAGCTTCTTTTAATAATAAATCCAATGTGCCTTTTTATTTATTTTTTTTACAAAATAATTCAAACACTGTGTTTTACAAAATGTTTTAGATTATAAATAATGTAATTCATCATTTGTTTGAAATTAATCTATTTGTGTCCATTATTCTTTTTAATCTTTTTTAATAAAAACTAAATTATTACAAATTTGATTTCATTAACACTAATAAATTAATGATTTAGTTCCAGTTACAATCTTAAGAACGGCTGAGGGCTCTACCAGTTAGTTTATTCAAGTAGGTACGTTTGAACTACTAAAATATTAAGTTGTACAAAAGGTACATCTAGTTGTAAACATTTTAGAAAATATTAAAATTAACATTCTAATGTAAAAACGCATTGCAACTGCATATTATCTATATTTTTTGGTTTCTTATTATTAAAAATAACTAAAAACTTTATATAAGAATTCATTTACAGAAACAAGCATACCATTCATTTCTTGATCGTACATTATTTTACAAGAATATCGATTAGCTTAATTCAATAACGTTTTGAAGCAAATGACATTAAATAATTTTTCGGAAAACATGCATAAGGAATGAATGTGTTCACTTTTTCTTTGAAGAATTTCTCCATTTTGTGAAAATCCAATTGCTTTCAATAATAAATACATCAATGTGCTTTTTCAATTAATTCTTAAAGAAATAATTTAAAAAATCATGTTTTTTTTACCAAATACTTTAGAGTTGATCATCCAATTGTCTTTCACAAGTTAAAAAAACTCCAAAATATACATATACACAAAGATCTACATATACAACACAAAAAACATACCTGTTCTGGTAGCTGTAGTACTTGGCATCCCTGGGAATGGTACATAGCTGCTTCCCGTAGCAGCACAGCACCTGAGGATTGAAGGTATACTTCCTGCCACAGCAGTAACCCATCGATTGCATCACAGGATCGATCTCCTGCTCGAAAACCTCCGACAACTGCAAAAAACCAACAATCGGTAAACCGAAATCCTGCCGATTAAACTTCATTCTCCCTTACCTTAGTGCAATACCTGTACACCCTGCTGGTCTTCCTGTTGTATAACCAAGCATTGTCAAACATCAACCACACGTCATCCACGTACTCCCAGGGGTCTGCGTACTGGCCGATGTCCAGTTTCCGCTTTATCGTTGACAGGTCCATCGGCCTCTTCACGATATCAAAGTAATCGGGGATGCCCAGGCTTTGGGGATCGACGGGCTGCCTAAAGGGTATGCTTTCCGGGTCTTGCCTGAATAGTTTCTCTAAGGTGGGCATGAGCTTCTGACGCAGCTCATCAGGCTTGAATACTGCAAGGAAAAGAAAATTTTGTTTTATACATATAAATTTATATAATTTTTTCGAAATACGGTTTTCTAAGGATTATTAGAAATGGGATCTTTTGTTTTAAAATGGTCCTATTTTTTAATGGCAACATATTATTTTATATCATGAAATTATTGATTTATGATTTTTTATTTTTTTGGCAATTTTAGTCGAAATATTTTTTTAAATAGGAATAAAATTCCTCAAATAATCAAGTTACTGACGAAAAAATCAAACAAATTACTCTTTTTTTTTCTGACACTTGAATACAGCTAAAATTTATCAGAAGTGGGATCATTTGTTTTAAAATGTATCCGTTTCCAAATCACAAAAAAAGAATAAAACAAACAAAATATTAATCAAGTCTTCGACTTACTCTTGTGTTTCCTCTCTCCCCCGGGTCCGGCAGCACTGGCACCGTCCGTTATTTGAGGTTTAATGTCCCCGGAGCCATCAGAAGCGTTCGGTTCCTCCTTAATCAAGCCCGGTTCCTCCTTAATGGAGGCACCTCCCTCTTCCATGGGTTCCGATGTAATCTCCGTCTTTATCTCTGTCTTAATCTCGTTCTTGATGCCCTTGCCGCCATGGCCGTCGCTCTGGAAGTCATTCATTTCTCCGTCTTCTTGTTTAATGTCCGTCTCCATCTTCATCTGCTCCAGTTTGCCTTTGTTGCCGCCCGAGGGCGGCGAGGGAGAATCCTCCTCCCTGTCAGCCGCTACAATAGCCGCCATCTGGGACGATAATGATGACTGCCTGGGTGCGTTAAGAGCTGCTCGTTCTGCACTGCTCATGCCCTTACCTGGAAATGATATCAGATTAATTTTCATAATTACAAAAATACATGCTCCAACAATCACTGAACTACACCCACAATATCTAGTAAACAGTAATTAATAGATAGTATATTTAAATAGTATTAATTCAAAAAGACATATTTCAAAATAGCCATGATAGATTAGATATTACTATTGCTGCACTAGAAAAATTGACATTAAAAAAAAAAACGCTCACCCATACTGGCTGCCGCGACTGCTGCCGGAGAAGACTGCACAGGTGTGGCAGGAGCCGGTGACGCTCCCCTGGAAGAACTAACAGACTTGGGCCCCGACGTGGTCGGCAACGGAGTCGTCACGGATTCCGCCGTCGAATTGGGTATTCGAGGTGCGCCATTCTGGGCGGTGCCTTGTTGGTTGGCCTGCGGCATACCGGGCTGAGGCTGCTGTTGGGACTGTTGCTGGACGAAACTGGAAGGAGAAGGCGATATCCTGTTCGTCTTCAGCATGTCACTGAACTGATTGGGTTGGGAATTCTGACCGGCGGGGGATACTTGTGGTAGACTGACGGGCCCGTTGCTTGCGGTAGGGAATTGGTTGGTGGGGGTGGTGGTGGTGCTACCTTGAGACAGCGGGTTGCCGAATGGCGACAGGCCCGTGTTGGAGGTCGTTGGGCTGGGTCCTGGTAGCCCGACCACGTTTGGTTGAGGTTGGGATTGCGGGACGTTTTGTTGCATGGTAGGTTGTTGTTGTTGTTGTGGTTGGACAGGGAAGATGAGTCGGTTGGTGGTGGGATTGAGTACTCCGAGCCCTGGTATGCTGGGGGAGTTACTTCTTAGTCCCGCTTGGGGTTGACCCGGCTGTTGCTGTGGCGGGCAGGGTAGAATGGAACCAGGCGGCCTCGCCACTAAACCTTTAAAAAAAATGATATATATAAAACTGGAGCTGTTACTTTTTAATGCCAAAATATATCGAAATAAAAAAAAATTCAAATTTTTTATTATAAATTTATAAGAGCTCCAATTTTAACAAATCAAGACTGATAAAATATTTTTTTTTGTTCCGAAAAAGTGAAAAATTGACAATATAATTTTTTAAATCAAACTAAAAATCAACCTGTAAAACACCTACAAAATTGCAACTATTGGATAAAATACTTTATTGAATAATTCAAACTATTTAACTTCAAAACTGAAAACAATTTATTTTTGACAAAATAGAAACAAGTTAGGAACTGCTTATACAGGATGTTGCACAAATGAGTGCAAACAATTTAAAAGATGACAGAATATAAAAATTAGGCAATATATGAAATATAAATATAATATGCGTAATCTAGAAAAATGTGTAAAAACTAAAAACCCCAAGATAAATGCACCAGAATTCATAAGAATAAAATTCTGGCAGTTTCTGAATTTTTTCATATTGATTTTATTTAGAATTTTAAATACTACCAAAATAAACTGATGTGTGGCTAATTATTCTCCTGTTTTATGAAAAACCGAAAAATTATTTTTATTTTCAGCAATTAAAATAAATTCACCTTAAAAATTTATAATTGACAAGAAAAAATAAAATATGGAACTATTTTCCAGAATAAACAATTGGAATTTTCAATAATTCCATAAAAATTCAAGAAATGCCCTAATATCTCTAAATTCTAAAAAATTCGGTTTTTTGTATTATTTTTTTTTTTAGCCGCTAGGAATTCTTTCCGTATTTCACCATACTCCTAAGTTAGCAGATCTTACCTTGTCTGATGGGCTGCTGCTGAGTGTGTTGCTGCTGCAGCTGCTGCTCCTTCCTTTTCTGCCTCTTCTCTTCCAATTCCTTCTGAATCTTGTATATCTTCTCCGCTAACAGGTGATAGTACTCCGACCTCGAATTGGCCATCTCGTACATATCCCCTTCCACCTTCCTGGCGTACGCCACTAGGTTGTGCATTCTCTTATCGAGCAATGCCTGGGGATCTGGTGTGGGGAAAATTGCCTGCACTAATTTGTGAACAAGGTGATTCCTGAGGTCGGGTGTGACGGACTGGTGCCACTCCTTGGTGCCGGTCACTGGAGAAGCAGTCACCTGGCCTGGCTGTAAGCCGCCCGGTAATTGACTAACCAAGCCCTGGTTGGCGGCCTCGGCGCCACTCGCCAAACCAAACATGACGCTGTTGACGCTTTGCTGCAGGTTGGCCGCCGTCTGGTTGACTCCCTGGGCTTGTATGGCGTTGGAGGTGGGGTCGCTACTTAGAGGCAGGCTGACGTTTGGGGCGGCCGAGATAGGAGGCGCAAGTACACGAACGCCCTGCATGCTGTTACCTAGATTAGGTATGTTGGGCGCCGCGTTGATTGGTAGCCTGATACCGGGCCTCGGTTGGGCAGCAGGATTGGGAATAAGGCCGGCGGGAGTGGGACCTGTCGCCGTGGTGGGGCACTGGATGCCCAGGGCGTCATATGCCCTCCGCATATCGGTTGCTGAAGGGTTGGGCGATTGATTATTCGGTGGTGGATTTGAGGTTGCTAAAAGGAACGTTATTAAAGAAACATTTTTTTAATGAAACAACAAAAAAGATACCACTGAATCTAAGGTCTAAAAGAGAATTTTAATAAACTTACATCTTTCCATCTTACTAAAGGATGTCAAAATTGCCAGAAAATTTGTGTTTTTTCTCATATAACCTCAAATCAAAGATTACAACCAAATTCCTGCAGGAAGTGAAAGAAACATAACTTTTCATAAATAAATTTACATAGTTTTGTAGTTAATTTTGAAAATACAAAGTTGTTAATAAAGCTAAACGTTATATATTTTTTAAATGGAAAAAACCTTTTTAGCCTGTATAATATGAACTATGTACTACTGAAAATAATAATTTCCAATAATTTTAGTGAAAGAACATTCATTTCATTTTTATCAAATATTTCACGACAGTAAGATCAAATGTGTCTAGAAAATGTGTTGGTATTTTATAAGAAAAAAACTTGTAAAAGATGCATAGCTTTATGATAAAATAAAAGGCTGAAGTGGTAGTCATCCACAAAAAAAAATAGTGAAAAAAGAAAGGTCGGTTTCCCATTTCCAAGAAAACAAAATTTTTTAGCAACTTTGATTCCCAGCAGCTAGACAAAACAATTTTGGATAGAGTTTAGTTAAATTGTCTTATTTTTTATTTCAACACCTAGATTCAGTAGGATAATTTTTTCCGTTTCATATAAGAACACCCTGTACAGTGTGCACCACTTAAAACTTCTCAATCTTGCATATGCCGATTTTAAGATATTAAAACAAAACATCATATTGTAGATTTTTTCAAGGCATTCTGAATTGTTTAATTAAGAAAAAAACTGATTGTAACAAAATAGCGGTTGTAGAAAATTTATTGTCCCGGTTGCATTTTCTCTTTAATGCACTGTATAAAAATTTATAATGTCATCGAACAGACCAGGGAAAGACGTGAGGTGTTCAAAATTGGATACGAATTATATGATATTAACTCAAAAACTATCAGATAGAAAACATGATTAAATTGGAACAAAACTTTTTTTTTTAATTGTCAGTGTTGCGAGAAACAACTATTCTGAGGGCTATATGCCCCTACCGGTATTGAATTATACTCGCAACACCTAGGATCGTTCGCCAGTTTAACCCACCAGACACAGACCGATTTCGGACTTATTAGTCCTCATCAGTGTGCCTTAGGTGAGACAACCGATGAACGATCCAGCTGTTTTGCGTCGTATCATCATGACAAGGAAATACATTGTACGCGGGGGGACAAAACTGTCGAATTAATAATTTCTCAGAGAAGATATTCAGATTTTGATTTTATCCTTTTCTGGATTTATTTGAACAAAAATCTGATTCTAAATTCGAATAGTAGACTAAACATCGTATTAAGAAAGTATTATTATCGTATAGATTTAAAAATTAATCCAGGAAACCATGAATATGAAATTGAAAAGTTTCCATTTTTCTTTTAATTCTAAAAAATAATAAATATATTGTCGATTTCTATTTGAGAGATATTACGAGTTTTACTCCAAATTTTCCACATATTTTAAAAATTTTCCAGATTGCACTAACCTACACTTGATATATAAAAAATAAATGTTCAACACCCGCACTTTGTTGTAATCAGTTAATTTAAGATTTGAAAAGATTTACACAATGCTATCCCGATTGCCACATCTTAAATTAATTATTGGAGGAACAAGCTTGGGAAGCTGTAATTGGAGCACCCTGTATAAAAAACCGTCATTCCCTCACTTACCATTTGGATTATTTCTATTCTTGTCCGCCTGCTTCAACGGTAGGCAGACGGGACAGTCCGTCCGGATGCAGTTCTTCCAGTGGCTAATGATCTGCCTCGACGAACTGCAATGCGCCACGGAACAGCTCTTGCCGGCATTGCAGGTCGTCATGTGATTGAGGACATTCTTCATGGTCTTGCAGTGGGGTAGCGTGCATGACCACACCTCCCCATTGGCTTGAGACTCCCTCCGTTGGCACTTATGCGCATGCAGCAGGAGAACAAGTTGCTGCTGGATTAGCTTGCGCTTCTCTGGGTCTGCTGGGTAAAGTAATTTGAAGGACCAAGTTAAAAACAGAACGGCATGCAACTACTGGGAGAGACTTAAAGATGGAAATAAAACGATTAAGCGGAAGGTTGAAAAAACATTTCTTCTTGGTATTAGACATTGATTTCTTTTAAATTTGAATGAAAATTGTAAATTTTGCAACAACAAATGAAAATGCTTTTTTTATGTGACAATTATCGTTCACAAGACAATTATCGTTCACCAGTTACATTAATGGTAGCAACAAGTTCAGGAATTAAAAAAGTATTTCATCTCTGGTAGGAAATGCAATTTTTTCTACTCATATATTAAAAATAACTTTTCATCTAATGATATTGTGGTAAACAACTACTCTGAGGGCTACATGTCCCATTCAGCATTGAATTACACCCCCAATATCTAGTAATATTGCCAGACATAGATTGGTTTCCAGCTTACTAGTTCTCATCAGTATGCCATTGGTAAGACGCCCGACAAAAGGATTTAGCCTTTTGGATTGGTATAACAAATAAAGCATATGAGAAAATACTTTAAAAAACTAAAATTGCTAACTCTACCCTGTCTGTTCATCTTTGATATATTAATGTATGTTAAAAATAATTTATAAAGTCTACAATCAATGGAAATTTGTAGTCACATAAATGAGTAGAAAAAATATTTTTAACAAATCCACACTACATATACAGCGTGATAAAAAAGTTCTGCATAAAATTCATATTTTCATTAAACAATTTTTTTTCGAAAAACGGTGAGACCCGTCGATTTTTATTTGATCCAGGGCACCTTGTTATGTGGAAAAATTTTTTTTTCAATGTCCATTTACGTTTACTGGCCGGTGGAGTGGCCTCCGCGTTCGCCTGATTTAACACCTCTAGACTTTTTTTTGTGGGGCTATTTGAAATTGCGTGTGTACACTAACAGACCAGGTGATTTGGAATAACTTAAAAACCGTATTCGTTTTGAAATAAATCAAATCGACCCGGGAATGCTTGAACGAAGTGTAGACGGCGTTTACACACGCTTAGGACAATGCCAAATGGTACAGGGTGGGCAATTCGAACAATTTCGCTAGACTTACACAAACATTAGTGTAATTTTACTCGTTTGAAATGTAATTTTGTCAACTTTGTCCTTTTCGGAGCCATTAATAGTGTAAGTAGACAATTATCACTTATAAGAACTTAAGGTGCATTTTTCTAAAAAAAATTGTTATGTAAGACATCGAAATTTTCACACCGTTGTTTAGATAATTATCACTGTCATCAATTTCGAACGAAAAAAATATGCGTTGTCATTTAAAAAAAAAATATGTCATCGCTGCCGTAAGTGGATTATCGAAAAAAAAATTTTTCCACATAACAAGGTGCCCTGGATCAAATAAAAATCGACGGGTCTCACCGTTTTTCGAAAAAAAAATTGTTTAACGAAAATATGAATTTTATGCAGAACTTTTTTACCACGCTGTATATTTCTAGTTGATGGAAAACAATTCAATGGTAACATTTTTATAACGTGCAAGTTATAAGTTTTTTGGTATAAAATGAAGGAACTATCAAAATGAATAACAAAAATGTTTTCATTTGTATGAAGAAATAAAGAAAAAAATTATTACTCAAAAACTAAAAAAAGATACAGTAATTTTCTACAAAAAGTTTTTTACGCTTTGTATGGAAATAAACAAAATATGGTAAATAATTTAATTAATTTAGAATTTAAATTATGAAAATTATAAATTTAACGTTTATATTTCCAGATTTTTTAATCTGTGGCCAAAAATTGTTCAAAAACAAATTAAAAGCAATGATATTACAGGAAAAACTGCTCTATGTGCTATAAGACCCCAGCTAGGATCAATCAGTCAACATATTTTACTTTTAACAAATAAATTGTTCAGAAAAGACGATATGATAGGGTTTAAAATTTTTAGTGGTTTGTTTATAATCACGTGAAGTGTTCCTTTTTCCTTCTAATATATGACTAAGGTACTACTGCATATTCTTTTTTTTTTTTCAAGTAAACTCACAAATAGAAATAATTAATTATAAAACTAGATAAGAGCAATTTCTTCTACATTTTTAAATGAATTTCATAATTATTAATGGGACAAACTTACAATTTTTTAAATCAATGCCTATATACCCTTCACCCACAAAAACACCAAATTACACAGTCTACAGTTCACAAAAAAGAAATATAAAGAAAAATCCTTTAACTCCTAGGGGAAAAAAGCAAAACAAACGGCAGCAAGTGGAGCGACTTCCAGACATCTGGTGGAGCACAATTACGAGATAGAGAGATCGAGACACATGCACAAATCGAATAAAACTCACCTGTCGAGGGTGCCGGGGGAGCGCCTGAAGGCGCCCCTTGGTTTTGCGTTGCCTGCTGTGGCCCGGATTGAGATCCGCTGGGCACGCCAGACTGAGGCTGTGCAGGAGAAGGCGCTGGTGGCTGCGTCTGAACGATACCCCCCTCGCCGCCACAGCCCGTCGGACCTCCAGGCCCGGATTGCGGCGCTCCGAACCTCGGGCACTGATTTGGCATGTTTAACTTCGGTTGGGGAGTTACTACCCCTGGGGGAGCAATAAAATAAAAGGGAAGGTATTAATGTTTCGAATACGCACTGAATATTGTTTTTTAATTTGCCAAATTTACAGAATACCGAAAAATTTGGGAAAATATGAAAATATCTGCAATGCTGAACCATTTTACGATTGAGTACTACAACTTAAGCGTTTTTATTAATATTACTTCATAGACATGTTTGACAACTATTACTCAAGTAAATGGGTAATTTTTCCAATATAATTCATAATTGAAGATTTTGATGCAAATGAATGTTCCTGCATTTTCAAATATTTACTAATATCTTTAAAACATATTCTAAACACATTTATTTACAGTAGTCACAAGATGTACGTGAGAAAAATAATATTAGTTTTAAACCACTCACCAACTTGAACCCCCTGCGGTCTGGCGTTCGGATTAGGGTACGAGTAGGGAGTATTCCCAGGCATTCCTTGAGGTCCACAGAGCTGGGGCCCCTGCAGTCGTGGTCCCATATGTATTGAACCGGCACCCCTCTGGTTCATGGGCATGTTCACACGGTTTATCATCGGACCGTTGGGGAGGCCCTGTGGCACGTTGTGGTTGCCAGGATGCTGGGGATGGCCAGGCGTGAACATGTTCGCGTTGTTCAGGGGTTTGTTCACGCTGCTGCTGACCACCAGACCGCCGCCCGCCATGCCCCCCATTGTGCTTATGTTGCTGCTAGTCATTATCATGTTGCCCGCGCTATTACTGATACCTGAAAGGATAGTATAAATAAGGAGCAAGATAAATTGTGGGAAAAAAAAACAATAACAGAAGTGAATACAAACCCTGAATAGAACTCATAACTTGGGGAGAACCGCCGTTGTTGGCCATGGATTGAAGACCTGAATTGTTCGATACGCTTGACGGCAGACTGCCCAGGTTCATTTGATCTACCACACCGCCTTTCGCCACCGATACGTTTGGAGGAGACTGAAGGTTAGGGCTCTTGTTGCCCAACTGACCGTCTGCCAAAGCAAGTGCATTTCCAACTAATCCCTTGTTACCCTGTAAAAATTAAAGCGCTTAACATCACTCACAAATTTTTTTATTTATTTATTTCAAAAATTGGACAAAGAAACTGCATCACTCCTTTATCAAATCTTCTCTTTGTTTAACTTTAGACCCTTAAAATGGTGTTTAGAGAAAAATTTATCCTCATCTGCCTACCTGTTGCTGAAGGAGGTGGTTGAGCTGCATCTGCCTCAAGTTATTACTGTCCGTAATTTCGATGCCATTGGGCAATCCACCCGGTCCCGGACCCTGAGCAGGTGGTTTGGTATTGCCCATGTTGTCAGATAGACCCCAAGATGAGCTCGGCCCCAAAAGCTCGTTGGGCAGGTCATTTTCCAAATCAAACATGTCCATATTTGAAAGCACATCTATCAAGAAAAAGCACATATTACAAATATTCCGTTATTTTGCTATAAAACGATGTGTATAACCTTAAAATTTTTATTTTTGTCTACAAAAATCCAGGTTATTTATAAAAGTATGCTTTAAAAATGGAAACGAAAATAAAAAAAGACGCTTAACAAAAACTTTAAAAATTTATTATTTATCTAATATTTCCTTTTTAAAGCATACTGTTTAATGTCTATGATGTAATGCATGATAAATGTTACGAAACAAGCATACAGAAAATTAAGGCAAACATGGCGGCACATATAGACTTTACAGAAAACAGAATTTGATTTTAAGGCAAAATCTTACAGCCTTATTTTCAATAAAGTAAGTCATTAAACATAAATCTTCACATTGTGTAAAAATTTTAATAGATTTAAGAAAAATTGTACTGACAGCCAAAAAACTTAAACTTA
The DNA here is from genome assembly GCF_000390285.2 of Anoplophora glabripennis. Lineage (NCBI taxonomy): Eukaryota > Metazoa > Arthropoda > Insecta > Coleoptera > Cerambycidae > Anoplophora > Anoplophora glabripennis. The sequence goes on along the minus strand of NW_019416749.1, from coordinate 2,556,523 downwards.
AAATTAATTTCAAAAAGTATATTACATAGACTAGAAAGGGAATTGGTGAGTTAGATCTACTACATGTAATTACTATATATACATTCTAATAAATAATAAATTAAAAGAATGTTTACATTCAAGTGCTATAATTATTAGAAGCATTAAAATAACAAATTCTTGCACACTGCAAAATGTTACTTAGTGAAGCTTTGTTATGGTCAACTGAAATGATTCAAACAAAGAAAAATCCTAATTTACCTCTAATTATTGTTGTTTATGTTATTTATTTATTCCTTTGGCATTAAGTAGGTAATCATGAATCTTGCAAAAGATCTATTTTAAAATCATTCATCAAACATTACTATTACATAATTAAGAAAACCTTTGTCTCCCTCCTATAATATATGTACTACAAAAATTTAATTCAAGTTTATTATATTAAAAGTGAAAAATTCATCAAAATTAGTTTTCAAATGTGCTTTCATGCATATTTCTTTACAAAATATTCAAAAAACGAAAATGAGGTTATGAAAAATCAAACATACATCCATATTTTATCATAACAACTTGTGATATCGTATAACAGAATTTATTATGAAAAAAAAAAAAAAAAAATTGACAAATATCTACTTTGAATTCCATTTTTGTTAAATTGCAATGCTGAATCATTTAAGAAAAAATGGATGCACCTACTGTGTCACAAACAGTTCTTTCTAAATTAATAAAAAATTGCAGTATTTTTTACAGTGCAAAAATAAACGATAGTATTTACCCACAATCAAGGCTAATAAAAAATTTACTACCATAACCAAAACTAAAAGAATTTGTTAAATTACTGCAAGTACAGAAATATCAACATCTAGTAAGTTCGACATATTGTTTTATAACCTGCTTACTCAAATTAAAGGTATACTAAAGTAAATTTGATTCTTTAAAATACACACGATGTAATATCGTAACGGTATTAGAGCAATTCCTTAACCATGAGTACAAGTTTGGCCATGCACATTATTTTGTGTTTTATCTATGACAAAGCAAGCGAAGTAGATATATGTTAGGTCTGTATCATATTTTTCAATTTAAAAAATAAAGTTGCTACGACAAATGGAAAAGTTAGTTGTTAGTTGGTAAGTACTGTTTTTGGTATTAAGGGTGTATTTACTTTGCTGGCTATAGTTCCATTGGTGCCTTGGATTCGAAACACCACCACCCATTGACGTCTGTGTGGACCCCAAGCCATAGTTGAAAGCTATTATTAGGTTTAAAAAAATATTACTCCAAATAACCAAATCTCTTACACATTATAATTCAATTAATAGCTTTACAGGTAAAAATTTGTAAAAGAGAAAACGAAAATTTCATTTTCAAGCTAAGAATAATGATACCTATAACCTGTTTAAAGCAACACCCTTATCTATGCTACAAACTGCAGTCAGGGGTTGGTTAAATTTTTATATAATATACAACTCTGCAGATGCTGTTCAAATTTGACAAATGTAAACTATGGAATTTGGTCGATTTAAATTTAAGGTAATGTTCATATTTTGTAAAATGCATATTGTATCAACTGAGGTATTAACAAATAAACTAAACAGATCTAAATTGTAACTATACAATTAGAACCATGGAGACAATAAGGCAATCAAAAGAATACAAAGTTAATGAAAATTTTTGAGATTTAATAAATGTGTCCTAATGTATATTTTTTAAAAGGCTCATGCAAATTGAACACTACAGTTCACAAGTCATGCAAAGTTCAAGAGCATTGATGTTTACTATTACAGGCAACAAATGACACTGGCTCTTATTATGATGCCATGAGGTAACCTATCAAATTTTTCAAGATTTTTTTTTACGTAAAAAGAAGCGTTTTTGTGTTAAAAAAAATAAAAACAGCTGTTTATATTTGTACTTTTCGCGATATGTTTGTGAAGTTGTCAAACTAAAGGAACGCCTCTCCCGCTTTCATTTAGGACATGCTGAATAGAAAATAAACATTTCTGGACGACAAATATTGCTCCAGACTTACCAGTGGAGTCCGATGGCCCTTGAAAAGGGTCCAATTTTTGCCTTTTGGCATTTGGCGGCCCATCTACGAGATGATCAGCCATAGCAAAATCGGTGCAGTCTGCTGTTTACCAAGCCAAAGCCGAAGCACTGGCCCAATGCTGCGGCTGACCAAACTAACAGCACTGTAATCCACTATTTATCGCGACTTGAGCACAAAACACATGATTTATATGCAAAAATATAAAAGAAACGGCGCCAAACAGTCGATGTACCGAGTGTTCGAGAGTCGATGCATCTCACAAGGCACATATTTATCTAACAAGAGTCAACCATCGGCCATTATGAACTTCGACTAGTCCGACTGGTCGACTATATTTCGCGACTGCCTCTCACCATCTTCCGTCGGAACCGCACAATGATCTCAAACTGAATCACTTCAAGTTTCGCACTTTTACACTCTTTTTTAACAATCACAGGCGAAATTTAACCACAGTATGAATATCTAACACTGTCTTTGGCGAAAAAAGACTTCTTTAATTTACATGCAACGTTACAATCAAAGGAATTCATCCGAAATTCTACGCGATCTCAAACAGGCAAAATGGCGGCTGTTGATGAAACTTTTTCTACGCTTGTCAGAAATATTCTGTCTAATAAAACCTATTCAAATTTCCATTGGTTAACATACGCCACGTGACGTAGACCATGGCGACCATTGGCTTCTGATCTCCGGAAGAAACGCTGTGACGCAGCGTCCGTCGTCACTTGTAACGTCACGAACGACGAGGCGGAGAATGCCGAATGAAAGAACCTTGACGCAGAAATAACAAAATAAGGATCAGATAGATAAGATTATTTTATTAATGTAAGCAATTTTTACAAGTTTTATAGAGTAATCAATTTCATCGCAATCATTATACGCCAAAATAAAGGGAAAAAGAATAGACTATTTTTGTTTACAATTTCTTCACCTAGCGGATAACTAAAGAACTGTTTTCACGGCCATTTGAAGATTTGTTGTACAATAATCTATTGATATACCTACATTTATATATAATTAAAATAAGATATATCGAAATATAGTTTAGTTTATATAAATTATGAGCTTGACAATATTTTCATTTAATATTAAATTAAATAATGAATCATTACTTGTGTACACTCTTTTATTAGCATTGCGTTATCCATTGATTCTTTTGTTTGAACCTATTTTACTTTTTTTTGGTGAGGGACATCGCCCATCGGTTAGAGTGAAAGTAGAAATTACTCTCGCCTAGGTATCAAAATAGAAGCCAAACACTAGATAGTAAATTAAAAAATGTAGGTTTTTGGAACAAATTCTCTATGCTTATACAGGATGTCATAATAAATATTCTATCATAATCAACCCAGAAGTATCAGAAGTTTGTGCGTGAGATGGGGCGGCAAAAATAAACATTTTCAAATTTTATTAATAAACTCCTACAAGCTTGAACTCTAATATTTTTTTCCTGCAGTATAAGAAAAGAACTCATATATTTTACAATTTAAAAATATATTGATCCACAATTCTCTTTTTAATGAATTTTACTATTTTGTTGTTAAGGTATTTAAATGAGACAAAATGTAGGCATATACCTATATAAGTAAAAAGTCCTGGGAGAGTCGCTACTCAGAATATGCAGTCAGAGAAACATTTAAATTCAATTTTAAAACCATCTGAAAAAACAATTTTTTATGAAGTCTGTATTTTTTTGTAGAAATGATTTCCTATGAAATAGAAACATTTCAGAATTACAGAAAGTTTATAAAGAGTTATAAGTATGTTACAAAGTGGGACACTGAGGTAGGTATATTAAATACAGTTTTCAAATCAAGAACTCGAAATATATATAAGTGGGAAGGTTTTTCTTCTAAATTAATGAAAATAATAATAGACATAGGACACAGGTAATTAAGATATTAAATAAATATTATTTTTTCTACCACCTAAAAATTTTTAAGAAAAACGTAATCGTGTGAGAAATAATATTTCTCACTCAACGAAGTAATAGAAACGCAATTTTAAGAAATTTTAAAAGAAAACCAAAAAAAATCACTTATGGCAACACGAATCCCATCTATTGCATAAGAAATTTTTAACTACACAAGTAATTTTACAAATAATGTAAATTGTACAAAAATGTTATCACATTCTTCAAATGACGCCATCATACTTAGTATGCAGTCTCGGAAAGTTCCATTTCCTAGTTCGATATATTTTGGACGATGAAGGGCACTAAAAAACAATTAGTATTAAAAGGGACTCATTAGTTCTGTCATGATTTTAAAATAAGAACAGACAATTAAGAAAGAAGGACTATTCTTATATAGATAAATGTATAAATTTTCTCTACAGTTGTCAATGAAATGATTTTAAAAAAAAATCAGTAAATCAGTAATGTCTCTTGACACTAGCATTATAATAAAGTGTAGTCTAATTTAACAATATAAAATTAACTTATAGTACAAAATTATAGAAACTGTTTTTACTTACAAACGCGGATAACAGCGATGAATGCTCCAAATATAACCAAATTTGCAATAACCGATTCCCGGCTCCTCTTTTTTTCTTCCTCGGGGTCCCTGGTCCCGGAAAAGCCCCCTTGTTGTATACGCCTCATAGTTGATTATTCTTTAAATACTTTTGTTATTATATATATTTTTCTCGTGATCTCGTGCTAAATTTGAGTTTTTAGGTTACATTCGTCAATCCACAAATTACTGAACTATTACGTCAATCATTCAACGTTCGAGGGCAATGACCTGATTTCATAGAGTAGGAATAGAGCAAGTCCGAGCAGAAAAAAAGAAGAATTAAAAAAAAAACCTTTTATGAATTGTTAAGATAATAAGATTAGTTTGTCTAAGACTTTGTTGGACAAAGCTTTGTAATTTGATGTAGCATTTCCTTTTATTATTTTTTTTAAATAAATTAATAAAAGTTCCATGTTCACCGTGAAACGTGTTTTCTATAGAATAAATTCAACAAGGCTACTGAATTATTCTGTTTATAAAATATATCCATAAGAGTAACTAAATACTCTTATGAATATATCTAATATTATGAGTATTTAGAACAACAGAATTCAGCAATTGACATCAAATACCTAGTACCAGGCGCAAAACGTATAATCATAGATCTAATGTAGTATATATATTATACTATTAGATCTATGCGTATAATATTAGGTTGAGATTAATACTAATAGAGTATTTCCATTTAGCTTACCTGATCTCTATCAGGTGATCACAAATTGGTACGAGAGCAACATTATTATTTATATAGGGTGTCCCAGAATAACGGGTTCAACGAAAAGACCACAGATTTGTGGACTCAAAATAGTCAGATTTAGACTAATAATTCATCTATACCCAAAATCGTTTCGTTTGGCTGCTAGATGACCACAAAGTTCGTGAAATTTATTTCAATTTTGTAAATAACTCGAATACGTATTAATTGATTTTGATCATTTTTGGAGTGTGGACTTTTGCTTTCAATCTACAAATTTTGGTGTTATACATAGTGCTTTTTAAAACTTACAACTACAAAATTGATGATATGGTGATAATATATTTGATATATTATACTTACCATTTGGAAGTTTTTGGGCCTCTTGTAAAATTTTGATTAAATGAGCGGTTTGGGTACAAAAAAATATTTTTTAAATTATAGCAAAGTGAAATTACAGTCAACCTGCAAAAGCAGAGCCTACTAGCACTTTGTTAAGTATTGTAATATGGGTGGCAAGATATAATGTATACATTCAAAAAAAAAAATATTTTTTTTTACCCTAACCGCTCATTTAATCAAAATTCTACAAGAGGCCTAAAAATTTCCAAATAGTATCACCTACCAAACAAAAAATAGCTGGTCAGTATTGCCCGAAACAGGAAAAAGTTATGAACGTTTATTACCACTATACATGCATCCATTTTGTAGGAGTTGTAGATTTTACAAGGGACTCTGTATAACACCAAAATGTGTTTTGATTGAAAGTAAAAGTCCACACCCCGAAAATGATCAAAATAATATACGTATTCCAGTTATTTACAAAATCAAAAAATTTTCACGAACTTTGAGGTCATCTAGCGGCTAAACGAAGCGATTTCGGATGTAGGTGAATTAGCCTAATCTGCCTATTTCACGAATCTGTGGTCCCCCGTTATACACGTTATTCTGGGACACCCTATATAAGTAAAACACTGGTATAACATACTCTTATAATTTTGAATTAAAGTAAATGTCTTTTTAATTTCTGTTAATCCTAAATACATACACTCATACACAAGTGAACTATTATAATCCTATTGTGTATTCAATTGAAATGATTTTTAATTTTGTCAATAAAGGGGTATAAATAGAAGTAGGTTCTTCTCTGTATCTATTAGTATTTGAATTTGCCGCTATATACACCGGGTGGCCTTGAGAATCACTCTGGCTAACATCCAATCAAAAATATCAGAATATGAGGTTTTTATCTGGGTTGGATGTTGGATGTGTTGTGTTGTGTTTATAGTTCAGAAAGATAAATGTTTATTTTATAATTAGAATTAGGCTTTTATAAATTAAAATATGTCGTTTATAATTAAACAGTTATTTAATATTTTATGATTACTTGGCGTACAAAAACGTTTTTGAATAATGTGAAAGGTTAACTTTGAATTATAATTAGCATATATTTTTTAACATATAGACAATAATAATATTTATTAATGATAGATAAGGATATTGGAAAAGTTTTGCTGCATTAAACAATGTGACAAACAAAGATTATAACATTCATGGGCTATTTTCCAATGTCGAGGCATTTCTACTTTCATCTACTGACATTCGTTTGTTTACTGTACCAATCATATGAAGGTAGGTCTCTAGTAAATTACATATCGTACGGATCTATTCTATTACCTAAAAGAGACATTAATAATATTTTTTTTAATTTTTTAGGAAATGTATCACAAAACAATCCACTGCTTTTATACTCAACTACCAAAGATATTCGATTAGTAAATTCCTCAGCTCGAGGAAGCAGTTATAAGTTAAAACCCATAATAATTGTGAAGAATTATTCATATATTGCCGCCATAGATTACCATTTTGAAAATAAAAAGATCTTTTGGGCAGATCACGAACTGGAAACTATATATAGTATCGATTATGATGGAGTGGCTGCAAAAAATAAGGTATGTAATGTAAATATAAGTTTATTTTACTTTCTACTATTCTTTTTATTTATAGGTTGAAATAGTTAGTGGTGTTTTTACACCAGATGGATTAGCTTGCGATTGGTTTACTAATAAAATATATTGGACAGATAGTGAATCGAATCATATAGAAGTAGCCACGATCGAAGGAAAGTACCGGAAAGTCTTGTTCTGGACTGATATCGATCAACCACGTGCCATAGTTGTAGTGCCTATGAGGGGGTGAGTCATTTTTATATTGATTTTTTTTTAATTTATTATTTTCTATAACGTCTATTTAATTATAAGTAAAACGTATGAAACGTGGAATAGTTGGAATTAGTGCTTGTCTTTTGTAGTTACATGTTTTGGACAGATTGGGGAGAATCACCAAAAATTGAGAGAGCTGGTATGAATGGAGACCCAACCACACGAAAAATGATTGTAACCGAAAACATATTTTGGCCCAACGGGTTAACTATTGACTATCAAACGGAGTCCATATATTGGGTAGATGGAAAAATGAAATTCATTGATAGGATGGACTATGATGGGGGTAATAGGGTGAGGGTTTTGGAAAAAGGGTTTGAATATCCTTTTGCCTTGACTAAGTTCCAATCCAAGCTGTTTTGGACTGACTGGAAGACAATGTAAGTAGGAAACGTTGAAATTATAACATTTTTTGTTATTGTATTTTGTTACTTATCAGATAGGATTAACAAAATAAGGGAAATATTTTATTTTTAATTAATTTTTCCTGTATTTCGAAGATATTTTCCAAAGAACCCTCTTTTACTTTGTTGTCTGTTCTGTGATTTTATTTTCAACCTTCAATTCACTGGAAAGGCCCATTGTTTTAGGGCAATACACTATTATGATACAGAAGGATCGCAACGAATGCCATCAGAGCTTTTGGTCTCCCAACACCCTATGTACATCCACATCTGGGACCAAAGACGGCAACCTAAGCTGCCACACCCCTGTGAAACCAACAACGGGGGTTGTTCGCACTTGTGTCTTCTTGCCCCCTCACCTCCTGGATTCACTTGTGCCTGCCCCATAGGAATTAAACTCACAAACGATAATAAAACTTGTGCGGAGGGACCTCAGGAACTCCTCCTTCTAGCCAGACGCACCGAGATCTGCCTTATTTACCTGGACTCACCCGATTACAGTTACAGGGTGCTACCTCTTAGCGATGTTAAGTATTCTATAGCAGTGGACTTCGATCCGGTGGAGAATTTCATATACTGGTCAGATGATGAGGTGAAAAAGATTCAGAGGGCGAGACTGAACGGTAGCGACCAAAGGGACGTCATTTCGACGGAGATACAGGATCCCGATGGCATCGCCGTTGATTGGATTTCGCGGAATATTTATTGGACTGATACGGGGACTGATAGAATAGAAGTGGCGAGGTTGCAAGGTGGTTTTAGACGGGTTATTGTTGGTGACGGTTTGATCGATCCAAGAGGTAAGCAATATTTTTTTTCGAAAATTGTCAAGTAAAAGATACATTGTTCTGAAGTTCTAATCAGTAAAAATCATTGCAGAAGCGCGTCTAAAACAGTATATGGGCGGTATAGTCTTTAGGATACGGCAATTTCAATTATGCAGTGACTTCTTTTGGAATGTTTCTTATTTCAATAATATACCATATTTTCTAGAGCATATCCAATTAAAAAATCGACATTAGTAAAATTTAGCACAAAACTGAATATTTTTTATATAATGTGTCATGAAATACACCTGAAATAAGAAATATCCTCTTAGTCTTGCTATCGGTTTTGATTAATTTTAATTGAATATTCTTTGAGTAAATCAGTTAGATGTTTGAGACGATTTGACATCTAAATATATAAATAAGATTTCCATACCAGACTGTATCAAAAGCTTTTTTTATATGTGGAAATGCAGCAGCACTGTGGTGTCCAGTTATTCTTGAGGTTTTAATATTTGAGGTTGCTGGTTGAATGGATGAATATTTAAGATATTTTCTCTGAGTATTAAAATATTTACTCCCTTTTCTGCCAATTTTAACAAAATTTCAAGGCATTTTTTGAAAAAATATGATACAAAGTTGCAGTCACTCTTGCATCCTCAAATGAATTTTATATTTGGTGGTGTTTGCAAGAAAAACTCCATCCTTGAATATAAAAGACATACTTTTCAACCTAGAACCAAAGATAACTATTTTATTTCTGCAATAGGTATTGCTGTAGCTGCCGAACTCGGCTGGCTCTTCTGGTCAGACTGGAATGAGGTTCACCCAAAGGTGGAAAGGTCCAATCTGGATGGTTCAGAACGTACACAGATAGTTACCGAGCGGTTGGGTTGGCCCAACGGTATTACTTTAGATCTGAATAATTTTAAGATATACTGGTGCGACGCCAAATCGGACAAGATCGAATATGCCAATATGGACGGGAGCGATCGCAGGGAACTCGTAAACGACAATGTGCCTCATGTTTTCGGTTTTAGCTTGATGGGGGACTACCTTTACTGGACGGACTGGCAACGGAGGGCTATAGACCGGGCCCATAAAGAAACAGGTTGGTGATTAGTATCTAATATATAAATTTATTATAACACACTATATATTATTTTCGAGATGTGCAATGCTAAAAATTCATGTTTCAGGGAGCAGCAGGGAAGTGATAGTCGACCAAATGGAGAATGTGATGGGTCTCAAAGCAATAAGACTCGGAACTGTAAATGGTTCGAACCCGTGCCAGGAAAACAACGGGAATTGTTCCCAGCTGTGTTTGTACAGGCATAACAAGACCAGAGTCTGCGCGTGCCAGATAGATTATGAACTAACCAAAGATAAACAGAACTGCGTTAAACCTGAAGCATTTTTATTATATACCAAACGAGATACTATTGGCAGGATCAGCATCAAGAACGAAAACAATGAAATAACTATTCCGATTCCTGGCATCAAACAAGCAAGGTGGGTGTTTTTTTATTATGACAGTATCATTAAGAGAAAAATTTATTTTTTTTTTCAGTGCTATCGATTTTGACACGAATACAATGCGAATATACTGGAGCGACAGCAAACTGAAGACCATCATGAGAGCTTACATAAACGGATCTGATCCCCAGAGGGTCATCGATTTGGGACTCGCCTCTCCCGAGGGCATAGCAGTGGACTGGCTGGGCTTGAACATCTACTGGACAGATCCAGTAGCTCACCGAATTGAAGTTTCCCGACTGGTAGGGTCCAGTAGAAGAACGTTATTGTGGGACGAAGCATACGAGCCTCATAGCATTGTCTTAGATCCAGCGGCTGGGTAAATAAGGACATAAATTAGAGTTTTATCCTGGGTACATAATTTCTTTCTGTTTCAGCTACATGTACTGGTCCGAATGGGGAACGACCAACTCCATAAAGAAAGCGGCGATGGACGGGACTAATCAGATAAAGCTGATATCGACAGTGCGACCCGCCACGGGGTTGACGTTGGATTATGAGAGGAAAAGATTGTACTGGGCGGAGAAAGATACTCCTGCTATCATATCCACTGATTTGGACGGAAACGATCAGAAGAACATAGTTAAGGACAAAATCTTCGAACCCATGGGCGTGACCTTGTACAAGGAATTTATTTATTGGAGTGATAACAAAACGGGTAAGGATTTAAGTTGAATCGTTAAATTTGAATCCTGAATTTGTTTGTACAAGGTGGTACAATTTTTTAACAAACTTTAGGAAGCTGTATAATTTTTTTTTATTCATTCTCACCCTGTAGTTTTTATCTTTTCTGATATTTTGAGGGCCTGGGGCAGAACACTATCGACTATTTAAAAGCTAATTGTGGACCATCATTTATTCTAAAAGTATTTAAAAAAAAGCATTATTTTTATAAATCTTAGCACCTGGTATCTTAAAAAAATTATATAGTATATTTTATAACAAATTATAATTTTTTGATTATCTACCCGTTTCTAGTATTTAAACTTGATTTTCATCTATTTAGGTGAAATATCTAGAGCAAACAAGCTCGACGGTTCCGATTACCAAAGAATCCACAACAGATCCGAGGGTGTCACCGATTTGCTGGTCTACCACTACCTGAAACAGAAACAGACCAACCAGTGCGCTACCAGCAATGGTGGCTGTTCCCACCTGTGCCTAGCGTTGCCCGCCGAAGGCCCGGGGGAACATGTGCGCTACACTTGTGCCTGTCCCACACACTTCACGTTGCACAACAACGAGTGTCACCGTAAGTTACGCGAATTCTGGTGAAATTCTAGAGAAAATCATTGCCTATTTTTTTTTTCAGCTCCTAGTCATTATATGATATATAGTTTAAGGAATCTGGTTGTTAGGTTGGTACTCGATACCTTGGATTGCCCCGAAGCCGTGTTACCGATTCAGGGACTAAAGGCTGTGAAAGCGATTGATTTTGACCCAAAATCGAATTTTCTTTACTGGGTGAGTGTGGTTTGAATACCCTACTTTTTAATAAAAATATATTTTTCTTAGTGTGGACTATTTATACAGGGTGTTATAATAATAATGACAGTGATTTATTCATAAATATGTTTTTTTTTTCATAATATCACATAGACACAAACAGACCATATTGTCACTAACCAGTGAAATAATCTTTATAGGTTTATCTATATTTACATTACAGAATGCACTTTACTAAATACCACTTTAAATTTTGCTGTAAAAACAAAATTAGTGAGACTGGTCAAATTATAAATTAAATACTAAATAAATGCAATAAAATGAAGCGGCAGCATATTTGATCAATTTGGTTTCGTTGAACTAACTTTGGTTGTTGTTTTTTTGCCCATCTAGCTGTTATATCGCATTAAGTAGATTATGTAGTTCACCTAAACTATGTTAATGTGACAGAAACTGAACACAGTTCTTTAAAAAAAATAGTAAGAAAGACCACCTTTTATACAAAAAAAAATTAAAAAATTAAATTTTTTTTACAGTTTGAATTTGAATTTTCATATAATGAAAAATATGTGTATTTAAAAAATGAATTATATCTCTATTATTTTTTTGATTAAAAAAAGCCCCTCCTTAAAATTACACCACCATAATAAAATAATGCAGATCTCACTGATTTTTAATCAAATTCCTCAGATTGATGGCAAGTCGCGGTCCATCAAACGTTCTGAGGCTAGCGGGCAGTCCTTCAACATCGTCGTACCAAGCAACCAGAATATATCACCTTTTGACCTCGCAGTGGACACCATCGGTAGACTGCTTTTTTGGACATGCGCTTTAACGGATGTCATTAACGTCACTCGATTAGATAATACGAATCCATTTGGAAGTTTGGAAAGGAAGGAAGGGGAAAAACCAAGACTAATCGCAATGCATGCCACAAAAAGGTAAATTTATTCTATTTGAGTGTAGTTGTAAAACATTTATGTTCCTCTTCGATACAAAATATTTACCTTCCAGGCTAATTTTCTATACCGACATAGGAGCTACCCCACAACTGGTGAGAACCAGATTAGATGGATCCCATAGGATCGTAATTACCAGAGCTGCGGACATTGCGGCTATTGCCGTGGATACTGAGAACGATTTAATTGTGTGGGCTCAGGAGCACAGCATTTACATTAGCAATATCGATGGCGAGAATCAGTAAGTTGTTAAAAAAACGTTTCTTATGAAAAATTGGTAAAATTCTTATTTCAGACATGTTTTGCTAAACGAGAGCAATTCGAAGATAATTCAACTCACCGTACACTCCGGCTGGCTCTACTGGATAGACAAAGAGCTGCACCAACTACAGAGGTTGGAACTAATCTCGGGAAAATCACGTTCTACATTGGCGATCCAAGCATCTCACATACTAGACCTGATATCCGTAAAAAAACCGGAGAACCACAGCTGCAACCTTCCTCATCAAAGGAAATGCTCACACTTCTGCATATTGAACGGGACTGTACCCCACTGTGCTTGCCCTAATGGCAAAATTCTACAGGAGGATAAAAGGAATTGTCAGATTTTACCTGATTGCGGGAGTGACCGTTTCACTTGCAGTGTGGCTGGGGGAGACGTCAAGGATTGTATCCCTATTGCTTGGCGGTGCGACGGGCAGAAAGATTGTGCGGACGGCTCTGATGAACTGGATTGTCCTAAATGCTTGCCCAATCAATTTCGGTGCCAAGACGGGCAGTGCATCGACAAGGAAAATTACTGTGACGGTTACGAACATTGCACCGACAAATCAGACGAAAAAAATTGCTGTGAGAATGGTTTCCAATGCCCCCAGACAGAAGTATGCCACCCAATGTCTCTTGTTTGCGACGGAAATGAGAACTGTGCCGACGGATCGGACGAGAAAGATTGCAATGCGGCTCTTACTTCAAAGAAATCCGTAACGCACACCGTTATACTGTCGGTGGTGGGGGTTGTCTTTGTCTTTGCCATGTTTTCGGTAGTGTTTCTCCGAAAGAGGTTCTTGCCCAGGGAAGATATAACGGATCAGTCGGAAGATTCACTGAGTCCGATGCATCCTAACGCTAGTAAGAATCCCAAATTTCGCAAAGGTAATTAGTATAAGGGTGGTGTTGAGTTTTGGGTCTGTTCAATTCGTTGGAAAATCATATCAAATCGAGTGGTTTTGAATTTTTATAATTTCTAACTTCTGTCTTTAAGTATTTTGGAAATTTATATTGTACAACCTCTTTAATCTGCACATCTACTTGTAAAGCAGTATGGCAGTTAGTGGTACAAATAATAATGAAACGCAATTACTACAAAAATCGAGCTCTATTGACTATTAAATAATAAATTTAAAGACCGTTTCTGATTCTCATTCTCGTGAAAATACTGAAAATCCTCCAATTTTCTCAAAAATGCTCCATATTTTTCAATATTTAGAAAAGGAATATTTTAAAAAGTAATTATTAAAGTATAGCATGCCGCTCATGTAGTACAAAAAAGATAACGTTCCTGTGGTTTTTTCGTATACAAATATACTCGAATATTCTCAAATACACATTCAGAACGTTCTTTACAACACTACATAACAATTGATACATTTTTTTCAGCATTTCACTAATACTGGTCTATTGCAGGGATACCCGATGTAGTCCGCATGTCCATGCTGAACGACAGTGGCTGTCCATCTACCTACGACAGGCGGCACGTCACAGGTGCGTCAAGCAGCTCCAACACCAACGGTTCCAGCATTGGCTGCTACCCACGCGAGACTCTCAACCCTCCCCCAAGTCCCGCGACCACGGCTGCCTCCACAAGAGGCAGCAGCCCTTCCTCCCGTTACCGTCCCTACCGTCACTACCGGTCAATCAACCAACCGCCCCCGCCTACCCCGTGTTCCACGGACATATGCGATGAAAGCGATTACAACTATCCTTCGAGAAGTCGCTACGACGGTGGCCCATTCCCCCCTCCCCCCACTCCCCGATCTCATTGCCATCAGGAAAGCTGCCCTCCCTCTCCTAGCTCTAGGTCGTCGACTTATTTCAGTCCCCTTCCGCCCCCTCCGTCGCCTGTGGCTTCGCCCAGGGGCGGGTACGACTCGTAGGGGTTCTATGTACATACTCGTTAAAGGTTTTTTAAAACTTTGGCTTTGTCGGACGACATCGACGTATCTCGGTGCTGATCGTTTACTATAAATTTTTTATTTATTGAGTACTTTATTTTAACTACTACTAAATTTAGGTGATTACTGAAGAAATTATGAAGTGCGTCCACAGTATGGTATTTATACTATAAAAATAATTTTGACTATGTAATCGGATGCATATGTCAAAAAAAAGTTTGGGCTCTCGTTCTTTTAATCTCATATTCGTATTCTCTCTGGACGTACTTCAATTTTTATAAAATTGTGCAATCATCATTACGAATTAGATTTAGTGGTCTAATTTTAACAATAAGGTCGTTTTCGTATTTTTTTAATTGGAACATATTTTTTATGACTTTATTATACAGAGTATCTGGAAATGAATGAATCATCCTTGAAGAGATGTTTCTTTAAAAAATAAAACCGATTTACATCCAGGTGTCAGTAGAATTTTACTTACTAGAAAAATTGCTAATTTTGTCACTTTTTCATATTTTTATGATATAACCCAATTTATCTCTATTCAAATGTTTAATGAAATGCTCGTTGGAGTTAATTCTGCAATGCAACATTTAGAGACCTATCTTTCTAGAACGTCTTTTGAATTGGTCTAAGTTTAAAAAATATTTAGTACAAGCACAAATTTAGCAAAAAGATGAAGTTTAACGAGACTATAATGCCCTAAATACTTGGTTGTCCATAACTGACAACTGTGGTAAAAAATTTAAGTCGGATTTTACTTACAAACAACAATTATGAAAACAAAAAGTTCTTTCAGATATTTTTTGTGACATCTATATTTTAAGTAAAATGTATGCTTATAATCATCTTCGGCTACCTCAAATATATTAAAATTTAACAGATATCATCAATTAAATCAAACGATATTTTTATTAAATTGGTTTATTTTCGTATTAGGAACCCTGAAAGTATGGTCCATTCTCTTCACACTCTGTGTATTAGTAAAATGATTATCCTATTACTATATTTAGTGATTACATGTATAGAAGATAAAAAAAAGGAAGAAATTGTTACCATTTTTGTTTTCCTACACTTTTCCTTCTTTTCAGTTTCAGTAAGTGTGTTTATTCAGAATTTTTTAAATGCCTAAAAATGTATTTAACATACAGAAGCAGCCGAGAAAAAATTCTTTTGGAAATATAAAAATCAAATGGAGATTCTTTCTCTGTATTCCTCTTATTTTAAATCGTTTTAAATTTCTGTAAAAATTAAGGTTCAAATCTCTCTTGATTTCTTTTACTTACTGGAATTATAAAAGTATATTTTGTTGATGAAACTTATTTTCTGAACCGTTGTACCTAAAGTTTCACATTGTGCCTGTAATTTTATAAACCTTGTACATAGCGTTATTTTAAATTGCATTTATAACTTCTATATAAACTGTTACTCATAATTAAGCAAATATAAGGCATTATTCTTATAACACTGATTTTTATTCTTATGAAAAGATTCAGGTTTCTCTGATGGTTCCAATTTGGAAAATGGGATGTTTTCTAACTTTTCAGTTACATCACAAAGTAGAAGTGTTTTGACGTCATAATTTTTAGAATATTTTAGTTTATTGCAGTAACAACATGTATGCATCAACATTAAATTCTTCAGTGTTGTCATTGAATTGACAGTTTCGAAACTCATCAAATTTCCTTGAATTAGCTTTAAAATCCTTCAAAAAGTAGCAAAACTTGTATAAAATATATCTAACTACATATTGAAAGACTTCAGGAATAAAATGAATCCAAACAGATTTAGAATCAAAGTTACGTCAAAATCTTTTGGAATACAGTATTTCGTATTTGAGGTTAGAAAATCGGACATAAACTACTACATAGAAGATATTTAACGTATTTCATATTTGAGGTTAGAAAATCAGACAAAAACTACTAAACAATAATTTTGCTGTTTTGATTTATTTTAATGATTTCTGATGCCGCTGCTATGTTGTGCCACATTGTATAACTGTTATGATGCTTCGGCAGAATTTCAAAGCTGGTTCCAGTAATGTTCATGTATTTTGTGTTTTGATGTATGATGGTGCATCCTGAAATTATTATTATTGGGCAAGTAACCAAACCTTTGAAATTAACTCGGATGGGAAAATTCTTACAAAATTTAACTTTCTTTCCTTTTACCATTTTATAAAGTGACCTAAAAAAACTCAAATTATCCTGCTTTATACCTTTAAATAAACAAACAATAAAATATTTAAAAGTTTGCTTATGTAGGCAGTATGGGTCAGTGTCAGTATAGTTTTAAGTGGGTGGGCATATTTTTAGGTGGATCATGGTCTATTCAGGCCCGTCCCTGGTTACGTCCCTGCTAGATATTCCATCATAGACCTTACAAGTTGATAAGGTCTATGTACCCCATTAAAGTCAGTCAGTCAGTGCGGTGAGAACACAAGGTTGCTAATTTCTTCCATTTTAAATTTGGCGCATGGGGCTTTTAAACAGTACCGCCAATAGCGTGATTTTAATAGGTCAAAACTGAGAATCCCCCAGGAACAATCATAATTTTTTTTTAGGCTGGCGGACAGACGCACGACGACCGCCCATTGATTTTCGTTGCCCTGTCACGAATTCTGTAGTTGTAGAGCAAACAAGTCCTGTATTTATAAAGGTTTCGTTGGAGGTGTGGTTCCATTGAAGCCCGAGAAAAAATGCCGAGAATCGTGCTCAAAATATCTCATTTTTAGTTGTAGTGTGCCGTGTACGGACTGTGTCGTGAGCGTGGTTTCATTTGTTTTTAAAAATGTTTTGATGTCTAAAAGTTTAGTTAGGTTATGCTTCAGTGAAGATTGCTGTTCTGATCAGGGCTCCAATTTTGAGATGAGCAGCTGGGCAGCTAGGATGCATAGGCGGGCTGCCACTTTCAGTAACGTTGTCACGTCCTGTGGCCACCCTTCCGGGCCCTACCCCCGGAGACTGGAGAAAGTCAAGTTTGGGGTGCCTTTAGAGGAAGTTTGCAAGAATGATATTCCGGGACCACTTCTCGTGAGTAATCGAGTTATTTTATCGCTTTTATTTTTTAAACTGTATGAGTTTCACTTTTTAACTCATGTAGGTAAACAAATAATTCATAATTAATTCAGCTCAGCCTGCAGTAGGTATCTGTAACAAAAAATTCTCGAGTTACTTCAAGGTTTATTGCATGTATTATTTACATAAAAAATGTTTTTATCAATATTTATGGCGAATTAGATATTTGTTATGAGATATGTATCACATTTTTATTTGTGATTATCCTCTTCAAACAATGTTTGGGGGATTAGAGATATAAAAATTATTCTGCAATTGGACGGATATTTGTTTAAAATTTAATAGAATTGAGAATGAGTAATGTTTTAATAGATATTTCTTAAGCGCACCTATTTATAAACATTTAGCATGAATTTCTAATCCCAATATATTTTACCAAGAAAATAGTAGGTACATACATGTATTGATATTGATATCAACTATTTGAGAAGAATGTATTCTCACTTTTTTTTTTCTAATTCACTGATTAAAATGTCTTTGATCCCACAGTACCTACTATCAATTATAATTGTCATATAACTAACTTTAAAGAATTGTGTAATTGGAGTAATCATCCAGAATAAAAGGATAATGGATTATATTCTTACCGAGTTCTTTTTAAAAATGTCCAATTTTTATATTATATAAATTGTTAAAACATTGTGTTTATACTCGTCATAGTAAATTTTATTAACATATTCAGCATTTAAATGTGTACTGTTGTGAAGTCTCATGTATGAAGTTTTCATTTTATTTTTTTGAACACCAAATTGCAAACAGTCATGCCAAAAAGTTTGTAATAAATAAATGTTTGTTCATGAGAAAACAGTTCTTGTTATCTGTGTAGCATGTTAAATAAATATTAATAATTAAGTTGTTGTAGCAATGTGTATTAAGGCCAGATATTGACACTAGAATCTACGTAAATCTATTGTTTTCAATGGCTTTAACATGAATTTCTAACGCCATTGCCTAATTATCACACCTATAATAAGCCGAGATACAAGTCCAACATCTGCCCTAATAATTAGAGATAAGTATAATTATTACAATTATGTTTGTACTGAATATTATAGTGTCAAATAATTCAGTACATTCTGAGGTAAACTCCAATGATATAATAATCATTAAATGATTGTTCATATCTCAAATGATTTTTAACAATTTGGAAATATATTTTTTTGTATGTGTATTTTAAATGTTTTAGGTAAATAGGTCAAATAAATAAAATCTCAAGTTTATTTTATTTAATAAGAGACTCAGGATATTTATTAATTTATTTATAAATTAAAATATTTTTACAAATTTACAGGAGCACAAACAAATTACATAAGAATATCAAAAAATTCACTCAATCAATTTAACAGTTGTTTTGTGTTACTAGCAAGATATTTAATCATTGTCAAAAATTAAAAATTGTTGTTTATTATATAATTTTAACAAAAAAGGGAAAACCTTGTGAGATTTCTAGTGTCCAAATTCTAAGACAAGTTAAATATTTAGAAGTTCAAGGTGAAGCGAATCTTATTACTATAGTTTTACTGTTAAATGTGATATGTAATACCAGAATGTGAAGGTGCACTTTGCTTTAACCATGCAGGTACTTATTTTAAAACTGAACAAGGAAGCACCCTACCGCAAAGATGTGTTCAGAGCTCCGGGCCACCAGGGGGCCATGAAGAAGCTCATTCACTTCCTGCAGACGGGCAGGCTAGTCAACATGGACAACTTCAGCGTTTATACCATAGCCAGCGTGCTGAAGAAGTTCCTCAGGAAGGTGCCCGGCGGTGTTTTCGGCAGGGATATCGAACACAGATTCTTCCAGGTCATCGAAATTACAGATGTTCAAGCCCAGCACGATGAAATTCACAAGTAAGGCTTGTTCATTTTAGTTTAGCAAATTTTATTCATTATCCTTCTGTTTTTGTAAATGATTATTTTCAGACAATATCAATAAACATTTCCACATTTTATACTGTATCACTATACATTAAATATGAATGTAAATATAGCTGAGTATGGAGTAAACATGAAATATTTATAAGCTTTATCCTTAAATAAACAAAAGGTTAACAAAGGTATTGAATTAAATTTATCTCCGATTTTATTATTATTTGTAACACCACAATTTTGGTTAATGAAACTATTATTCTGACGTTGAAATGTATAATTTATTTTGAGACAGACAGATGTCCTAGAATATTAAAGTTAATTAGCCTCGAAGTTTGCACAATTATTTTGAGTTAATTTTTTTATATAGGGTGTCTCATAATTAATATCACAAATTTCAGTTTCATTTGTGACATCACAACAATGGTTAATGAAACTATTATTCTGTCATTGCAAATTTAATTTAATTTAATTATTATTATAATTTAATTTAAAGGTAATTGGCCTAGAATTTTGCACAACTATTTCGAGTTTTAATTTATTTATACAGAGTGTCAGATAATTAATCTAATCTCAAATTTGATTTTCATTTGTGACATAATTTTTCTTAATGAAACTAGTATTATGACATTGAAAAATGTAATTTATTATAAGGCTAAATTTTGTACAATTGTTTTCGAGTTTTAATTTTTTTTATATAGGGTGTCCTATAATTAATCGAATCTAATTTTATTTTTATTTGTGATACCAAAAATTTGGTTAATAAAACCATTTTACTGACATTCTGACTGAAAAATATAATTTATTGAGATACAGACAGATGTCCTAGTAGATTAATGCAAATTAGCCTTGAATTTTGTGCAGTTATTTCGAGTTTCAATAATTTTTTTAAACAAGTCATAATTACAGTCGTTTCATATTTCCCACTTGTAGGAATAATGAAATTTTAGATATCTATTTTATTTTATACAAAAATTGTGATTTATACACTTTCTAGGATAATAACCTCGTTACCCGTATACACCCAAAGACTTCTGGTACTGTTGTTCGGTACGTTCAGGGTAATCGCCTCTAATAGCGAAAAGGCTGGAACGGGGATGACCAGCGAGGCTTTAGGCGTCAGCGTGGCCCCTAGTTTTTTCCACTCTTGCGTCAGTGACGGGAAGACTGCCAAAATGGAGGACGTTATGAAATTCAAGGTGAGCAAAATTTAATTTCAGTTTGTGTCTGATGATAATAATGATTATTTATTGATATTATCGTTTATTTTGTCTGGTGGTACATCACGCTACCGAAAAAATTATTTTTAATATTGATAAAATTGGTTTGTTTTTTAATTTTTTTGGTACGGCAGGTAACACTCGATAAAATGTGTCAGAATTGTTGCATGATGTAAAAAAATAAATTGGAATTATTTATATATTTTGCACATATCTAGAACTTTGCAGAAAAATGTTTTATGGATCTTTTAAGTGACAGATTTAAAATCGGATGTCTCAATTATATACAAATGCATGTATTTTGCGCATGGTATAACAGATCTCAAACGTTTATCTCAAGGAAATATATTTGATTTATTACACAGCAGCAATCGAATTCACATTTAATTTAAAATATATTAAACTATGTTGACTGTATGATTAGTAATTTTAATTATATACATGCACAATTAAATGCTAAAATTTGATACTGATACACTTCTGTTACTGCTTCCGCTGTACAATGCTTACTTTTGCAACCAGGCCGAAGTGAACGTAAGTTAAATTTTTTTAATATTCTGTAATGTTTAATGGTTTAAGTTTGTACTTGCATTTAAAGGCAAGAACTATTTCGTTTTATTTTCAATAATTGATAAGTCACCCAAATCGCAGTTAATGCAAGTATACAGCAGGTGGGAATAAAAAACATAATAAATAATAAAAAGCAATTTGATTAATAAAGTGTAACCTGTAAAAAGACGAATATTGAAAATAAAAAAAAATTTATAAGTAAATTTAATTTCCAATGTGGCAAAATATTCCAAAAAAAAATCTGAGTAAGAAATGCCATAAATACTACTCTCAGACAATATTTATCTACAGGGTGTGCTGATTTGTAGGTACACAAGGTGGGCTAAATTCAACACTACTTGTGGAAGGTTCCTTCTATTTCATGAAAAGAAAAAAGTTGAATGGCTAAAACTTCATCTCAATATCTTTATTCGCCTTAAGAGATACAGAGGATTTTTTTTGTTTGTGTAATTATTTCATTTTTGTAGAGGTTTTTACAGTTTTTTTGCGTAGAACTTTCTATTTAAGAAATGTTTGTATTGTCATTTGCCATTCAAATTTTCTCAAAAATACATATCTTACACATGTATATAAAAACTTTTTTTCATGTATTTTACAAAGAATCTTCGTTTGAATTTTTCGCAACATTAATGACCACCCTGTATAAATCAAATTATATCTTATTAGAGGTATTGACTATTGAAATACCACATTTGCCTTAGGTCGCATCTCGTGTGATGAAACATCTAATAGAAGAGTTCGCCTCCTCGAACCTGTTCGGGAAGGACAACTATGAGTACTACGCCAGAGTAACTGGAAGAGTGCTCAGGGTGCAGGGGGAGTGGATCTGCTCCTTCCAATACCCCCCGCCACCAGCCAAGGGCGTCTTCCCCAATGAGTATATTGCCTTGGAGCGGTACTTACTCGGTGAGTTACGGATTTTTTTTTACCACCCACGTTACGCTTTCATTAATAAAAGGAGGTTCAAAATTAACAAATCGCTTTGATGGGCTTAACATCTGCCGCCTGTAAATGCTTTGTATAGAGGAGCTTGCTATTGAGTTTGAAATATCGAACACCGGGGTGGGACGGCACAGAGTTTGGTACTCGCTTTGGCTTGCATGTTTCTGATAATGCTAAATTTTCGTTAAAAATGATCAATATCGTGATACTTTCATACTCTTTTGTGGGAAAAAAACTACAGTACTTAACGGATTTTAACATGTATATAAAACTCTTCTACGAGTGTCTCAATGTGTGTCTCTTCTTCAAAATTGCTTATCCTAAGCCCTCTATGATTTTTTAGGTATCAATTTAAAAAACTATATTCGTAATTTTGTATCCAAAATCGAATAACATGACATTTTTCTACACTCCTTTTACTGTAAAAGATTACGTTTCAACATTAAATCGAAAACAAATAATTAAAAAATGAGATATGCTAATCAGATTAAATAAAATCAGGACACCCTGTATGCTTTTATAATTTTGTAAATAATGCACCAAAGACAACTAAAAATAAAAATTATAAACGTTTTCTCAAATAATGACAGGCCATATTTTGAAATTATCGCAGTTTACCATAATCAAGTGGAAGTTATAAAAAAACTAGTTGAAAACTGAAGTTTTAATAAAAATACCGGAAAAACATAAAAATGCTTTTTAAAACTGATATTAAAATAGATATTCTCCTTTTAGATATAAAAAAATAGATAACATGATAAAACAATATTTTTTATTCACTTGAAAATTAGATTATAAGCTTATACTTGTTGATAAATTAATAAGATTACTTTCATAAAAATATCTCATTTTAAATTTACTTATGATAAAGAAAGCTAAACGTCACTCTCTTAAAAAAAAAGGGTAACGGTTAAGGTGGGCGGCACATTTTTCGTTCCATTTTCGGCGCCTTCATGTGCCTTCTACGAATATAAATCATGAAAAAACAAACAATTGATATGACGGTCTCCTGCGTCATTAGCCTTTCTTTCTTCTTTTCTAACAATGCAGAGGCCTCACTTGAATATTCATACAGCCTGCTACATATTTAGGCGGTGATTGGTTTATTCATAATTAATGTGGACGGAATATAAATAATTTTAATGAGGTGTAGATTCTATTTGCTCCTGTTAATTCAAATTGTATTTTTTTACACGTGTCACATGTTTGATTTGGTTATCTCGAATTTTTATCTAAGATTAGAGTAAACAGTAGAAGTTTCTTATCGCACCTTTTATTGTTTCTCTTTTATTTCACACTTCCCAGAATCGAACGACTTGGTTTTGAATCTCCTATCACCCCTAGACTGTAGACCTCTTTAGAGTAGTCAGAAATTACGTAGAGGTTGAAAGGTTTAGATGTAGTTTAACTGATTATTATTGGGTAACAGGCTGCTTAATGTCAGAAAAATTTAATTTTTGTTTAATCAACTCGCAATTAACTGGAAGAAATATAAAATGTAAAAAAAAAAACGATAAGAATTAGCAGGTAGAGTGGGGCAATTTCGACACTTTATGAATTTTTTGTATTTTTCAATTAGTTAGACAAAAGCTAGTTATTGTTTCAGACTCAATTTTTGAGCAAAATTGCAGGACAAATATCACATCTCAATATCTTGACTCTTGTAGGAGATACAGGGCGTTTTTCCTTTTTGAGCCATTTTTGTAACTTCGAATTGTGAAGTTATTTTTTCTGCATAAAAAAATTTTTTGTTTAGTTCGTTGTGTATAATCAAGTAGTATATGTAATATATTTCTACATCTTGCAATTGCTTTAAATAAAGTACCCTATATATTTTTCTATTTTGAAAATATACATACCATTAGTTAAAAAATTTATTTCGCCTCGTGCGCCACTTGTCATGTTGTCATAGTACCTAGTAGGTTACTTATTGCCAGTAGATACAAATTAGTGTTTTGTGGCAGAAGGCATGGACGAACAACGATATTTAAGATATGAAGATATATTTTATAGAGAACTAATCACACAAAAGTGTCGAAGTTGGCCTCCTTCTGTATGTGTTTAATGCTGCCTAGTTATTTACATTCAACGTTTTTACAGAAAGGGTGAATTAAAACTGACAAATATTATTTGTAGATACAAATCGTTTGTCATTTCTTTTTTTTTTTTTTTCAAGATGAAACCTCTGGTAGTTTAACCGGAACTGTGAACAGTTTTTAAAATCGACGATAATAGGTAGTGTGGCCCGTAAGCATCCTGTTCATGATATAATCAGTCCCTCAGTAACTCTTAAATATCATTAGTGAAGTGTGGTATGTTTCTTAAAGGGCAATTGTCGATGGGTAAGCAGACATGGCTACAATGCGAAAATAATGACCGTTGGAATTCTAGTAGTTACTGTTTGGAAGGTAATGATGATGACGATGATAAGATTCGTGCGAATCAGACACTGTAGAATTTTAATTTATCTTTCTGTTGTTCCCCATACAATTTGTATTAATTAGTCTTTTTTGAGAGTAACAGTATTGTGCATAATTTTTTTTTACAGATTATTTGTATTTAACACTGTGATATTTTCAGGTTTCAAGTCCTAATAAATTTATTATTTTTTCCGTTATGTTTTATTTTGTGATCGTTTTTTGTGTTCTCGTTGTGGCTTATGCATTTAGAGTGCCGAGGCGCTGCACTAATAACCCCTCCTTTAACGACTATTTACTTTCAGCTTACGTTATTATTAACTCAAAATGATACTTCTAATAGACAAACCTTTGTAAATAGTTTGTGGGTCTGTAAGATATTGTTAGTTCCGTTATATGTGGGCGTAACTTTGAATGAGGGTCATGTTTATATGGAGGCTAACTTTGACCTTCAGAAACACGCGATAATAATTTTTTTGAATCCTTTTTTCGTAATTTTCGGACCCGGTGCTGGACAAGTTAGTTATAATATGAAACATTACATGCATTGTTGTCAAAGCTCATCTTTCTTGATTTGTATACAAGCTTTTTCATATCACATAAAGATTTAACAATGGAGACACAAAGAGCGTACCATCACTAAACATTGAAATAAATAATTTTATAAGATTAAATATTTAATTAAATTAAAATTGATAAAAGAGAACACCTATACAAATTCTATTTTCCTGCAGTTGGTTTAAAAAGGTAACGACACTAATAAGTACGCACATACAACTGATTCCAGTGACGGAAAGCTCCTAGACAAGAGTTTAAATGCGATTTAAAAATTTGTACTCGGGAACACTTACGGACTCCCACTTAAAGTTACACCCTGTATAATTATTTATCTTTTCTAAATGAATAAGCCTTAAGCGTTTTCATTTCCTTTTTTATTTTCCCTTGAAGGTATGTAGCTTTTGACTTTTTTTTAACAAATAACACAGTTTCCTTCGGTATTCGAAACCGTCAGAATTAAGAATAGTATTTTCAGCAATGTCGCAAGTGGAAGAATGTCAGTCAACACCTGCCCTCTTAGAATCGGGGCTGCAACCTCAGGTCAGCTCGAGTTCTTTAGGAATGATTGCGGAACACGGGCTCCTTGAATCATGTACGCGCCTTTCTATTTCCTTAGAGCAAAACGGGTTGTTTCAGGTGAGAAAATTGGGCGTGAAGTAATTTTTTTGTCAAATACTTGTTCCTTAACACTCTATACGTGTTAACTAACTTTCCCTTTTAGGGTAATGCCACGTCGCATTCTTCCAGTACCAGCCACTCCTCCTCGAAGCAGAGCCAGAACCATTCGGGGCCAAAGATGACGCTGGACGAGCTGAAGGCTGTCAACAAATATGCCGAGAGCACTCGCAGCCTGAGCTACCTGCCACAAGTAATAATTTTCACGACACGCTTTCCTTTTTCATTAGCGATTCCATTTAAGGTGCACGAGAGACAGACGGAGAGGATGAAAACTAGGTCGCAGTGGTTCTTGGGCCCGTCCGTAGAGTGTACCAGTTGTGGTGGGTCGTTGGACCTACCTCTAAACGAAGCCGACGTGTCGGCTCTTACTAACGCTCTTTTGAGGAGGTCTTCCTCAGGGACAATAGGTAAGGGTTCTGACGGTGGTGTAATTTGCGATACTGAAATGATTTTCACATATTTTCTTGTGGCTTATAGGGTTAGGGCAAAACGAGGAATGATAATGGTTTGATCGGCAGATTGTTTATTTTAGTTAGATATGGTCCCTGTTATTTAAAATGTTGTGCATGCCATCTGTTTTTGCAATTTGGAGGTGCTAGAACGGCTAAAGTTTATTACTAACCTTGGAATAGGACGAACGCAACCAATGCTCTGATGTTCTTGCCAATAGTAGTTTACTTATATGGAGTGTATAAAAAAAAGCTGGTCGAGCTGTTAATCTCAGATCCTTTGGGTAGAAATAATGGCCCCTCTTTTTCAGTCTCTAAAAAAATTTTTATAATTTCATGTTAATAAAAAATGTGTTTTTAATTTTTAACTTTGACACACAGTTGGCATAGCCGGTCTATCACTTAGCGCGGAATCGATCCAGAAGCGGCTGAGCGTGAAGCGATCCAATTCCAGAGACAAGCGCTATCTGCATAGATCGGCCAGCAGGAGGAACAAAGAGAATGGTTCAAGGTCTAATAGGTAAGGCAAAGTAGTGACGTAGAGAGAGAGAGAAGCATTTAGTGTGTCTCTCGTGCATTGTCTAATGTAAATCGTAGTTTTAAGAGTCGCGGGGAGCGGAAGTCCTCCAGTTCCCGTCCGGGCAGCTTCAAGTTGAAATACGAGAACATATCAAAGTCGTGCAGCTTCAAGAACAAGGGGGAGCTGTGTACCTGCCCATCGGGCGCCGGCGTTGTCAGCAGCAAGGAGAACGGGGGTGGGTCTGGTGGGGCTACACCCAATACTGCCAAAACGATGGAAACTATTTGCGTCACTCTAACTTACAAGCCTCGTATCTAAGGTTGCGTCACGATCCGTTACTTGTAATAAAATACTGAAGACTCTGTCATTGCCCGAGTTTGTACAAGGTGTCTACCGTAATTCGTGCTGCTGCTGGTGTCTCTTAAATAGTAATGAATAAACATCATGTAGTGTTTTGTATAAGGTGGTCTTCAATTGTCTCGCGATATTTGCAGGAGGGATAGTGCTTAAAAAAATAATGTACCTTTTTGTATAAACTTTTAACTTAACTGATGATATTGCTGGAAACAACTACTCTGTGGACTAATGTTCGAACTAGCATTAACGCTTTAACTTCTTAATTGGCATTATTCTTGATGCAGTAATGCATTCGAATGTTAAATCATCAAATGTGGATATGTCCGTCATATCCATTGTGTATTTGCACCTGTGGACTAACAACTATATTAAAAAGGGTAAAAATTGAAAGATAAATCATGACAACTTTTATCGGAGTTTTCGGAAGTCAAAATTTTCACTTAAATCCGTGTCACAATTACTTGATAAATACTTCCTTTTAAAAATGTTGCAGCTCAGCTCAATGATAAAAATGAACAGCTTTCAATATATTACGTTTCACTCTAAGCAGCGGAGCATCTCGAAAATCCTTCCGAATTAAACTTAAAGTTTCTAGACACTAATTTATGTATTCTTCAGATACGAGTGTACTTTTACAGGATGACTGAATATTTTATATCCAACGTTTTTATTTTTAACTAAAACAAAAAATTTGAAAAATTGATCTCTAGAAACTACATTTATTTAATTTCAATGAATTTAACTGTTCTCGAGAAAGAAATTCAGGTTTTACATAAGTATGAAATTTTGTAACATTGATTGACCATGTATAGATTACACAGCCACACAAAAAAAAAGTTGTCTGTACTTTTCATGCGACGTATGTTATCCGTAGTATTTTTGCCTCCTGATCACGAATCTGGTGTCAGGAATTGAGCTATTACATCACAGGAATTTCTTAACCTCAAAAAACAGGTCAAAAATAGCAAAATTCACGAAAAAGTGCTAGGAAACGTACAAAAATTTGTTTTTTCTATATTCAAATATTCATTTACATGGTTAAGGCCCCGCCGAACGTGAATCCGCGGTCAGAATTGATGGTTCTTTTTCTGACCTAAAAAAACTGGTCAATTAAGGTCAGATATCACGAATTTTCAAAAAATAACAGATTCGCGTCAAATTTGGTATATGGGGGTTTTCGGGGTCGCTGATCACGGATCCGAGGTCAATTTTGCAAAATTCAAGATGGCGGATCCATGATGGTCGACAAAATTTTCAAAAAATAACATTCGCGCCAAATTTGGTATATGGGGGTTTTCGGGGTCACTGATCACGGATCCGAGATCAGATTTACAAGATTCGTTTTTAAAAATTTTATCAATTACCTATGTACCTATTTTAAGAAGGTTAAAATATGATTGGGTACTCAGATTATAAAGTGAACAAATATATTACAAAATGAATTTCGCAATTCTGACCTCGAATTCGTAATCAGCGACCTTGACAATCCCCGTATACCAAATTTGGCACAAATGTTATTTTTTGAAAATTTGTTCGGCCATCTTGAATCCGCCATCTTGAATTTTGCAAGATTGACCTCAGATTCGTGATCAGCGACCCAGAAAACCCCCGGATACCAAATTTGGCGCGAATCTTATTTTTTAAAATTCGTGATATCTGACATGTTTTTTTTTTAGGTTAGAAAAAGAACCATAAATTTTGACCGCGGATTCACGTTCGGCGGGGTCTTAACCATACAAATGTACATTTGAAAATAGAAAAAAAAAATGATTTTGTATTTTTCCTAGCACTTTTTCGTGAATTTTTGCTCTTTTTGACCTGTTTTTTGAGGTTAGAAAATTCCTGTGATGTGAGCCCTTTTCTTTTACTCATGATTTCGGAATCATAACGCGTTATGATTCCAAAATCATGAGTAAAAGAAAACAGCTGTGATAGCTCAATTCTGACACCGGATCAGGCAGTAAAAATACTACCGATAGCATATGTCGCATGAAAGGTACAGACAACATTTTTTTTTGTGTAGCTGTGTTATCTTGAGCAAATTTTGTATTTATTCAAGGGACAACATAACCAAAGTAATTGTTCTATAGAAATAGTTTGAAAAGTGTGATATTTCAAAGCATAAGTTTTATAAAATGTCATCTATATTTTTATATATACTAACCATCTGAAAATATTAGAAGACTATTTAGGACTACTCGTATGTATTTTTTGTATCATCATTTAGAGAAGTGGTTTTTAACCTGTGGTCGCCGACCTCCGGGGTCCATCTTCTCCCAATGGACCCGCGAAGTTTTTAGGAACATTTAATCACTAGTAACAACTAATTAAGAAAATGCACTCTCTTATGTCAGAATATAACTTATTATTTATCTTTCCAAAATTTACATTTGCTGTGCAATTTAAAATTTACATTTCAAACCCATTTAAATTGAGTAAGTAACTGGGGGTCCACAACAACAAAAAAATATTGAAAGGAGGTCCACGGTAAACAAAAGGTTAAGAACCATTGATTTAAAGGATACCAGTGGTGGTGCTACTCAACGTAATCAACTTGTACATCATTCTTGGGGTGAAGTAACCCTAAGGATGGGCGCAGAGACTCGGCAACGATTGTATTTAATTAATAAAAATTCTACGCTTATTAAAATAAATAATGTATATAAGTAACACAATATAAATATATTATCAAGGAGTGATTGCATGTATTAATGGGATTTTAATTACACATTATCGCTTCCGGTCCTTTTTGGGTGTATAAATAGAAAATATGGCATTTATGCTCACTGTAATGGTACAATGTTGATATATTTCGCTCGTCATTTTAAATGGTATTCATTATTCGCTATTCTAAGATTAACTTGATTTAGTTTTTTATTATTTATAGAAAGCCTCGTTTGGATAATATTTTCTAAATCTGTAAAGAAGGTAAACATTGACTTTTTTTTACTCGATGCCAAAGATATTTGCAGATATCCAAAACTGAAAGAAAACATCAGTCTGATTTTTTTATATGTTTAAACGAATTTTTATATTTTACCAAAAATCTATTTTATTTATTATATATCTTTGCAAATATATGTATTTTTTAGAATATAGTTTATCCATTAGATTTTAAAATATTAATAATTAAGATATTCTATTCAAAATGAAAAATTTAAAACATTAAAAACAAAATTTTCAGTGTAGGACCTGAAAAAGTATTTTTCCTAAATATTGATATCTGAATTCAAATATAGTTACCCGTATTTTGTGTGTAAGCGATTTTGAGAGAAAAAGTTGAGGTATTATTTTTACTTATATGTATATTTATATCTCGGAATTGGTTATTTTTTTTTTAATAATAAGAGGCTGATTTTGACATCTATTTTTAAATTGTACCAGGTAACCCAGGTTTCAGGCAGTACAAATTTGTGGTAGCTAAAGACATTTTTGGTTCACCTGGTATAACTAATCACTTTTCATCATTTTTTTTCCAGTACAAAATCACAAAACTAATCACATTTTGTTTAGCTAGTTAGAACATATTTCATTATTTATTCGATAAGTATTTTAGAGTATAAGAAGTGACCAAACTATTATAAGATTTTGCATTCCAAGTAATTCGAGAGCATTTATAAGCAAAACGATTCTTTTTTTAGAGATGTATATTAGTGGCATGTTCTCGCGACGGCTGTATCTCCTACTTACCACTTTTATACGCATAAAGAATATATATACAGGGTTTCTAATGGAGAACAAGTACCTTTAGACCTTTTTTTTATATAAACATAAGTATATATTCTCTTTATACTTATTATTTGCTGCAATAAATTTATTTCTCTTACGAATTTTAAGATGCAATCAATGTATTACTTTTGATTAAC
Source organism: Anoplophora glabripennis (assembly GCF_000390285.2). Classification (NCBI taxonomy): domain Eukaryota; kingdom Metazoa; phylum Arthropoda; class Insecta; order Coleoptera; family Cerambycidae; genus Anoplophora; species Anoplophora glabripennis. Next base: position 2,525,253 of record NW_019416749.1, on the reverse strand, counting down.
CAGTCTGTATTTAGTCAGCAGTATTTTTTTTACCGTTTATATTTTATTGCACAGTTATTTTAAATGTATATGTGTGGACATTAAAAATATGATACAAATATGGACAGCAGTAGGTGTACAAAGGTTACTTTTGATAAAAAAAAATTCCTACATGCGACAATTTCAAAATCCATTTTGCCTCAATTAAGTGGCTGAATAAAAGACACAATTACTGGGAAGGAATATCTAAGCATCATAAGTCTGGAATATATATTTTTTTAAGTTTTAAATCATATTTTTGTTTAAAAATGGAAAAGTGTAAAGAAAGACTTACTAACTAGAATTGGCGCTTTTTAAACTGTGATATTTTTTATTTTATTAAAGAAAGAATAGTATCATAAGATTTTATGCATATTGTAATTATTATACATTGTGTTCTACCTTTCATGGAGCCATGTCTCTTGTGCGAAATAGAATTGTTTTCACATTTTAGCACAAAGAAAATGGATATAATTTTTTTAAAAGTTGTCCGCTTTTCTAATGTTAGAATCGAAAGCCTACAACTAAAATCAAATTAAGTTATACTAGAATAATCGCTTTGCAGCTAATTATTTCATATTAAATGTCGGCTTTTCAATTTAAAATAATCAAGATACAATATGACCCTTGTAAAAAAATATGTTTTGACCAATTTAATTTGGGTTTTTCCAAATCAAAAAATTAAATTGCAAGATTATAGTTTATGAGCGTTCTGGTTACTTGTACGGTTTTTTTGTAATTATAATTAGTTCATCCATCTAAAAAATTATTTAATTTTGAGTTGTACATTTAGGAAATGATAAAATCTTTAATATTAAATTTAGAATGAGCAATTTTTTTTTTCAAAATTTGGTACAAATTGCATTGAGAGGGTGCAGAATCCAGTGACGCAGTCAGATTCTAAATAAAAAAACAATCGATTAAATCGGTCAATAAGTACCCTTATTAAAAAGGTTTTTCCATTGTTATTTGTATGAACATTTTTTCCAGATGTTTGGTATGCTTCTTAATCATGTTTAACATCCTTTTTAGTAAAAATAAGAGATTAGATAGGAAATTTCGTTCAAAGTTGAAAGTTCTCGTTTGATTTCGAAATTTGATAAAAAATACAAGGCCCTTCCACGCTTTCATAAGGTTTTTAATGAAAACTTTCACGGGAAAAATGTTTCATCTGGGCAAATTAGGATTACTAGTGTAATTTGTCTGCAAGGTTACAGTACAGAAAGCATTCAGCCTTATGGTGAGGTGATTCGTACAATTTTTTTTATCGAAAGTGACCTACGAGATAGGTTTCCGGGGATATTTTGTTAAAACCCATGTAAAAATGTCTGTTAAATGTTAATAATTGTAGAATTAAGTGTTGTTAAATTACAATACTGAATCGAAAACACCAAACAGAGTTCCGGCTCTTTAAATATAAGTATATATATTAGAATTTTTGAAGTATCCTTTTTGAAGTACAACATTCTTTTGAATATTTTTATACATAGTTATTGATTTGATATATAAATTTTATATGACTTTATCAGAGAAAGTTGTAATATTCAATGTTCTAGGCTTAGTGGTTTCTCTGTTAAAGGTTTCGCCAAAGATCATTGTAAATGTCTCTTTTGATAATTTTAAAATAAGGCGCACGGAAATTTTGTCTATGTAGCATAAGTACATATGCCAAAAATTTTACCAAATTTTATATACATTCATATTGATCTCTATATATATATTTTTTGTTTTTAGTTCAGAAATATTATATCTGTGCATTTTCATTGTATTATATATGTATTCCTTTTACATAATAAACAACTATTGAATATTTCCATGTGCTATCTTATTTTTTCCAAATTTTCCATAGAAAAAAAAAATTTAGTGGGGATAATTAAAACCACCGAAAAATCCACTGACAGCTCTGAAGACTTCTGTCCTTCTGTTCACCGTAAGATATGCAGATAAACGCAAAATAAAATTTTTCCAACACAGTTATAAGTACAGGGTGGGCCAAATTGGACACTTAGGAGTTTCTTACATTCCCCAGGACGATGGACAAAAAAAGGTAAGACGTCAAAGGTTCAATTTTCAAGAAAAAATAAACTGAAAGCTGTATCCTGATATCTTTATTGGTTTAGGACAGCCTTTCCCCGCCTTATTCAATGGCGGGCCCCTAGCATTACTTTACAATGATTTGCGGACCCAAAAAAGAAAAAACTTATTTATGTTTATTTAATTTTAATGAGATGGTTGATGTTGCCTTTTCACGACCAAAGTCGTAATGTTTGGGTTGATGTTGCTCAGTTGGCAATTTGTCAGCCACTTGTCAACAGCTGAGATTTATTGCACAGGGGCCCAATGCAGCTGTGTTTGTATTTTGTTTGCCCGCGCTCGCATTCTTCAACTGGGCGTATACATTTCTACCACCTCCACGTTTAGTTCGACCAGACTTGCATATGGGTACGGCTAAATAAATATGGGAACAAATTTTTCAAATATTTCGTTCTTCAATTGATATCGGAAAGACTATACATTCGTAGACTCAAATTACACATGAGCGTATTATAGTCCGAGAAACAATTGACTGAACATATTGATGAAATGAGTCACTCTTGTAGATTACTCAATGAAAACTAATTTTTACTGAACAAGCAAAGGGCAAATGGATGGTTGCAAACACTTGCTTTTTATCTATAAAATGGTCAGGCCCTACTGTTCACATACATTTACGATACCCAATTTCTCTAAAAAACTATAATGTTTCATGGAGCACGAGCTCTTTGCAAGAATGTCAGCAAGCATTTCGGTTGTCTGCAAATACTTTTTTCACTGCACGTTACTGTAAAACTCTAAGCCGCGTCATTATGCTGCAGACCCCAGGTTGGAAAACCCTGGTTTAGGAGATATACGTCAATTTTTGTGATGTTGATTAACTTTTTTGTTTGTGGTATATGCAATATTTTGTCTATAACTACTTTTCATTTATAAGTTGAAGTTTGAAATAGTGTGTTGACTGCCATAGTTTTAATAGGCGACATTTTAGTAATTAGATTCGGTTCGCCTATTTGAAAGCATTTGTTTTATGTCTGGAATACTATTATATCTGGGGTATTGTTCATCTCTGGATATTTTGCCATTGGAGATTTATGGAAAGAGGGAAGAGATAATGCTAAATATGTCTAGATTACTATAAGTTCATTTTCGTAAACCTTTATATTCACCATAAAAAGACTGATGCATGCTAGTCAACCGTTATAAAATTGGAGTCAACCATTATAAAATTGGATCGACTGATTCCGTTTGATATTACAGTGTAGTTTATAAAATCAATGGTTTTTGAAATCTGCATTTTTCTTTCCGTCCTTTAAAAAAAGTTTGGGAGGCAGTGGGGGATCGTCAGGTGACGCACCGCTTCACCTAATTTTTCCATTTCCATTTGGCTGTGCAATTTAAAATTATTTTTAATTTTTATAATTTAGGTATAATTGTAGAAATGTTTCCTATGTATGATACAGTATGTATTTTATTGGAAACGCCATTTTTCAGATGGAAAATTGAGGACAAAAAGGATTTTTTAAATTGCGAGAGACCTGTGCCTTATTCTTTCGATATGGAAAAAAGGGGAAGTCAAAAGACGTGTATGTTTGAATGTTTCGGAATGAATGGTATTTGGAGTATAAGTGGTTGTGTGGAAGTGTTCATTTAAAAAAACTTTTCTATATACCGTGTTTAATTGTGGGTGTAAAGTCGGAAGTGTGGAATAAGAAGGGATTTAACAATTTTGGGAATGTCACGTGAGGTTGTTTGTACCACAAAGCTTCTTTGGAATATACATGTATGGTGTTCGTTAATGTTCGCAGAAATCCACAAACCGAACTAATATTTCTATTTCTTATAAGATCTAAATGAAAATCCTTCTCACGAACGTCAGTTTTTCGGTAATAAATGCAACTAAAAATTTCCACATTCATTTAAAGCCGTTTGACCAGCGGCACTTTTTTTTTCGTTTTAGAGAATCAATAAATATGCTTCACCTATTCTCAATGTCACGAGCCGCCACTGTTGGGAGGTCAAATATCCTAGATTTTAACTATCCAACTATTTAATGCAAATAATACATTATCTTTCATTTCAATGGATTCTTCCATTTAACTTTTAATTCAAATGACAGAACGCTAAAAATTGTTTAATATTATAATAGGTAACTATTAAAATAACTAAACTATAAAGTTTCAAACAAATTATTGAATTTATATTATTTTAATGACATTGTAGGAGGCACTCAAAATTCACTTAAAAACTTTTACGAGGAAGAATTAAAAAATACAAGTTTTTCAGTGTTTCTGAAAGTATGAAATTTAGTGAAATTAAACGTATTGAATGTCTTATATCTTGAGAATACTTTCTTTTAAATTGTAACACATTGTATTGTGTGAACCAAAAAACTATAATGCCTGTTATGGATGCTTGCATCCCCTGAGGCATCATTTGGTAAATAAAAAAAAAACACCGAGTCTAAAACATAAAAAAATATATATTACTAATTGTAAACGCAATACTGCATGATACATGAAAATACAAATTTTGACATTAAATTCGCAGTTTGTTAGCAATAAGAGTATCAATCTCAGAAATATAAATACTTGAACAAAAAATTATACTACCTTAGAACTATCAATGACAAAATAATTGGTGCAAATCGCAAAATTTATCAAAGTTAGTGAGACAAAATGAAATAATAAATAGAAATTGGAAAGTTAAAGGCATAAGGCAAGACGAGTAACATCACTTAGTGGCTAGCATTATCTAGTAAAGGCATGGAATCTTCTTCATCCGATTGCTGCTTCTTGCCACCGGAACCTAAAAAACAATTTGTGGGACACTAATCTTTGATCTTAGATATAGGTGAAACTTTTTACGTTATCTGTACAACATATTTAGCCCATAGAAAGCAGTGTCAAGGCAAGGTAAGAGAAGCAAGGTTTTATTTTCCATTTATATTAAGTCATAATGCTTACCAGAATCTCTAAATTTATAAAAATAGTTGGATGACTGATCAAACACTGTTTACCACTATAATCTCATACACGTTCTATGAAGCTGGTGAAAATTAAAATGGCCATGAAACTATCATTTTGGTATCAAATTCAAAACATAGGTAGTACTACAAAGATTAAAAAACCACCATCTATTGAAATTTTCATACTAGGCTTCATTCAAAATATTTTCACCAGCCGCCAGTGATTCTAATCAGAAATTGTAAAAGCTTCCTTCTTGGAAAAAAAATTGTAGAAAAATAAATCAGAGCACATTTTTTTAATAAGCATGTGGGTATTCTGATCTAAAATTTAACAACGACAAAAGTGCTAGGCAAAGTATGCATTTTACTTTCATAAATGGCTTTATTTATACATTACTCGAAACATACAATTTTTTTTTTCTTTTCAGGCATGCACCCATTTCCTCGGTAGTATTTACAGGTGTAAACCCTACAACTGTTACATACACAATGCGGTGTTACAAAAAAGCACTCGACCACCAGTAAGTTAATAAACTAGCAGAAACGTTAGTGTGAAAGGAGAAGGAGTAAAAATAAAGAGCAAAGTATAATGTAATAATTTATGTCAAACTGTACATGGTGTTAACAATTTGGTGTGCGTGTTTTTTAAACTACTTCTATGCCAAATATATCGGGTGGATCATGTAGCTCAAGACGTATAGACAGCTGCAATGCTCACAAATTGTCTTCCAATACCTTATAAGATTAGAAACGTATGTGTGCAAAGAAGTATATAAATAAAAAAAGTGTAATTTGGATAAAATTATTTAACCCAATAAAAACTATTTCAAATAAAAATGTAATAGCGGTGCAAGAAAACAATCCCTATTTGATTTGATAAATGTAGAATGGTCACCTTGAAATTTTGAGCTTCAAATTGGAAATTTCATGTTAGAACTCGATAAAACTCAAGATATTATTAAGTTCAAACTGAAAATTTCGTGTTTGAATAGAAAATTTTTAGTTCAAATTAATAATTTTGTGTCTAAATTTCAAATTTCGAGTTTCAGCTTGACATTTCTAGTTTGAATTTAAAAATTCCAGTTTGAAACTTTTCAATTTGAGTTTAAACCCAAAAGTTTAGGTTCAATTTAGGAATTTCGTTTGAACTTAACGAAACTAAGTTTGAACTTGAAATTTCAAATTTGAACTCGAATTTGAAATTTAATAAATAAAAGATAGTCTTTCTAGACTTTCATATGATATAAAATTTCAGATGCAGCTGGATATACGCCACAGGAAATAAATTTACAACCTTTTCAACGCTACGTATTGGTACAGAGATTCTAAATCTAGTCACAAAATAAATACTTTATCTAAGTGTAAACTCCTTGTGATTTCAATATCAGACACAAGGAAAAACACATGCACTCGATGGCAGTTATTGGACTTCTCTCCTCTGAGAGGAGCGTCTGATTTACACAAGCAGGTATCGGGTTGGGAATCGCACAATACAAAGTTTGATAGAGGACCATGATCGCCACTATTTCAACTCCATTAAACAAAATATATTTCTTTAATATGTTAGATTCGAATCGTGAATATAAAAAATATATATGAAGGGGGCTAAAAATTTAATTTATAAGCGACATTATGCTAGCGGGTAACAGTCCTAATTACTGGAATCAAAATTATACGAGAAAAATCACCTAATCATTGTGTAAAAACTGGTATGGAGGCCGAGGTTGCCGATTATACTGAAAAATTAAAAAGAAATACAAATAAAAACAAAGAAAATGTGTATAAATACCCCTGAAATAAAAAAGTAATGTGATAACAGATTACTGCTTTATGATTTGATCTTTGTCACAACGCCTTTAGTAATATCAATAAACTAATAGAGAATCATCCAATTATTCCCCCAAAAAAAATTAATATCCTACTTTCCCTTAATAAATAACACCATATATTAGTGGATGAAAATATAAAAGTTCGCCGATTATATGAAGAATATTAAAAATTTGTGCAATTAAAAGACGAAATTCTAAATACATACTAATTTTTAATTAACGGTGAAAATGGAAGGAAATTATATAATTTGAGATTCCAGTAACTGATATTTTTGTCTAAAAATAATATGAGAAAACCCTACAGTTATCTTAAATACTCACTACTATAAATATGAAATATATATATAAGGCATTTTTATAGTTAATGTTGATCTAACACACATAACATTCAAAACTACTTTCTCCTGTGACGAGAATAAAAAAATAATGCTTTACAATCCCAAATACAAGATTAAATCAATTCAACATGGAACCGCTAATACTTTGGCACGACACGCGCTGACTAGCGCTGTATATTCGACATTTCTAAGAGCTACTATAGACAGTTCCACGAATAAAGTAACCGGATAACCGTCAGACCTGCACGATGTTAGGTTTAGTAGTGCTTGCTTTTACTGCGCGTCTTTATCGATTTTGTTACTTTGGCATTCGTACCGTTTTTCTCCAATGCGGAAGAGGTGGGTGGGATCACCTTCTGCGGCCCGCCAGGATATGGTATTCGGAATAGCTCTATGTGGAGGTGATCGCAAATCTCTTGGCAGATCTGGTAGCAGTAGCGCATCAGGTCCACAGACACCCATATCTGCATAACAAAAAGGTCTGTTTTACAGTCACCAATTTCCTTCAACCACAAAAAGAAATGAAAATGTTCATTTCTTCAAAATACATACATAATACACACTAATTGTAAGTACAAAAGTGCAAATAAGTGCAATTTAATAATAATTATTAAATCACCGAAAGTGCCAAATAAGTTAGGGAAGATCAAATCAGAAAATTTATCTATCTTAACACTGACTCCTATTTTGGTACTGCAATATAGAACTTACCAAACATAACCATAAAACATAGTACTCATTGACGAATGTGTTGAAATACTGATTTAAAAATAACATCGTCGGTCCTAGCAGTGACCAATCCATATAGTCCATTTCGCTTTTGGTCATATGGGCCACCTACAATATAACGGATGGAGAAAATCATAGCAACTACAATTGTAACAAGATACTCACCACAAGTCTATTCGTGACCTTGGCAGCGACCAATCCGAAGGCCAGAATATATAATGCGGGATGGTTCTGGTATATTTCCTGGGTAGATTTTTGGTATATTATAAACGCGGGTACTAGGACCATTGAGAATGGTATAACGGGAGATAATACACTGGTTCCCTAATAAGACAGAAGCTTATCAATTTTGTTTGCTGTCAAAATAAAATCAGGAAACTGCTTTGCTATCGAACTTTTAAAGTCCCATATGCACCAGACTTCTGATAGAAATGTAATCATTGAAACAAGAAGGTCAACGTGTTAGTAAGTAATAGTGTATAGTGTGTTAGTATGATAAATTTAGTACTTTAATGTGTTCTTTGCCGAGACCTTCCCACCTAAACGGTAACACTGCTGAGTGCATTGGTTTGATTCTATTTCAATTTCTATTAAGGTGGAACCCCCTGATCAAAAAAATGTTTATACCAACCCCATAATTTTGTGCGCAAAAATTATGAATATAACAATAAATTAGCATATGATTATCAGAAAATTATGAGGTAGGTATGAATCCTTCTTCCATTCACCTTAATATAAGTTCTAATAAAGCAATATTATTATTAGCAGAACAGTTTCCCTCATTGTATAAATTAATTATTAGTATTCTTAAGTAAGTGGTTACTAGATTACTAGCAAGCAGAAAGCCTACAAGCGCATGTAGTAACTAAACTAGCACAATAACTAAATAAGCCTTTTTCTACTAGAACGTCTTGTAATTTACTTCTCTCATATTTTTTATACATGAAGTATTTGCATTTGTACTATTAATTTTAATATTTAATAAATTAAAGGGTAACTTTAAAATAACATTAAAAAATTGTGACATTGGTGTAATAAGCAAATTACTAGACAATTCTACATAAGAGTAGTACTACAACAGGTTGACAATGGAGCAATCTTACAGCGACAGTCGATCCGTTTTTGCCCACTCCTCCCGTGAAAATTACAGAAATATTGGCCTGCGCTAAGAAGACTGCGACGGCACAAGCCACAGCTATTGGAATCAGCTTCACCTCCATATCCATGGTTGGTATCTTCAACCACGAATTCAAATTTACATACAAAGCAACTACTGTCGGCAAAATAAATGAAGCAAAAACTGGACTCATTAGAAAACGTTTTTATTTATTATTTATTTAAAAAAAATGTTTTTACACTGCTATTACCGAATCACTGGGAACTCATTGAAATCGTTCATATTTTATTGCATATAAATGTACATATTCAATAACTTCCAGCTGTTTTTCGAAAAAAGTTGTAACCATTTTTATCTGATATCATATTCTTAAAAAAGACCCTTCTTCGTATACAGAGTGTCTTGTAAGTACGTGTACCATGGCGTTTTGAACTCAAAATAGCTTGATTTAGGTTAATTCACCAAAATATCTGACATTGTTTTGTTTTATTAACGGCCAAACAAAGCGATTTCAAAAAAGGTGAACTAACATATATATAGGCCCAGTTTGAGTCCAATAATCTCTGGTCTTCCATTGTACATGTACCTACGGGACAACCAGTACATCGTTTAGTTTTTTAAGAAGTCAAAAAGAATATCCAGTACTGCAAGAATGACTGCCTCAAAGCTTTTCAGTAAAGAAAATTAAACAAATATATGATTTAATTTGCCCAAGTATCTCCAGTATTTTCTAAATCATGCTTCAACTGATGACCAATATAAACTACAAAATGTTAAATAAATCTAAAATATCAATGGACTAACAGCCAATCCAACTCAGCTTTGTCTTGTATTTAATACGAATGTGTCTCACAAACACCGCTACATTGCCAATACATTTAAGAATTTGCTAACTAGGATTCCAATCGATTAATTATATTTAATCAATTAATCCCATTTTAAAACCAAATTAAGTGCTAAATAAGAACACAAGGAAAAATAGACAACATACCATTATAAACTTTCATGCTAAAGAAACAGAATTAACAGTTATGCAAAGGAGGTTATTACTCCGGTCCAAAAATGCATTTTTAGCTTCACCTTAAACATACAAGAAATTTTCAACTAATTTTAATACACAGGGTATAACTTTAAAAGGGGGTAAGATGTTTATGGGTATTAAAAATTAATAAAAATACTAATCAGATGTACTCAAAACATATTTTAAAATCATTTCAAGTTTTTAATTAAAAGTATTTGTTATTAATTTTTTAAATAACTGTGTTTAGTTTGTGAATCTCATGGTCAATGACCACCGACACTGAATTAGTTTACGTTAAGTACGTAATATGAATCCTCCAGCTGGAACAAACATTAATTTGGTGACATGATAATGAACAAATATGTCACATATATTTTTATTTTAACCTTCAATTTATCAATTTACAAGTATTAATTTTTACTGGAATCGAAATGGAATCAATTTGTATAGTGCAGTGCTATGCTAAGTTTAACTTTATAGGAACTTTAAAGTGATATTTAGTGAAGAAAAAATATGCATACAAATCAAGAAAGACGTGATTTTACAACAATGCATGCCATAGCATCCAATTGATATGTTTCTAAAGGTCAAAGGTACAGTAGACTCTGTAAAATATGACCATTCAAAGTTATACCCTTTTTTGTTACTATTATACCATTACCAGCAGTATTAGCATCAGAAAAACTTATGGTATATCCATAACCTTTGTTACTACTAACTGAGTTTGATATAAACATATTGAGCAATCCATTTAAAATAAGCACGTTATTTTTTATTTGTAGTTCTCTTACCTAATGTATATACACGGCTGCAAAATCCACATAGTTCATCTGCCTTTATGTGAGAAGTAAGTCACAGAAATCCATACGATAGACAAGGATGGCTATATTGAAGACGTTTCATAATCTGAATAGTCAATAGGATGCACTCGGTTAGAAGTGGGAATGACTATTCAGGTTATGAAACGTCTTCACTATAGCCATCCTGGTATATCACACGGATTTCTTTACTTTACTTTGTCGCTCTCATGTAAAAGCAGATGGATCATGCATCGTTGCCAGCCGTGTATAAGCATACATCCTAGTTAGCAACTCTAGGAAGAATAAGATTAAAATATTACAGAGAATATGAGAAGCCAGCATTTGAGAGACAAAAATTGTTGGGTTCTTACTGCAACTGTTGAGCCGTTCTTTCCTATGCCTCCGATTTTCAGCCTATCAAAGAACGCTATTAAAATCTGCAGGTAGCCTAGGTAAAATACCGTGCAAACCACCTGGTTTATATCTAAACCCACTCCGAACACAGACACCTATAAAACAAGGGTTCCATTGATAAGAAAATCATTGCTCCATACAACCTGAGTAACTCTTAGTTGTATATACCAAAAGAAAAATTCCTTCACCTTGTATGTTCCGAGATAAATACAAATTAAAGTGGGTTATGTTATAACAGTGATAATTCAACAGCTCCATCTATATTTTAAAAGCGTAGGTCAAAGGCATTAAACGCATTTTGAAAAAAAATACGAAATATAAGTAAATATTTTAATATACCATTTTAATGCCTGACACAATCAAATTGAAATAACAGATTGAATTTAATGCCTCCATCAATGAAATTTGCAAGCCATACTTCTAGAGAAGTAAGTATCTCATTTCGTTTAATCCATTTTAATTCATTTTGTAGTAAATTCACAGACTCACATTTAATGCAGTAAACAATCATTACACATATTAATTTTGCAATGTACGAAGACAAGAATAAGATGAATTCAAGATGATGAACTTTGTTAAAACAAATTAATCATAATTACTCTTTAATGATTGGTTAACACATATTAATAATCTCCCTTGGAGAAATTACCCCCAAAGACTAAAACAATAGACACAAACAAATCGAACGCCTACTCAATGTACAGAGGAGCTAAATTCACAGAAATCTCAACGGCACTTGAAGTACTTTCCCGAGAGAGCAGGTAACATGCTGCCTTTGCCCCGCTTGTCTCCAACTTACAGCGACGGTGGATCCGTTCTTGCCCACACCTCCGGTAAATATAACTATCAGACTGCTATAGAGAGCCACCAGACCGCACACTAGCGTACTGAGCGGTATCAAGTACCACAAGTAAAAGGTATCACTAAAAAACTGAAGGAACATTCATAGGCAGGCTTTGGGAAAGATAATTCATAATCATGATCTTTTTGTATAACGGTTAATATAGGATTTAAAAAATGCAGATGATGAAATATAATACAAAAAGTTGATTATTTTTCCATGCTGTATGAAATATAAGTGAAATGGTGACATAAAAATATCACAATGTGCGATAATAATAACGAGCGTTCAAATAAAAACGTGGTCAAGTTGGTTCTGAAAATTTGGACGTAGGGCGTAGCGTATAGCAAATGAACTTAAACGTCATCTGTCAAAGCGCTATATCGCCGCTATCAATTTGAATATTTTCGTTTTAAAAAGCGTTTAAAATGGTGTTTTCTCAAGAACAAAAAGTGTTTATCATAGAGTCCTACTTTAGAAATAGACGCAAGATTGATGGAATATGGAAGTATTCTATTGAGGAATGTTTCATAGAATTTCAAAATCAATTTCCCGTTGGCGTTGTTGAGTACAAAATTTTTCAAAGTGCAGTTCAGCGTTGTGTTAATGTTTTTCGTGAAACGGGCAGTGTAACAAGAAAAGAAGGAAGCGGCCGACCTAAAAAGCGGACTGAAGAATTAAAAGAAAATGTCCAACAAATAATGGAAAATGCACCAAGAACTGTACGTGTTTTATCACAAATGGTGGGAGTATCAGTCGGTACCTGCCACACAGTGTTAAAAAAAGATTTGCGTTTGTTCTCCTATCGTTTAACTTGTCAGCAAGAACTTCATGAAGTTGATTTTCCGCGAGGGGCCGTATTTTGTGAATGGTTTTTAAACAACTACGGTGAACTTCATAATATCACCTTTTTTTCTGATGAAGCCTGGTTTCATTTAAGTGGTTACGTAAACTCACAGAATATGAGAATGTGGTCTTCTGAAAAACCAGATAACTTTTTTGTCAAGGGCCCTCTACACGCTCAAAAAATTGGAGTTTGGTGTGCTCTCAATCGAAGGAGGATTTATGGACCTATTTTTTTTAATGGTACTCTTACTGCGCAAAGGTATAGATAAGAAATTATCGCTCCTTTTGTTAACCAGCTGGAAGAAAACGAAATTACAAACTTTTACTTTCAACAAGATGGCGCAAGGGCACATACGGCAGGCGAGACGATGAATATGTTGAGGGAAGTTTTCCAAAATCGACTAATAAGTCTCAATGCTGAACATGAATTTCCACCGAGGTCATGTGATATTACGCCGTGTGATTTCTTTTTGTGGCCTTACCTTAAAAACACTATTTTTGAACTGCCTATTCCTGATTTAAACCATCTGCAGGCTCGACTTATAGACAAGATTCGTGAAATTAACAATACCCTGAGCATCTTAGAAAATGTCTTTAATTTTTTGAGGAGCAGGTGTGAAAAGTGCTTGGAACAAGGAGGGGGACTCTTTCAGCAGCTGCTTTAATTTATTGTTATAACAAGAAGGGGGACACTTTCCGCAGCTTCTTTAATTGTTTGTTATTGTTATCACGATTATTCTTTAAAATAAAGTTATATAGTCATTAACGTTATTGAAACTGACAGCTGCTATACAGCTCGTTGAGAAATGAGGTTAAGTTGGTCGCTATAAGCTACTCCCTACGTCCAATGTGTCAGAGCCAACTTCGACCACGTTTTTATTTGAACGCTCGTTAAATTTAAATAAATGTTTAATTATTTTCTGCCAGATTCTTGTGAAACATTTCATGTAATTGTAAGACAACTTCTGGAAATAAAACATAAAAAATAGTCATTTGCAGAAATATGTGAATAGTTCCATAAAATGGGTTGAATTAGATTAACAATGATTCAACTGATTTGTTAGATTTATCACAAACCCTTTATTTTTAACACGATTTAACAAGACAACGTATTTAATTAAATGTTCGATTGTCTTAAAGAATTTTCTTACGAATTATGGAAACAATCATTTATTTAAGTAATAATAACACCACTTCCTATTTTTTTATCTCCAGAATTTAAATAAATAATGTATTATAACTGTAATATGTTGAATTCAGAATGTTATGTTCTATATGAATCTGACAGTAAATTATAATTCTATTAAAAAAAAATTGACATCAAACTATTGATAGAGGAAGACGGGGTACCTACATGAAAATATCTATTTAAAATAAATAAAATACAAAATTGATTTGTCAAAGGAAATATCATGAAAGTTTGTCATTTTAGAAATAATTAATGTATTCCACAAGTTATAATCACAGCATATGTAAACCAGGAGTTCACTCCGTTCTTTGAATTGCTTTTCTATGCCCTTGAATAGAGAAGTGCTCATCAGGGTCATAAAAAGAACTCTTTACTTGTGCAGGAAAGCATATTAAAATACATAAATCCTAATAAACATAATTTAAAAATATGAAAATTATTCACTTTAAGGATTGATTATAGTTTTATTACTACTTCATGATCTCTTTCTAATCACATTAGGTAGTGTATTCACTATTTGTTAGTGTTAATACCATGAAATTAGCTACTTCTATTATATGTTTATGTTTACTATAACTAGATTCTCGAATAAAGGGTCCTAAATCTCTGTATTAATTGGTAACAGTAATTTTGTAAGTACAGTAGAACCTCGATTATCCGTGTGCGGATTGTCCGGGGTGTGGATTATCCACGCTATGTCTAGGAATTTGTGATGACGTGTTATTTTGTGTTTTTGTTCAGTAAAGACCGTATGTCGTGTTGTGGCTAGTGCTTCTAATCTGTAGAAGTCGCAAATATTGTAGTAGCCTATTTTGAGTAAGTTGACGTTTTAAACTTAAGTAAAATATGTCAGAAAATAAAGAAAAACAGAAAAAGTTACTTCTGGCTGGTTACTTATTTCTGGCTAAATATTTTTTTCAGACTAAAAGCAATATGGCAATCTATAAAATTTCAAAATGAAAACTATTTGCTGCTTTCTGAAAACTATTATGCAATATATTGTCTGAATCGTTATAAAACTTTTTATTTTTGAAATGTATTACAAATATTAGTAAAATATTTTTATCATCTATAATTATATTTCTTTAAATATAAATACAGTAGAACCTCGCTAATGTGACTCCCCGCTTAGTCCGACCAACCTATTTCCAGCGTTTGTTTACCTACTTACAGCTCTTGACATGACTGATCACTCACATTGTTTCTTTCATGTTTTGCTATTGTTTTAATATATTTCAGACAGAACAGTACTTTCAGTTGAAAATTTAAATTTTATGTACATATGTACATGCTGTATTGTATTGTGATGTTACGGGTCAATACAAGTGTTCCTCTGACAATCCGACCTTTTTTGCGTTCTGACCAAGCTCCCGGTACTGTAGGGAACAGTCTACTGTATACACATTATGTATTATTTCTATTTTTAGAAAATCCATATCAAATCAAAGCAAATCAAATACTGTAAGATATATTTGTTCAATTAGAAGTAGTACATCATCTCATTGCACCAGTGTATCTCATTCTATATTTTATCGAATACGATTTCCAAACTGTAAAATTTTAAATACGTCTGTTTATTATTACACATAGTTGGCGAATTGTGGAGGGTTTGTGCAGACTGACTTAGCCGGTTTACATATGTTGTGGTATGATTTTACAAATAATGCTACCTTTATCTTCATTATCACACCAAAAAATATTTATAATGATCTTACAACTAATAATGCTACCTTTATCTTCATTATCACACAAAAAAAATATTTTTATTTACCTAGCAGTTTAAAGATAATAATTAATTTAATTATAATGCGACTAGTATAATCTGTGGATTACCACTTCCTTATTTACTCTGGGTGATAGTAAAAAATCATGGCGAGTATATATGAATTTAAAATAACAGATAAAATGAGCTGTTCTTTTTCCAAGAAATGGCAAAATAGTAATACCAAAAAATAATACAAAATAAATCATTATTGGTAGGATAACTGTACCAGTAATTGCCATTGTAAAATATGGTTTAAAAATGCTATGGGAAAATTGAAAACATTAGTAGACTAAAAAAAACCACATTATTTATCTTTTAATAAAATTTACAGTTAAATATTAAAAATGGGATAACTAACTAACTATTCACGAGAACAACAAATGAGGTGACATCTATTAATTTAATTTACAATCACTCTAATAGGAAAACTCTTAGTTTGCTTGTTTTATATTTGTTCAAATTTTTTTGTTGAAAAAAATATAAATGATAGTTTATTTTAAATGCGGAGAGTGATAGCAAGTCAAAAACATATTATTCAGTGTCATAGTGCAAGAATTACATATGTATCAAAATTTGTATCATTTTACTTTCCCAAGGAGAAAAAAAATTTTTTTTAAATAAACAGCTCTTAAAAATTTTGAATTTCCACACACCACATTGTGTGACATATGCAATTTTTAAATAAATAATATTATTTCTAATATTATAAACATAGAGTGGCAATTACTGATGCATTTACCTGTTTTATTAATATACAAAATTATTTTTTATCCTGAAATCCATTTTCAACAATTTTTATATATATTTGCTTACCTTCGTCGACCACACACTTGGCCCGAATATAGCGGATATTGCCAAAATGCCCATTATAGTGAACTGAGCCTCAGTAACATCCACTCTCCCAAATCTCAGAGTACCCGAGACGTAAGTCTGCCAATGGGCGCAGTAAAACAGAGTCACAGCACAAAAACACTGGAAAAATATTTATTTGTAGGCTTTGATTGCTTTTGAACGAGATGTGTTACCTGGAAAAACATCCATCCCGGGTAGTAACCCAGTTGGACAGCTATGCAAGCGGAAAGAGCAACAAAAACAGTCGATATTGAATCACATCCATGATCAAATAATTCACCAAGTGGGTTGGCAGTACCCGTTCTTCTGGCTTGCTTGCCATCTATGGCATCTAAACTTTGATATATGAATAAACCTAAGCCGCATAAGGCACAGGCCCATCTAGGGGCCTCTAATTTCGCATCAGGTGAATACCTAAATGATAAGAAATAAATAGAAAAGAAGTAAAATTAAATTATTTAAAAGAATTACAAATACTTTTGTCATTATAATGATCTCTGATTTGATTGCTATTTTTAGATATAATTAAAATATGTTCACGAGTTTTATATAAACATGTCACATGTATTTCTATAAATATGTATGTATAGGTACATATTCCTTTCCAAGAAATGTTTTGCCATACATTTACATTCAAAGATTTTTGTTTATTACACAGAAAAAATATTTTATGAACTAATTATGTACTCAACTAAATACATGTTGCAATCCAGACAGATTTAATTAGAGAAAATTCAGTTAAACTTACCACACTAATATCAAAGCTGTAATTATGTTTATGACGAGACCAAGGATGGTTATAAGGTTAGGAGCTAGCCAAATTGGCACTTTTGAGACTAACCAATTCCAATACGACTGCAGAAACGTGTCTAAAATACTACAACTTTGGCAAGAATACTGATGTTCGCTCAATCTCTTCAGCTGGGCATCAGAAAGGAGTCTTTGCTTGTACAATTTCATTGCGATCGACTAATAAATTAACCACACATTTATAAACACAGGAAATGAATTCGTGAAGCACGCTCTTTAAGGTGATGATAAGGCAAATTTAATAACTAATCAGAATAATATGTGTTATTTTAATAAAGTATCACAAACAGTTAAAGAAGACACAATTTGCGGAAGGTGAATTAAATTTGCAACTTTCCATAACATCGGATGATTTTACGTTTCAGAAATGACAGCGACACCACCACGCTCCGCCAATCAGATTTCCGTACTCTGTCTGGCGAGTGGCGTCTGGCGTCTTCTTGTCTTCTTATTCTTCGTTCTCCAGCTCTTTGCAACGTATTTCAATTGTGGTAATTGCAATAGTTTAGGATTTGAAAATATTGTTGAGCTAAGCTTTAGTAACAATAACAAAACTTTTTAACATAAAAATTAGTGATGGGCATAATCGACCAATTTTGATAATCGAGTTATCGGTAATCGAGTACTTCTAATAATCTAGTCATATATTACTTATAAGCGTAGCTAAAAAAAAAAAAAAAGCTCACGCACTTCAAAACCTAACCACTTTTTCGTTTTATTCTAAAAAAAACGGTTACGCAATCAGTGACTATTTGCAGTATGCACTGACATTTTGAGGTGCAACCGTAGGGTAATAATCACTCGAGTGGTGGGAGTAAACATCTCGAGATATCTCGAGTGATCTCAATAATCGAGTACCACTCGATTTTTCACTCGAAATCTCCCATCACTAATAAAAATTATGTACTATAGTTAACAAACGTGAACCCAAACCCAGATTTTTTAGCACAAGAGTTTCGATGTCTCAGTAACTTTATTCTACAAATGTAAAAATTATTTAGAAATTAAATTATAATTTAGAGTAGATTTCAATTAATTTACAATCTAACAAATATCATTGTTTAATGCAAACAATGTAAAACTTTAACATGAAATTCAAAGTAAAATATGTATAATCACAGTAAATACAAATTAGTAAGGACATGCACTTTTTTAAAGGCATAATGAATTGTCATTGAAAAAGTTGCCATATTAAAAGGAGGGAAAGGGAATAATATTATTCTCCATTCTGTGTCTATATGTGTGGGAAATTGTTTTTTGGCACCTTTACAGGAGTGATTGATGTTCTGAATGGATTGATATTCAAAACTAATTCACGAGCAACAGAAAGCACAATTTAGCATACAAATGTAAATAAAAAAGTGTTATCTGCAACCATAGTTTAATGACTCTAAAGAATTGTATTATACTATACTGTGTCATAATACCTATAAATAAACTTTCACAAAGTTTTAGAGCATGGGGTAATTTGATAAAATAATAATTTCCACATATATTTCTAGGAAAGAAGAAGATCTCATCGGTATATTCTATCTCTTTTTAACTTACAATAATAGACGTTAGCCTTCTTTCAGCATTTCATTGCATTTCAAATAAAAAATAATTTTAGGGCAAATCCACATTTGATTGCCTCGTGGCCTCGTTGCATTTCGTATTGTATTGCATCATTACCATTTATTTAAGTGCATTTCTAGTGTCTTACTTTGTTATGTACCTAGTGTTTTAGAGATTAGTTGAAAAAGGATTCGAGATAATTAATTTATTTATATTTATTTTATTAAAATGGCTGCGAGACAAGCATTAGAAAATCAAATTAAGCAGCAAGGAGATTTAGTCAGGAAGTTGAAAGCTGCGAAAGAAAGTAAAGAAAAGGTAAGATAACCACTGATTAGAGCAACATAAGTGTATTTCTTGTCCTGTTCAGTGTCTATTCGTTACAATTCTTTTTTGATCCTTTACCAACGAATGTTCATTGAATTCGAAAATATGGTTTCGGCTTGTTTTAATCCTTGATTAAGCAAATGGCATGACATTTTAATTAATTGTGTAAATACTTTTTTAGTTCTTCAACAATTTTTATTTAAACTCCTGAAGTATTTAATCAGTTCTAAATTAGCAGATCTACAGTTTTATTTCAATTAACACAAGTTAATTATGTGTTTTAACTTCAGGTTGTAAATGGAAATTTGTCTAGTGTATATCAAACAATTATTGAACGATCCTGTGAATTCATAAATGATTATTTGTCAACACGCAGTTACGTTTGTGGATATATTCCTACGAGTGCTGACAAGATCTTATTCAATACATTTTCTAAGCACAATGTCAGCGATTTCGTTCACATCCTGAGATGGTTCAAACACATAGAAAGCTATTCTGTTAACGAGCGAAATAACTTTCCCCAGTATGACTATGATAACTTACGAACTTTAATAACTTATTATTTAGATATGCAGGTAAATAACACGTTATTTTGTTTAGATGTGTTGAATGAATGGTTGCCTGTTTGTGAAGAAAAGAAATGATCCGTAGGGGTTTGCGCACGGTTTATTTTTGGCCACGGCCTGTGGCACGTGTTAGTTGTTTAAGCACTTCTTCCATGTCCTTTAAGGAACTACCACAGGTCAGTGAGCAAAAATTTCTTATTGTACCAGAAATGATCTTGTTGTGATGACCATAATCTAAAATATTCACCATTAATTCAAAACAAGTTATTGCGAACCATTATTCTAAAAAAAGGTCAAGGTTTTTGGGTCCGTTAAAAGATGTTTCATATTATTCGTCAGGAACTAAAAGTGAAAGTTTTTAATTTCAGTACTGTGCAAAATAAGTTTTAGTATTTCCTTATAAAAAACTCAATGTAGCATAAAAATTAGAGTTTAGCGTTAAATAATTTTTAAGCTTTCTAATAATTATAGTAAAATATCACTATAGTTCCTACCTGATTTCAAATAAAATCATTATTAGTCATGATATCAATTAAATACATAAAATCTAATCAAGTGTTCCAAAGTCTCTCATAATAATTAGAATTTTCTGTACAAGATAATTTCATATAAATATTTTGCTTGCATGCCTATGTTAAAATTTGTCTAATAAGTGCATATATTTCTAATTGCCACAAAAATTGATAAACTCATAAATTAAATCAAGAAAAAAAGAAATTACAATCTTGAGGTTGAGAAATGATTTGTCACATTATAAGCAAGCAAAAAATAAATAATACAGAGTATTCACTGATACTGTAAGTTGAAATAAATATTTTGCAATTTTTTTATTGATAGGAATTCTGTTATTTCTAATTACCATTAAGGACAGATCAGATCTTCCTTTCATTTGGCAATAATTTATGATTAAAATTTTCTGAAATAACTTGATTTTAAAGTTATTATTTTCTTTTGTAGATATCAGAAGAAGTTTCAAAGCTCTTGGAGCTGAAATCTCAGTTAAATAATTCATCAGAACCATCTGCAAATAATGTACCAGTTAATCAAAAATTTACTCTCAAAACCGCAAAGGGTACCAGGGACTTTTCACCTGAGCAAATGGCTCTCAGGCAAGGGGTGTTACAGAAAATTGTGTCGGTATTTAAAAGACACGGTGCTGAGACCATCGATACTCCCGTTTTTGAATTGAAGGTAAACAATTTTTTTTTTAATTAATAAAAGTGATGATTTCTAAGATTTACTTAAGAACATATGATATTTTCTTTCTCTCGTAATACTCAGGTATTTTTCATTTTAAAAAGCATAAAATTGGGTCACATATGATGATCTATGACCTCTTCTAATATCAATCTACATATTATATACGCATCAGTAAAACTGGGACATACATTTTTGATAAACACTAATTATATCTAATATCCTTGATCTTCAAATACATTATTTGAATTCGTGTATCGAGACATTATTAAAATACCTATACACTGATTAACTTTTCTGTGGCAGTAATTACAATTTATAAATTAATAATTTGTTATTTAATTTTTTTTATCTTTTGTGTTTTGAGGACAAAACAGTTTTATTTTAGTTATTATATAGATTTATCATTGTATAAATGTATAGTATCTCTATTAAAGGTGTGTAAAAAGAATATTAACGAATGAAAATAGTAAATTTGTGTTGAAATAATTTTTAAAGGATTTTTATCCCGTGACTCGATATGATCCATATAACCTTGAAATAAATTCTTTGGTCTATTGCTTTATAATAGTTTGCCTTTTACATTTACTGTTATTAAGTTGACACTTGAAGTGCACCCATAGAGAACCGGGTGAAAGTACATTTACATTTAGCCTTAAGCAGTGCAATGTAGGTACCACTTCGAGCTAAAATATAATTTGAATTTGATTAATATTTATTATTAGTATTACCTAATTGTGTGAATTTAATTTTCATTTTTGTAACCATTTTATCTGTCCAAGTTTTCAAGTTTAAGTTTCTTATTTTCCTTTTATATTTTTTTTAATAAATCTCGCACAAAATATAAAAACAGTCAATTTATTAATGTAACTTGATTTGTTATTGATTTTTCTTAAATGAAAAATTGTACAACAAAATATTTGTGGAATTCCCCATATTGAGTAGTAGATAAATTAAAAAAATTACATTAGTGATATCAGTTTTAAATTCTTTGAATATGTAAGTTCTTTCCTATCAGTTTATTATGTTGTTATTTTAACTAGTAGTATACAGGGTGTCACTTTGAGTGAGGATCATATTTACACAGAAGATACATTTTCTCAAATTCCATTGCGAAATTTAGTTCGTTTTAACCTTTTTCATAATTTTAACACTCTTTTTGCTAGAAATGCTAGTATAACCAACAATCACTCATACTAAATTGGGTTAATGTCACTTTCAATGGGTCCATATTTATATGTAGGCTCCTTTGGCCTTTAGAAACATATAAGTTTATTTTTTGAAATTCTGTCATGAGAACTTATATACATATTTTTTAACTTTTTTTGCTTTAATATCTATTGGCAGAAATATTTGAAGAATTTTATACTTAAGATGTTCTATATTAATCTGAAGGTGTTTTAAAAATAATTTCTGTCCTTAGATAATCTTGTGTACATTTTTGTGTTTTACATTAGATTTCTATTGGTATTAGAAGTGTTTCTTTCATGACAAGTTGTACATATTTCTTACAATTTCACTGCTGCAACATCACCTCATTGTATATTTAGTATATTCAACGAATAGATATATCAATCTTCATATAATGAAAAAAAAAATAGTATGGTGTTGACTCATTGTTTATTTAGTGTAAAATATATTTAAAAATGTTACCTTTCTGAAATAAATTTTGTAATATTTCTGCAAGTTACATAATTAATTTACTACATATGCACATGCATTAATAAATATTCTATACAGGGTAACTTTGATTAGGGGCACATTTTTATGGATGCTACCTTGATCATTAGAAACATATATTATAAGATTGTTTTTCCAAATTCTGTTGTGAGCATGGAATTTAATTTTTTTTGCGTAATTTTTGTATCCCGACATTGGACATACCAATGTAACCTCAAATAACTGCGAGCACATACCCAATTGGGAGTTACCATATGCATTGTTGTCATATCTCATATTTCTTAATTCGTGTAAAGGATTTTTCATATCTCAGAAATTTTACAATGAAGACACACAAACACAGCGTACCATTACTAAACACTGAAATAAATAACTAAGTATATACACTTAACTACACAAGACGTTTTACTAAATATCACATTCAGTTTTACCCTAAAATTAAATTTAATAAAACAGAACACGGCACTATAGAAGTTCTGTTTGGATTTCAGTGAAAACTAATACTTCACGCAGAAAATTGCAAAATTATCGCCAAGTTAGAAATACTTTAATTTAAATAAAGTGAAAAATGAAATGAAAGTTATAAAATGAAGCGGTGACATATTCTGCCATTCTCATTTTGCTGAATTAATGTTGGAAATTTGTTTTTTGTCTGCCTAGAGCCTGCTAGTCATATCACATAAGGTGCATTGATATTGTGTAGTTCACTTCAACTAGGTCAATGTCAGAAGTCACATATATCCTGTATACATATCATTTTATTTTTTGCTGTATTAAAATATATAAAAGTAAAATTAGAAATAGTTCTCAACAGATTCTTTCTCTCCCCTAGGAAGTTTTAACTGGAAAGTATGGTGAAGATTCGAAATTGATTTACGATTTGAAAGATCAAGGAGGAGAAATCCTTTCTCTCCGTTATGACTTAACGGTACCTTTCGCCAGATATCTGGCGATGAATAAAATCACGAACATCAAACGTTATCACATAGCCAAAGTGTACAGGAGAGACAATCCATCCATATCCAAGGGAAGATACAGGGAGTTTTATCAATGTGTAAGTAATTTTTACTGTGTATTGACTACAAATTTCAGTAAAAATGTTCTTCTAGGATTTCGATATAGCCGGAGCGTATGACCTTATGATACCGGATGCCGAGTGCGTCAGAATCGTCTACGAAATCCTAACTGTTCTCAAAATGACGCCTTTCGTCATCAAACTGAACCACCGCAAGTTACTCGATGGCATGTTTGAGGCTTGCGGTGTACCCAAAGACAGTTTCCGAGCCATCTGTTCTGCGGTCGATAAGCTAGATAAGTCGCCCTGGGAGGAGGTTCGGAAGGAGATGATCGAAGAGAAAGGTTTATCGGAGAAAACCGCTGACCAAATAGGAGAGTATGTTAGGCTCAACGGTAATTCGGAGCTGGTCGACAAGCTGATGAAAGACAGTAAACTTTCTGGTAATAAATCGGCTGTGGAAGGGCTCGAGGCGATGAAGCTTTTGTTGAATTACTGTAACATTTATGGAACTACGGATAAGATCCTGTTCGATTTGAGTCTGGCTCGAGGGCTTGATTATTACACTGGTGTCATTTACGAAGCGGTGTTGTTGGGAGGTAAATTATTAAAAAATTTTAAGTTGCTTTACAGTTAGTAATTTTTTTCACTTATGTAGTACCTAAATTAGTAGGTCCTTCTTTGCTAATAGGTACAAAGTAATGGTTTATCCTAGGAGATCGTGTAGCAGTGACATATTACATATACTTTGTAGGTTATATCCCATAGCATGACCTACACCAGTAGGTACAAAGTAATGCTTATGCCAGTAGGCATTGAATAATTTTGACATTTAAGATGACATACTTTGTAGGTTATATCTCACAGAATTACATTAGCAACACATAGAGTCCTGAGGATGTCATACTAAAAACAGCTAAACGCCGATGTGTAATAGTGCGAAGTGTAATAGTTTAATAAAAAAAAATTATAATTCCTTATTTAAATAGAAAAGATTTAATATTCGTAAATTTTATATCTGAAATGTACATTATAATTTTTTAATAATAATTAAAAATATATATTATGGTCAGCAACACTTTGTGGTATCTTATTGAATATTACAAAAAACATAACATTTCCGTTTCAGATGAAGCGGCCGGTGATGAAATCCTAGTGGGTTCCGTGGCAGGCGGCGGCCGCTACGATAATTTGGTTGGCATGTTCGACCCTAAAAACAAACAAGTACCCTGCGTAGGCGTATCGATCGGGGTGGAACGGTTGTTCGCGGTCATGGAAGCGAAATTGGCGTCGCACAACAAGAAGACCCGCACCACGGAGGTCGAAGTGTACGTCGCCACAGCACAGAAGAATCTGTTGGAGGAGAGGATGAAATTGTGTAACGAATTGTGGAATGAAGGATGGAAGGTAAAAGTCGTTTTTAAACAAAAAGTTCCTTTTGGACAAATTAGAAGAAAATTATGGGATTAGATGATGAATAACTTGCCGTAAAGAAATATGACCCAATTTTTTTCACTTTGAAGTTATCATAGAAAAATTGAAAATTTTATTTTTTTTAATTTTATTAATCAAAAATGTAGAGGTGGATTTTTTAAACACTGTCAGGACACTTTTTTCTTGGGAATTAGAACATGTTAAATAAAGCTAACCAAATTAGGTGTGGTTTGGGTCACAAAAAACCTTTAATTTAAACATTTTGTATCTTACAAACAATCCCCCAGTCCAAAAATTGGACCACCCCATTGTTAATCATAAATTCTTTTCTCTAAACGATTGTGTCTAAAAATATTAGGTGGAGCACTCGTACAAGAAAAATCCAAAACTCCTTGTTCAGTTGCAACACTGTGAAGAGTACGGGATTCCCCTCGCAGTCATTCTGGGTGAATCCGAGTTGCAGAGAGGTGTCGTAAAACTTAGAGTGGTGCCCACTAGGGAGGAAGTCGAGGTGTCTCGCACTTCCTTGTCCGATGAGATTAGGAGACGGCTGCAAAGCCTTTGCATTAATGGGTCTTCATGATAGTACTTACGTTAGATTCTATACCAAATTGTGTGACAAGTATTAATATTTTATGAATGTACAGTGTAAATCATATGCAAGAATAATGGACTTAAATTGTAAAAGAAAAAATTGAGTAATATCCGAAAAGATTAGTAGAAATGGAATTTTATTAAAGATAGGCATTACAGTTATATATTGTTAGACATATATTCCCTTTTATTTTTCTTAGTAAATATGCTTTGTTATTTATTTATAATTATTTGCAAATCTGATAATAAATTATTTGTTTCTAGTTTTTCTTTTTTCACTGATTTGAATTAAAATGAAAAATTACGTTACTAGCAATTTTCTCAGAAGGTAAGTGAAAAAACTTTTACTTTCTGTTACTTTATTTACAATAAAATATATCATATACTAATGAAATATGATAATACATTTAAGATTATTGTCACAACTAGTTTCTTCTAGAGGAATGGAAAATTAATAAAATTATAAAAACACCTTAATTTCATGAAAATAAATTAAAAAAAGAATAATATCTATTACACCAAACCATATTGTTTAGAAAGTCGGTGCTATTATTCATTTACCTCCAACATGGTTTGAGTTTTTTGGAACTATCAATCGATGTAGTACCTGCCAAACATTAATAATCTACATGCAACAACGGCCTTCGAAAAAGTAAAACATGAGGCTCGGGCGTGTGTAACATGTAATGTACCCAGTTGGGGCTCTGCTGAACTCCCAGATTTCTCCACTCAGTCTCCGTCATTAAATGAGGACGTGGTACAAGCTTAGCCAGATCTGGAGGTAATATAACGTGCCTGTACTCGTAGTGCTCATCGCAGTATTTTTCGGAATATTGGATAGTCTCGGCGGGCATACCGCTTTAACCTCTAAATTTAATGTATTTTAGAATAAAATATATTTTTCAGTAAAATGTAACTTACCGTTCTTACTCTTGGTTTTGTTTTCGTTAAATATATATTATTCAAAAAAATAGTGAATTTAAATGAATAGTAAACAACTAGATAATCTCTAACCAAAATGTTATAAATTATCAAATTAAAAGGTTAATTTCTTCTTCTTCCTTTTTCGTCGCTTGGCTTCTATCCATAGATTACAGAGTCCTCTCTCCTGCTTGCGCTTTGTTCGCTGGGTAGTACCATTGTATAAGTAAATTTAGTAATTTACTTATACAATGGTAGTACACAGAAAACAGTAATTGGGCTTTTACCGAGGATAATGGAACGTTAACTTCTATCATTGTTTATAAAAATATAATTAGACAACAATATTAATTCTGTACCATGGCACCGACAAAGCGGGGACCATAATGTATAATATAGGAATTGTTTCCAAAATTAACATGTTTTCGTCTTTTGATGTGATAAAGATTTTGTCAAAAATAACTTAAAACCATGGTAAGAACTGTTATTTGTACAAATAAAACCTAGTCTAGGATGAGAGGAATAACTAAAATCTAAGAGGTGCGTTTTGTTGGATAGATCCCAGATTTATTTGATTCTTTAGAATGACATTTATCACTAAAACCATGGAGACTAGATAAGGAGCACGAACTCATACGGGAAAATTGACAAAATTTGTCCAAGAAATGGCAGAAGTTGGGGTGGCGCTAGTGTTCCATANAGGCACCGACATAGCGGGGACCATAATGTATAATATAGGAATTGTTTCCAAAATTAACATGTTTTCGTCTTTTGATGTGATAAAGATTTTGTCAAAAATAACTTAAAACCATGGTAAGAACTGTTATTTGTACAAATAAAACCTAGTCTAGGATGAGAGGAATAACTAAAACCTAAGAGGTGCGTTTTGTTGGATCGATCCCAGATTTATTTGATTCTTTAGAATGACATTTATCACTAAAACCATCGATCTTATAGTACTAAAACGATTTCAATAAAATCTAGCATTTGACAGATGCCGGATGTCAACGGACCAATGCCATAGCAGCTACCTTCCGGAATCAATCCAACAAAACGCACCTAAAGTGCCTTGAAAATATGTCCCTACCATTAGGTTGTTTATGGTTTTATAAACTCTGCTTCTACTTCTTACACAACCAAATTTTTTAAATTTCATTAACAATAATTTACATTTCAATGTCGAAAAATAAAATAGTCTAAAATGATTTTTTTTATTTAAATTAAACTACTTATTTTTAATTATAAAATATATATACATAAATAGAAGAAATAATATTTGTGATAAATAAATGTTAACTTTAAAATTATGTATACTTATACCTTAAATTAGAAGCATTTTCTATAAAAATTTAAAATCCAGAATTTGTTTTTAGACTGCTTTGTCAAATCAACTATGAATTGTTGACGACATTTGGATTTTTCCCAAAAATTGCTATTACTTAACTAGTTTAAATACATCCTTATAACTAATTATGGGAATCTTTATATAACCATGTATATATCCTACTATCTGTACATTGATTTAGAGTATACATAATAATTATAATTATTCATAGTTTTGAGATATTTTTGTAATCACGTTGATATATAATGAAACAATGAAACCTAGGAAATATGATATAAATGCAGTGTAAAAAATTTTCAAGCCAAATCTAACCCAAAATTTAAATGCTGTCATTAAGGTAATACCATTCACTGATCGGTCAATGTTTACTTCTTTGCAATGCAGCCTTGCCAAAGTAAGCCACCGCAGGCCATACACACTATAAAGTAGACAGTCACAGTTATAATTACACCTATAATCACATAGAGTTTCACATTCTTCCAGAATAGAGACCTTGCCAGATTTCTGCTGGTTATTCTGAAGGTAACTGACTGCAATGAAAAAAAAAAAAAGATTTCAAATACACGTATTTGTTAATCAATGTAAATTATACTAGGTATAACATTAAATTGGGGTCAGTTTTTTAGGGGTAATAGGACTTGCTCCCCAGAATACTATTTTAGAAATTACACTTAAACTCTTGTCTACACCGTCACTGGGCAGGGATATTGGCATAGTTTAGGTGAAGTACATAATATCCAGCTGATGTGATGACAATAAGGAGTTAGACGTGCAAAAAACCAACGGTCAATATTAATTTAGATAAATGAGAATGACCGGATGTCACCAATTAATTTTATGACATTTATTTGTTTTTAGTTCATCGGTTTTATGAGAAGGTATTCGTAATTCAGTACTATATAATACAAATAACTGTATGATTAATGATTAGATTTTGTTTTCAATTACTAAGACCTCACTTATTTTATCTGTAAATAAATATTTTTATCAGATTATAGTTATCAGAAATGTGAAAAAATAAATAACAATTAAGTATTGTTAATCATTGGGTAAATATTCATATTTTCTGAGATTATTCTACTTTT
Organism: Anoplophora glabripennis; assembly: GCF_000390285.2. Taxonomy (NCBI): domain Eukaryota; kingdom Metazoa; phylum Arthropoda; class Insecta; order Coleoptera; family Cerambycidae; genus Anoplophora; species Anoplophora glabripennis. The sequence continues at coordinate 2,495,964 of NW_019416749.1, read as the reverse complement.
AAATACATGTTTATGATTAAGCAGAATATGTAAAACAGGAATAAAATTCAATAATAACAAGATGTATTTGGTTACATGTAAATCAAATTTTATACAATTTTTAAATGCTTATTATTTTATAGGTACGTTATAAATAATTAATTATATGCGAGTAAAAGTATTGAACTATAATAATCATTTCGAAACTTACCCCACTGTTCAAATTTTCTGCCTTATTGACCAACAATTCTAATCTTTCTCCTCTCATTGCAACATTATCTAAAAAATATTATTAAGCAAATTATTGTTTAATAAGTAACTTCATATAATTAAATACCTATATTCTTAACCATAATATTCTTTAGCTCATCTAATTCGCTATGGACCTTTGAAATTGTATCCACATCATGTGATTCGGAATAATGTTTCATTTCATTGGCCAGTACCCTCGAAAATTCAGAATTCATAGCATACGCAATGGCTGTGTCAATGTTAGAACCGTAAGTTGTCTGAAATCGTCTTTTGATTTCATTGAGGAATAAGAAAGCTCGACTACGTTCAAATTCCTAAAATATAAAAAACACATTTTTTAGTAACACACATATTTTTTTTCTTAATAATTAGATAATCTACTTTTGTAGGTATTTTCAAATAAAACATGTTTAAAAACTGTCAATGATTACATACATCGTCTGTTATACACATGTATATTATTCGGTTTTCAGATATGTAGTGAAATAGATAGTTCCCATGGGAGTATGTAAGTTTGTCATTTTGAGGAGGAATCTTTTCAATTATCTGTTCCGTAACTTCCGCAAAATTGCCAGCACAGCTCGCATACTTTGCTAGGACTGTGCCTCCCCTAGACACAACACTGTATAAAATTGGCATCTGAAAAAAAAAAAATAATAAAGTGAAGTATTTTCTGTTGCTTTAAAAAAATTTCTAATACACAAGTCAAACATATTAAATCCTTTGTTTCATTAAATAAAAACAATAGTAATTATAATTATGAACGAAAAAAAATTGTTTTCAAAGTTTACGTACATTTCACATTTAATGCAACGACTAAAACATGAATTGATGTAGAAGAATAAGTTTAAAAACAGTGAAAAATTAATAAAAACTGATGATTTGACAGTTTACTTGACGTTGACGTTTCTTTTTTTTTGTCTGACAAGTGGCAAGACAAGTGACAAGTGACAACTGGTACAATTTCGTCTTCTTCTACGTACATTTTGCTACGTGGTCACAGCACAGCAACTCCTGTGTTTAATGTTTAGTATCTAATTTTTAGGTTGGAATGGCCTGACATTTATTTAATAGTGAAATTCTTATATTGAGAATTTTTAAGATTTCAAACTAGCAAATAATTTTTTTAATTTTAGCCTTGGACGAAATAAATTAATTCTACAATCACGATGTCCACTGAAACAGAGCAAGCCCGAATTGAATTATTACAATTACTTTTTCCCGATGAATATCCAAGTAAGTTTGACAGTTTTTTGAATTTTGGTGGTGATTACCTTTTTAAGGTGAATGGAACTATGACGGCAATGTTCAAGATTATTTGACAAAATTGGGAACTTATAAACTAGAGGATTTGGTGAAGGAACCAGATCGCTTAAAACTGGAAACGAATTCAATTCAAGAGCAGATCCAGGAACTAGCAGTTACCAATTATAAAACATTTATAGAAACAGCAGAATGTTCTAGAGAGCTTTTTAAACAATTCAATACTATTGAAAATAAGTTAGATATCCTTATAGATAAAATACCAAAGTTTGAGGAGGAATGCAAAATATTTGCGGAGAAGTCAAGTGATATAAATGATTTGAGGAAATTAACATCTTTAACCCTGACTAAAAATGCGCAGTTATTAGAAATCTTGGAATTGCCGCAATTAATGAATTCTTTTATAAATGATGGTTTATACGAAGATTCTTTAGAGTTAGCTTCTCACGTTCGAAAATTGTATAACAAATACCCTGACATACCCATATTTAAAGTAAGTTGCTTCGCTTTAATTCATTTCAAAGGTAATACACATTATTTTAGAGCATTGCTGATGATGTGGATAGAGCTTGGCTTCTCATGTTGCACCAATTGCTAGCACAGTTAAGGCAAGATTTGTCTTTACCGAAATGTCTTCAAATTGTCGGTCATTTACGGAGGATGGAAGTTTTTACAGAATCTGAGCTAAGGCTTAAATTTTTACAGACCAGGGATTGTTGGTTACAGAAATGCCTTCAAGCAATCCCTAAAGATGATGGTAAGTTTTATAATATTCTTAATCTTTCTTCATAGAACGTGTTTGGTTTCAGTTGGTCATCACTTAACAAAAACCATAGAAGTGACGAGAGTAAACTTATTTAACATTATCACTCAATATCGGGCTATATTCAACGATGATGAGCATAGTCCCTTAGCTTTGATGAAAAACCATAATGTCAACCAAAACGTGATATTTTTTAGTTGGATAAAGGATAAGGTGCAGCATCATACGGATTTGTTTACGTTTTCATGAATTTATAAACGTTTTTTATTTTCAGATTGCTGAATTTTTGCTAATATTGGAAGAAGATCTAAAGAGTGTCACTTCTATAGAAACAATTCTTGAGCAGTGCATGTATTTTGGTCTTTCGTTTAGTAAAGTGGGTTGCGATTTCAGATCATTGATGATACCAATCTTTACTACGAGAATATCTCAAAATTTCTCTGGTGCCGTATCGGAAGCTTTAAAAAATTTTGAAACGAACATCGAACGGTTCACTTTGATTAACAAAAACCATCCTAGCATCCCGTGGAAAACCAAAAATGAAGATCCGCTGCAACCCCCAGATAGTTTGCTGGAGTTTTACCCCTTAGCCGATTATTTGAACAGTATTTTAATTGCGTTGAATAAATTGAGGTTGTGTGCACCCATAGCTATTATTGACGATGTGGTGAGTTCCTTGCAAAGTTCGTTGATTTTCATCTCAAAGTCTTTGCTTGTATTATACAATCAAGAACAACAAGCATTTACTGTTAATTCAAAGGACGCCTTTACTCGTTTGTGTATGAGTTTTTCCGACGATTTGGTTCCTTATCTGCAAAAGTGTGTGCACGTTATTTTTCCGCCTAGTCAGATTGCGATGAAATTAGGTGTTAATGTTCAGAGTTTACAACAAGAACATATTTCGTTTTTGGATAAAAATACTATAGTGGAACCTATTAAACATTTATTACCTGCAAAAATTGAACCTGATGTGACCAGGGCGAGTGTAGAGGGTAGTAATAAAAATGACGAGGGTGCAAGTATAAGTAATAACGTCGAGGCGCATTCAAATGAAAATGAGAATTTAGAGGATAATAATTAAACGTGTTATTGCAAATTTAAGGTCGAGAATTTAAAAAAAAATCAATCAGCTGTACATATAAATTTTGAAATTAGAATATAAGTAGCTCATACAAAAATGTTGTTTAAAAAAATATATTTTAAATTATGTAAATATTGTCTTAATTAATGTTCCTTATACAGGATGGTTCAGTGCTTAATCTGGAACAGAAGTGATAAAACAAACTATTTTAAGTAAAAAGTTTCTTATGAGTGTGGGCCATGAAGCGGTAACTGAAGAAGATCATAAGTGACCAGGCACATTTGAAAATGACTATCAAATATTAAAAATGTCCACAGTTTTTTAAACATCATCAAAACTTAATATTTTGTTTGTTTCAGATTGAAACTTGGTTTCTCATTAAAATAAACTTTATAGATAAAAAATGTCATTTCCTGAATTTTTTTACATAAAAATAGTTTTTTAAGAAAATTATTTATTGGTACCATCGTGAAAAATTATTTCTCTAAAAAATGCGAAAAAAAATTTTTACAAAATTAATAGTTTATAACAAATTAATCATTAATTATTGCAAAATGGACCGTGCAGTTATTATTTTCATGCGCTACCCATATTAAAAAAAAAATGTTAAAATTGGTCCACAATTACCGGATATCGCAAAATTTTCGGGCAGTTAAGATTTGAAGTCTCAGAACATTTGTCTTATTTCCCCCACCACATTCCAGGTGTAAAAATGTATTCGAGGACGTTTTTTAAAGGGTTAAAAATGACTATAAAATGCATTTTTTTCCATATCTTTAACCGTTATTATGAAGTTTAAGGATTGATTGATTTATTCCCGAAATTTCAAGTCTTAATATTTATAAATAAACAAGTTATGAATTAAAAAAAAAAACGCTAGGTCCTAGAACTATTGTTTTTTTAATTTGTGAAAAATTACCAGCATTACGAATATCAAAGTGGCTTTAAAAAATATTAATTCTTCACAAAGTTATAATAAACAAATTACACTATTTGTTTATACACTATTTTGAGTTTAGCCTATGAAATTACAATTTCCAATTGCATATCTTGAAAATATAAGTCAAGACGAAACAAATGAGCCCTCATAAGGCCCTTTATTATAACAACCGCGTTTTTGCAATTGAAAAAATGCTATTTCTAATAAACAAATGCAAAAACTCGTAAACAAATAAATATTTTTTTCCAAATTTGCAGGGTTTCTCAAGAGTAACAAAATACAACTTTTACTGCAGTTTAGAAACGATCTATGCTCTTTTCTTCTATTTATAGCAAATTCAAATTTTACTGGTTTTTTGCAATTATTTAAACAAATTGTTAATGGATTTTAATTTAGCAGGTCTCAAATGAAGCGTTTTTTGAAAACCTAAAAGTATAAACAAAAGCAAAAACTCCTGTTGGAGAGTGCTTTTTAATACTAAAAAACTCCATTTTTGGTAATTTTTACATTATAATCATTGTTTAAACAATTATCTTGTTGTTTTAAACCGATACTTTTTGGGAAATATTATTTCTTTTTGCCTAAACTAACGATTAAACCAAGTTTCAATCTGAAACGAATTACCTTTTGATTTACATGTATTACAAATTTCATTTAAAAATTTTTGTAAAGGATTTTCTTGAAATAGTAATAGAAAAGTAGATAATAAAAGTACAAAAATAGTTTAGAAATGTGCTATAAGCATAACAAAAAAACAAATTCAAAAAAATATTTTTCAAAATTGGAAACGATTCCGTTACTTGTCAATTATTAGGTGACTGGTCATTTAGCCATAGCTATTTGGTAATTTGGTTAGGACCAGGTAAAAATTAAAATGTATATATTTAACATTTTTATAGTTTTATTAATCTAAATAAATAAACAATGTAAATTTTAATAAAATGGCTGGTTATCCTAAAATCCAATAGAGTAGTTACGAGTATAAGTACACACAACTTATTAAAATATCAAATGTAATGTAATGAGTATTAAAAAATCATCCGAGAATATGTAACTAATGATAGAAGCTGCAATGCTGTTATTATTAAAATGACGATGGTACTTATGTAAGATGAGACGTCGAACATTTAGAGAAAACGGCAGTGTTGAGTACGATTCAAGCCCATCTAAAATATTAATAATCAAATATTTTCGAATTGGACATTTGAGCGTAACCTTAACTACTTCACTACACATTAATTATCATCTTATAGATTTAGTATCTTAGGTATATATATTCTTTATATAAAACAGTTTATTAAAATGCAGCCAAAATGACTTAGCTAAAATATAGTGACAAGAATTCTTCATATTGTATAAATCTGCAGTATGAATATTAAAAATTGTGTTAATATGTATCGGTGAATAAAAAAAATACATAGTTTTAACTGTTTATAATTAGATAAGTTCTGTGTTCTGTTATATATTTTAGCCAATTCAACTGTGTAGTACTTTTCAAAACACATGTTTAAGAATAAAATTGGTTAAAAAAATGTTTTAAAAATATTGTTTCCGTATTTTTTATTTGCAGTTTGTGTCACGTCAGCTTACATTAATTTTTAACGTAATTAAAAAAAAGTAGCCCTTATTAATACTCATTATTACGACCATTTTAACCAACTTATATTCCTAATCTATATTTTGAATCGCTCAATTATATACGACTATGCTCTTTTCCCTATCCTCTAACATTATTCTTTACTCTTATTAATGTTAATATTTTCCCTTATAATACTGTTAACACATATTCTCACGAGACAGTATACAGATAAAATATTCCAGAACAAATTAAATACATACTTAAAGTTAAGTTACCTTCGTAATGGAATCACATTTTCGTAATGATTAAATTTAATGCTTTTGAACCCTTGATAATTTCTGTCTTTATACGATAAAGACAAAAATATTAATAACAGGTACGAGTTGCATTTTAAAAGACTTATATCTTAGATGATCTTTTTCTAACACAATTTCTCGGGTGATGTGTCAGTTTGTCATTTGGATAAACAATTATCTGGATTCATTCACCAATATCAATTCAAATCTTTAAATAGAACATCAACCACTGCAATTCCTTACATAGCAACATCTTCGTACAGGGTATCCCAGAGAAGACGGCCAACAGGGCAAGCACAGATTCCCACAGAATTTTCTAAATCTTCATTTAATAATTATTTTCGATGATTTTCTTCATATCAATTTCAAATTTGACACATATTTATAATGTATATATTGTAATCGACTTATGGATATTTATTTATGCTGAAAAACAAATATAGATGGGCTTGCCATTACCCCTTATCATCCTCAACTTTTTTGTAGTTTTTTCATTTATTGCATTTTGTGACAAATACCACTTTTAAAAAGATGTCCACTAAATTTAAGGAGAAAGCTTCTTATTGAAAATGTTTTCAATAAGAATTTTTAAAAAGTAATAAAAAAAGGACAAAAATATTTTTAAAACAACTTATTACATTTTAAACAATATTACTAATGTCAAATGCAAACATCACTGAATTAATCCTCGAGAAATTATTACAATTAAAATCATGTAAATGCTCGTAGGTATGTTATTAACGAAGATCTTATATTAATAATAAAAGTACATTCCTTCTTCATAAACGATGTCCTTTACATTATTATCACAGAACAAGAAACCCATTGGATGAAAATCTAGGGATTGTGGTGGACATTAAACAAGAACATTTCAGGTTTGTCCAATTATTTATTATTATTATTATTACTCTCTTAAATAATGCATATACAGGGTGTATCTAAATAACACCGAAAAAATTCAAGGGGCGATTCTCCGATAAAAATTAATAGGGGTCTTTGGTATAAAATTTTTTGAAAAAACCCTCCCCTGAAAAGTTACGCCCCTCCTAAAATTACAAAAAAAAATTGTTTTTCTTTTTTATCTTCCACGTACATCAAGCTAAAGAAACCAAACTTGGTGAACATTATCTGTCAATAAAACTACACTTTTTGAATTTTTTTCAACCCTGAACTATTTTTGTAAGGGGTTGAAATAATCAACCCCTATGACATTTTTTCTTATAATTTTTTTTTCGATAAAATTTTTTCCTTTTAAAAAATATGTCTAAAAAACCCCATTCATTTACTAACTTTTTGATCTCTTCAAGTTTCTTCGAAAAGTTAAGGATTTATGACAAAAAAAATAAATGTATTGTAATGTATTTTTAAAAAGATGAGTTGTTTAACGCGAGTGTATTTTGCCGAAAATGTCATAGGGGTTGATTAGTTCAACCCCTTACAAAAATACTTCAGGGTTGAAAAAAGTTCAAAAAGTGTAGTTTTATTGACAGATAATGTTCACCAAGTTTGGTTTCTTTAGCTTGATGTACGTGGAAGATAAAAAAGATAAACAATTTTTTTTTGTAATTTTAGGAGGGGTGTAACTTTTCAGGGGATGGTTTTTTTCAAAAAATTTTATACCAAAGACCTCTATTAATTTTCATCGGAGAATCGCCCCTTGATTTTTTTCGGTGTTATTTAGATACACCCTGTATATTATTTTCAAAAATTGCTATTTATCTAAAAATGTGCAAGAAACGGAAAATTTCTAGAAAATAATTGCAATGAAATTTGAAAAAATGTCAATAGGCGTGAATACAAAAAAGTGGGGATGTCAGGACAGTCCTATTCTTTATTTGTTTTTCGACTTGCTCCATAAACTCACAAGAATTGCAATGGAAAATCGTTAATATATCAAAAGTCATTGAATTATCAAGATTTTAGAAGCCCTATTTTAATGTCCCGCATCCTTTAAATGAAGCATTTGATTTCAGAATTACCAGATTGGCCTTTTTTCCTGGGACACTCTGTATATGAGAACATCCAATGCTACAGCATCCCTTTCATTTAGTAGAAAATATTTTTGTTCAAAGTATTTGTGATTGAGACATTTTACATATATATATATATTATACATACAAAATAAAAAAAATTAACTCGACGAAATGTGCCACTTTTGGTAAGAGAGGAAGTTTGCAATTCTATAAAACACCCTGTGTTCCTTAATATTACTAAAAATTTAATGGGTGCAAATTGCTATTGGCGAATTGTATCCAGATTCATTTAAAAATAGAGGATGAAACGTAAATAATATTGGAAACGAGATGACAGTATGACTTGTAGAATTTCACTTAGAGAAGTCTGTTCTGGTACAATATATTGGTTAATTCAGTGGTCCACAAAAATTCCAAGCAGTACATTTAGTAACTATACAATCTACAGATAACTTTACGAGTCCCTGGCGGTTGATCCATATAAAACGTGAAAAAAAAATGAACGTGCCGTGTGTTTGCGTGTGAGTGACACTGAAAGGATTTTTGTACATTTGATACCAGTTTTGTCGAACCTCACGTCAAGTGTCCATTAACTTGATTTGATTATTTATATACACACATTTACCAAACACCTAGTTATAAGTACTTCAATTCAATTTTCTTAAGTAGCGCTTGTTAATTAATAATCATTGTAAAAGTATCTTATAAAAACCACATTGGGACCTTGAGACTCCACCGGCCGCATTACTACAGAAAAATAACCTATGGGTGTCATCCCCAGCCCTTAACACACTTACTATTTTCAGTAATAATAACGTTGGGTAATATAAAACTATCCTAACATTGAGTTCACAGATATATTAATAATATGTATATAGTTTTAAAACACTGATTCTATGTACTGGTACGTTTGTTATGGACGATGGTACACAGTTCTCCAAAAACTAGTTTCTTCTACGTTCTCCTTCGAGTTCTACAGAAATGTGTGCGTATAAGTACCTAGATCTGCCTCAGCAGACACAAAACTCTCTCATATTGCATAGAAACAGAAGGTTAATACAGGGTATCCCAATAAGAGATGCTGGTGATATAGGATATAACTTTAAGTGAGGAAAAAGGCTTATTCCAGAATACCATCCTGACATGTTTTTTTTTAATAAAAATAAATCGTTATCGGTGGGATATGAAAATTGCAAAAAAAATTTAAATTAAAAATTTTTCAACGAAATTTGGAAAAACAAATGTCTGATATGTTTTTTTACAAGTTAAAGGTAACCTCAGTATAAATATTACCCCCATTCAAGGTTACACCCTGTATAATTCTTGTAATTATCAAAATTTGAGACCGCAACAGCATTTCGAAGGTTTGGGACACAATGTACTTGTATTTTAGAAAATAATTTTTCTCATAATTTAGGGCAGGACATTTTACATATCTACTGGACATCTTCCAGTTATTTGTAGTCATTTTTTGATTTGAATATGCAGTATCGTGGTTACTATTAGCATACACTAACCTATGTGGAAGACGAGATAAACGAATCACCTAACATTATATTCTAGAAGATGAGTTTTTATAATGATATGTTTCTAAAACACACAAGAAATAACTGTCTCTGCTGAGGTTTCAGATTGTTTACCAAAAAAATTGTTAATTTGCCTGCATGATTTGACGTAAAAAAAATGTATAAAAGTTACGTTTTAGGTAAATTTTCGGATCTGCGACTAGTTTCTCGTTCAGTCTTCGTTATGTACACAACATCTCAAGAAAATATATAACTTCTTTTTCCCTATGAGACGTGCAAAGACAAATTAACAATTTTCCGATTTATAGTCGAGGATATGTGAAAAAATTGCTAACAAGAATAAAAAATTATAAATATAAAATATAAAAGTACAAACAAAACTAAAAAACGAACAATAAATATCTGCTTATACCGTAATATGAGCAAAAACATCAGACTTGTCATACATTTATTATTTTTTCTTTGAACGAGAGAGAGTGCACAAGTGAGTGGTCAGAAAGAAGTAGTCGAAAAACTTGTAAGCTCTGCTTGGGGAACAAAAACATTTTCGCCCCTTTCTTTGGTAATGCATTTTTACACCGCTATCAGAAATTATATACACGTTCAACATAATTTTCTCCTGCAACTCTCTGAAAATAAGTGAATATTCTGAGCCGAAGCACAATTCGTAAGAGTCGTGGGCCTCTTTATTCCAGTCGAGCCTTATAACTCGTCTTCCATATTTCTGCCAGTGTAACAGCGGAATGGAACCTGTGGAAGATGCAGAGGGGCAATGTTAAACGCTGAACTATCGCCCAGGCAAGAAAACCGTAAAATTTCAGTTGCACCGGGTTAGCTTCCACCTTCTGCATCTCGAAGGTGTAAATAATCCACATGGTAACGTTGCAGATTAAGAGGAATGTTACGACTTGGCGACCAGGCTTGGAACGATCGTGCTCTGGTAAATGAACGCGACGGCGTGACACATCTGCTATGAATAGCAACTGAAGGACCACCTGAAAGTAATTATGGCATGTTGTAGATTTAATAAAACAAAATTTTTTATTTGAGTTGTTATTCCTTACCTGTACAACCGACAGAATCCCAGTAATCATCACTAGGAGGTTCGGCTCCTTTGTGAATGCGTTCTGATGGCCTGCAATTATGCTGAAAGCAGCATAGAGGAAAAGACCGAATGCAGACACGCGAAGAAGAATATCGTTTAGGTCGCTTTGTTCCTCCGTCTTGAATTTGAGCGACTGGACCCTGCAATTTACGTGCCATGCCGTCAGGTGAATTCTGTTGTGGTGAATGAGAATGGTGCGATGAAGCAGCAAAATAAAAAATGAAACGGAAGCAGTGAGGCAACTTATAGAATAGATAGTTATATAAATGATAAAGTATTAAGCTGTTTTGTACATAAAATGGATGATTTTTATTATTAATTGTCTAAATGTATTACTATAAAGTCAATATATTTTGTTCTTATGATTATGTTTGTTTTAAAATAGGACTTTTTATTTTAGATTTAATGTTAACTGTAAATTTTTACGAATCTGGTTGAAAATGGCTTTTGAACAGTATTAAATATGAAATTCAAGATTTTATGTTTCAAACTAGTATTTCAGAATCTTGTTATTTATGTACAATACAGAATTCACAGAGGTTAAATCTTACTGCTGAACTACTCAAGAAGAAAAAGAAGTAACAATGTCAGATAATTCAAAAGTTTACATCAAAGCAAATGTTGTGGATTTCCCGTAAACAGTGTCTAGTCAAATCTGTTGCAAGTAGTTTTATGTAAAATGGCGGTTAACGTAATAATACAAATTGAATTTAGTTTTATGTGAACAGCATAACAATTTGATGAGAAATGTGATGTGATATACAGTTCCTACCTTATAAATCCGATGATTATGGCTATGATGCTGAGCACCATCAGGACACAGTGAGACACATCAGCCAAGTAAATAGCAAGGAGACCGAAGTCTTTGTGTTGGACAAGCACAAAGAACAAGATGAGGCATATGAGAGAGCCGACCAGCATGAGCAGTCCGAAGAAAAGTCCTTTGGAGGCACCTACGCAGTCGACGCGTCCCTGTTGGGCGTGAGCCAGAGCTACGGCCCTGCGGGACAACATAATTTCAAGACGATGTTCTAAATCTTCCTGGGTAACATATCTAAAACAAGCGGAAGTGAATATTTATACAGGCGTGCAGATCTCAGACGATAAGTTTAATACATAGAGTTAATGAACATATCAGAACACTATGCGAAGTAAACGGCACTTTACAATTTCTATACAGGGAATACACAAAATTATCTTATCAGATTAAAAAATAAGAATTGTGGTTTGATTAATTTACGAGCAAAAGAAAGCTTGATGTACTGATGTAGAATGTAAATTTAGAATTTTTATTTTACCATTTCCTTACCTCGGATTTCTTCCAATGTGCTTCCACATCACATATATCACAGCAGCCCCGATCAGAGAATACTCTATAATGAATGGGTACAAGTAGGGGCCCGATTCTTGTACTATTGTTCCCATAATGTTGACTCTACCACAACCATCCGAACCATTCACGGTTTCATTGAAAGCTTTCAGCGATTGTGGAATAATTTCATCGATCAGTTCTGTATCCGTACTTGAGATAGCATTGCCAAGGTCTTGGGTTAAAATAGATTCTTCTACGGCTATAATTATGATTATATTTCATAAAATATGGTACGTTGTGAGTCGGATGAAAATACAGTGTAACTTTAAGTACGGGTAAATTTTTAAGGTTAGTAGATAGTATGTGTTGCTGAGAGAATTAAACAAATCTTAAAGGTATTATTAATTTTTTAAAGTCTGCCACCGCCATTGAGCGGCATCCGCATGAATACCTTTTTAAACAACATGAAATTAACAGAGTGACTGGCTGTAAGCGAAGCTGCAATGGAAAATAATTTTGTAAAAACAGATTGCTTTTGTATGACTGTGTGGCTTCATTGTTGATTTCTGTGTGATATAAATATTATGTATATGAGTCAAGAAAGATGAGATTTGACAATACATGCTGCAGCTCTCAACACATTTGTTTGAGGTAATATTGGCATGTTCACTGGCAGAGTACGAAAATTACAAGTTAACAAAAAACCAGCATTCATAAGGTAATTTGAGAAAACAAACAAATGTGTTTCTAAAGGTCAAAGGTAACCCCCATATAAAAATTACCCACATCCAAAGATACATTCTGTATAATCCAAATTCTAGTGTGACATTTCCATTTGACCTATAAACAAATGACTGCCACCAACTTATTTACAGTTCTACAATGGTTAGTTAATGAGGTATTAATGAAAATGATGAGGATTGGTCCTACCTACCATTTACTACATCGTTAGCTACGAAATTATTGAAACTCCTGAAGTCCAGGAAGTTTTTGTGCGGCGATGGATTCGTAGTAGTGCTGGTGGTGGTGCTGGTAGCGAGAGTGGAGGTGAATGCTTTCCAGGCTCTTGCGGCAGTTGTACGTAATGTTGGGGTAGCTGTAGTGGTTGTAGTAGTAGTTGTAGTCGTCGTCGTGGGGTTAGTGTGGTACATTTCCCACAGCGTGGTCGGAATGGTTTTGGGTATTGTGAACACATCTTTCGAACGAGGCGGAGGTTAGTGAGTTAGAATGAGAGGGTTAGTGGATCACAGTCTGTTTAACCATTACCAACCATAATATAAAGCCTCACTTAGCCAATCTCTAATGGTAAACGATAGTTGGCGCGCATTGTTAAATCCAATAATTTGGGCAATTATTAGATTAATTATATTGTAAAATGTGGTCTTCAATAGTTTTATCCATCATTGTGTATGATAAATGTTTATTGTAACGCTTGACCTTTTTTCGGTAATTTGAATCGGACTGTTATTTTGAGGTTAATTTGGAATTAATGGTGTAATGCATTTTGCATAACTGTTGTGTGATAAAAATGCTGTTCCACCTGTTTTGTACCTTTATGTGAACGGAAAAAAAGATTCATATTGTTCCCAAATTTTGTGCAAGTTTTGGTACTTGGCCATTCATAGAAAGAACATATTTTTTATATTAAGTATATACAACCATTGAGACTAGGTGGTAAATTCTTAAAATATTGCCTTACCGTTGAAATATGTTAGACAGACTCTGAATTAGTACATAACACATACATTGAGTTAAGAAATTTCTAAAGAAAATTTAAAATAATCTTTGGAAATCACTTTTTAAGAGATGTTAGTCACCAAACCACACTAAACCGGAAATCAAAAGTGGTCCAGCGGACTTACATGGTGTGCTTGTTGTCGTGGGCAACGTGGTAGCATCCTTGCTGAGTGTGGTGGCCGCCATACTAACGGTAGTTTGAAAAAAATCTCGGAAAGAGGCGCTCGTTGTTGGCAACGTTGTGGCCAAGTTGGAAGCTGTCGATTTTATCACATCTGCTAGCTGTTTAGGCGTGCCCAGCAGTGTATTTTTATCGGGGAGACGAAAGCTTTCTGAAATATATATACAGGGTGTTGGATCACGAGAGGGACATGGCTTAATGGGAGATAGAGGACATCTAGGGTAATTAGGATCGCCTATAGAAATAGCTCCTTGGCCATTCTTTATTTTTTGGTCAAAACTGCTTTATGTCATAACTTTGGTAGGGAATGGAATAATGGGTTCATATTTGGTAGGGTTAATGCACTCACGATACTTCATGTATGCATGTATAACAGCAAAAAAAATCCAGGTCTGGACTGCAAAAATTGTTAATTTTTTGTGCAAGTCTAGAAAACAACACTCTGCATGTCTTTTTTTGAAATTTTGATACGATATTCGGAAGGAGCATAAAAAAGTGATCTTAAAGACGTGTTTCTTTTTTTTGTTACACTTTCGTGGTTATTTAAATAAGCTATTGAATATACGAGACTACGGCTTCTAAAACTAAATTACGTAAAGGATACATGATAAAAATGGTTTTGCAACTAAAATTAGCAAAGGCTTAATTGAGGGTAGATGTTATGAATAAGCATGCATATTTTAAACCTCATTTTCTTTAAATAATATGTATTCCAGGTCCGGACAGCAAAATTTTTAATTTTTTTTTGTAACTAGAAAACATCGCCCCGTATGTATTTTTTGGTATTCCCATACGATTATCGAAAAGAACATAAAAAAGTAATCTCAGCGACATGTCTCTTTTTCTTGTTACACTTTGATGATTATTTAAATACGCATGATAAAAACACATGACAAAAAATAAATTATAATCCGTAGATTTCGATTGCCATTCATGTAGATCTACCCAAACATTTACAGTAAATCTGTACTGTGAATTACATAAGCGTTTGCAGATGGGTATTGCTGTGCCCATTTATAGTCGTTTCTTGAGTTATTTATTTACCCATAATCAACGCGAAAAAGAAATGAGTGAATGTGGTATGAATAATACTGTTTCCTTTTCAATGTTTTCCATACATTCCATTGAGAAATATTAATAGTCGAACTTATGTTAGACCTTGCATTTTGTTGAATTGGATCTAAAATATTATTCTCTTTTTGAACATCTTGATGTAAATTATAGTAGGCGTACTCAAAGTGACAGATAATTAAATAGTGAATTGTTTGACAACAAACTGTTTACTGGTGTTATTGTATATTCATTAACTTGCATTTAGTACTTTAAATTTTGTAATTTAAACATGCCGCAATTACTTTCAAACGAAGAATATGCTGACATAGTATTCATCTATGGGTTTTACAATGGGAATAGTAGGGCAGCACAAAGGGAATATCAGCAACGTTTTCCTGATCGTCGGCATCCTAATTATAAAACTTTTAGTAAAGTCTTCCAGTACTCAAAACAACACGGGAGGTTTCCAACTTCAAAAAATTTGGAGCGTAATTTACATCAAGATGCTCAAGAACAGAACAATATTTTAAATTTAATTCAACAAAATCCAAAAACTAGCACAAGAATTAGTTCTGCCATTAATATTCCTCATTGGAACATATGGAGAACATTGAAAAGGGAACGTTATTATCCATACCACATCCAGCAGGTACAGTGTCTTGAACCAGGTGATAACATCCACCGGTTGAACCCATTATTCCATTCCCTACCAAATTTATGACATAAAGCAGTTTTGACCATAAATCATAAATCACCCTGAATCTATTGAGATACAGGGTGAATAAAGAATGGCCAAGGAGCTATTTCTATAGGCGATCCTAGTTACCCTAGATGTCCTCTATCTCCCATGTCGTGATGCAACACCCTGTATGTACAATTTTATGTTTTGCGTGAAGGGTGATGGCACGTTTTTGGCAAGCTGCAGACACTTTAAAAGTAAAATTTGAAACACAGGCTGCTAGTAACAATTGAGAGATATGTGTATATACAATGCTGATTGTTCATTCAAATTTAGAAATGAATATACATTTTTTTTTATACGTTTTTAGTTAATAAATAGAAAAACTACAATACAAATACATTGGGCAAACGTTTAAACGATTTACCTGCATAATATGGGGAGATGTCGTTCGGTAAGGTGGAATTAAACATTTTCATGTGGTAATTACTAATCTCCTTCAGGTACTCTATTACTAAGGTTCGTATCCAAACGCATATATTTGTGGCGACCACATGCATCAAACCAAAACGTGCGACAACTTTAAATCGGTGAATGTTCAACTGAAAAATAAAAAAAATCAAAAAACGGTTTCATATTTTTGTATAACTTTTTTTAGTACTTTTCCAAACAGTGACATCCTTTTTTTGTAAACAACTTTCAGTCAGTACTTACCCGAGAATTCATGAAAATGAAGTACATTTGCATGAAGGTGAAAATCATTTGAAGCACTGGGTTGACTCCGTGTAGGATCATATAGCATGATGATGTGAATGGTACTTCGAAGAACGTTCCAAATTCTAGCCCATTGTAGATCATAGTACCCAAGCCAAATGCTGAAAAATAATGATTTTTAATGTTTATTCTCCCACACCGTGATTGATTTGATCTAATAAAGTTCCCAACCTTGGTCTATTTAGTGATTATCGATAACAATTTTAGCTTAATGTCTTAGATGTGAATAAATCTCTTCGACTTTGTTGAGAAAAACATAATGAATAAATTCATATCCACAGAAAACAAGTGATTTATTGTAATCTACAATCCATTACATTGTTGAGAGGTTTGAGGTCCATAAGTATTTCTTTATTGAGAAGAATGATTTCAGTATAATTTGAAACAGTATATTAATATGGAATGGTGTTGAAGAATGATTCAGATTATTTTGGATCACTTATAAATATCTTAACTGGATGAAAAATAAAAGCAGTAAAAACAAAAGCAATTCTATAAAGATTACTATTAATTAATTTGATGGGTCTTTTTCTTCTCAATAATTTTATTTGCCAACATCGGAAGTCTATTTTTAATGTTAGGTCTATACAGAACTCTACACTAGCTATGATCGTTACTTCATTATATACAGTAAGAACAGCCGATTTATGAACACATACAATGCTGTTTGTTACGCTTGCTATAAAACCAATATTTTGTATTATTTTTTTAATAATAAATTGTTTTTATTTTTGTAAAAATCTATTTTTAAGTTATCACCCTTGTGTAATCAGGAGTAGATCGTAACAATATTGACTTTTTTAACGTGTTTAGCTAGTTAGGACATGATAAAATTTGAAACGCAAACCTTAGTTCACCACACGATTCGAATTGTCACTTATTTCTAATATCCAGCAAATCACGCTTCAGTTTATTGCCTCGAAGAGATTTTATCTTCCCCATTTTGTACTTACCGATGGCCCCGATCCTGAGGAAGAAGCTGCCGTGGCTCTGGTCGTTCTGGGTGGTCTTTCGCTTGCACTTGGCGGCGGCCTTGACGCCGGCCTCCACGTCGGCCCCGCCGGCGTTGTTAGCCGCAGCCGCCGGGAGCGGCGCGGCGGGCTGGACGGCCGCCGCCGGAGGCGGGGGCGCCGCGGGGGCCGCAGGCGGCTGTTCCTGCGATACAACGATAGCTGCTTGAGATTGAGAGATTTCAGCGACAGGCACCGGCACTTCTGCCAGGCCCGCATCGACTACACCCTCAGAGTTGCGCCGGTAGGTGCTCTACCCCCAAAACCAAATGAAAGTAAGAACGGGTGCGGAGAAATAAACGGGGAGCGGGAAGAAGCAGCGGCCAAACAAACACATCGAGCGAGGAAACCGTCGTCGATTGTCGCTGTTAATTTGCAAAACAGTGTGCGAAGCCGATTTGGTGGTACACAATTCAGAAAACTGACTTGTTATCTTATTAACATTAAAAATGAGATTAGGCACAAGCAACAAAACAATACTGTGGAAAACTTAACACTATATGATTGGATCGACTGAATTATATTTCTTCAGAATTTTCCGTCTTAGGTTGACAATTTTATATACCGTATATGATACAGTTGACATTTTTTTCGAATTACCTACTAGATATTTGATAGATTCACTTTATTCATTGTGACAATTTCAGTTGTATATCGGTTTATTTAATAACTACTTTGGTTTCTTAAACTTGTTTTATGTTTACCAATTTTCATTCGAAGAAATTCATTACTTATAACAACCAATTGGCAAGGCTGCAAAATTTTATAATAAATACCAATCATGTGTAGTGTATGTGAGATATAACCTACAAAGTGTGTTGTAGCTTATTACACTCAATGCCTATTGACATAAAGCGATACTTTGATCTACTTGCAGAAAGAGACCTACTAGTTTATAGATAAAGTTGTGGACAATAAAAGTTTCCAATGCTTAGGTACTATTCAGTGCAAATGTGGTTTTGCTGTTGAAAGTTTAAATTTCCCCTAATTCTGCTATTTTCTTTCCAATACTTTTATGACATTCATGTTATTTTTTTTTTGCAATATTCAAATAGTTACTTTTTTTGTCATCAACAGGATGAAATTATTTATAATGATAGTTTACTATATTCCTATTTGAAAATAGGGGCAAAAAATTTATCTTCACGTAGCACTCATCAAAAAAAGAAAAAATTTCATGAGATGAGTTCAAATACTGTTTTCGAGATATAGTGTTAACATCATAGACAAATATTTGAGAAACCCTAAAATTCAGCCGGAAATTAAAAAATGAACTAACTGAAAAAATTAAGTGATGCAATCTATGATGTCTTAAAGGCCTTTTTCCTTAATAGATACAGGGTTTTATAATATACAGAAATATATATAAATATTTAAAGTCACTAAAAATCGCTAAAGGCTAATATATTATACAAAACCAGTTCTATTATCTCTAATTTTTTGGTAAATTTACTTAAACTAAAAGATTTACTAAAATTTATGTACTACATGTCGCAATATAACTTGGATAATGTTTAAATCAATTTCTTGGGGCAAAGATCGGTAAATGTAAAACAGGTTTTAAATAAACCATGGATATTTTACATACTTTTCATTTCCAACTATTTTTTTCACATTTTCTTAAAAGCAAACATATTTTGAAGTTATTTGGCTTGTTGGTTAAATTATTCTTCTAAGTGTACCTGAAAAAACATTACTGTGGGATATTCTACTGCAATATATTACGCAAAATATAAAAAATATAACAAATACAAAAAAAGGAAGCGGCAACAGAACTTTGTTAATAACTTTAACTAAAACAGGACAATCAAAAATAAAGAAAACAACAAAACTAGTAAACCTTTTGTTGAAACATACGACCATTTCTAAATTAAATCTAACAAACAAATAATTAGGAAATAGAAAATGAAAATAAATGAAAAATTTAAAATGGAACTACCATAGATTGGTTGTTTAGTGGCTTACTTTCTGCTAGTAAGAAGAAAATTAAAAAATAGATTGGCGAGAATCCTATGCTTTAATGAAATATCACCTAGGACGTCCACCCCTTCAGAACAAGTCCAGTTTTTTTGGGGTGGACTTGCGCTGGCTTTAGGAATGTACGCAGGCACTCGAATGAACAATGTTATTGAGTTATTAAAAGCGAAAACAAGCAAAAGTTTAAGCAATTCGTCAGAAATAGACCTGAACTGTAAGTCTACGTTCTATAAAATATTGACAAAAAGAAAAGATCCTCGTTATAATCTATTTTCTAATGTTCTACATACTCAGGTCTATTCGGTTAGGCTCGGTTCGGCATACATTCCTAAAAGTGTTCGAAAGTTGGTCGCATATTTCATTAAAGGGTTCTTGGCATTCTCTCCCTGTCACTCTCTACTTTTCAACTCTCCCTTACCGCCTCGAATTGCCATTGCAGTGAAATCGGGTTGTCGGCGTCTTCCTGCTGCAAAAGATAGCAATTTTGATGAAAAGATCTGATTTGTCGTTTAATAAATGGATACTCAACCAAATTTAAAATAACAAAATATAAATTTATATGGGTCGTAACGAAGATACTTGACCAGATTTTAATAGAGGATTCTACTGTCACAAATCAGTAAGAATATCTGTCTGAAAACATTTCATTTTCTGTATAAAGGATGTTCAAAATTAATGAACACGTGAATAATATCGTTATTATCGTGATTATTTTAAATATTATAATTATTTCAAAAGTGACTTGATTATAGACTTACACATTTAAAAATTAAAAAATATTAAGTATCCCATTAAAAAAATTGAATGGGTTTTGTGTCATTTAAGAAATAAAAAAAATAAAAAAGTTACCAGAGGGATCATATTTTCAGTGAGGTCCATAATTCTTTTTTATTGAAATTTACTTCTCTAATGTTAAGATATTGCAATGGGACAAAATGTTGACTTATGTAAAAAAAAACAATTGATTAAAAAATAAATAAAATCGCCCAGTATTTTTTTTTGCACAAAATGATATAGGAAAACGTTAAAAACATTTTGGTACTGTCCTTCGTTTTATCAACTTCCGATTTGAAAAGAAATTAACTTCTACAGTTCCTACTTATTTTTGAGTAACTTCGTATGTTAGTTACATCAGATAGAATTTTTTTAATAACGAACCCAGTGATATAAATATGCCGTAGTTTTGTAGTTTTATAAGCAAATTTATCGATAAAATAGAAAATATATCACAATAAATATTCACATACTAAAAAACTTTCGATACCTATTTTAAATAGTAAACTCTCGTTCAAAGAAAACATTGTCATTAATGTTATAATCTTGGTGTGAATATAGTAGGTATAGTGTGAAAGGAAAAATAAGTTCTAGTGAAATTAATTTCCAATGAAACCGGAATTAGACATATGAACTATTCTACAGACTACAGATATGTACATTTTTATAGAAACTTTTTGTCTTTAATTTGTGACAAAGAATCCATTAAAGTTTGGTCAAGCATTTTAGATTACATCCTGTATACAAAGGGCATGATGATAAGAGTTGGGCATCTAGCAACTATTAAAAAATTTCAAATGTAGTATTCCGTAAACAAAATTTGTTATTCAATTATGCAATTCATAGTTCAAAAGCTACTATACATATTAAAAACAGAACAATGCCAAATTTCGAAAGCATGTAGGTTGTGGGTACTAAATTTTTTTGTATGGAACATCAAATAAAATTGCATAAACGTATGTCACTGGTCCTGGCAGGACGCCAGCTCTAGCGTATCGATTCTCCTTGGGCCTCGGTTGTTGCGTGTTCGTATCAAGGCCGACGTTGAATGGTTGACTTTTCTAAAAATATACCCTTTTCGCGCTTCCCAAAACGCCGGCGCCGCTTCTCCCGTACATCCCTATTTATTTCGGGAAAAAAAGAAACGAACAGAGGGGCCGACGGTGAGCGGCGATTCATTTTCCAGGCTGGACCCAAATTGAACGTTGTGATTTTAAAAAAATAAGTTTGCTTCTAAAATTATATGTAGCAGAATGACGATTGGTTCAAATTAAATGTAATTTTAAAAATAATGGTGTTTTTTCAGAGATCTGAGCGTTTGTATATTTCAAATTTATGTTTTTTTAATAGTATACAAAATTAAATTATCTGGTATATCAATAATTGCATTTCGCTGTAACCTACTCTGTGGCTGTTTGTGTATTTCGCACGCGTCTGACTGTTGTAGACTATTTTGGATTGTTCTAGGAACGAACTACTGCCGTGAATACCAACGACAAATTAAATACGATCTCCGGCGGCTTTACTTCGAAGTTTCATAAATTCTTTCTAACTTAATCTTGTGGTAAACAATTCATTTCTACCGTACCGTTTTAAAATTGCAGTACGATTGTTGGAACTTAATACAGGGTGTCCCGAGATTCATGCAACAAAATTTAGTCATAGATTCTTAAGACAAATTTAGGGGACCCGTATTTTTTTTTTGCCAACTGGCCCCCTCTTTCGGAGATACAGCCCACTGAAATCTGCCCCTAAGAAGTCTTTTTATATCTCAAAACCATGTTGTACGAGAATCACTAAATTTGGTACACAGGGGTTTTATGACATGTGGAATCTCACAGTGCTACTTTTTGGCGAGAAACCCCCTTAAGACACTTTTTCGTGGGCCTCCTTGTCTTTGGAACCAGAAAAATTTGGTCGCAAATTTGATTTTTTTTTTAATTATTAGTTAACTAGCCATTGAATTTAGAAACTTTTTTGTCTCTTGATATTTGTTTCGTAAAACGCAATGTTTTTGAGGATAATGGCCAATCACGATATGCATTCGATCACATTTTGATATTTTTCTCGAAAACATTGTGTTTTACGAAAAAAGTATAAAGAGACAATAAGTTTCTAAATTTAATGGCTTCCTAGTGGACAGATAATTTTTAAGAAATTTAAATATGCCACCAATTTTTTTTGGTTCCAAAGACAAGGGGACCCACGAAAATTGTCTTAAGGGAGTTCCCCGCCAAAAAACATAGCACCATCAGATTCCACATGTCATAAAACCCTTGTGTACCAAATTTAGTGATTCTCGTACAACAGGGTTCTGAGATATAAAAAAAAGATTATTCTTCAGTTCCTAAGTTTCTTCCGAAACTATCAAACTGTTCGTTACAGTGGCGGCTCGCAGTGGGTGGGCAAGCTGTTCCCAGTACTTACAGCAGGGCCTTGATAATCCGTACCCCAGCTAGTCCGAACGCCTCTATAATCCGAACGACCCCCCTTACCCCTGCGCAACCGCCGTTTCTCACAGTTTCTGTCTCGCCAGTGTCATACGCAGTGCGTTTTTTGTTTGGAATGGGCAGATGAAGTCGACATTTCTATTCTGGAAAAAATGCTGTTACGTAAATTAAGGGATAAAGCATTTTCTATGTCGCTAAATACTACTCGTCAAAGCACTATAGTGGAATTCTTTAAAAAAGTGTGATTAATAGCATTGCATCTAACATACATCTAACGTACATACTTAAATAAATACATTATAATGTAAAATATTTTTGTTTTATTTCGAAAAATCCCTTTCAAAATGTCTACATACTATAATCCGAACGCTTCGTGAATCCGAACAGGGTATAAATTTTCGGTGTTCGGATTATCGAGGCCCTGCTGTATTTATTTTTAGAACTGTAAATTCATGATTTAGTTTTATTACTGTTTTCATTAAGCACTAATTTTTCGTTAGACAAATAATTATACTAATCCTCGCAATTCATTTGCCATTTTGTTTTCATAAATCATAAATCATCAAATAAGTCATCGTTTTACGGTACAATCTCTATCTACATGATCTAAAGTCATCAGCATCAGACTTTTTATGTTGGTCCAAAGCATTTATCGTTATTTTTTATAATATAGAGACGACAAATTTTAACTGATTTTAAAAGTGGAAATACCGCGCTCACCGTAAGCCCGAAATAAAAAAAAATTTAAAAGTCATGATTGTGCGTGTCTTGCTTGGAGTATGTGGTCTTATGCACTTCCTCGCATTCCGAAAGCTGATTTAAAATTAAAGCTGGGAACGAATCGACACGTAATCCCGGATAAGGATGCAGCTGCACCGGAATTTTCGAGCGGCATCCTTGGCACTAAAAACCGTGAGAAGGAGTCACACAAAGCAAAGCCATGCATCGTGTAGTATCATCACTCTTATTCTGTTTAGTTCACATCCATTATTTTTTTCCATCCCTAAATTATTTTCAGTGTTGTTCATTTGTGATTTTCTGTTTGTGTCGTGTTATAGAAATTAATTTTATATCAGCTTTCTTTTAAAACAGAAGATTAAAAATAAAGATAAAGCTATACTTTTCATACCAAAGGATTTGCGGTGCACAAAAAGATGCGTTGATTAAAAGAAAACATGGATAAGAAGATTAAAAGTAAATATGGTTTTAACAGAAATAAAAACAAAAATAAACAGAACGTTGCTCTTGCCTATTTATAGATTTACTAGTTACAACCAAAGAAATGAAATGCGATATTTCACTTCCTCTTGTGCTATTAGTACAGAGCTTTATAGAAATTGATACCATTCGTCATTATAATAGGCGCCTAGAGTATTAATCACATTTCAATTCAGAATATACAGGGTAATTTCACTAGAAATATATAGTTTTCAACGAATTTTATTATATTTAAGGACTATACAGGGTGTTAGAAGTTTGACTGCCTTAATTTTAACAAACGATAGAATACATTAAAATAAACAAAAACACCTTATATGACATGGGTCCTAACTCAATCATTTCAGAGAAAAAAAATTATCAAAATCTCCAACTTGATGTACAAAAGTTTGATTAATTAAGGAATACTGACATAAACGCGTGCATAGAATACCATAAAATACAATGTTTATCACTTTTTTGAACTTCTTTATTCTATAAAATAATTAGCGTTGTAATAAATTTAAAATTCGGTAAAATTCATATATCGAGCAATGTGACAACGACGCGGCGGTTTATTAACACGAGGTACTAAGGTGTCCAGCAACCACCAATACGCAATTCAGTTGGTATCTGGATTCGACCGTGTCGGAGGGTTTTTTGCGTACCACTATTTCGTTTTCTTGAGGTGTTTTCCAGCGAGTGCGCGAAAATTGGATTCGAAGGTGTCGTGCGTGCATCGAAAATGGTGGTGGACATTTTGAGCATATATTGTAGTTTGTTTTGTATTTGTGCGTTTAAAAATTTCCGAATTTTGCTTTTTGGTAAGTACTTAAATTACTTTAATACGTATGATTATTTGGATGACGTATTTTTCAAATTCATAATTTGATTAAAAGTTAAGTTCCTGTTTTAAGAGATTCATAATTACTAAAATTCGAGCTAAAATTTAAGCACAGCAGTATCTTCGTACTACAAAATCGATACATTTTATTTTATTTATTTAAAAACTGGAAAACAATTGTCTTGAAATTTACTAAATGTTTCACAATAATAGCTGTTTACATTTTTTCCATAGGACAAGTTGCCGCGTTTACACGTAGTGCCCATCAGCAGATTAAGCGCTGTTGTCACGTTGTGACGAAACTCCGCAATATTAATACTCGCTGTATTTTGAAAACTGTTATCTTACGCCTCTGTATTACTGGAAACGGTGATCCAATTCAAGACTTTAAAATTATCATGAATTTCAAGCAACTTTAACTTTATGATGTGATATCTCAAAAACTACTTAATTTTTTATATTGGAACTGTTTAAACTGCATTATAAAATCAAAATAAGTTATAAAGTATGAAATCTATATTTTTTTCTTTCTTCATTTTGACCTCATTTAAGTACCAAAGAAAATAAATATTCCTTGCGACGTCATTGAGGGACAATTTACTCTATTTAATGCAATATACTATTCTATATTGGCTTTTACATAATTGAAAAAATCTTTTATCAAGTATTTCAGTTCGGAGAATTGGATCATTTATGTATGTGAAAATTCTAAAGAAAAATCTACTGGATATTCTACTCATTCTTCAATTTTTCAAGGACGCCAACAATGCTAAAACCACCGCGAACGCACTATACACCCGTAACGTTACCCAACACAGCTTTTCGTGCACGGAAACGGAAAGTAAAAGGAACGTGAAGGGTTGGGGGTCGGATACGAGACACCAACCTTCTCTCATTCTCTCACCTGGGAAATTGGAGGGACCACCGCTCGTCGCTGGACCACGTCACGCATCTTGAGGGGAAACCTCTCCCTCTACACGCACAACATGCTCAACAACAACACAAAAAAACATAATCGAAAGTGTTAATAAAAAAAAAACAAAACAATCTTAAATCAAATTAGGGGTTAGTTAAATTAAAGTGGGTGTTAACGAAAAAAAAGGTAAATCAAGGTAATTGGAACAAAATAAATGATCCACCCTTGTTATATCGGTATGATATGTTTAATGTCATTTTGGGAGTCGAACAGTATTAGTTGCTTGCAATAGAAAATACGAGTTTCGCTGTAGCTGTGGTGCAATTCTGGATATTTTTCTTTTTAAAATTCCGTTAGCACTTATTTTGGATATGGTTTTCGGATAATGAACGAACATTTTATACAGGGTCTAATTCAAATGCCGGTCCAACATTAATGGCGCAGATAAATAGGCGAAAATGTTTCCTTTTAGAGAAACAGAGTGACAAAATATAGTTTATTTTATATTGTAAAAAACTTTTAAAAAAAGATCAAATAATATTTTATTTCATAGGAAACGTAATTATTTGAATCGAGATGTGTACTAAAGTTTAAATTAAAAATAAAATCACCACCATTTAAAAAAATTAAAAATAGAAATATTTAGATTTTTTTAAATATTGACTTTCTTTCAATATGGCAATTTGATTTTAGTCAAAATAAACGAAAGCTATTACAATTTTGCCAATAAATCCTATATTTTGTGAGTATTATTTTGGCTGATCATAATAACGCTATTTTTTTCTAAATTAAAAATTGACTAATATATTTAACTTAGGAATATTTATTATTGTAGTCATTATACTTATATACAGGGCGAATCAATCAGTACAGCAATTATTAGATACTGAAAAGGTTGCACAGACAAAATAGTACCTATAGAATTTAATACTTAACCACATGCCACTAAAAAAAAATAAATACTTCCTTTTCTTTCGATTTTTATTTAAAAAAAGCAAAGTAAAAATAATTCCATTTAAAATTTAGCTAACTTTGTTTTGAAGTCCGATGAACAAAAAAATCTTTAAAACGACAGATCTTAACAGTGATTCCGATTGGAAATATCTTGAATGAAAAAAAATGTCAACGAAAATTACCAAATCTACCCCCCAAAACTATGTCCCTGCATGTAGAAAAATCTGTGTCACATCAATACGTTTATGAATAATTCAAAATCAAAGCTGTATTTCAAATTTAAGTCGCTTCAACCATTTTCTTCTAAATTAAAAATGATTTTTTTAAATTTTAAACCCATATTTGGAAAATAAAGAGCGTTTGTGGGAATTTCTTCTTAACTGACAGAATTCGCCATTGGCCAAGATTGGACAAGCATTTTAGTTACGCCCTCTATGTATTGTTTTCGTTACTTTAGCATATTTTTTTCACTGCAAAGTATTTTAAGTTTTTCATATTCAATCATACCCCTGTGTCGTTTTCTTTTATTAAAGGAAACTTCGTATTTCCATGGCAAACGAGATTAATTGTCACGATGAACATCTAATAACAAAACAGCATCATCCATACCTTCTCCTGCTTCTTGTTCTTCTTGTCCTTGTCCTTCTCTTTCTCCTTCTTCTCTTTCTTCTGCCTCTCCTTCTCCTCCTTCTTCTTCTTCTCCTCCTCTTTCTTCTTTTCCTTCTCCTTTTCTTTCTCCTTGGACTTCTGCTTGGGCGGCGGTTGCTTGGCCTGTTTCTCACCGCCCCCCGAACAGCAGGAACTCTCCTGCAGCAGGAAACAGAACACGTACAGCAGGAATAGGATGCTCATGCCGTAGAGGTAAGTGAAGAAGCCCTCGTAGTAGTAGAGGGGGATGCTGTGGGTCACCACGTCGGAGATGACGTAGGCTATGCACACCACGACCAGGAGTTTGGCGTACACGAAGCTCATGATTATGAACAGGGAGGTCCTGCAAAAAAATATAATTTTTTCGTCAAATCAAAGAAATAGTTGTAGAATGCTGAAATCTGTAGTAATAAAATTTTCAGAAAATGTTGACATCGTTAAACTAAATTTTGTTTTGATATTACCCAAATTCACGAACAAACTTGAGAATTGAAAACAAAACAAATTATATTATGACATGGAGGTTTCTGTGTTTCAGTTAATCATTGAATTCCTGTTGTCCAAAAAAGCTACCAACTTTATAATCAAAATCACGACAGCGGCAGATTATAATCAGCTATTCTGAGAACTAAAGCCCCCACCACTATTGAACGTAAGTCAAACCACCAGACATATACCGCTTTCGGACTTATCAGTTCTCATCATAATGAAACTATGCTCAAATGATCTAACTATTTAGAAGCAGTGCTTTGTGTCTAACTTGTAGGTACTATACCAGCAACACCACTGTCGTACTATGCCTAAAAAATTTGAACAAACAATATGGGACACAACTACTCTGCGGACTAGAGTCTCGACCATCATTGAATTAATAACTCAGAAACCGATCTGGTGGTTATATTGACGAATGATTTAATAATTTAATAGATATTGATGATGGACGGAGCTTTAGTCCGCAGAGTAGCTGTTACTCATAATATCATTACTTAAAACCTCATTTGGTTTATTGCGTTGTTATTATGTTAATAAAAATATTTAAAAAGTAGTGTTGAAATTGTGATTTAACGAAAATTTACAATGTTAAATAAACAGGGCCACATCTTTTTAAATTGATGTTCAATTGCTTTTTGTTATAGCATATTCTGATTCTGTAGGACTTTTTATCAACAGCAATGAGATAATTGCAAAAAAAAAGAAAATTACGGAACACCTAGTACACAATAAAATTTGTTAGAATCAGATGTTAAAAAGATGATCAGAGGTTTTCTTTTTGGTTAAAATTCGGAAAAATTAAAACGTCATTTTGTTTATGCATTCTAGCAGCAGGCCTTAGGAATGAATTAAAATTGTTATTTAATAACAAAAATAGAACTTCCGTAATGTGCCAGGAATATGTGTCCGTGAAGTACGAATGTTTTGATTTTAAATTATAGACTGAGAGAAAGGTTTCGTCAATATTGCTAAAAGAAAGCGAAAAACCATATATTTATGGAATCGTAAACGTATACACGTGTATTTGGATAAACATAAACAAGATATCTTCCATTTTAATTGTCAGTGTTGCGAGAAACAACTACACCGAGGGCTATATGCCCCTACCGGCATTGAATTATACTCGCGACACCCAGTACAACAGCTAGGATCGCTCATCAGCTGGTCCCACCAGGCACAGACCGGTTTCGGACTTATTAGTACTCATCAGTGTGTCATAGGCGAGACAACCGACGAACGAATCAGCTGTTTTGCGTCGTATCGTCACGACAAGGAATACATTCTTTTTTCATAAAACCAATAATAAAAAAGTATCCCATATGTTGCCGACTTAATTGGCCACACTGCATAATAAGAATTTTCGTGCAGTTCCACAAAAGAAAGTAGTAAAATTTAATTACTACTGAATTCTATAAATTATAACCACATTTGTGTTTATAGTCAAAAATTAGTATATGTATGTATATTGTGAAAAGATTCACTGAAACATATGATACTACATTATGGTGTTTCTAGTTAGAATTATTTATAACAATTTTAAAAAGCCTTTAATGGATGTCACACAAAGTGCAGTTAATCGTATTTTCTATGTACATTTTTAAAAAAACATTTTTTTCCGTGTATATAATAGTCAGTGTCAACAACAATTTTGAATTTGGTTATATTGTATTTCAACACATTTGGTTAAATTATGTTTAAACTTAATTTATTTGTGTTTAAGTGTCCTGTTTATTAAATGGAACAAAATATGTATGTGTTAAGTATTGAAAACAGATCCATTCCTTGTTTTATAGAACAGTTGTAAGGAACACTTGAAATGCAAGTGGAAAAATGGCAGTATCCAATTAAAAATGTACGTACCGAGGGGCCTCGGCAACACAGAAAAGCCTCAACATCCTGCGAAGGAACGGGACACAAACACAAGTGACTAACTACACACTACACCGCTAATGAACTAATTTTCTAAAAATACCGAAAAATTCAGAGGTTCGCGATACGACGCGTCCCCCTCTACACCGATTATTTGGTTTCGGATATGAACTAGTGAAAATATCCAGATGATGTCAGTTGATGAGTGCTAAATCACTGAAATCGGTTTGCAGGTGAGAGGTAAACATTTTGCGCTACTTCCGAAACAGTTCAACCGAGTTCAATGGGGAATATTTAAGCGTTTTTAACAGTGCCGGTTTCCAGATTGAATGGAAAGGGAAAATGTTGCTCAATATGGGTTTCACTTTTCACTGAAATAGAGAAATTTTGAATTTTTTGAGTGCGACGTTCCGATAATGTACAGGGTGTATTTTAAATTTGTAAAAATGTTTTAGGTGTTTTCATGGATCATTTTAAGAACTGTTTTAACTGATGTGTATATTTTGGAATTGTGTCTGTATATACAGGCTGTCTACTATAAGAGGGCGACACCTATGAATCTCGTTTAATATATACGACGCTCGACAAAAATCTTTACATGTTTTTTTGAGGCCTTTATGCTCGTAAAAACAAATTTGTGATCCATGGTCAACTTTATGAGAAATCACAAAAAAAAACGGAAAGTACCGACAGTTTAGGGCCGTCTAACTTTTTTATTTTAAGAGAAAGAGAAAACTTATTTTAATAAAATTTCATGGCAAAACTGATATCTTTTACCTAGTGCAAACAGATTTTTAAAATATCGTATATAATTTGCTGCGCCCTCTACGAGAACAAAAAAATTGTCGTCGAAGCAGGTTGTGCTACAAAAATTTGCTTGTTTTTTCCTCTTTCATGCGATGTACTACATATTGCCTGTATCTTTTATATTTATTACATTTTTTATAAATTTGGTATAAAAAATTTAAACATGTTCGTGTTAACGTAGAAATTGTTGTAGACACGTGTCAACTATTCAAAATTTAATAAATATAATGCACTTCTTTTAAGCAAAATACAACATTATTATAATATTGGTTTTTTACTTTAGAGAAAACTGAGCCTTCAACATTGTTCTTGCACAGACAAAGTAGCTTACACTAAATGTTGCATTCTATGAAAACACAAATTGTTTATTGTTATAGTTTATACATAACTGTTGGTTTTGGAAATTGTTACAGTTAAACTAAAATTTTGAATAATAATGATATTTTCACATATTGAGAAGTGTAATATGTTTATATTGTACTATCAATGCAATTTCATCATCAAATAATCATTTTAGAACTCTTAATTTCTTTAGTCTAAAATAAGATTACCTTACGTTACAGTTGAATAAACGACAATAAGTCAAAAACTGCTCGTTTTCATAGGATAACATACATAAAATTTTTTTGTTAAAAATACGATTTCGATTATAATGTCATCGAAGGTTAAAATAAATTATTAGCGTAGAAATTTTGAATTTCCTAAGCGTATTTCTCGCGAAATGAAATAAACATTTTTACTCCACCGACTTTTCACCGTATTTATGATCGTATTTCTAAAATATTTCTATTGATTTTGTCAGTGGAAAGAGTAGTTTTATAGTTACTGCCGTTTTTTTCAACTGTGGTAATTTTTTTTTAGATTTCAAAAAATAACTCGAAAACAGTTCCTTTTCCGAATAAAACTGAAAACAATTAACGGAGCATGTAGAACAGAACAGCATCAGCCATTACTGTACCTGCACATTGTGAGGTGTGAATGTGCATTATTAAGGACGAAAATATTATAGAATGACAACTTATTGTAACATACTCACAAATAAATGATTTAATTAGATCTAATAAATGTTATTTCTCACAATTAAATCCTTTTCTCATTCTGCTGCGAATTTTTACCTTTACTTAGCTAAATCACTAACCCAAATTTCATCAATTTACCTCAAACATTTTCAGATATATTTGTGTAAACGTTGTATTATTAAAAAAAAAATGACACCCTCTATATCGAAACTTAGGCCTTTCTGACATATATTCACACAAAATTTTCTTCTTAAAATGATCCAAAGAATCACCTTCTGAAATATTGTTAGGTATGCATTTAAGTTACACTCGGTACCTACGTATGGATTTATTTTGGAGTAAGCCTCATGTATAGGATTCAACATATTTTGTTTTCCATTAGTATCATTTAAAAACGTTGTTTCTTTTGATTCATTTAGATAGATTTACATTTTGTGCAACTTTATATTTGAAGACTTTATCTTAATCTTTTGAAACCGGCACCTCCGCCATAAATTTGAACGCACATTATCAAATTAATTTTTTCTAATTTTCATTTATCTTTTTCCCCGTTTACAAACATGAAACTAATGAAAACTGAGCTAGAATAATTTTCTGCCATTTCTTCATTTCCTGATCGACTTTTCTCTTTACCAGTTTGTCAGGATTTAATTTAGCACCTTGTTGTTTGTGCCGCGCTCGTAAGGGGTAGATTGACGATTTATTTGTTTACAGTGGCCACACTCCCAGAGGTAACGATAAGGAGGGCAATTTTTGGATCGCTTTATGACGGCAATAAATTTAAACTGAAGTGTCGTTAGCAGATGGGCTCGATTAGATCTGGAAATTGTTTATAGCCGTTTGAATATGGCTGGCGTTGACGTATGGTTGGCTGGAAATAGGGATGTTGATGGGTTATATTGTATTAGATATCGAATAAGCCTGAAACCATACTGTTTTTTTCTTCACTCTGAGGACGGTCTAGATCTTTTATGAATAAACAACGTATGCTGGATGTTTTGTTGGACTGTTTTGATTATCTCCATAAAATTATGACAGAGGTGTTTAAAACTTAAATTAAAATCACTTTTTAACAGCCGTCTCACTTGACACTATACTGCGATCGTTGTTCTTACTTTTTTTTACTTTGTAAGTGTATGCTTTGTGACTGTAATTTGATAGCGACCAAACACAAGTGCCGCGTTTTATACATTCGCCTCCTCGTCTACACTCGAGTACTACGACGGCTGAGTCGAGTGATTGCTTTGCTTTAATTCACTGCTACCATTCCGAATCACTAACAGGAAAAACATTTGTAATTACGCTAAATTGAGTTTAAGTACTTTTCTTGCCACTTTTACTGCCTAAGAGCTACGCTTTGGTAAATAAACTTAGGCATATAGCAATAACAAATGTTAATGAAGTGAAGATTGTTTGTTTGTTTCTGACTAGTCTTTGGCTTAAAATACTACAAACAGTAGGAATATGTTAAAGAAGAAGTTGGGAGTTGACAATTGAAGTTTAACGATTGTTTTAATTTTATTAATCTGCTTACATATTATAGGTATCAATATAATCAATTACCAGCTATCATTATAACAATATAGCGCTTTAATAATCTACTCCATCAACATCTACTGACATTCACCAATATTTTTACTTACTTAATTTACTTTCTTTTTGTTTGTGATGGAGATTCCGTAATGTTTCCTTAGTTGTAAATCTAAACCTAATTGCTTGCAGCTCGTATTCCGTGATTCCTTCTCGTAATCTCATACAGAATTCGTGATTTATTTTCATAATGCATAGAAGAGAACCCACGACATTTTCAGAATTTTAAATTAGGAACTAATTTTAGAGAAAATGAGACTCATTTGTCTCAGATAAGTATAGTTTTCTAGGCATAAGGCTAAGGCTGTCAATAAGTATGGCGAAGTATCAATTTGCCCTAATAAAAAAAAGTAAATTTAAATACAATGAAATGTGAATAGAGGAACGTGCATAATACATTCTGAATTTAATGACTGAACATTTTTTCGCAAAACCAACTAAAAGTAAGTACATCAACTATGTCGAAACGGTGGACAATAATTACAAAAATAATATCAGAAAAATGAGCCAAATAACATCAAGATTAACGTGTTTCTAGCAATAATTTTTTAAATTTCTTTTTAAAGTTAACTAAGGAAAAATTTTTATACTCGACCGGCAAATTGCTGTATTCCTTAGGTGCATTATAAGAGAAACTTCTAGTGTACAGAGCAGTGGCGTGGCGAGGAATTTCGAGGAAATGGGCATAACGGGAATCAAAATTCGAAGTATTTTTGTGAAGTTTTGTGTAGTTTTTTAAATAAATATAATGGGGACTGAGTAATTAAGACTTTATGAATATTATACAGTAAGAGTTATTTACGAAATTTATCAAGCTTCAAATGATTAGAGTTGTGAATCAAGTTAGTAATACCACGATCAATTTTTTTTTATTCCAAAAGCGAATCTGAAGCAACAATTCTGAATTCTCTGTAAACGTGTTGAATCAGTCTTTAAAAGTGCGGGTCCATAGACAGTATTGCAGTATGAGATTTTTGAGATTACTAAAGTATTGCAGAGGTTTAATTTTACTTCCGAGTTCATTAGGTCTCGATTTGGATACAGCTGTTTTAAAAGTACTATAAGATACTTGACATAAATAATTTATATGCTTGGAAAACCTCAAACTTTCATCAAACCACAGACTTAAATTTGTACATTAATTAGTAATTTTTAAACTCATTTGCTATTTTAACGTTTAGAGATTCTTTTATTAAATTTCTTTTAATTCTGGAACCAAAACAGATATTAGATTTTTTAGGATTTAATTTTAATTTATGAGCAACTGAAATATTTAATAAGGAATTTAAATCGTTGTTGATTGCTACGTTAACGAATTGATAAGTCCAATAAAAAAGTTGAAGTATACTTGAGAATCATCAGTGTAATGATGAATATTACATATATTTAAAACCTGATTGAAGTCCGAGATGTATATAGAAAATAATAAGGGGCTAAGTATGGAGCCTTGGGGTACGCCAAAATTTATTGGTAAGGCGTCAGACACCTTTGAGTCAAAAATTACTTTTTGATTACGATCATGCAAGAAACTATTGATTAGAGACGCGGATGAATCACCAAATCCATAAAATTTTAACTTACTGATGAGAATATCGTGATCCAAGGTATCAAACGCCTTACTATAATCCAACAAAACAAGACAAGTCACTCTTCCCTCATCAGTAGCCTCCACAATATCGTCTGTGATGTGTAATAATGCAGTAGTAGTACTATACAGGGTGTTTCAGTTCGAGTGAATCAAACTTTAACCACAAGTAGAACTCAATAAATAATTTAGAATTGCCTTATAAACCAAGGGTCTAAGTCACACGTTTCCACTGTACAGGGCTGTATTGGTCGGTTTTTAAAATCATATTATTTATGAAATCTTTGCTATTCTTATAACGAATTGATTCAAATTTGGTGTGGCGTTAACATTTACTCATGTGCATAATTTACTATAAAATTTACAAAATTTTGCAGGTCAGTGGCGTAGTAAAGGGCAGTAAAGCGGGATTTTTTTACCCCAACTTCTACGTCAATGACCTAATAATCAGTTGGGAATCATTTTTAGACTCCGTGGACAATTCTACATAAAAAAGGTATACTTGTTGAAAATCGGTATAGTGTATTATTTTACCGAAAATCTCAGTTTACATATATTTTTAAGTGTTACTGACTTTGTTAATCTACACTTACTTGTTGTGTATAGTATTTTAGCAAAATTTTTTAAAATTTATTTAATGTTATTATTCCTTCATTTTGACACATTGTACCTTGTCAGCTTGGGAATATATAAGTACGTAAGAAAGTATATATATTCTTTGTTCATGCATACATTTTTCTTTCTCTTTAATTTGATGTTTCTCTGTTTCCTAGCAAAAATACTCTTTAGGTACTGAAAATATACACATATCGATTTATAAATTCACATTTTGAGTAAATTTCAGGAAAATATGAGTAATTTTTTTCCGAAAAGATGTTTCAATTTGATAAAAGTAGATCAGATGAGAACGGAATGCTCTTTGACCACATCACAGGAGCAATGAATCGCTCAGCATCTCATCACGAGTCGCATCATCAAGAAAACAAAGGAGCAACGCGGGAACCGCCGATCGTCAAATGTTCCGCTCGGCCGCCCATCAAAGGCACAATCACTGAATGGGGAAACAACAGAAACACGGCGTACCTTTTATCCGGTTTGGGCTGCACGTATTTCAGATCCATCTCCTTGCTGGAACCGTTCTTCTCGGCGTTGCAATCGCTTCCGCCGTGGGCCCGCGATACCGGAAGCGTCGCCATATTGTCCACGGACTCCACCTCGACAGTGGCAACCTTCACTTCACCGCCCACCATGTCGAACGGGGGGGTCGGAAACCGTTTAAACAAAACACCCGGAAAAATATACGCGAAGTCTTCTCTATTCCGTTTGGTTCGTTGGCGATATCACATTATTCCAAAATGAATCGATGATTGCGAGGTCGGAATCGAGTTGCTGCTACCTTTAGGAGGACATGTTTCGACTGGTTCTTCTTTAGGGCGACGACACCGTCCACATAGCGGGAAGATGGGGGTCGCAAGGGGTAGGATGTCGCATCGGCACGGTATTTCCCGGAAAAATCTCTTCGGACAGAGGATGCCCCGCCGCTCACGGACTAAAATCTCTCGGAATGCCGGAGATGGGGGTAGGGAAGCTGCGGAGGATCACATGGGCTCGCCGTTAGCGGCGCGATTGGCTGGGGCGCAGCTAGCCCGGGATTTTGACCTAGTAAACCTTACGAACCAGGGCCGGATTGCCTAAAGGGTCAGTGGGGTCATAACCCAGGTTACCAAACTCTAGTAATAATGTCATCATTTCTAAAAAGTTTAACACCCAGTTACAGGAAAGATTAATATACCAGAAGAGAGAGATAGTAGATAGTAAAAGACTAACATTACTTGAAATTAAGAAAAGATTAAAATGAGATTGCAGAAGAATCACAAATGCTCCGGATGGTACTCACCGAAGGAAAGAAATTGATATCGGGCGATAATAATGCAAACAACAACTAAAACTGTTGTTAGGAAAATCAAGACCTCGAACGAGAACGAGAAGGAATAAGTCTACAAAAAATAACAAACGAAAGATAATACCAATCTTATCTAGATTAAAGAACACTGACTACATACATAATCCATCAAGAAATACTCATATACGCTTCTACAAGTATTATAATTGCATTGAACCAAAAAAGACAATAAATGATAAACAAACAATATTTAAAATTCAAGGAAACCATAATGGCAGATAAGATTATAAAAAAATAGACAATCTGAGACAAGTCATAGGTAGAATAACCCAATACATTCAAGGAAATAACAAACAAATTACAACGAAAAAAAATTGCCCATGCAATTGGGCACAAAACAACCAATGTAAGAAACATTAGAAGGAATTAAATAAACACTTGTAGTTTTTTCGGCTTGTATGAAAGTATAAGAAGTCAAATGAAAGAACAATACAACATTCAGTGATTAGAAATAGAGAGAAACAATTCTATGACACAATTACATTTGCAGTACAACTGATATAGCACCACCAAGTAAAGGACAAATAACAAAGTATTGGAGTAACATATAACACATTCCAGTACATTATAATGAACATGATACATGGATAAAAGACGACAATGAGATACCACAGCATACCACAACAAAATCAGAATAACTCATCACAAACGAAGACCTGACAACGATGATACTAAAAACATTGATAAGTCCAGATGCAGAAGCACATACATAACTACTGGCACAAACAATTTACGTCCGTGTACAAACCTCTAGCTAAATAAATAGAACCCAGAGTTCACCATAGACTGATGATTGGCCTATATTATATAAGATCATCACAGCGCCAACAGCAAATAAAATTTACCAACATCGAACTAAGAATAACATACTGAAACAAAAAGGTGTAAAAGAGGAAGTCTAGGCATTAAAAAACAACCCACAAGACAATACGATAAGGAAACATGTTAAAAACTGCCAACAAAATCTACATGTAACATAACATAGATTTATTACAAACAAGCTATGGTCTATGGTATATGGTACTTCATAAATGGTTTTATATATGTCTTAAACCTTTGTCAAGTGGTGATAAAAAATGTACGCATCTACACGAAAACAATTGTAGGGAATGTTAAAAACAATAATAATAATGTTGAAATATATACACATGGAGTCAATAACAAGTAAATGTAAAACTTTATATACAAAAAAAGGAAAATGGAAACACTAAATAACGAAAGAAATGGATCATGCCACAACACGAGATCTTCACGCAGTTGCAAAAAATAAAATTTTAGTTTAATTGATGGCGACGCTTACAAATCTGATTCATAGTAACAGTATTTTAAGCTATACAGAAGTACACTAACTTTATTTCTTAAAACCAGAATCAGTTCTGTTACACAATCTATCTGTCACAGTGAATGACATCACAGAAGCTTTAGTTCTTAACACTAAAATCAGTTCCAAGATCTTTCAAGAAAATAAAGTTTTCTCACTTTATCATCAAAATTCAGAACAGACTCTTATAAATACAATTTTGTAAAAGAAAATCAAAAAGACCACTTCGAAAATTTAAAAATACACTTCTGCACGGCACTGGAAACTGGTCCACTGTAAAACCTGATCTTGCGCAATGCAAAGCATACAGTCGGCGACTGGCACGGTGGTAAAGTGTAAAAAAAAACGAACTGACAAAAAATGAAAGAATTTCTTTACTGAGGAAAGAAATACATAAATAAAATTTTGTAACACCTATTTTATATCAGCAAATTCAACTGCTTTTGCCGCTGTTGTTATTAATTAATAAAATTAATTTGTGGCTTTATTTAATAAAATAATCTGACATAATTGATTTTACAACTATTCAAAATTTTGTCCAACTACGGATGTGTAAACACATTTAAACCGGTCTTACCCATAACACAAATGTTGTCTTGCTTCACACGTAAGCCATTTTTGACACGAAAAACTAATGTAAACACTATCGTTAACACTAAAATCGGAGATCAGTACTCGGAATCGCCTAGGGCCACATGGAAAGATAACGCATTGCGCACAGAGCACAACGCGAATGACGCTAGAGACTACAATAGCCCAGCGATGTAAAGGTTGTAAATAATACAATTTAAATAATTTTTTTCTCGGAAACTACATAATATGTAGTTTCCGAGAAAAAAATCATGCATCTATCCCCAAACTGTTTTGGATAAGTTGTGAATCACCCTGTATTTTATTCTCATCAAGGTTTTAGAGATGCAAGGCTCCCCAGTTTCCTCTAAGTATAATCTCTTTATCTGCGTAGTGTTGAAAAATGTCAAGAAGCTTAACACATTGAACAAATTATCAAAGAGAAATTTTGACCAGGGGCCAGTATTCCTGAATCCGGACCTATATACGACCTCACCCAAATTGACGGTAGTTGTCCCATTGTACAGCGTTGAGAAGGCCGTGATTAAATATTCATTCCGATTCAAGTTTTTTTTTCCTGTTTTGTTAGTACTTGCTCGGCCTTACGTGCTAGCTGCTACGGGTCGCCACCCCTTCACGAGCCACCCCTTACGCTCGTTTTTTTTCCCGCTTTATCAATCCCACGAACGTTCAATGAAAAATTGCCGTTGTGATCGGTAATAACTGGGGATAGTATGTATGTGTGTACATAAACAGTGGATGCCGAGTTTATTGATCTGCTCCGGCATCCCTTCCCGCTCGGCGGGGGTGGCTTTTTAGTCGGGGAGGACTCACGAAGCCGATGGAGCTTATTATGGCGGCGTTCGGAGATGCCGCTTTTGCTGTGCGATCTTGTTGCATTTTTGTCGGCTGGCTTTCGTTTTACGCACGAGGAGGTAGATGGTTGGCGGGTGAATAGGGTCGGTGCTTTTAATGATCGCCCGACATTTACGCTTTGCACCTCATTGTTGGTGCGCGAAATGGGTGTTTAAGGACAAACGTCAAGCGTGATATCGTTTTTTTAAAGTCGTCGCTTTCACTTCTTGTTCGTTTTGAATCCATCATCGATTTTTATTATGAAGATGTTTATCTGTAGAGGCTTTGTTTTCGTTTAACTGAGAAGAATATATTCAAGTCTAAACTTTCGTAGGAAACGTGATAATTATACTCCATTGTATAAATAAATGATACACTATTACCCAATTCGCTTCAAACTGAAAATATTTTGGTATTCAGGCGTCTTGGCCAGGCCTGATTATTTACAATTAAAAATAGGTCCAAGGTCTATAGTAATGAAGTTGCTAGTATTTCGATTTCAAATGTGACTACGTGCTGTTTAAATATGATTTTCTACACGTAAAAAAATGTTTTCTTGAATAAAAATTACGTTTATTTTCATATACCTATTTGTATTAAAATATCGCAATCTCTAATTAACCATTTTTTTCCACCGAAATCTGTTTATTTAAGAGAAATATGTTTTATTTAATCGACAAAATGTTTTATTTAGTTCAAGGTTACAATAAACTTATTAAAATCTTATTATTTTAAATAAAACGTATTTCAAGAAAAATTGCTTCTTAATTCAAGATTATATTTCAAAAAGGAAATAAAAGTTGTTTCAACATTTTTTTCTCGTGTTTGCCACTTAAATGTGGTGTTAAAATATATTTTTTTCCTACGATGATATATAATATAATAATAATAATATCTCTACTCCTCATTCTAACTACGAGAGTTAGCCCAGAAGTCGTAGACTTGTGCGGGAGAGGAGGCGGCATATTATTATTACGCGGGCCGCATTTGCGCCCAGGAACGACTTATGTTGGTAGGCCCTAACCACCATTCAGTGCAGGAATGAGGGAAACCTGGAAAACCTCATTAATTAGGGGGGTGGTCAAATGCCAACCGGTGTCAATCTCTCACATTGACCCAAGCCAACATTCTTCCACCCTACCATACCTGCACAGAGGGTGCCAATCCTCCGTACAAGCATAGCTAATCTACGGTCTACCGGCCGCGGGATTCGAAACCCGGGCAGATCGACACATCGATTTAAGTACTGACGCCTTAAACCGTGCGGCTATCGACCGATATCGGGACTTTTTTTAGCAGGCACTTTGTTACTTTTTTCTTACCAGAATATAGTATTCTCATTTTAGGCTTTTTTAAACAATTTTTAAAAACAATTTTTATTTGCTTAAATGATAGTTTT
Organism: Anoplophora glabripennis; assembly: GCF_000390285.2. Taxonomy (NCBI): domain Eukaryota; kingdom Metazoa; phylum Arthropoda; class Insecta; order Coleoptera; family Cerambycidae; genus Anoplophora; species Anoplophora glabripennis. The sequence goes on along the minus strand of NW_019416749.1, from coordinate 2,455,231 downwards.
TTCTTATACTTAACTTTATATAAAGCCTATTGAAATTTTCAAAAGCAAATTCACTTTGTTGTCTATTAGTACCTATTTTACAAATTAGGTACAATCTTGGTGTATTTTCTGATAATTCTTTCAATCAGTCGATAACTCGTTTTCCTTTTCCTGTTTGAATTGTTGTACAATTTTTTGTATCACTTATTCTTGCCCGCATATTGAATTGCTTTAATTCTGTTCTTGTTTATATTTGACTTTTGAGAATATTTGACGTTTATTTTCTTCGACTTGTAAGCCTCGAGTTGATTTTTCTTATTACTATTATTTCTAATCTTTTGCACTTTCTAATTTTTTTTTATACTACTATGTTTTTCACAGATTTCATTGTAAATTATATTTATGGATGGACCTTAACTTATATTTTGCTTTTCACTTTATTTTTATACCTACTATATTAAATTCGAATTTGTTTCAATTATTTTTAGATTGGGTTTATCGCACTACACTACACTTGTAAGTTTATTTTTCTTACATAAATACTTCCTTATAACGATCTACATATACAAATAATTAGTTACAAATATTTTTCCAAATTCTTACTCAACGGTACCGACGATACCGTAGACGAACATAAGACCACGCCTTCCATCCCACCACGCACGCGTGGAGTTACTGTATTTTCATGAGATATTTTCATTCTAAAGATGCGAATTTTTGTTTTGCACCATCGGAATGTACTATATCAGTATTTTTATACCTAAAACCTTATTATCATTTTTATGTTATGTATACACATATCAAATGATTTTTTTTATTATCAGTTTTGCAACTGTAAACGTGTAATTGCAATTTTTCTAGTATTTGACCACTACAGAAATCATTTTTTCTCATAATTCGTTCAATTTCGGTCAGCAAAGGTAATAAATCTTAAATGGTAGGATAAGCACTAATAAAATAAATGTAGCATGTTATCTATCGAGCAGGTATGTGGATGTAGATAAATAAAATCCAATTTCATGATTCATTTACTGGAAGAAGTCTTCGAAACGTCATTTAATGTGATATGTATTGAATTTGAGACATTTGAGAAACTAGATTTTATCCGCCTTTCAATGTGATTAATTACACAAGGCTCACTTTGTATATCGAAACTAGCAAAATGTTGCAAAAAAAAAACATTTTCAGGGAATATATTAAGGTTATCCTAGTATGTAAGTGAGTGATCTGTCGACTGTGAAGTTTGAAAATAAACCGATTTGCCTAGTAGAATTTTTTTTGGGTGGCAATAAAAGCCAATTTGATATTAGAGATCAATCTGCCAGGAAAGCGATGAAGCTGTTAATTTGTACTTACTTGGCATTTTTTGGGTAAACCTTCCGATGCACGTAATGGAAGTCGTCTTCTGGTTCCTTCGGCATCAGTGGCGTTCGATCGGGTCGTTGATGGGTGGGCGATGTGTGCGATCCATATCCGTCTGGATTTAACTAAAGACAAAAAAAAATGAAACAAAACTTGTTTAGCTAGTGCTAAAAATAAATGCTGATCGTCGAGGTAGTTAATTATTACTAACATATATGAAACCAAAAATCTATTTTAGTCGGTCGTATGATTGATAGAGAGACAGAAACCATACGCCAACGAGATTTGTTACATCCATACAGACACGAACTGGATAATGGAATTTCGATCTGATTACGTCTGATAAAATGGATGTGCTTCTATTTCTGTGCGCGATTTGGGGGCTACTGTGTAACGACTACACGAAAATGAAGTTAAAAATCTATTCGGTGTTAATAATACATGTAATAATAAAAATCGGGTTAATTAATGCGAGTAGCTCGAAGCACAGCTTTCTAGAAAGTTATATTGTATAATTTAATTTGGAGCAGAACCTTTCTTTTATAAATTTCAGAAATAGTAATTTTTATTTCAGAAAATATAATTGCATTTCATTTAGGTTAATCATATTCCAGATTATAGGTATATCACAAATTATGTATTTTAGAAATTATCATCAAATATATTTAGAATTCGTCAAGGGAATTTCAGAAAAAAAATTAAAATGATTTTAAGAATTTTAGATTTTTAAACTCAATCTTTAAAAAAGAATATAATAAACATCTCTTTTTCAATGGTATCCTTTTAAAATATACCACAGTGTATATTTCTACAATTTTATAATGTTTCTATTCGTTAATTTATTTTAACAAACAGAAAGAACTAATTTATTAATTGTAAATGCAAATTTTCATAGATTCAAATTTTCAAGTTTGGTTTTTAACCAGTATTTTTTCTACTCTAAATGGAACTGGATTTTCTGGAATAACTATTTTACCGATTTGCTATGATTTAAAACGATTTCAAGACTGAAATTTATAAAAATAATAAACCAGTGATTATGCGGTAATTCAATAGTCAAATGTCATTTTCCTAATGTAATTAAACAGGATCTTGTCAATAAGAGATAATTTAAATTTTGAGGATTATACAGGGTTTCCGGTAAATATCTTCTAATCTCTCGGAAGTGTATACTTAGGGGAGTTCAACATAACAATACTACTCTCTATCCTTACGTTCCTTCTAAGGAGATATTGGGCCAATAGGGGTACCTAGATATTTATGTTTTGGGTTTTTACTTTAAAATTACCCTGTATATTTTGATACAATTTTGGAGCAGAGTATTACAGATCGATGATTTGCTTTGATGTTAAAACAGTCTTTTACTGTCACTGTAGCAACAATTGAATGCAATTTTTTTTATAATTTCCATCCATTAGCCTTTTTATGTGGTGTCAAAAGAACTCATTCATTTAACACACGAAAATACTAAGTGTAAAAAGGTGTAATGGAGAGTTGATTTTGACCACTTTTTTTTTATTTATTTGTATTTTCTATTATAATGTATAAGTTTATTTTTAATTTGTTTCTCTTAAGCTACGACTTAGCATTTTAAAGGTTTTTTGATTTGGCAGAGTTAAATGATATACAAAATAATTTGTAACACAATAGACACTCTTCTTGCTGCCTGTTTCAAAATCGGATTATCTCGAAAAACGTTTCTTTTGTCGAAATAAATGAAGAGTGCTTTGCATAAAGAAAAATCTTCAGAGTACCTTAAACTAATACTTTCAGTTATTTTGAAAAAATATGTGTTTTTGAATTCTTTGTGGTAACAAAAAAACAGTTTTAACATATCTTCATAGTCATTGTCTGTACTGCACTATACCAAAATTTCATCAAAATATACAATGTGATTTTAATGTTAGAACCCAAAACGTAGATCTCTAGATTTTATCTTTTGGGCTCAATATCTCGGTTAGGTGGAACATAGACAAAAAAATATATATATAGGAAATCCTAGCGTTATTTTGACCTCCCATATACGCGTCAGCGAGATTAGTACATACTTACACCTTGCATTTTTCTTATTTTCGAGAAAAAATTGGTTATTTCAACAAGTTCCATACACAGTTAAAACTAGATGTAATGAACTTAAAAATGCTCCCTGAAAATGACTACGGATATTTCTCACTTTGACTACGGTGGCGACGGGTTGCTGGTGCACTAGCTGCTGCTGTTGCTGGTCCATCGCGAAGGGCGGCGGCGTGGGGATCTTCTTGGGGATGATTTCCATGGGGACCTGTTCTCCGAGGAGGCGCTCTTTCATCTCGTGGATGTACGGGCAGCGCTGCATGTTGGTGATTTTGTACTGGAACAGCCGGAAGAAAGAAATGAGCGGATGAATAAACGATGGGTGTGTGGGTGCACGGCCGACGGAGCGTGGAGGATCGAGTGGGTCGGCGGCGGCGCCGGTACGGTGTGGGTTAGGGGGAGGTTGCGATATTTATACTACTGTGCATAGTAATATGTCGAATTTTCTGCCGTAAATCTCCAAAAATTGTGGAAATTATCAAATAGTTTTCGTCCTTTTCAAATATGTAGTGATAATAAGATTGTAGTGTCGGAATAGGGCAAGGAAAAAAGGGTCTTTATTTTCTGACTAAGCCAATTTTATTTAAAATCTTCTTAAGGCTGGTGGTAAAACCATTGTCATCTATTAAAATAATTTAACATGTAGTGAATTGAGTCAAATTAAAAAAAAAATAATATATAGATACCTATACATATATTTTGAAGACGATCAAACATAGAAAATCATTATTAAATGAAAAGTAATCAATATTCTTTAAAAATCAATATTTAACTACCACTGTCAAACTAACAACAAATGATGACTTTGTTTTTGAGTTTACTAACAATTTCACAGCCATTCTCGCACGAAATTGGATCATTTTAATTACTAATCACAAAAATCGTCAATAACAGAAAAATTAAAAGAGTGTAGGTATAGGGAAGTGAATATGGACAGATAGAAAGTAAAATTCTACAACAGATTTTGATTAAATATACAGGGTGTTCCATTTAGTTTTGGCGGTTCGAAGTTAACCAAATTTGACAATAAATTTTTACCACCCTGTGTAAAATGAAATAGTTTTTAAAGTAACTGTAATAAATGATAGGCATCCTCCTTATCTTCCTCCCAAATATCAATACTTTAGCTTGCACGATGTAAAAAATAGGCAATTTTGAATCAGGCTATCGAAAAGCAATATTTTTAATATAATTGAAATATCTAGACCATTAGATATAGATATAGGAAACTTCGTAAAAGTCCCCTTAAAATTACGCATAGAATCCAAATATACAAAAATATACAGGGTGTTCCATTTAAAATAAGCAAGCAGATGGCGACTTCCGGTATAACCGGAAGTGCTACAATAATGGCATTATTTTATTTAAAGAGAGCACCCTCGAAAACCCCAAAACCTACATTTTCAAAATTGAAATCGAAGTAGTCTCTGAAATATTCTAATGGGCCGTTAACGCAAGACATCCTGTATAATCAAGCAATGTGTACAGGGTTTTAACAAAAATGAACCAACAAACTTCGGGGGCGTATAAAACTCACAAAAACAGTGGAGGTAAGCCGTATAAACTATTTTAAGTTATGCAACTCAGTTGCGGAGATTTTAAGTAACAATTTGCCTTTATTCAGTAGAATTTCTACGTTTAACTTAAAAAATATTGACAGATTTTTGTCTATAACCCTATTTGGAAAAAAATATTCTTGATTTTGTTATTGTCATGTTATTTCATTTAAGATAATGCGATATATGAACTAAAATTGTGTTTTTTTTTAAATCGAATAACTCCAAAACGGAAAACAGTGCCGGAGAATGACAAGGATATATTTTTTTCAAATATAATTAAAAAACTTCAACGGATTTTTTTTTAAAATCAGAGGCCTAGACACTATTTTTGTCGGAACTTCAACATCAAAAATTATATATGTCTTACTCTTATTATTTTCGTTCTTTATGTATTCGAAGTTTGTCGAATCATTTTTGTTACACGTTGTATACAAATAATTGCGGAGCAATGAAGTGTAACATAAATTACTATAGAAAAGGAAAGAAAGGATGCAATTAAATGAGATCCATGTAGACAGTTACAGAAGTAAAAGTCTGTAAATATATGCTTTTAAGACATTCGTTCATGATTACAATGTTTTCCTTCATAATAGAATATACAACCATCATTATTTATTTAACGGAGCATTCGAATAAATTTTTTAGTACCTGTTGTCCATTTATCAAAGCAAATTTAGAAACGAGGGGAAAATATAAATAATGAATAAAATTGTTAGGTACTTTTTCCTTGTAATTTCCATAATTATCAATTTTATTATTTTAATGTTATGTCACTGTCTGAAATTTAATACAATCTCCTACATTTTACACATACAATACTTCAAAATAGTTTTTCTAAGATACAAATAACATATACAGGGCGTTAATGAACTTATGTCAAAAATTTAAAGGAGTGAAGGAGCAAAAACTCAGTTAACTGGTGTCACAAACTTGTATCGGAAGTTTAAGGTCATAGAGAAAAAAGCTAATTAAAAATATGTTTAAAACTGTTTTGGAACTGCTGAAATACATGTATTTTATCGCGGCGAGCACTTACAAAAAATTCTGTAACACTTTTTACGAGTTTGTAGGTTTCTTATGAAGCCGGACTATATTCGAAAGTCAGTTTGTAATAATGCATTGTTGTAGTGATTGCTGTGCTGTTTTTCGAGAGTGCATTTAATAGCCGCATTTTCAGGCTTTCTTTTGAAAATGGTGCATTTATTTAGCAATCGCGAATATTACGACATGCTCATAATTTATGGCGAAGCAAACGAAAATGCCTACAGAGCTTGTCAAGCGTACCGTGCAAGATATCCTGAACGACTTGTCCCTGCACCGCGAACATTTGTTGCTGTGGCGCAAAGAGTTTTGGGTACCGACCGGTGGAGGACAACCGCGTCGAGGTCGCAACGGTGACCCAGGGCGACCACGAATCTTAAATCTTAAATCTTAAATGTCGAGGAGATGATTTTAGATCTCCCCATCGAAGAAGATCCGCATCGTAGCATCAGAAATATCGCACAGTAAGTAGATAAATATTTCGCATCCTGTTGTGCGGCGGACATTACGAGAAGCTCAGTTGTACCCACTTCATACCTATTTCGCGTGTTCAAGGGCTTACTTCTGAAGATTTTCCACTACGTCGAGTTTTTTGCGAATAGTTGCTTCAGGAACATGCAAGAAATTTTCAATTTACATCGCAAATATTTGTTACAGATGAAGCATGTTTCAATCGACATGGTGTATGTAACGTCCACAAGACTGGACTATCGAAAATCCACACGAAATACGTCACGGTGCCTTTCAGCAACAGTTTTCAGTGAACATGTGGGCCGGTATCGTTAATGACACTTTAATAGGACCTTTTGAACTGCCTAGACGCTTAGACAGTGCCTCATATCTAGATTTCTTGCAAAATCGCTTGCCGGAGTTATTGAAAGACGTGCCATTCCCGATCGCTAGATAGGCCGCGGCAGCCTAGTTAGAGCGAATTGGATACGTCGTGTTGAAGCTTGCGTGCAAGCAAATGGTGGGTACATCGAACATCTTCTATGAAAATCAGCAGCTCTCAAAAGGTGGCTCCTTGTAATGTTGAGGTGTGTCAGATATTAAAATTACATTTTACTCAACACAAATCCGTGTAATTACCTACCTCATTTTGACATAACGGACATGTGGTAAACATATTTGACATAAGTTCATTAACACCTTGTATAAATACTACCTGCGACATAAGTTTAAATTTTATTATTTTTCCTTTTTTAACTGTGTTACATGTGCAACAACATGTATGTATTTATAAAATTACAGTCCAAATTATTTCTCTTAAATACTACTATAAAAATTTCATTATCTTATTTCAAACAGCACGTTAAAATTAAAACGACTTCAGAGAAAAGCCAAACCGCAAAATAGAACCGCGGGGTCTGTATTCTGTACAATGATCGCTCCCAATTAGATCATCTACCTATTATTATACGACCCAAGGACTGAATGTTCGTGATTTTCGGATTTAAAATTAATTATGACTTTCGTTGCGACCTCACTGTATTCTAGTTCGTGAATGTTAAGGATAGACCGCGGTTATATATAATTATTCCGCTGATATTGGAACTTACGGATTACAGCGGAATGGTCGGAGGAGAAATAGAGCGCGACGAAATACTTAATTCGTAATAAATCTTTCTAGGTCGGTCTAACAATAGACTGATTAAAAATTACGAGGGTTCAAGGTTTGGACATAGATTTCCTTATAAATAGGTATCTGATTCCTATTTTGTCAGAGAACATTTTTCGCCATTAGATGTAGTATCTAGAAAATTTAATGTACATGATGATCTTTAAATTTGTACATATATTTTAAGCTGCTGAACAGTTTACTGTGTAGACGAAGTAATGAATAGCTTTTTTGGAAAAAAGGTAGGGTCACAAAATTCAAATATAAAGCAAATATGCATGTTTTGAAGAGATAAAGATATAAATACGCCAAGAAAGTGAGATACGTCGAGACAGAGGCGTTGAGAGAGATTAAAACAGATAGATAGACAGACAGACAGACAGACAGACAAACAGAGAAATAGAGAGGTAGATAGACAGATAGACACAATGATAGACAAACAGACAGATAGACAGTCAGACAGATAGACAGACTGATAGACAAACAGACAGATAGACAGACTGATAGACATACAGACAGACAGATAAGGGGGTTTGGTATAAAATATCATTATATCCAACGTATTTATCGTGTGACCATGAAATTCATTATGAAATTTAATATCTCAGATATTTATATATGTCCATCACAAATTATATCTGTATAAGGGCTCAACTAGAAACTTGTCGATAGACATTTCAATTCCAAGATGCAGGAAATATAGCAATAACTATCGTGTTCTAGTTTTCAATGAAGGATAAACTGGATAACTATCATCAGGTACCTATAGTTTTAGTTTAGAAAAGATAGACCGCTGACTAAAATAAAAAAGATTCCTTATATAAAATCTACACACATGTCTTTCCGAAGTCAGTTGAACATGTATAAAAACGCCTAGCAATAAAATTTAATGAATTTCATAGGCGTACCTAAAATAGTTTCCTGTTAAAGGTAAAAAACTATAATAATTTGTATATAATGTGTAGAAAATTTCTATTATACATATATGTTCATTTGACCAACAACATTTCTGAGATCCTCATTCATGCATTTCAGCAAAGTTTTGCTACAGGTTTAAGATCTGTATAGACTGGAACAATTTTCACTCTTTAAGAGGTATATTTGTTATTTTCGGGAAACTCAGTAAGACAGTCATGTTACTTCAAATATTCGATGCAGCACGAAGCGACCGGAAATATTCTAATGAACAGTTAAACATTCCTTTTCTTATAAGTAATTACCTAATAAATTGCAGGATGTGTTAATAGACGACACTTTGTATAAACAACGTTTGTTCTGACTATTTGAAGTGATATTACTATTGCCGTTGATCTGGGCAAATATATTCCAGGAGTAAGTAGATGCTATAATATTTTGTCAATAACATTTGTCAGTATCTGTTATGGAGAGGTTTATTTATTGTTTCCTAATGATAAAATACTCAAACAGAAGCACACATTTGACATTTATTCCAAAACAGACGTATCAGACAAACAGTCTTTTTTTTTATTAACAATTTTACCTTGAAATAATTATATGTCTGCCAAAAACTACTGACGACAGTCTGCCCAAATTAGACGTTCCTTTTTGGTAGATGATAAAAATGTAAAAGTATTCCCAATCGGTCGTGACAGTCGTATTCAAACAAATGAAATTATTAGGCTAATCGTTGCCATTTCTGTCGGTGACATTATGCACGACCACATAAAGTGGCTAATTATCTTATGCATTACAGGTGTGCTGATGCAGACAGCCCACAACCTTGGCTGATGACTGAATTATTATGTCACAACCCGCCGGTTTTGCAATTTTTTACAATGCAAATGAAAAAATTTACAATCTATTTTTTATCGCCAAGAGTTCCCAAATCGAATGAAAGTTAGTAACGTTTGTATACTTGCCCAGTTACCTCAATTAATACGATATTGGAAGAAATATATACAGGGTGTAACTACAATGCTTGACCTTCGTTTTTTACATACTAGCTGAAGACCATGTAAACAATAATGCAGGCTACAGATAAAAACATGGGCTGATCTGGAGATCTCACAAGTTTATTTAACGCGTTTAATCTGAATTCGTTGTTAGTTTAACTCCAGCACCGACAGCATTTGAGTAAATCACAAAAAATTGCTGAAAATCCAGAAAAATCGTGGAAAAGTCAATGGGCATCAACAGTGTTGATTGATTTTCAGCAAAAAAGACAATAAACATTCTAGGAAAAAATCGCAGTGCTTTGAAACTGTCAGGTTTCTTTAGAACACTTTGAGGTTGAAAAGTTACAGTCAATATCCTTAGTTTATCCATTATTTGCCAAGTTATTTATATATCCCTAATTATTATGCAATTTTTTACCTTTTTTTCAACATTTTTCGAAAAAAATTGTTTTATCAAAAACCAGTAGGTAATTACGATTTATAGAGAATACTTTTTCAAAACCATACCTAGATTTTGTACGATCATTACTTCCCAAATAATTGATTGCCAAAGACAAAAAGAACTTTTTTGCTTTGATTGACGATAAATCGGCGACAAATCATCGTACGGGGCTCTGGAACTGCTTAAATAGAATGGAATTAGATTATCTAAAAGAGCTTTACAGTGAAATAACCTAAAAAAAAAATCTTTTTAAAGACGAGCAAAAATTTGGAAACATTTTCTTTCGTTGGTTTTCTTATTACTTAAAAACCACTCACGTTAAAAATTTTAAACTCCAGATCCGAAAACTAGAAACTTGAAGCTTCAATTTTCTTTTTTTTATTCTCTCTACGACCATTTCCCTCCAAGTTACAGCTCTTTGGAATTCACCCAAAAATTTTAGATTTTTTTATATCCCTTATAAATAAGTAAGTTTTTTGGATAATTTTTAAAAAATATTTTAATTGCTCCGAGGGCATTCTAATTTTGGTAAAAAAACTTTAGCGTTTAATAAAACAGCACACCAAATTTCATTAAAATCGGTTTGATAGTTTTCGCAAAAAAAATTTAAAATTTTTTTACATAGAGATCGCTCAAACTTTCAAATGGTTTTTTAAAAATTGAAATCGGTTGATTAGGAAGGCCACAGTAAAATTTTAAAGTTAAAACTCTTTTTTTATTTTTAAACAATTGGATTACATTTATCAATTTGCAACTTAGTTTTTTCAAAAATTATAATTTTAAAGTACTATTTTTTCTTAATTTTATCTGTATTTAACAAAAAAGTGAATTTCCAAATAAAAAATAATAATTTGTTTAAACCAAAAATTATTTCAATAATTGTAATAATTTTAACTAATGTATTCATATTCAGAGTAATGAAATATATACGTAAACAAATTTTTTCATTGAAAAAATGCAATAGCATAGGATAAAATATACAGTATGCATAAACAATAAACTTTGTTTATATCAAAATATGTGCAAATTAGACAGTTGGCATTACGATATTCGAATTCCTTGGCTCGCGAGACATCGAATCAAAAAAAAGAGATCGAAATTGGTCCATTAGAAGCCGAGATAATGCAATTTTTTTCGTACCTTCGCATTTTGGACCTCCGAATTCAGTCTCGGAGCGAAAGCCCCCTCCTCCACTTTTCCTGTTTTGAGCTTTTCCGCTGATTTATCTATGTTGCCGATAACTTATGGATATGAACATTTTTTCCAGCTTAGAACTCGGAAAAACGAAGCTATTGGATCAAAGATTATTGCTAAATTGTTTATAAATTAACGGTAAATGCTGATAAACTTTGACCGTTTATATCTCGAGAACCAATACACGGCATTTAACTTTTTTGTCAAAATTATTTTGCGAAAACTATAGAACTGATTTTAATGAAATTTGGTGTGTTGTTTCATTATACTCTAAAGGTTTTTTTTACCAAAATTAGAATGCCCTCGTAGCAATTAAAATATTTAAAAAAATATGTCTAAAAAACTTGATTATTTTGCCTTTTTTCATCAATTATTGCTATTTTGCAACATCGGTTATAAATTTAAACATTTTTAACTTACAGTATATTGTGCAAAATTCAATTCTAAAACTTTTTTTCCTCTTCAATATTCTTCCAAAATGCATAGATTCCAAGATATAAGTAAAAAACTAGGATAAAATAGTTATTTCTTTAAATTTTTTAAACATTTTTGCAATTATGAAAATGTTCCGGACCTCGCCCAGATCTAGGGATCTACACTTTTATTATGTGAATTGTACTGAAGGTATTGCAGCAAAAATTTGCTTGCCCTCTCTTACATCCATGAAGAGGGATATTTCGACAGATCCGCCCTGGTCTATTGGTAGATTTCATTATTCCAACTCAATCCTTTGAATTCGAAAAAATGGCGGATGAGAGGGTGTCAAATGACTTATTCAGCAGCTTATTTGATTCCAGCGAATTTATGATTCCTTTACTGTTACTAAAATTGTTTATTGGTGCTCAAAACTGAATAAGTGTTTATAACTCTTTATAACTCTTGTTTGTTTAAATGCATGGCTGTTAGACGTGTTTATGTGGACGCGCTTCATAAATATCTGGCCATTCGAAAGATTTATTTATTTCGTCTGCGGCCGGTAATGGATACTACACGCTATTTTATGTGTACGATTACATAATTTCTTGTTTTTATAGTTCAATAAGTTCTGCTTTACTTGTACGTACATTCGTTCGGGGAGCGGGATACATAAATTATAAACGGTTTATTGCTGTTGCGGGAAAGCAAACTGAATTCCTCAAAAAATTTATCTCAGTAATTTGTTTTAATGTTTACAGAGTTCGATTGATCGGCTGTGACCGTTGAAATCAAAAGAATCGCTTTTTATGGGAAAGTGAAAACAAACGGTACGCCTTAGAACAACAAGGGAAAGCACTTCTCAAAACGGGAGAAGGTAAAATAAATCCTCTTTGGGATCGTTTATGTAAACGCCGTATCTATTAATACCGACGTTTAATGTGTCATGCGGTACGCGCGCTGTAAAAGGGCATACGGAAACGACTCTGCGTGTCAATATTTGAAAATAGGCTCAGTAATAACAAATAACGGTCGGGTTATTCCTTATCTTCCTTTTAGAATACGTCGCATCGCTGCCATTGTACTACAGGGTGAAATTTTCTCCGGTGCAATTTGATTATTGCCGACAGTACGGTCCATAAAATATTTGTTGAGATTGATTTCCAAGAATAAGCCAATAAAGTTCTGTTATAGGAATTATTGTAACAATTTACTGATGCAGGGGCGTGTTTTGAAATTTTCCGCGATATTTACGGAATATTAAAATATACTGAGTGTTTGTAAATAAGTACAAACTATTTTAGGGGGTGGTTGCTGAACTTATTTTGTAAAAAAAGTATGCTTCGTTTCCGGGATACAGTGTTTTAATTTTTTATTTATTTTTGTTAATTATTTGAAGTTTTAAGGATATTGACTCGAAATTTGAAAAACGGTTGGGAGGGATAAATGTGCTATTTTGGGGTGATCCGAATATTTTTACTTGCGCCAGTGGTGTTCGTGCGAGAATACCACAACCTTTTTTTAATAAAAAAATGGGACGTCATTGACTCTTTCCCGTTTTTATATTTTTTTAGAAATCCGCCATCAATTCTGAATGAAATTGGTCTCTTCATTTTTTTTCCGTAGGATGCACCGTTTTTTGTGGAAAAAATAAAACATATTTCACTGCAAGTTGTGTATTTTAATTTATATTGATACATTATCTAGTAGGTTGCTGTCAATATTTCTAAATAAAATACAACCATTCTTCTGTCGGAGTTTTCACAGCTTCTAATTTAAATAAAACAATTTTCTTTGGTATGTTCTTGAGCCCTTATCATTTCAATCGGGTTTAAATCAGGATGATCGAATTTGAAAATAATTTGTTGGTTTTATTATGTTTAATAGTTTCATGTGGTTTAAGCAAATTCGGAGCAAAATGTATATTTTTACTTATTAACCAATCTATTTCTTGTGTTATAGGTAGGTAGGCGCTTTCTGTACTTGTACATTATGATATGGTGCAATATACGTTACAACAACATAATTTGGGGGGATATTTGAAGCCAACTTCTCTGTAAGTCACTTCTCACACTTTTTCGAATTTATGTCGTCATGGTAGTCTTCGGATTTGCTCCCAGATTTAAAAATCAACAGACATTTAAGGATAAAACCCATTTTACCACCGCCTTGAACAATAACTAATCGATTTCCTTTAGATATGGTTGATAGCAAACCATTACTGTCCAACTGTTGGAATTAGTATGGCCAGCGTGAATGTAAATTTAATCAAAAAAGACAATTGGCCTACCTTGGCTGACAGCACGAATATCAGTCTTCTATTAGCACCCTTCGTTGTTCTTAGTCTTCCTCCACCTGAACCTAAGTTTTTTAATAATGGTGTTTTTTTTTGTAATTGTGTCGGAGCAACTCAACATCCTTGTGTTTTGTGCCACTTATAAATCATGTTTCTATTATCCATTTATTCCCATTCTCGTATGTCAGTTTTTGTACATATTCTGCGTTTTTTAGGATTTTACTTCATCATCACCATTGTTTAGAGCTTTTAATTCGTCACTTTTACTTAAAATTCTCCCTATAGTTGCTAAAGATACGCCTGTAGCAGCTACAACACGGATTTTTAATTCAAAGTTCACCACATACTTCAATGCATTATCTACATCGTTCTTAAAAATTTCTCCTGACTCAAAAAGTGCTGATGCTAATTTCGAATTGCATCTGCACCAAGGTGTTTGATGTATCCCCAAAAGTAAAAATCCATTGTGTTTATATCCAGACTACTGGGTGTCCATGGACTGACGCTGTCTTGTCCATATCGTCGGTTAGAAAAAAAAAACAGTATGCAGATGATTCCCAACTTCCATCGGACGCTAAGGAGAGGCTTCATCATGTAAATATTACATGTTATGAAGAATATTTAGTGGTACAACAACCAATAACTAGAATAAATCGTTACGAAGTTTAATGTTTTGTGTTAAATCTCTCAGGAAGTACAGTAGGGCCAATTAAATGATAGCCAACTATCCCAAACCGAATAGCTATACTACACGAGTATATTTCACTGTAACAACAACACTATTACCAAATAATTAATGTCTGTACTATCTAAAGAAACATCTAAAAGTGTCCGCCAGATATGTTCTACTTTTTTTGTAAGTGTGTGGGCAACAAGGTGAAAGAAATAAATTCGTTTATTACATTTTGTAATAGTTGAATATCTAAATTCTTACGTTTAGCAGAAAAACTACACCCACAGATATAATCGAATAAGTTGACAGGAAATTGTTTATTTTCGGGAAATCGAAATAATGTGTATTAGGCCTCAATGTTGTCACCGCCTTTGCGGTGGTGAATATTCGAAATATTTGGAATTATTCAATTTTCCTGGCTGAAAACATACATAGGTTTTGTATTTCCGAAACCGAGAGAGTTGCACTAACCAAATTTGGATAGGACATAGCTAATACAATGTGAAACATCGCCTTAAAGTTAAAAATGTTGTCACTATCGTTCTTGGTGGTCAAAATCGAAATATTTGGAATTATTCAATTTTCATGACTGAAAGCATACATAGGTACTGTATTTTGGAAACCGAGTGAGTTGCACTGACCAAATTTGGACAGGACATAGCTAATACAATACGAAACATCGCCTTAATGTTAAAAATGTTGTCACCGCCGTTCTTGGCGGTGAAAATTCGAAATATTTGGAATTATTCAATTCTCGCGGCTGAAAACATACATAGGTATTGTATTTTCGAAACCGAGAGAGTTGCACTAACCAAATTTTGAAAAGGACATAGCTAATACAATGCAAAACATCGCTTTAATGTTAAAAATATTAGGTTTTGCCAATACCAATATTTTTGATAATATTTATATATAATCGAGGCACAAACAGAATTAGTTATTAAAATTAACAACTAATATTATAAAACAAAAACCACCCTTCAGTTATCTTAAGCTCGGATAACTCACCAACTAGGGCAATCAACCTTTACACCTACTATGTAGGTCACACCCCGGTTGCACTATCGATTAAGGCCTATTGACGTTGCGACAAGAAGAGATTTTTGTTTATAAACATCCACATGCATAATGCACGATTTTTTACTTTCCCTCTAATATTCATTCAACGCAACCCTTCCTGGTTAATTAACAAAGACAATCCCGTCTGACAGCACCAAAAACATAAACAGAAAAGTGAGGTTAGACTTACCCTTTCCGAAAACAAAAGAATGTCCTACGTCTACGCGACCCTTAGTAAATTAGCGTGCGAAAAGCGAATGTAAACAACGACCCCCTCGGTCCGCTTGGATGGATCGGACGGCCGCGGTCATCGTGACGGCGCTGGGATGTTCGGAAGACGGCCGGAAGCGGCTGCGAGGACGTGCGGCAACACAAAATGCCGGAAACGAAGCCAACGTCGGCGAAATAAAGCAACAAATGTGCGTGCTTACGACTAGCCTACTGCGATTAGGTCGATGGACTCGCGGGTGAAGTTCGGGAGCGCCGTGAGCGGCGCTGCGCGGTCTCGTCGGTTAGGGCTGGCTGGATGACTCGGCTCGTCGAAAGGAGGTATACCGGGGGCGGCCAAAAATATGGAAATCGGGATATTAATTACCAAAAGGGCAAATATTGGTTAGTACTTGAACTGCAAGGATATAGAGTCGACGTTCGATCACATTCTGGGGTGGCTCCGTGAATTCTCTGGTTTGTATCCTGACATCTCACTATTTGGACAATTTATAATTGTTGACATCCTCATCATGAAATCTGATTGCTTTACTTGATACATCTAAGGTAACACCGTCTCGTATTCCAGCTTCAATTTTGCAACATTCCTGGCGTTTTGGTGGAAGAATCGTCGACGGTCGCTCTGTCAACAACGTTGGGCTCTCCCGATATCGTCTGGTACGGCTTGGAGTGAGTGAGGCGATTCGAAACATTGGTGAAAATTTCGATTTTCGCTTTTCTTCACAGGAATGGTCGGCTAGATGCTCTCGAGCATCGGCAACTATCTTTGGTTGGCTTTTCGTCCATAGGAGCTCTACAAACAGCTTTGTAAGTCAGATTCGAAAGTTGAATGAAATTTAAAATAACACTCGGGACAGTATACTGCTTAATGTGTTACAGTGATTACTGTATAGTGGAAAATTATATATTGTCTCATTGTGAGATATTTCTGGCGGTTGGTGTAGCAAAATTAAGTTATAAAATCAACCTCTTGATTGATCTTGTTGACGCAAGGCGCTACTTTTTTAAAATTTTTCTTTTCACGTATGTAATGTCAGTAGGTGATCCTTACAGGCATAGTGGTAACCCACGTTACCACCATAACTTCAATCTTTGTCCTCAATTCTCAATTTAACGCTTGAATCCCGGTTTTTTGCATTTTTCTGGTTACCTCTACCCATGCGAGGACGTCACTCCATTGCCCAGGTTCTATCAATTGTTATAATAATGTTATAAATAAACAAATTTAAAAAAAGTTTTTTTGGAAAAAATCATTTTTGACGAGAGTTTGGTGAGTTTTCTTCTGAAAATGTATAATTGATGGTTTTTGGGATCGCTGATTACAAATTCTAAGTTAAAAATACAAATTTACAATTGATAACTGCCAAAGAAGGGTCAAATTGACGAAGTAAGTCGAGAAAATATTGCAGGTAAATATTTTTTTCACATTGCCGAATCTGAATTTGACTTCAGAAATTCCTCTTGACTGTTGATATTGATTTTTCGGGATCTTTAATCCATGTCATCATTTTGACAACATAGACATGACAGCTGATAACTACCAATGAACATTCCCAATGTTAAATTCGAGATCAGCAACTTAAAAAACTCTTCAAAATTATTTTGATGATATCGGTCCTTTTGAGAGTTTCGATATGACAACTATTGCCTGTCAAGAGAGATTTTCAACGTCAAATTTGGAATTCCTACTCCCAAAAAACCCTCGGAAATTATTTTCTCGAAAAACCAATTCATCCCGTCATTTTGACATCATCGATATGACAGCTGTTAACTGTCAAGGGGCATCTCTGATATCAGATTCGGAATAGGCGGTATCAAAAACCCCTTGACCAGCAACATTATCCAAGATCTGGAGTCGCTTCGTCAGTATGACACTGTTTTGGCAGTTGTCAACTGTCAAATTGTATTTTTTACCTCAGATTCGTAATCAGTGACCCTGAAAACATAATGATCTGTGGCGGAAATGTCACTGCATTCTCGCTTGAAGGGTTAAATTTTACTAGGCCTTTAATAAAATTTCAGTTAGCTGAAGTTCAATATGATTATGGTAATGTTGATGATGATGCTAATGGCGGATGATGAAAAATGATATCTCCATTTATATTCCATCCAGACTCGCTTGTTAATTTAACACAATATTTGATGAATTCAGAAACAGCTCCTCTCTATATATTGCTATCCTCGATCTAAAAACCGGGTTCGTTGCACCCGAGCTCTGCAAGCCATGCCTGAAATTGCGAGTTTACGCCAACTATCGACTCGACATGCTCTTGAACAAATAAATCGAGGCAACTCCGAAGAGGAAGCAGCCGCCTCGCCAATCTGGCGGTGTTACGAAACCGACCGCTAATATTATATCTACTGACCTGAATCAAAACATACGGCCGGCCTTATGGTTTATTTTGGTTTTGGAGTACGAGCAGCCCCCATTCACACCAAAACCCGCTGTAGAAGTCAGTTCTCGACGCCGATATTCAAATGTTTGTAATCAGTTTTTCGAAATAGATCGCGTGTTTGTTTTGTTTCGAGATTAACGTTCGCGCTTACTTTGTTTTTGTATCAGATATCGGGTTGTTATGTAACTAAACATAGTGCACGCTTCAGAGAAGTTGATTATAAATACTTGGTTTTTAATTACATTGTAACACTTAAGAGTCTTAACTTTACTAGTTTGTTTTTTGGATCATTTTACGCCTGAAAGGGATAAAGATACAAATGTAAAAAATCGTCACCTTAATGAACTTTGCTAAGTACAACATTGACTTTAGGGAATGTCCTAGTACGGAAAAATTATTACTTGCGGTTGATGATGGTGGAACAAGCAGACAGTCAAAACACGTGATATTAATGACTGAAACGATTCGAATAATTTCAAACATAAACATTTTATGAAATAAATTTATTCCCTAAAATTAAGTGTGACTACACTACTTAATACGTAACCACGGAGCAAGTAGAGTAGAATAGCATCAGCCATTACTGTACATGCATAGTGTAAGGTGTGAGTGAAATGGATAGTTCTTATTGGAATGATACTTAAAAAGCATCACGGATATTCTTTTTTTTAAAATGTATACTTATATACAGTGTGACCTATACGATTGTATCCTGAAGAGGAGAAATCGTAAATTAATAAGAAAATGTAATTTTTTATAAAAATCAAATCAAACTCTTAGAAAGTTGAATTTCTATACAGGGTATTGAATTCTGTTTTCCTTCTTTAGGATATTTTCTTAATAAAGAAATAAATAAAAAACATATTTAATATTTAAAATTAGTCTTTCCAATAATATAGTATATCAATTAAATATTAATTTCAAGAAATAAATATTTAACTGCGCACAGCAAATATTTGAATTCATTTCAGCTATTTATATTACAACGACACACAAAAAAAAGGTTTGTACCTTTGATTGGACCCAATAGATTTTATGTATTTTGACACACTGAATCCGAGTCTGAAGTCCGTTTAGCTCAAACACCCCAAAATTTTGAGTAATTGTGAAAAAATAGTGAAAAATCGCCAAAAATTACGTTTATTTTCTTCAACACTATCTGCAAATTCTCGTAAGTCTCTTTGAGCTTCGTTGAGTGAGAAAAGTGTAAGAGCAAATCAAAGAAAGCCTGGTTCGAGCCAGACGACTTTATTTGGAAGTAATTCATATCCATGAGATTTATTCATGATTGTTTGGGATTCACGATTTCCATTTTTTTGCGATATTTTACGATTTTTGCAAAATTTTTGGGTAATGAGGCTCAACAAACTTTAGATTCAAATACGACTCGATAAAATTTATAAGAAGGACACTTGATCTAATCTAGAAAACCTCTTTCTAAATTTTCTCCTTCTCATTAATATGATTTTTTGCCATTTTCAGCTATTTTTTGCGTTTTTTTTGCAAAATCTGTGTGGAGATACAGCTAATAGACCCAATTCAGCGTCCCAAAATACAAAAGAAACTCACTAGATCAAGTTTAAAACAATTTTTTTACGCTCACTAACGTGATTTTCAGCGGCTTTTCATAATTTTTAGCAAATTATTCAAAATTTTGGGGTGTTTGAGCCAAACGGACTTCAGATTCGGATTGAGCATGTCAAACTACATAAAGCCTTTTAGGTGAAATCAAGGGTACATACCACCTTTTTTTATGTGCAAGTGTTATCTTTTAGAACAAATATTTAGTATTTTCATTCAAATAACTTGTTAACTCCAAAAAGATATTTAATTCGCTAAACACAAACAAATTATTTAATTGGTACTAATATATTTTATATCTTTCAATTAAATATTTTCCTCAGTGTATTTGAGATAAATTTATTGAGCCTACTTGCCCAGCCAAATGAAAATAATAAAGCATGCAATACAAACATGATTTGCCGCCGTGTAAAAGAAAATACAAAACACAAAATTCTTAGATGCACTACTAATTCATTGAACAGTGTAGTAAAATAGAGAAACTGGTTAAAACAAAACAATATAAAGGTGCATTATTAAATTGGACAATACAGAACGTTTAAATTTAAAATAAACACTTTCGAAACAAACAGACGCCTCAGAACTTATAATAAAAGTTAAAATAAAAGCGAAAATAATATTACTCAACCGTATCACTTTAAATATAGTTGATAGAACCAATAAAACTTGATCACTAACTGAGGCATAAAGAAAAAGTGCAGATTATATTATAAAAAGGCGTTAAGTATTACTTATTTCATTCACAAAATATTAGTCCAAATAAGACATCATCTGAGGCATAAATAAAAGCTCAGCACATTACATAAACATCCCTGGTTCTACTTATTTGATTTATAAAATCTTAGAAATCAAGTTTGAGCTTTTCGACAATGGAAGTGCCAATATTACCAAAAGTCGCTAGGTTTGTTCATACCCTACCGCAATCACAACAGCTGCTGTTAAATCTAAATAAAATGTATTCAACTTACAATCTTAATCTTGCACCTTTCCATAGCGTGCCGTGCTATTATCGTTAAGCCAACACAGAAAACAAAAAATAAAGGATCATAGGCTTCTGGAAAAACAAAACCGCACCGATACCTCTCACGGCACACCGCGTCCGCATTATCGAGATTGACAACTGAAAACTGAATGAAAGCACACACAGAGACACACACAGCCAACTTACAATCTTAACCTTGCACTTGGTGACGTGCTGGAGGCGTTCGTCCCTGACGGCGCCGTCCTCCACCTTGTTGTTGTGCATGATGGCGGTGCACCGCTCGACCTAGTGCGGGGGCCGCAAGAATCGCATCCGCTAGCGGCCGGTTCAATGCGGAACGTGTTGCTCGAGGTGAAGTGTGCTTGTGCTTCGGGCGGGCGCCGCTGGACGTCGCGGCGCCACTCCGGAGCAGCGCCACGCCGTCTACGCGGCAGCGGCCGTGCTCTAGTTCCGGGTATCAATGGGAGCGGCGCTACGGAGGTGGTGGTGGAGGGCGGTCAGTGAACTATTTCCGGCTGGGGAGGGAATTGGGAGATTTAGATGTTGGTTATGCAACGGCTTGCAAAAAATTAAAATGGTGGATTGAAACCGGAAACTTAGGGGGAACACTATATTTAATCGTTTTAGGTCAAACACATTTGATAGTTAACTTACTGTAAAACAATGGCGGCGCGTGTACATTGATTGAATGTGTTCTGCTTGGGGTTGTTACATTTGTTGAATTGAATTCCGGAATATTAAGTGCCCGGAGTCTCTAAAATTTTCAAGATCACGCGTTTTCCTGGCACTTCTGAATTTCAAGGAACAATCCATTTTTCCAAAAATACAAATTTTCACAAGAACGATTTTTTAAATTGATACCTTTTTGAAATATCTATTCACGAATTACCTACTGACGGTATAAATAAATTGGAATAAACTAAATATATTTTATTAAATTATTGAATATTGTTTATAAACAAAAAAATCGTTTGTGAAGTTTACCAACGATTCCCCAACGAATTTTAATTTTCCTCGCCGTGTTATGACTTTTTCTTTATCTTTTTTTTATATATATTTACATATATTCCGGGAGTTATACGTGCAAATCCGAAATCCGGGACCATACAGCTACTTCCCGGTACAATCACAGAAAATCCCGGTCATACTCATATGGCTAGATGTTCTTTTAATATGTCGTCAATATCTGCACTAAAATTTATGAGTCCACGAAACACATCAGGGTTGTCCGAATTTTCTGTCTCGTCGTGTCCGCGAAGTGCTAATTCGAAAGCTCCGCAAAATTTTATGCGATCTATGATTTTAGATAATACATAACGATTTTTCGTTACCTGTTCATTGTGTTTCCGTATATTATCCCAATATGCAGAATCTAACTGACTTCTTATGTCTATTTTACCTAATGCATTAAATGACTTAAATCTTTCACACTGTATATTGTCCATGGTTTATCCCCACCGAAAAGTAAGCACGGAAAATAGAACAGTGTATTTTTTATATCACACCCGCACACCCACTCTGCTTTTGTGTATACATTATTGTTAAATTGTCTTTTATAACTTTATTTACTTCGGCTTGTTCCACTAACTTCAATATTTAATTGTGGTGTTGGCCCACCTAATTCTTTTATTTTTAGTTTATCCTCATAAGGTAGAGAGCCAAATAAAGTTTTTTGTAAAAACGAAACGCCATTCATTTTAATAACTATAATATCCGTAGAGGCCTAAACGAAAATATTCACACGTGCCGCTCGCAGAAATAAACCCCGTACGAAATATTACTGCATTTACTGCAGCAGTGGCTGTCGTTCTTGCAGCCACAAAAGCCCATATAAAAGTGTACTGGGTCACGTGCCTGATTAGCCAATAAAAACAAAGGACGCATCTAACTGATCGCAGTGCAAACATTTTGTATATGAGGTTGCATATATTGAAGGGCGTAGCTCGCGTCGTAATAAATAAATATACAGGGTGATTCAAAAAACCGCTGACAGACTTCTAGGATAAGTAATACATGAAAAATTAAGACGAAAAGTCTTAATAAACATAGGGTCGCAAATGCCTCCTTAACGAGATATAGGGCGTCAAAGTTTCCGTAAAATTAAAGCGTAAAAATGACAAAAAGAAGCTTATAATCTAGTTTACTTAACTCACTTGTACACATTGACATTAGTGACAGGCGATGTTTAATTTTATTTTGAATAGCACAAGCCTACTATGCGAAACTAAAATGAATGAAAATAAAATTGGATTTACAAATTTTCTACAAAGGTGTTTGTTTTAAAAATGGTTGCTTTAATCCAAATTTTGCAAGAGACCAATTCGATAGACAATTGAACACTTTACACGAAAATAGTGCCCTTTAGACAAAATTAGCAGTGGCGCAGAAAATATTTTTAAAAAAGGGTCACGTTGACCCCGTCTCTACGACACTGCTGCTCATAAAATTTTGAGCAGTACATCAAACATTGGTCTTAAGGTGCTAACTACGCATAGCAAATTTGAAATAGAAATGTTCAGGCATTTTGGAATTATTGCAGACAATGTTTAATTTTACAGAAACTTTGACGCCCTGTATCTCGTTAAGGAGGCATTTGCGACCCTATGTTTATTAAAACTTTTCGTCTTAATTTTATATGTATTATCTACCCTAGAAGTCTGTCAGCGGTTTTTTGAATCACCCTGTATAAGCTCCTAGATTTATTTTAGCGCGAGTACATTTGGATTCTTTAAATATTTTGTTGATATTTGATATGATTAAATACATAAAATTGTATGTGTTCTGCAGCTCCGCAGCTCTTATGGTAAAACCGCCACTGCTGTAAAACAACTAAAAAAACTAGAATAAAAATATTTGCAATATCTTACAATATTTTTCAAGATATATTTTGTTGGAACTACACCACTAATGGATACTTATTAATTTATCTAGCAATTAATTGTTATTGCAGTAAAAAATTATATTTGTCTTCATTAATATACTTTTATTAAATTTTGACACGATTAAGAGACATTAAAGTAAAACGGAATTCAAGTATCTCAGTAGGAAGAAAAGAATTATATTGCGTCTCGATTCATTGAGCACCGTCTAAAGATACGTCGCAAAACGAATCTGCGGATTAATCGCTTTGAAATAAACCGTAACAAAATAACAACAACAGTGTAATAAACTGCGGAAGCACATAGCATGCACTTCGCAGCAATAAATTTTATGACAGAACCACAAATGATAGATCAGATTGCTAGACAAATAGTTACATATTTGTCGCAATGTGGATCTGTGTCAAGGGAAAAAAAGTCTTTTATTGTAGAATCTTATGTGTTATTCGTGGTAATACTAATACATCGATAGCTTGGGCAATCTAATCTGACCTGTTGATCACTTTGCAGCTGTATAAGGAGCTCATGACCGTATATGTAACGGATCTTTCTAGTAAATGGTGCTATAAAAGAAAGACGCTTGTCTTGCTACAATCGATTTCGTCTTGACCTCAGAAAAATATTTAAAAAATAATATGCACAAACGATTTTTGTTTTTTTGTTTGCCCAAAAAATTATAAATTTGATTAAATATGTAATTTCAAGATATAACTATATAGGCCCCTCGAAGTAGTGCAAAATGCACAATTTTCTAGTAATAGAATTTAAAATTTAAAAAAAAATAGTATCCAAAAAACACAAAATTTGATATATTTGATAAATATAACGGTTAAGTTCTTTTTTAAATGGTAACCTCTATGACTTTTTGAAATATCTCTTACAGAGTGATTCATAACTAAGTGTAAATGATGTAACCAAAATTTATTTTGAACATAAAACGTAGATGTTGATAAAAACACTTTAAACAGTGTTTTGTGTTATGTTATTTTTCTTTTGTTTGTAGAGATTTTGAAAATAACATTTTTTTTTTAATAAAATACTGTTTAGTGTTCATAAACACCTCTTGGTTTTAGCTAAGAAATAGGCATGTTCAGCTACCACAAAGAATTCTCTTATTCCAAATATCACTAATATCTTAAAAAGAAGCAGGCGTCGTAAAAAAATTAAAACTCTTTTTGAAGGCATATTACAATTTATAGAAAGACTTTGGTACTGAGGTACATACATAGATACCGTACGCGCCTAAAGTATGGAATAAATTCAGTAAAAACGAAACAATTTTTTTTTGGGAAAAATGCTCGGTCGATTTTTAATTTAAAAAATACATATTTTAGCATAAAAGGCGATTTTCAACCGTCATTTGTTTTCGAGTAATGACGTCATCGACATTTTTTTAAATAGCAACCCCCTATTTTTTTCTTGATTCTGAAAGATCGTTTCATTGTCGATCCGACAGTATTAAAATGTTGCCATCTTACATAGGAAAGTTTTCAAGTAAATGACGATTGAATGTTAGAAAACCCAAATCAATTAAAATAAAGCAAAAACGTTATCAAATTTAGTTTTTCGAAATGCCTGAAGTTTTTTATGGATCACGTAGGTGTAAATCTTTACAAAGTGTCACTGTCATACCGACTTTCTAAGTATTGTAAGCGATATAAAAATTATTGTTGAATTTAAAGTATTATGGCACATTTAACTGTCACACAAAGAATTGAAATTTTAATTCTTATCGGATGCGGGGATAAGACTAGAACGCAGCAGGAAGTTTGCGATTTATTTAATGAAAAACATCCAGATCGCCGTATCAGCCAATCAACAGTCAGTAAGATAGAATCTAAATTTAGAGAAACTGGCAATGTTGTAGATATTCCAAAACCTGGACGTCCAAGCGTTAGTGAAGATCACAAACAGAACATTTTGATAAGTATGGTAGATAATCCTCATAATACTTCACGATTGGTTGCATTAAACAATGAAATTAGTCAGACCACAGTGCTACGTATCCTGAGGCAGGAAAAATATCATCCCTACAAAATTCAACTTGTGCAGGAACTCAATGAAGACGATCCCGACCGCCGCTTACACTTTTGTGAAATTATGATGGATTTATGTCAAGTAAATAGAGATTTACACCGGCAAATACTTTTTTCAGACGAGGCCACGTTTTGTCTCAATGGTACAGTGAACCGTCAAACTTGCAGGTATTGGAGTCGGGAAAATCCTCATTGGATGGCAGAGACACATACCCAACACCCACAGAAATTAAATGTGTGGGCTGGAATAGTTGACAACAGAATAGTAGGGCCTTTCTTCTTTGAAGGAACCCTTACAGGAGAAAGATATTTAGAGTTTTTACAAAATGACCTTGTTCCAGCGCTTGCAGTAATTTTTCCTAACGATAATGACCCTGATATTCCTGATGACACCATATGGTTTCAGCAAGACGGTGCACCTCCGCACTATGCGCGCCCTGTTCGAGATTTTCTGGACAATTGTTTTCCTAGGAGGTGGATCGGCAGACGAGGACCGATAGAATGGCCCGCGAGATCCCCAGATCTTACACCCCTGGACTATTTCTTATGGGGCTACTTAAAGTCCAAAGTGTACGTTCATAGACCACATAATTTAGAAGAACTCCAAAATTGTATTATATCGTCATTTACTCGAAAACTTTCCTGTGCAAGATGGCAACATTTTAATACTGTCGGATCGACAATGAAACGATCTTTCAGAATCAAGAAAAAAAATAGGGGGTTGCTATTTAAAAAAAAATGTCGATGACGTTATTACTCGAAAACAAATGACGGTTGAAAATCGCCCTTTATGCTAAAATATGTATTTTTTAAATTAAAAATCGACCTGTTCGAGGATTTTCCCCAAAAAAAATTTGTTTCGTTTTTACTGATTCCATACTTTGGGAGCTTTGATTAATTCTTTTTGCATGTAATTATGGCTCACTTTATAAGATATAACATAATATCGCTTGCCAATTTTCGTATTTTCTTCGACTTCGACGTTAATTGTATAATACTGATCGTTCTCTATTTTCGTTTCACAGTAAATATATTATTTAACAAGTTAGCACAAAAGAATAACTTAATTTGAACAAAGTAGACAACAAAACTAATAAATAAAGAAATATATAAATTAAACAAAAGTCTATGGCCAACATACCCCAACTGCCATTGACTCAAAATCGGTAGTCAGGAATCTTGTTTATGGGGTTAGATATTACATATCTTTTGCATGCCTAGATTTTTGGTATCCAAGGCCAGACAAGTGATAAGATTTTTTTGAAAAATGTTTTAAATTTGTTTGAATTAGCTTAATATTTTTAAAAAATACGGGAGCTATTTAAAAATACAATGCAAATTATTTTTTATTTTATTTGCAATTTTGTTAATCCTAACCTTCAAATTTTCGACATTTTTTTTAATTTCTTCAAGTTACAAAAATGTTAAAGGATGTTTACATTTTTTTTACGTTTAATTTGTGCCTATTTATTACTATTTTTGTATGTCAATTTAGCTCATATTTAGTTATTTCTTTCTGTGTACCTGTTAGTTAAAATTACAAAGCCCCACAAAAAAAAAATTATGTGCATCGGACTAAACCACTATATCATGCTTTCGAGGTCGCTGAGTCCAAATCCGAGGTCCGTCTGACCTTGGCAGGTCAGGTTAAAAGTAATTTCAAGGTCGAATCGAGAAAAATCCCCTATGGTGGAGGCAACCATGGTTATTATATGTTTTTGGGGTCGCTGGAGAATTTTTCTCAGTTTGACCTTGCAATGACCTTATAATGACCTTGAACCTGACCTAACAAGACCAAACAAACCTCGGATTAGAACTCGGCGACCCCAAAAACATATAAAATGGTTGGCCCCACCTCACAAGGTCAAGCGGACCTCGGATTGCACAGAATTTTTTTTGTGTAAGGCTATTATCTTGAAAAATTATAATGTTTACTACAAAAATATGCAATTATTATGCAGCTAACCCCAAAGTCTAAGAAAATACGAAAAATTTATAACGTTATTATAATATTATTATTATGTACAACTGGATATTTTATTAAACTATGCAATCTATAAAAATGTGGTACGGACCTTAACGTTATTACCGCAAGGAATATACGATCATTCTTTATACAATTAAAAACCCAAACACTCTGTATATAACTCTGTCACCTGCTAGAAATAATAAGGTTTGCGGGGGCGAGATTTAGAACGAAATCAATCCTCCACTGGTTCTTCACAATGACACCGTGGGTTGAAAGTTCAAAGCCTCTGCGATTCCACTTGGTCGAGTGTGGAAAAGGGGTGCGTAACACCTATTTATAAGCCTCTAATTCTCCATCAAAGTTGCCATGGTGTGTGTCTGCCGGTGGACCGAGCGTCCTTTGTTTGATTTTGCGGAGGATGATGATGATCCGCAAGCCTACTCGAATTCCGTTTTTATGTGACATTTCGGGATCGATAGGTTATTTCTACCGTACACCCACGTATCTCTTTGATCCGGTGGGATCTCCGTTGTAGAAGGGAGTGTGAGTGGAAAATTGAAAAAGATGCGTGATTGTGGATCATGATAGTTTCTATCTTACCCAGAGCTACGTTCTTCTCTGATGTAAATGTAATTTGTTAACATGTCATGGTTTTAGAAATGTGACGGAAGTTATATTGTAACAAGAATTATGTATAGTATCGTGAGAGGAAAACGTTTGACCAATAAATCACTCTTGGCAAGCTAATATTCTACAACGAGCAAACAAATGGTTATGGACTGGACTGATTGATCTAAGTTCACGATTTGTAGGAGAAGCTGAAGGAATGTTTGTAACCACTCGTTACTAACGCTAACATTTTTTCTTTGATGTGATGAATGTTAATACACATGAAAACTAAAGAAAAATTTAAAAACATTTAAAAATCATCTATTTTTAGAGAAGTGGACGCATTGACACGACTTTTTAACATGACTGGCTTACAATGAAACAACACATTTATTTTTCAACATAATTTCACTTAACATCTGCAACAACTTTGTTCCATAAAAAATAAACGATTCCTGTTGACCTTCATAATGGACATCAATATCTCAATCAGCATCGACTTCCAATTGGTTCATCATCTCCAAAATGACTCCACTGAGATGTTTCTTCAAACTGAAATCGTAGTTGCTGTAGCTGTTGTTGCTGTTTTTATTGATGATGCCGTTGTTGTTTTTTGGATATTGCTGCTGCTTCTTTGTCACTGTTGCTGTTGCTGCTGTTATTTTGTTGTTTTTGTTGTTGCAGTTGCTATTGTTGCTGTTGCTTCTGCTGTTGTTGTTGCTGCTGACGATGTTGTTATTGCCGCTGCTACTTTAGTTGTTGTTGTCTTAATAAAACGAAGTCAGAGAGAACCAAATCTAAACGAAGCTTTGTTAAAATTTTGTTTACAAATTATAAAGTAATGGATGAATTGCAGTCAAATGTGACATATAAGTAAGAAAAGGTCGTCACTATCAGTGTAGTACTAGCTATGTTCAGGTTCCAACTTACCAGAGGGTTTGGTTTTAACCAAATAAAGGCAAAATAAAAATAGGTAAATTCTGATAAACAAAAATAAAGTATATTCATTTAAACGAAGATATTTATAGTCTTTGGTTTAGTTTCCAGAATCTTTATCCGATTCTGAGTCATCTGAGCACATATCTGATGCCTCTGAATTTTTTGATTCCAGTGCACCTTGCTATTGGTCTTCCGAAACATATCAAAATACTTATCCTCCTGTAAATGCGGAGAGGCTCTTATGATTTTTTAAAAATAATCCCTAAAGGTTATTTTTTATTAAATATACAATATTTACAAAATGATCAGAACTCTTTATACCCTAGCTGTAATAAAAGTAGTTTAATTTTCCCTAACTTTTTCTTTTTTTTTCTAATTCTTCTCCACACAGTTTTCCAGAAATTCTAGACTTCTGGTACAGAAACCCTTCGAAACAATCCCCATGTTGAATGCTGCTAGGCAACGCACAGTCAACTGTTTCTATCATGGCTAGGTAAATTTCATTTAGAATTAAATATTTCAAAGTTTGTATGAAATTGTGAAAATTTTTTTTTATTAAACTTTCAAATTTCGATGATATTTCTTGCGGCGCGCATTTTCTGTGAGCAAGTTATGAAATAAATCGTATTTCTATCATAAAATTAAAAAATTTCCTAATATTGCCAGTAACCCTTTGAAAAAATAATTAATTATGCAAATACAAATGCAATAATTCTGTTACGTTTTTCTTCAGTACTCTGTTGGTTCCTTGTGGATAATTTCACAGAGCAAGTCACATATTAATAATGCATACATTTGCATAGAACCGGGTCAAGGCATTATCCTCGTTACATCGAGACGTCCTTCATGTTTCTCCCATTATATTTTTTATTATGTGTTTACGGTATACAGGGTGCTTTAATATTCCGATGGCAAAATTCTACAGGTGACTATTTGACCGAAAAGTTCGTATAAATGTATACACTGCAAGAAATGAACGATTTTTAATCAAAATTACCGTATTCTGTAAATGTTTCATTCAATTTAGTGAAAAAAAAGTTTGTTAGTTTAAATTGGCATACCTAATATTTATACGAGAATTTACAGAAATAAAGCAAATATTCTTTAACTCCGTTTATTTTCATTGTATTTTTAGGACGTTGGCGTTTGCTACATCTGCCATCTTATCGATGGACACTTGTGACCGAGTTTTTGACAAAAATCGCATTTTAACTGTTAACCACTCCCCGTATTCGCCCGATTTGGCACCATGCGACTTTTACCTTTTCGGAAAAATGCATTTTCCGATGAAAGGAAAGTAATTTGTGGACGTTGTAGCCATCCAAAACGCTTGTACCGACATCCTGATGGACATACCGACCAACGATCTAAAATACTCATTCGACATGTTTTTAGACCATGCAAATCTCTGTATTGAGTTGGAAGGGGACTATTTTGAATAAAATAAATCGGATTTGCCAAAAAACTTTTTGTTGATCTTATTTTTAAAGAATCTTGTTTACTTTGATACCATTGTATGAATTAGCTGGTTTGCATATGCTTGTAAATGGAAATATTTCTTTTTAAACTTAAAAGTCGGGCCACCCCGTACATTTCGCCTGCCTGAAGTCGTTCTTAAGTTCCCACTTTTGCGACGCACACTCATCTCACGGATAATTTTTCGCAAATTGTCAGCAAATAAGGGACAACGGGCTGATGGGACACTCGTTAGTGCATATAGAAGAAGTGTCCCCCGCGTCTCCTCAAAACACCTGTTCCAACGGGGAACAAAGAAGCATCGCGACGGCACAGACGCCGATCGAACCCCTCGTCGCCTTACTAACCGACCCGAAAACGTAAGACACAAACAACTGCGTTACGATAACGAAAACAAAACGCGGTCGCGGATTGGATTCATGTTCTAGTTTTCCTTCCGACGATTTTATTTAGTAATTAGGTGGGTGGATTATATTTTAGGCATTATTTTTACTAATTTGCATAGGCAAGCCATGAAAGTTACAGTTAGTTTTGTGATTTTCTTGTATTTCTATTCAATAAAAAGAAATACAAAATTAAAATTTATGTAACACCTATATTTTATATTATATTTGCCTCGTATATTTATTTAAAAATTATTTTTAATGCCAAAAGTGACTGTTCATAAAACTGTTGATTTTATTTCATGTTGCTTTGGCAATAGAAACCATTTTGTGCAAAAAGCTATCAAGATTGTAGGTAATCATAAGTATTTCGTATATGATTCTACGAAAAAATGTATTTATCTGCTCCCACTATAGTCAATAGACTAATAATACATTGTTTTTAAGGAGGTAAGTGGATTTTACCATAGAAGTGAAAGTTGGTATGGACAACGGGAGGTAAGTGAGGTAACTTACCTCCCTAGGGAAAAAAACAATTTCAAGTTATAAATGCATATTTTATGAACAAATAAATAGAAATATTTAATAAACATTACATTTTCTAATTATTATGAATGAATATTTATAGTGTTAGTACAGTTACATTTTAGAAACATTTAAAAACTCTAGATAACAATTATTCCCCTCGCGTTTACTAATTGTCACATTTTTCTCAAAATGATTTGACCGCTCCATTTCAGTCACCGAAGGCTCAATATTATCTGACTGATCCATTAAAACAGCATAATACGACGTATTACTACAACCTGGAATTGAAGTTTTATTGTAAAAAATACTGTTGGCTATTTTATTTTTGTTACTTAAACTGTCAGCAACATAACTTTCTGCAATTGTGGCGATTTCCACCCATGTCTCTTGATTGCTAATACATCAACTCCTGTATTAGCCAGTAACGTTGCTGATGTTCTTCGGAATGAATGGTCTGTATATGTTTCAGGATGTTCTAGTTTCAAAAACTGTGCAATCTTATTAGGAATCATAGAAAGGGTATTCTTGCTAACTGGTTGGTTGTAACATCTACCTGCTTAATAGTGCATAAAAAAGCATGAAATTTCAGTTTTAATTTCCAATCTAATCTTAATATATTTCTTGAGAATTTCTAGGTGAGAAACAGAACCCAGACGAGAAGTAAACGTACGTGACATACCATTTTTAGAATCTGGAATTGTAACTACAATAATGTCATCGAAATTTTTGAAATTGACGTTGTCCAAAGTAAGTTTGCGTAACTCAGAACGGCATGCTCTTGCAATGCCTACGACCGTCACTACCTTCATTAGTAAATATGTGTTATCGGGTGCCTGAACGAGAAAGAAACGTTTGACTTTTTAGGTGTATAGCCGTCATTCTTACTTTTCAAAAATGCTGTCAGCTTGGAGTGTTTTGATATATCCACGTTCTCCTCTGTAAAAATAGTTGACTTAATCATTGAGTATTCACTCCACAAACTCGCTAGCAGTGACATTTCGAAAACACCAGTATTTTTGTTCTGAAACCATTCTTTGAAATTTCTATATGCTCGTCCGTAGCACACTTTCGACATCTCGGGCAATAAAAATTCGCTGGCAGCATTTGCTGCACTTTCTAGGTATTTGAAAATCACTAATTTAGAAATAATAATGCAAAACCAGCAAAATTGCAACTTTTATGTAGCTTTGTTTATAAACACCTTAGAAACGACAAAATCCAAACAACCAAGGCGACTTTGCAAGATTTCGAATGTCAAAATGAATTGATTAAGAAATGTCAAAAATAAAACCTAATCTTTATTTCATGAACCATAAAGAACTGTGGGATCGGAAAAAAGTGTTATACAGCACGCAGCAGTTAAGTATAATTTACCAGTCTCCGACTCTTTCTATTGCCAGGTCTCGCTTCGCTCGGGCGCAAAATCGTCCTCGACTGGTAAATAATATTTATCTCCTTTATGGTGTAAATAACTATTATTTTATTGCAAATTGTGTATTTCTACCGAAACCCCTAAAAGGCAGTATACATATGTTATGAAAATATCGATGATTCAAAGAGAAGATTATGGATCACCCCGCATATGCTAAGTAAAGAATAGAGTGTAATATGTATTTAGATCGTTAAATTGGAAAAAAGGGAAAAAGATGATTGGAATTTATATTTTCCACACCACAGATCTTGAAGAGGATAAAAATGAAAGGTTTTAGTGCCGCCAGATGTTGCAGTACAGTTCGATTTGTGTAAATCTCGTAACAGAGAGTAAATTTATACGAGATGAAACTATCGACGCAGTTAATCTTTGAGCCAAGTGCATCGTCGGCCTTTCCATCATTTAAATCGACGAAGCTCATTTGCACATACTCCATTATATCAAGCTTCCAAATAAAGCCGTCCTAATTAAAACTGATTATTGCTTAATTTCTGTTGTTGGTCTTAATTTAGGAAAATTGGTGAACGATCTAACATTTAAAACAAGATTAGTTTTAAAAAATTTGTCGTAACTAATAACGATAAAGAACAGGATAACGATAATAATCTTTCAACACCTTATTCTAACAATAGCAGGATCAAATAAAGTTAAAAAAAAACTGGTCCGGGATGGAATAGCCTATTATTATGCTATAAATGCCTCAAAATATATGTAAGTAAAGAAATGCGGAAATTGCCTTGGATTACGGGTTATTATATACCTACAATTTATTTCTGAGTTTCAAACAGTTTTGACGTGTTACCAAGGAATTATCCAAAGGTAAATTATCCAATTCAAAAATGTTAAACGCAATACACCATTTCACTATATTAACCTAATTATAAATAAGAATATAAGTTAGGATTAGGTCGAGGATTAGGTTAAAATAATGTTTGGATAGCATGATACGTTAACTAAATAATTATCGACTTCTAAAATTAACAAAATTACGCTGCATTATAAATTAATGATACATCAAATATTTTTCTATATTATTATGGAAGTTGTGGTCAACAATCGCGATGTTTCACAATATTCGTGACCCGCTTGTTTTTTATATTTAGTTGTTGCCATCGAAATATGGGTGGGATCTGGTTACAGCATAATGTAATTTTAGCTTCTGACATTGATCACTCCATAAACAGCGTCAGTTCATTTACTGGGAGAAATTAGGGTGAAAGCATTTTTTTTTGTATCAATGTCGTTAACATTTTTATCTTTATCTCAATGTAGGTACACTAACTGTGGAAAATTACGTACATACTTTTTACGTACTTGTATGTTTTTTATACACGAAAAACGTAAATTAATTTAACATAGGTACATGTTGTGTAGAATGGGCTCATTGAATGATATTTAATTAATCCGAAGTAAACAAGACTCTTCAAAAATAGATATTTCTATTGACAAGTACATGCGTCGGAAAGGTAGATCCTAGTCTTCCTGGGTAGATCCTTCACTGATGCACTGTCAAAATTCATCTGAAGTGACAGTATGTTTGTGTCGTCGATACAAAAATCAGCATTGAACAAAGCTAATATTATGTTTTGTTTTACCGAAACGTTTCAATTGATGAACCAAATTTATGGTGATGACTGTTTATCCCATGGCAGTGGTATGCCTCGTTTAAAAATAGTCGTGAGGACGTCAATAATAAGCAACCTAGTCAAAATCTTTATTGAAATTAGTGGAATTACATATCAAAAACATTTGGGTTACCGGGAAATGTGTATACGGCTTGTTCCTCACAAAATGACCGACGACCAAAACTTGCTCAGAATTCAATATTGGAAAGACATCAACGACACCAAAACCGACAAAAACTTCCATTACAACCTTGTGACTGGTGATGTAACGTGGTGTTTTCAATATGATCCAGAAACCAAGCTCCAAAGTGACTAGTGGAAGGCCCCAGACGAGCCAAAACCCAAAATATCTCGTTTAGAGAAGTCAAAAAAGAAGACAATGTTGATTTGTTTTTACGATTCCAAGGGTTATTGTCCATAAAAAGTTCGTTCTACAGAGCCAAATCGTTAATGTACAATTCTATCTTGGTGTTTTGAAACGTTATATACAGGGTGATTCAGAACTTATTCAAAAAAAAAAAAATTAATAAAATTAATTTGTGTTTTTAAATAATAAAATCATTTGGGTCCGTCTTACTCAGTTTCCACGAACTAACACAAATGCTCTCTTGTTTCACTATAACACAAATGCTTCACCATAATACAAATGTTGTCTTGAATCACCATAAATTAAAACGATATCCATAAACTCTTTTTGGACACTAACTACTAAAAAATTATTGTAAACACCACAGCTAACAGGTAAACACTATCGCAACGACGATTGCAAAATCGAATTTCAGTATTCGGAGTCGCTGAGGCTACGTGGCTCTCCACGCGTATTGCGAAGAACGCTAGAGACTACAGTTGTCCAGCTATGTAGTGGTTGAATGTACTATAACTTCAATAATTTTTTTCTCGGAAACTATAAGGATTTTACAAATTTTTTTTTTACGATATTGACTCCATTTCTCATGCCGCATCTATTCCCAAATTTGTTTGAATAAGTTGTGAATCACCCTGTATAATATATATAAAAATTTGAAGCATTTGGTCGTTGCTATTTTAGGAACGTTTTACTCCAGCTTTACTTACAGTGCGTACAGACGACTAGAATTTCATATTTATGATATGAATTCTGTTCGAATTTCGTCAATTCCTAGCCTCGCTACTTGTTACTAACAATTTTAAATAGTGATTGCGATACTCGAAGATAACGGGGCTATATTTTACAGGTCACCGATTCCACGGGTCGAAGAATCGTTATCGGCAGCGCTACTTTTTTCTCTCCTTCAATTTTATTGCACATGCCACTGTGGAATTAATTTTATTGCTCTTCATTATCCACTCCGGCGTGATGTGTAAGCGGTCAGAAATAGCGAAACGACGTCGGTTCTGTAGTTTGAACCGACCTTCGCGGATAATCGGTTGTTGCACAATTGCCAATGATATAATCGATTTAAAGAGTAGGATTCCTTTATCGCTGCCATTATCACCTTGGGTGGTATATTGATCTGGTCTGGGAGATTGTACAACTGGTTCATTTTTATGTAGATGTTGTGTGACAGTAATAAGAATAAATTCCGCTGGGGCATCTGTACGTGAAGTCCCGACTGTCGAGGTCGTTGCTTGAAGGATAGACGAAACCAAAATCTCAAAATGTGCATAATTTCGAATGTATTAAAATGCCCAATATTTATATAATAGTGGAAATAATGTTTTCCTAAAAAACTGTCAAATAAAGTCAAACAATGTTTCTACAGAGCCTTCATAAGATTACAAGCTACGTGAGCAGTAATTTTGTTTGGAACAGTTTATTTTCTTCATGATGGCATTTACATTTCGGTAAATTAGAAATTATTAAAACAATAAAATTAATATTACATCAAAGCACAATACAGAATGTCCCATCACAAACTCCATCGATGGATATCTAGGAGACTGCTTCCTTGTGGGTCGCTGCTCTAATAGAATCTGGTGATAGATGCTATTTTATTTCGAAGACCAAAAAATAGTGTATATACAATGCCGTGCCATTAATATTTTTTCCCAACAGAAGGCTACCTTGATGGGCAAAAAAGTTTAGTGTACATTTATGCCACACATGTGGTTTATGTGGCGCCCTCTAAAAGATACATTAAATTATATATCAAATTATGATTTCTCATGCCAAAAAACCTATGTTTCCTGGAAAACTAAATTTTGCTGACAGTCTGCATCTATCAATGTTTGCCTAAAAATCAAAATATCTCGGAAACGGTCAATCCTAAGTATGGAGTGTGCATATGTTTTCAACTAAAAAATAAATGCTCTTTCAAAAAATGCAATAGTATACAGGAGGTTCCATGTAAAATAAGAAAGTTGATATCGACTTCCGATATAACCGGAAGTACGATGACCTTGAAAATATTTTAACTTGGTAGGTCGCACGGCCTGTATCTCACCACCACAATTTCAAAAAAATCTTTCGAGCGGTTTCCCAGATATCCATCGATGGAGTTCGTGGTGAGATACCCTGTTTCACTGGATGTGATTGGTGCAATTTTTCACGAGATTCTATTTAACCAATCAACGATCGCATTATCTCGAGTGTAAACATAACGGTTTGTCATTGTTCATTGTGAACGATTAACATTGATTTAGATTTTTCGTTACCAATACCAACTCTACAATGTTGGTGGCTTTGTAGCTATTTGCTAGATATTGTTGGTGTAATTCAGTGTTAGTTGGGGCCCAAATTAGTTGTTTCCTGCAATACCAACAGTTTTAATACCGTCTGTGAGGTTCGATATCTTTTGCTTGCGTAGATTTTTGGTATCAAAGAATATTGTCCTTTGATGGGATATTTTAGGAAACAAATATTTGAATTTGATTTGGCGTAATAGCTCTATAATAAAGTAAAAATACGAAAGCTAACAATAAAATATGTATATTTAAAAACATCCTATACATGTTGACCCACATAAATCTACATTTTTGTATATTTAAACACAAGCAGATCGTTTTTAGCGAACATGTCTTTTTTCAGAAAGTTTTTCATTTTATTGTTTTCAAGACATCTAGGAACTTTATTTTCTGGTTGAATCCATTAAACTTTGTGCGGAAACTTTGCGGTCTTGCCTTTATGTTGTTAAAGTGTGTTGTTATAGCAATAATGCATTTACATATTCATATACTAGTTGTATAATTGCGGGTAGCTTTATTTTATTAGTAAATTGTATAGTATATTTATTCGTTAATTGTTTAGATTTCAAACAGTTACCAACACATTTTAGTACAATGAAAACAGGCAGAAATATTGTCATATTGGAATATTGTTATTGTGCTATATTGATAATTGCTTTTAAGTATGTTAAAGTTAAATCTTCAATTTATATACCTATTTATGTTTATACATGCATTCTGATTTATTATTTATAGGCAAAGTCTTAACTTTCATCTATTCGGTATCTACTTCTTCTTCTTGTTATTGTTATGGGCGAATCAAATAGACTGATTTTCGAAATAATCAGTAGCGTTTAAATTCTGGGGTTCTCAATGACGGCACCTCTTAGTATTGCTTGCAGTTACTTTTAAATTTTTCAAAAAATTTAACACTATGAAAAATCAATAAAGTAGTAACATTTCTAAGGGTTTGAGTACAAGCAGGGAACATAATACTCTGCATTTAAAAAGTAAGAACAAGTCAAAAAGAACTTATTTCCTTAATATAATAGGTATAAAGAATCATTATCTTCATTTTTGGAGCTCATAAAGACTACTTCATACGTTTGTACCAAATGTACCAAAATAGGTACACAACATCTGTCTGTTATTATGATATTTTAAATTTCTTTACTTATACTTACAACCTTTCATTTATAGCCTTATAACTAAAGTAAAGAACTGATATGGTTGATCTATTTCTATTTTTCTTTCAAAACACAAATCGCCAATAATGTCGAACACTCTACTTTCACCATTTCTTGTTCGATACAAAGAAGTTTATTACTTACTGACTAAAAAAAAACCGTGAAAGCTCAATGATCGATCAATTAACAAAAAGATAAAAACGAATCTATTGAAACATTAATTTGCATGTACTTAACTTTAAATACTACAACTCCAGCAATTATTTTGTTAACAGCCGTTGAGAATTCGTTTACATAAAAACTAAATAAACGCACTATAATTTGGCGCCAGGGAAAAAAATAAACAACTCACCTCATCATTTTGGTCGACCATATAAACATTCACCGATGATAATTACACAGTAGTTAACTAATTTTCGGTTTACTAACCCAGTTAGCTGTAATTAAAACCAGCGGACTCGCAAACTAAATAAAAACAAAGACTGGCAAATTCCGCAGTCGACTACCGTTGTCTTCGGACAAGCACCACGAACTCATTACCTTCTACGCGAAGGTTCCACGTACCAATAACAGAACTTCTCTATTCACTACGGCTTGTCGGTACCAGCGGTGTGCGTTGTACACATTCCCCACCCCTCCTCGGCCTCTGTTTATATCACGTGACCGGGGGTTCCTCGGAGGGTCGAAATTTTTATCCCCCTCACCCTCGCCGATGGAACGCAAGGTTGCCGCTACGCCACCCCCTTGTCGGCCTCGCATGCCTTCATATGTGTTGCCTCGAGTTTGTTTTCTTTGTCCTGCAGCTGCGACTAAGGGTCGTTAGGACCTGTCCGTGTGGCACTTCGGGGATGACGAAGGGGTTAATATTCGTCATCAAAAGGCAAACAAAGACGTAAAGGAGAAGGATTGTTTCATCTGAAGGTGCTGTTTGCGTGAAGGTTATGGAAATACCGACCATATTGGTGTTTTTGATAAATTGGAATATTGGATCTTTTACCATTTCTCATGGGAACTCAATTTAAGATCCTGTTTGCTTATATTGAAATTTAACCTTAAATTTTTCTTGTTTTAATATTTTTTTTTGTAATGTAGTATGTTTAGTAACATTTCAAACATCATTGTCAACAAGCTGACAAAATCAACACTTTTGGGGTTTTTTTATGTTTCCCAAAAAGTAGTTTTGATATCACAGCCTCGATTTTCGAGAAAAGTTGCATGGCATCTCGTAATCTTGATTTAATTTAAAAAATGTACGGCATTTTTCAATTTTGTCCGTTTTCTGTGATACCTCATAACATTTTTGTTTGTGAAAATGTAAAGATTTCTTTTTACACAGTTTTTTACGTAAAATAAAAAATAAAATAATATAAACTTATTTTTTTAATTGAAATACACTATACTCCGCGGTAGAAATTATAGAGAGTGACTCAGACATAATATAAAAACACTATTACCATAATGCGTATAAAATATAAAATGATTTTTATACGGTTCAATATTATTTATCTTTGTGCCGCTCGCTACGCACATCGATAGAATCTGTAATCGTCTATAGACTGAGTTACAATGAACGTCGATCTATATTCTATCTCTGTTTTTCGCACTTGGTAGGGAATAGGGAAATGCTTTTTTAGTTGGGTGTAAACGGACTTGATTTACCCGTCCTGAGAAACGTCATAGCGTAAGCGTAGACGAGGGGTCTAATTCCATGGCAATAATAAATTTATAAATTAAAAAAACACAACTGGGACGTTTTAAAATGCTGTAATAATTGGCATTGATCAAAGTGCCGGTTATAGCAAACCGTAAAAAATATTAGATGTTATGTTTTATTATCTTTTTTCAATATTTTCTATATCTTGTTGCCTTTTACGCAGACACGCCAATGGATTTTCGTTCCCGGCACGCTTCATCCCCCTTACTAGTCCAAAAGCTAGCGATGAGTCACTCTCTATAATTTCGTCCGCGGAGTATAACACATTTTTCTATTTTAGAAATTAACAAAAAAACCCTTTCAAATGATGTATCATTTACAGAATAAAATTATTTTAAGCAGTGAACACCAAAAATGATGTCATGCATTGACGATATAAAAAAATTATTTTTCGTTTACACCTTGAAGAAACTTTTTTGTGTAAGGATCATGAATATACCTCCTTAGAAAGGACATTTTATACAGAAAAATTTTGCATACGCAAAAACCTCTACAAAAAATCAAATATATTTTCAGAAACGAAATAGTTATGGGTCGTTATAGAAAACGACCAAAGTTGAGAAACGCCCTGTATCTAGTCAGTAACATGGCAATTACTTTTTTCTATCTTTTTGGGAAATAGTCCTGACAGTGTCCAATTCGGCTCACTTTGTACACAGAAGGAAACATCGTGCTTGAAACTTGTAAGAAGCTTTAGTTTCTAAAAAATCTGAAATGCATTTATTTCTTCAGTGGGTAATAGATGTGAAAATAAACTTTTTTCATTAATATAATAAAAAATACTACGCGAAACTTAAGTCGACTCTGCATCGACCCATTTAATCAATTGATCAATGTTTACAATGCGGTCAAGTTCAGTGTGGTTATTTGCTCGGCGAGGAGTCTTGCTTGCTTTCGTCGACTGTAGATTGATTTAAGTTGTTTTATTTTAAACTGCTCTATTCCAATCAAGATATGGTATTATACGGGGAATGCAAATGTCTTAAATATGACTTATTGTCTGTATGCTAATTGTTATCACCACAGACAACAACCGTACAACTTGGTCTTCAAGCTCCTCTGTATGTTTTTCAAACTGTGTGACCTTTTACTTGTTTTACACATAAATAGGACGCAATGGACAGCTCGAAATCCCGATATAGATCACCTAGATTTTGTTCATTGTGTACCGAACATAGAATGTTGTGCATTAATTTGTATTTAGACAAACTGTGTTACAAAATCTGCAAAAATGTATTGCCAATTACGAAGATGAGGATCGGAATTACCATATTACCATTAAAAGAACCATTTTTTTCTTACATAATTTTTAGTTTGATCATGCTGGTTTATTACTAGTTGTAATTTAATTCCTTTTTATTCACGAAAGTACTTATACTTTATGTTTTTTAAGAATCTGTTTCTTATGCTTTCTACATATTCGTACCACTACAGCCGCATACAATGCGACTTCCTAGTGGTTTAATTCCTCTTATTTACGGACTAATTTATGGTTATTGCCGGCACGCCAAGATCAAAGAGGAAACGTACGGATTTCGTCCCCACTAGTTCCGTTCTGGCTTAGTTAAACGTTAAATTCGGTCTCTCTATGTCCACCCTCACAAATGTTCAATAGAGCAGGCCATACCAAGCGGCGTACCGGAATTACATTACAGATTGTTGTACAGTCATCACAAAAATAACAGGACGGAAGCTGATGTGTTACTTGATACTTCTATTCCTAAATGTTGTAAAAAATAGTTATAGCATCAATTAAAAGTAAATCCAAATGGATTTTGTCAGAGTTTATTTATGAAAATTCAGTTCTGAATAATACAGGGTATAGTTTTAAATAGGGGTCAGTTTTTAGAGGTAATAGTTCCCTCGGAATAATAATCTGAAATTATTATTTTTAATCGATCGAATTACCCTTCGACTTTTAAACTGGACTTAAACTCTTGTCTACGCCGCCATTGGGCGGCTCCCGAACTCCGTTGTGTGCTTATCAGTTCTTTGTTACTTTTTCATATCAACTGTTAGAACTAACGGAATGGCAGAAAGCGAAACCGTAATAGAAAATAACTTTGAAGGACAGACTGCTTTTGTGTGACTGCGACATGTCATTTTAAAGTCATCATATATTTTTTTATGTTAATATGTTTATGTTAGTGTTTTTAAAAAAATTATAATTTTTATATAATTTATTAAATATTAACTTATATTGGTATGTGAATAGGCATACGTTATGAAAACTAATTTCTATTTGCTGTTACTACATAAAAAATTAATAAAAATGCCTACTAATCCGACAGATTTCAAATATTTTTTAAATAATTTCAAGTCTTTAATAAAACCATTTGTTACTATTTTTTAAAGCACTATGTTTAGTTTGTGAATCTCAACGTCAATAATGTCTGACACTGATCTAGTTCAGATGAACCATGTACATGAAAATAAGATTTGTATAGTGCAATGTTGAATTTTATTATGTCTAATTTTGTAGAAAATTTAAAGTGTATTTAGTGGTCTTATGTAGTGTACCTAGGTATATAATTTTCTAAAATTATTTTAATGTATAGTACGATGTGTTTGTCTCTTCAATGTAGAATTTTTGATATTAGCAAAAACATGTAATCAGGTAAGATGCAATTTGACTCATTGTGCAAAATAATATATTGCGACATTACGACATTCCCTCCCTTCCAATAAATATTGTTTCAAGTATACCTTTAAATAATACAACAATGACGTTTGTGTTTAATTTTATTGGGATATAGGAAAGGTAATAAACATTGAACATATAAATTACTATATAATAGCAAATAAAATATATATAGTTAACACATACAAATAAATAAAACGATATATACAATAAAATATTCTAATGGGATAACAAATTGTCACGTTACAAACTATTCAACTTACAATAGGTAATATGGCACTAATATGGAACAACTATTTTTAAAAACATAATGATAGTAAGCATTTAATTACTAGGTTTAAAAACTGGTAATTTTGTAGACC
Organism: Anoplophora glabripennis; assembly: GCF_000390285.2. Lineage (NCBI taxonomy): Eukaryota > Metazoa > Arthropoda > Insecta > Coleoptera > Cerambycidae > Anoplophora > Anoplophora glabripennis. The sequence goes on along the minus strand of NW_019416749.1, from coordinate 2,411,995 downwards.
TGATTAGAAAAAATGTATACACAGAACATAACTATATACTTATATTTAAAGGAACTAAATATTTGTTTACGCAACAGTACAAAAAAATGTTGAAAACAAAACTAGACCTTTCGAAAGTGTGTTAAACCGCTGTTCTTATTCTGGCCATTCATCAATTTCATGGCCATTAGCAATGCAATATTTAACTGCATCGTTAGGTTTCATGAAAAAGTGGAGAGAAAATTGTATAAGGTAGTAGACAAAAAAATTGCTTCTGAATAATAAAGCTATGCCAGATCAAAAAAATGTGTTATTAAAAATTCCCAAATATGGCCCTGCTTAATTAATTATTCTAAATTTACAACTAACCTTTAAATTATTTTATAAAAATTATACTTATATATTTTTTAGTGGAATTTTGGAAGAAAATCTTGTCAAAAATACCTATATCAAAAATAATACTTTCATAGTGGAAAGTGGCACTAAACAGAACTTTGTATTGGTTGGTTTTTTTTGATCTGGCTTGGTATGTTGCTACCTAAAACACTAATAATTTTTGCCATAAATATCTATAAAACAAATATCCGCAAATACTAAAGCTTTTTGATTTTGCACCATTTTGATCTCACATGTAGCCTAAAAATTAGTTACTTCTACCTACAAATCGATTTTCCTACATACTGACTTAAATAATATCGTATAAAAATCCAAAAATCATATCAAAACCTACTCTTTAAGTCACTATCGACTATACAATATTGTTCCCCAAATTTGTACACAAAAATTGCATGGGTGTTTTTTCCTTTATGATTCTCCTACATAAAAAACATGTATACAAAAAAGATGTCGAGTATAAAAAATTATCCCTACTCTATGTCACAAGACTCGATCACATATACTGAGGTGTTTAGTTTAATTAATAGTTTCTTAAAGCTAAGAGGGCTTTATACAGAGTGTTCTCGAGTAGATTCGACTTTGATTTATTGCGAAATTCGGCATGCGCATCAAGAACATCCTGTATAAAAATACATAGTGAGCAAAGTTCAAAAAATCGTGTGTTTATTGTACTTGAATTGTGATATATTTGTAACGATATGAGCATGTAGTTTATTGCGTTAATATTAACTTATTACCTAAATTAGGATGCTTTCATTTTTGATTTTTAGGAAATGAAGTTTGTTATTGTTTTGTTTTAATAATACATTTGTATTCAAACACTTCATTTATTTAAATTAAACAATGTTTGAAAACATCCTGCGGTCTTATTATTAGATAAAATAATTGGTTATGTGAAGAATTAAAACCTTACTTTTTAAATACATAAAGTATAGGTAAGTTTTCTGTATTCTTGACTTATTTAATTGTCCTAAGTAGATTTATTTCATTTCTGGGAACTCTTGGTAGTATTATTTCTACTACATAATAATGAATTATGCTAAAAGCATAGCGATAGAATCAGAAGTGGGATTTAACATGCGATGCCTGTTGCTTATACTTATTGGTGTTATTTATTTTTACACAGTCGCAAATACAGTTCATTTTCCAAAAATATCCTCTCCGAAAGTAATTATTGTATTAGCTCGAAGCGTATATTGTCTATGAATATCATAGTTAACAATTAACAAAGGCGCCATTTAGCGGGGAGACTTTTCAAATATTTTAAATATGCTATCATTTTCTCAATAGAGGTAGAAAAATCATTTTGTTCATTCAAACTGAATTTTTGGTGATTTGGATCAAAATTTGATTCTTGAACTCATGTTAATTCCCTTTAGTTCAGTCAATAATAAGTGTCGATCGATATTACAAAACGGACCCTAGACCTAGCAAGTGATTATGTATTCTGATATTCAAACTTAGTCTCCCCTTCACCCTTGGATTCCGTGTTAATAGCGCACATGACATTTAATATTCTAATTAGTTTTTTATAAGGTAATATAAAATTTCAGTTGAAATGAGAAAAACTCTTTATACGTTTCTACGATAACTTAAAAGAGGTGTCAAACCTGATATCTATTGATTTTGAAATACATATATTTTGCTCTGAAGGTTACCTGTTCAGTCTCACCAAGCTCTTCACATGTAAGTAGGCTTCATTTTGTACGCCCTCTTCCAAATCTCGCACAGACACACAGTAGAGTGGAACCTGTAGAAAATGGCGAGGGGCATAGACACGTGGGTGATGATGGTCCACGCCCAAAGACCATAGAAATGAAGCTGGATAGGATGTGACTCCGCTCTAGATTTCTCCAAGGTATTAATAGCCCACATGGCTAGGTTGGTGACTAGAAGGAAAGTGACTATTTCCCTACCAGGCTTCTTCTTCATTTGATCTGGAGTCACGCAGGTCCTCCTGGAGGCGTCTAGTATGAAGATTGTCTGGCAGGTGGTCTGTAAAAGTGAAGCTAGAGCCGTGACAAGCACCAGCACGGTGCTCCGCTGCAAAGTGAACTGTCCTCCGATTATGGTGAAGGTGCTGTAGATGAACATTCCAGTCTGGGCGCCAATCAAGAGGATGTTGTCCAGTTGCAGGTTCTTACTACCGTCGTATTTCAGCTGCCTCACCTGCCACATCCCCACGATCGACGCTAGGGTCGTCAAACCGTACAGAACCAGTTCGCATATGTTGACCTCCACCACGGCCAGTCCGACGAATTCTACGCGAGAGATTAACACGAAGAAGAGTATGAGGGAGATTATGGTGAGGACGAGCAAGAGGATACCGACGAAGAGACCCTTGTGGGCTCTGGCGCAGTCCACAGAGTAATGGTGAGGGCTCTTCTTGTACTGGGTGATTCCACTTTTAGTCCTAGAGATTAGACCTGTGGGAGGCATCTTGGAGATGCTCCTCCACATGACGTAGAGGATGGCGGCGCAGATGAGGCTGTATTCGATGGTACAGGGGAAGAGGAAAGGGGAAGCGTCTTGGACAAGGGAGCCTATAATGTTAGTGCGTCGGCACTCGTAGAGGTGGTGGGGACCCTTCAAGCCTCTGGCGACGATGTGGTGGCCGTGGGTTTCCGGGGGGTGATCGGAGGCCACCAGTGGCAGTCCTGAAAGAAATTTTTGGTATAATAAATCCTCAATTCGATTTGCTGGCTTTGCTTGATAGATATCTACCTAGAATGTTTCCTTTATAAGGGATGCGATGTGATATCTTCAAAGAGTTGTTTTCGGGGTTGTAAAATGTGAGTATTTCGTGTTTGGTTTCTTGTACCAGTACGTTCAGCCAGACGGAGAGATTTGTACCTATCATGTGCATAAGACCGAATCGCGCGGCTAGTTTGTGTTTGTATACCCTCATTTGCTGAAAAATAAGACAATGCAATATTTCTATTTCTTTTATTTACTAAAGGAGTACAGTAAATAATAATACCGGATGTTTCACCTAATGTTGACTCTTCCATAGCTCTTTTATTTTAAATCTAATAAAAAAATGTTTTATAATAAAGTTGCCATAACTGTAATAAAAATTTACAGTTATACAGGGTGCTCCGTTTCTTCTGGACGATACATAACTTCGATTGAAGGTTTGCCATATTATTCTCTAACAGATTTCGAGAAAAATTTGTTTTTATCTAAAATTCCAAAAAACTAGTCGGTAATTTTCGGTCCTGAATAACTTTTTTTTTTCAAAAAACGTAAAAGATAGAGAAATTTCTGCTGAAATGAACTGTGTAAACCGCATGTTCCTAATTCTTTTAGTTTAGATGCTACTTGGAAGAGTTGAATTTTTCCAGAAACAGTCGAATATATCGGAAACGACGGGTTCTAGGTACTATGTATGGTCAACAAAGTGAACCTAAAATTAAGCGAGGAATCTGATAAATCACTTATATACAGGGTGTTTCATTTAAAATAACGAAGTTATGTATCGTCCAGAAGAAACGGAGTATCTTGTATAACTGAAAATATTTTACAGGGATGCTCAATATAATTCCAGACAACTTTTATATAAAACATTTTTTCATTAAATTTAAAATAACATAACTATGGAAGAATCCGTTTCACCGGTAGGGACAAACATATACATAACTCCATATTTGACAATTTTAGCAGATCAGTGCTATGCTACAAGTTTCAGGTGAGAGTGAATATTCAATTTATTATTTTCCAGAAGAAAAACAAAATGGAAATAAACAAAATATCTGGCCTATACTTCAAAGAATTCTAGATATCTATAATTTATCATGAGAACAAACCCCTGTCAAATAATTAGTGAAACACATGTGTTTGAAAAGAAATGCATGATTATAAATAGATAACAAAGAGAAGGGAAAAAGATGTACCACACTTCAGTTATATTACAGAGATACTGAATTTATTTTATAGCCTTGCTGAAAGACAAGAAAATTGAAAGTTCCTTAATACCTTTTAACGGTTAAAGTTTATATTTAGAAACATATAAGAGGAACAATTACTGACTGATCTTTTTTAAATACAATTCGTTTTGGTATTAATTATAGGAAATTGTTTTTTGTATTGAAAGTATTAAAATACCGGGTGGTCCAAAATTTTATATCTTCATTATTATTTAAGATATGAAAAAACATACACGAATAAAAGTGTTACGATAAAATAGAAAATCGGGTTAGATCTACCTTGGGTGTTTTAATGGAACACCGTGTTTATTTTTGCACATTTGTATGTATATAATTTTTTCTTACGATATAAAATTTCATTTCTAATATTAAGTGAATATGGCCAAATGAATATGTCAAAAACTTAACTACACCGTGTCCACCCAGTGCGCGTAAGTTCAATATCTAGGTTAATAAAAGATATAACTTAATTTTTTTTCTACAGAGTTGCCTACTTTCCCGAGCTGCACAAAATGAAAATATATTTGCATATATAGGGTGTTCAGTTTTTCCTGGGCATGTACCAACTTAATTTTTTTTAACGAAAACCTATATTTTTTATGGCATTATCGAATTCTACGTGAAAAATTAACAGGACGTTGTGTTATGATATCTATTAAAATATTGATGGTTTTCGAGATAATCGACTTTTTATTTTTTTTTTCTTATGTTTCGTCACTTCTAGTAGTTGACATTATTATGATTGTATGACAGCTAGAATTTTATTTTTTTTTTTTTCAGGAACTGTAGAGTGAAGATGGCTCTCTCAAAAAACGTATCAAAAGTTGATCTACGATATACAGGTGGCAAAAAAATGGTGCCAAACCTGATAATTTAAGATTTCAAAAATCTCGACTCTTTCAAATAGAACACCCTGTGTTTTATGATTTCATTAGATGCCTTTCTGTAGACCCAACAATTTTTTAATAGCTTTCCCTATAAATAAGTTGCGTAGTTTTTGCAAAAAAACCATTTTTATGTAAAATACCAGATTTGCGCCCGTTCCTTTGTCGGGAAAAATATTGTAAGGTTATTTATTTTTATTAAATTTATTAGTTGTCTAGCTACACTATTTAAAATAAAAATTAATAACTGAAACATTTAGATATTTGAGTTTAATAAATAAGTCTTTAAGGAAAGTTACCATTTATTTGCAAATAAAATAAAATTAACAAAAAATCGCTACAAGTGATTAAGAATTAAAAAATATGGGAAATGTTTGCTAGCAGCACGTATTTACAAAGCAAATAATCCAAATTTACAGAGATCCACTGTTTTGAAAATGTGAAGGAAAGGTTTGAATGAGCAGCAAATGCGAATTATGAGAAAACTACCAGGAGACATAAAAGTAACAACGATAATATTTAGTTTAAGGTTGTGGCGTCTGCTGTTGAAAATCCAAATATTAGTGCCAGGAAATTGTAGGGTCATTGCTTATTTATAGAAAATTTATAAAAATTCCTATAGTTTTTCTTCTTATCCCTGTACATATTGAAAAAATTTTTTCGAGGAAATAATAGTCACTTTTAATAACCAACTGAAAACAATATCTGTCCATTTTAACTAACTTCCGCGTTGATACATCTGCACGCTGTCATGTGACGAAGGGCGTTAGAAATTAATGATGTCTAAAGTGCGTTTTGTAGCACTTATATAGGACGTTATCTTGTAACGCGATACAGGCATTAATTTCCTCAAACAATTCGGTTCGGGAGCAATAAATTCGAGGAGACATCCCGTGACAATTAAGAGCAAGTAAAAATAGACTCACTTCGTTATTCAAAAATATAAAGTACATCTGTATAAAAATAAATGCCATCCTCGTGGCCGGGGTGAGGGCCAGCAGGACGTTGTGGCATTTCGTGTTCCTCTCCAACTCGAAGTACTGCCCGAACTCCAGGCCGGAGTAGATCATGCTCCCGATGCCGAAGGCTGAAACAAGAGAATGCGAGTATATAATTATAATGTTTCCACCTCTCTTTCAAATCGCACCGATTAGCCCAAAAAAATCGGAGACGTCTGAGGGCGATGTAGCAGTATATTATTATTAAGCAGGCCGCATTTTCATATTTGCATTTAGTTAAAAACTAAATAGTAGGTAGTAAGTATTTAATCATAAACAAATCATGTTTTAAAAACATACATCGTAGGTGATTGAACTCGTAAAAAAAACTATCAAATGAAGACAGACAATGTGTTTCGATGCCAGAAATCTAGGTACACAAAAATCTTGTTTGATACTAACCTACAGCTCCCATTCTCAGGTAAAAGCTACCATAGTGGTTTTGTTTTTCAGAGTAGGATAGCGAGGACTTTCTGGGTCTATAGCTGTGGGAGCTGACGGTGTCCGCCACGCTAGTGGAGTTGGAATCGTTGTCGGATTCTTCGTCAGATAAGCTTTCTTCTTTAGCTTCTTCAGCCTCTGAAAAAAATATAATAAGATATAGCAGTTTCTATACGAGATATATTCTTGTTATGTAAACATAAAATACCTGTAAAATAAAGTTAATAAATAGCATAATTACCTACTTTTTTTTTATTATCATGTTTTTTACTGGATGTTATAAAATAAACAACTTTGCTTTTACATTGCCAATTTAGTCACGTCTCGTTAAGTTGTTAAGTTGGCAGTGTCAGTAACGGCCAATAGTAGTGACTAGTCACTGAAGTGTACATCTATAGCATATTAGATCTAATGGTATCGAAACATCAACGCACGGTTTTTGGGGTCGCTGATCACGGATCCGAATTTGCAAAACTCAAGATGGCGGATTCAAAATGGCGAACGAATTCTTTGAAAATCAGTCGATTTGCATCAAAGATGGTATACGGCCGTTTTTGAGGTTGCTGATCACGAATATGGGGTCAGTGACCCCCAATACCCCCGTATATCAAATTTGGTCCCTATTGATTAAATCCCATCCACCATCTTGGATCCGCCATCTTGAATTTTGAAAATCTGACCTCGGATTCGTGATCAGCGACCTCGAAAACCTCCGTATACAAAATTTGGTGACAATCGGTTAACTTTCAAAAATTTCGTCCGCCATCTTGATTTCGCCGTCATTTTGAATTGAAATTTTTGAAATGGTCAAAGTCATATCCGAACGTAAAATTTTCCGCTTTTTTCATTTCCGGGGTCAAAAAGGGGGGTTCCCGTTAAAAAAAATCGTCTTGACCCCATAATGACCACGTGGTCAGTGGTCAGTGGTCATGGCATGGTCATCATTGAATAGCCAGGGAAAAATCCTAACTTTCCTATATTTGGTTTTTCCGAAAATTGCATATCTTCCGGAATTTTTTGGGGTTCCCATACTTTTATGCCACCCTGTATATTTGTTTTTACAGTTGCTATAAAAGTTATTCAGTTATTCATTCTAATGTGCAAATTGTCATGTACTGTATCTTTATTAATTTTTTCTGCACAAAACTATCAAAATTAAGTTCAAATTTTGCAATTTTCGGAGTAGTTTTTTATTTTCAGAAATTCGAAACCAAGGTGAATTTTCTATTTCTCTGCTGACAGCATCACCCTCCGGCGGTGGCGCCAACTGCGGTATCGGTGTTTGGGTCGGTTGGGAGCTTCTTTGAAAACTTTGGCGGAAATTTTGGAAACGTAGTTGAAAATAATATTTCCGCGCCGCGCCTTCTGCTTTTCGTGGACAGTAGTTTGGGTACCCTAGAACATGGGTTTCCACTTTGGCCTTGCGTAGAATAATTGAAGACGGATTCGTGGTTCCAATTGGAAAGTTGAGCGAATTTTGAATTTGAATTTGGGATGCGTCATTATGTGCTGCTAATTTCACATTGTCATATAAATGACAACTTTACTAGTAATGTAATTTCCAATTTTTGTTAATGCTTCCTTCTCGGTTGCGAAGTTACGGTATGTACGTATTCACTAAAATAACACAACTGCGGTGACAAAAATAGTTGCAAGGACAAAGAACAGACGCGGGACGCACCAGGGTTCCAGGAAAGGTCCACGGCAGATTGGCGCCAGGACTAGATACATATACATGCGAATGACTCCATACCAAGACTTTTCAACAAACGCTCGCCCTGACAACAGTTCCTTTCACTGTACTATTGTTTTCAATAAGAATACTTTTATTTTACCGTTGAGAGAGAGTTTCATTTTGCTGTACACCGAAAACAACTCTCACATGTCTTCTCCAATTTTTGTTAATGCATCCATTTTGGTTGCGAAGTCATGTACTTATGTATTAATCCAAAGAAATTGACAGTAAAATTCCATTCCAACTCAGTTTTCAATCTCTGTAACGGCGGTGATAAAATTTTTGCCAACAATACATTGTTTTATATTGTATTAGCCATATCATATCTAATTTTTCTTGACGCATCCCTCTTGGTTGGGAAAATTGACAGTTTCCATTTTGATTTAGTTTTCAGCCTCTAGAACGGCCAGTAGTACGTTGTTTTACTTCTACTACTAGCCATGTTATATTCTTTTTTGTGAATGTATCCCTTTCGGTTGCGAATTCATTCAGTTCACACAAAAAACCAAAATGAATCTTTCGTGGACTGATGCCTCACCAACAAACTGACTAGTTTAATTAGAAACTATTTGCTTTTGTCACTAGTTGACAAAAGAACCGTTGTAGGTGCATCAGATGTCACTTGATGTAAATGCATCTGGTGTAATGAGAAACTCGCAGGTGTTGCTATTTTGTCTGTCTGGTTTCTACAGTTACTTATACGTTAAATTAATTTGTAGTAAATGCCAAAATTTGGCTCCCCTTTTCGCAAATTTTAACAATATTTCAAAACAGTTTTCGTTGTTAAGCCCCTTTGGCATTGCAGAATGGTTTTTACTCGTTGGTGTTTAAAAAAACTCTCCATTTTTGAATACATAAACGACCTAGAATCTAGAATAAAAAATAACTAATTGTAAAGTACACTTATATATATTTAAACAAGACTTTATTTCCTTTCTACCATATTATGCACTTATAATCCGGGTTCATCGGACTATTCTTGGGACACCCGTAGGCTTTCGCAAACTCCTGAGAATTACTTAACGCTCCAATAACCCTAAATATTCCCGGAGAATGGACCGACGTCTTTATCCGACTTTCAGCGGCCTCTATCCTTTGCTGGCCACACCAAACCTGAGCGAAATTCAAGAAAAACAATTGTTTTCCCGTCAGATCTAATCCTTAATATAGAAACATTTGTTAATTAACAGTTTTAACATTATGGATTCAAACCTCAACCTGGCAACGTTTCATTCGCCTCGGGATGCTTCTTCAGCCAAGCTTCGTACGCTCTGAACGCCTGTTTCAGTCCTCCATTATCAGCGATGTTCTCTCCTTGAGTCAGATAACCGTCCAAAGCTACTTTTATCTCGGGTAATACGTACTGGTCGTACTGGTCTATCAGGCATTGCGATTTCTCGTAGAATTTCTCTATGGAGGATTCCCGCCACCACATATGCAGGTTGCCCTCGTGGTCGAAGAGCCTGCCTTTGTCGTCGAAGCCGTGTGTGATCTCGTGGCCGATCACCACGCCGATACCGCCGAAGTTTAGGGCTTTGGGGAAGTGGCGATTGTAGAAAGGCGGCTGGAGCATACCTACGGTGCAGTCGACGACGATTTATGAAATTGTACAGGGTGTTTTGTTACGAATGGGCCATACTGTAAAGAGCGGTTCTTAGAATGAAACACCTTTCTTTTTGTTGCCAATAAAGCGAAATCATGTCATTTCATTATTGGCAAACAAAACAAGTTGTGGTGAGGCATTTTTATTAAATAAGCTTTATTTACTTTAGAATTGGTATTAAAAAGGAAATATAAAATTTGACAATAAAACTTGGCTGTAGGTGACCTAAGGAATTTTTTTTACGGTTACTTGTTACTTGCATTGCAAAGTTAAATCCGTTTTTTCCCAGTAAACGGATGCTCTTAGTAATGTCAACTAAAAATACCTTTTATTCGTAGAAAAGTATTAATATAAAAAATCACTGTGAGGATAAAACAAGTTGAAACCTGCTCTTACATGTTCACTGCATGCCAAACATAGGGTTACCTATAAAATATGCAAAATATCAAATTCCGCATCACGATAAACTCTCGTAGATATTTGGTCTAAATACTATGCGCGAAAATATACTGAGAATTTTTTTTTCATCTTTGACCCTATGTATGTTTGTCATTATTAACTTTTGCACTAAGGTCCAGGGACCTCCCATGGTCCATTCATTACAAAACACCTTGTATATTGCTGCTGATTCAGTGGGGACGAAGTGGTCGAAATCTATGGTATCCTCAATCAAATAGTGTACCGGACTTCGGCAGATGATAGTACTGATCAAAATAAGAGAAAAAGTTCTTATGAACATAAATGTCCTAAAATTATGCTTAAGCAGGAGAAGGACGCAGTTGCAAAAAATATAAAATCTTATCGTATTTGATGGTGACGCTTCTGATTCATTGTTACAGTAGAAAAAAGTCAATATTGTTCATATCTGGTGTTAAAAATGCCGTCTTTATTTAAATAAAAAAGTTGTGTGGGAAACAACCCCTTACCATTACGAAACTACCCCTTCTCAACAGATACGGCTTATTTCAATGTCACTATTGGCTTTGACGTAAAAATTTTATGGTAGATATAAAATTCCAAAAAACTGATCTACTGACCTTCTTAAAATAAGTTTAAACTTGTTTTTTTTATCCACCTTTTAAAGAATCGCAACTGTGTTTACAAGCATTTTAAGAACTTCTTTCGAGATACTTTTGTTGTTTTAATCAGTACCAGTACCTTTCGAAATCTGGTATACAATTTTTTTGACACCTCTCTATAAACTTGATAAGGATCCTTCTATTCAAGGTGTTGGGAAATTTCGTTCATATACTTGGAAGAACGACTTCACACATGGAAATTTGAAGAAAAATAGTTAATTTAACCATAGGACCTGACATGCGTCATAATGCTATGATTGTTCACCACTGAAAACGAATTTTTTATTTTATACTTATTTTTAGAATTGTTGTGGTCATCTTTTTCATAAGAAGTATTTTAGGATAATATTTTCCCTTTTTCGAATGAAGGGCCCTTCCAAATATGGAACTTCCGGACACCCTGTACAGACTTTTTTAAATATTGAGAACCAAAATCTGCTATATGTTTCTTAGGAAACAATTTTCTTATGATTTATGCTCGTACCCGCAGGAAACATGATCTGGTTCTTATTCCTGCTATAATACGCGTTTACTACGGCTGGAGGAGTGCTCCACATTGTCTTGTTCACCTCCGTCCCCAGTCTTCTTTGTTCTACTCTCGTGGTATGACGCAGTACCGTCAGGATGTTTTCGAAGAAGTAGCCCGGATGAATCTGGACATCGTAGTACCTCTCCGCCAATTCTGATTCGTTAAGGATAAAGTCCGGGTATCCGATTTTCAAGTCCATGTAATCCAGTTTCATTCTAAGATATTTTTTAATCGATTAATTTAATCTTCAAACATCTAGAAATTGAAGTGTAGTGACCGTTCATAGATCTCTTACCAACACTCCATGTCTGTGTTACTAAAAATAGTCGGATCATTTGTCAGTTGTCCCGCCTATAATGTAGCAATGAGGACTAATAAATTCGAAACGGGTATATGTCTGGGGGATTCGACTTACGAATGACCTGAATTGATTAGATATTGATGGTGTAATTCATTGCTGCTCGAGGCATTAGTCCGAAGAGTAGTTGTTTCCCGCAATATTAACAGTTTCATGTATTTTGTTTCTATTTCGGTACAAATTGTTAAATTAACGATCTAACTATTTTTACTTTATTTACCAACTACCTGGCGTAATCTTTCGTGTGTTCATCCAGCCAACTGTTTTCCGAAAGAGTCTTCTTGAAAGCGTCTTGTAGTTCCTTGGTCATTTTTATTGTATCAGTTTTGCTGCTCTGGTCGAAGTATTTCCTCACGAACAAAGATCCCAAAGCCATCCCCATGTTGGAGTTGACTTCGAATATGCAGAACTGCCACCTGGGCGGTGGCTTTTCTCTGCCGAATAATATGTAGTAGAATCTCTGCTTAGCCTCTGTGAATCTGTGGTCTAAATAGAATAATTCATCTAAGGTAATATAAGGAAATTCATGTATTTGTTCTGCTACCTAAGTTATTAGTCCTATGTCTGACAAACCTCCAAATCAAGTAATTCTGAAGGGTTCTGTGGTCCGTATTGCTTAACAGGTACAGTAATTCGTGCAAATACCTAGCGCAGTAGCAAGCTACGGGCGTCCTTAAATCGATGTCGTCTCCTAGAGTTACGGAAAAATAATGTTTCCAATCGAATTGAGGGAAGTACAGCGACAACGCGGCCAAATCCGTTCTAGATCAAAACATGTTCAGTTATATTTCATCTTGATGATTCCTTATGATATGTACCTAAGGTAAACGTCCGAAATATTTCTTCTTTCTTCCGAAGAAGCCATGATTTGAGCTAGTTGCACTTCGAACTGGATGATATCGTCAACGTCCTTTTCTGAAGATAGTGATTGTGCACCCATCAGTCGTGCAATTGTAAGAATAAATACTTTGTAAGCTCTGAGGTATTTAATGTTGACATCTTCCAAGTAATATTCTCTAGCTGGTAGACCTAGTGCCGCTTGATCTAGGTGCACGATGTACTCGTGCGAATTCTTCATGTCAGGTCCTACCTTAGAGTGAGAGGAATTATGATTATTATGTAAATAATTAGTTTCAATAAGCAATTGGTCAATATCTGAACCTTACCCATTGGGCTATTAGAACATCGTTGTTTAGCAACCTCAACCTAGCCATCAACCAAACCATGTCAAAATTATCCTCCGTCCAATTCTGGTCCACAATGGGCCACCCTCCCAACTGCTTCAGTATCTCTCTCAAAGGCTCGTCGCCTCTTTTGGCGAGGATGTCTTCTCGCATACAGGAATTGTAGAAGTTTTTCGCCTTGATAGTGGCATCCGACGTATCGTTAGGGTGGAAGCTCTTGTCTATGAAGTTGGTGGAGAAAGGGTATGTAGAGTTCATGGGTGGTTCTATGATGCCGTGCAGAATATTCTTTAGCATATAATCCAGGTTCTCGCGCACCATTTCAAAGGTATCGTAGGTAGCCCTGTCGGGAGGGATGGTATAGATCTTCTTCCAGCTGCCGCAAGCGTACTCATAGAAGTCGATGCAGGGGTCGACCTCAAGGTTCATGTAACTTTTCATGGTTTTACCTAAAATTAGTGATTGATCATTTCTGTTTGAATTACACTCTCTTATTGGTACATGCCTTGCACAGCCCTTATGTCTTCAGTAGTCTCGATATTCGTCCATGAAAACGGTTGTTGTAGTAGGTTCACCTTTTTGTTCTCTTCACTTTCTTCTGTCGTCCTGTATATCTCTGTTACTACCTTTAGCAGGTCTATATCCGTCTTGTTGGATATATTTGACAGTAAATTCAAAAAGTTTTCTGTGTAGAGCAGCTCCTTTAAATTCAGATCCTCCACGAAGCTGTCGTTTATAAAGGGTATCTTCAAGTCATTCGTGTTTGATACGGTCTTATTCTTTTCATCTTCGTCGTTTAATATTATAGCTTTGGGTTCTTCCCATACGTCGTCTTGCCTACTCTCGAATCGATTCTTTTTCAACAAGAAAGTGTTCGTATGGTGTTCTCTGCTTGTTTTTACGTAGTTTCTCCTAGCATGGCCGTATATATTATAAGATCTGGCCTCTCTTTTTTCTTGATTAATATATTTGTTCATGGATTCGTTCACATAAGGTCTGTACTCTGGAGCGTAGATAGTTTTGATGTCTCGCAGGATTTCTCTTCGGTCCTCTTCTGGTAGGATTTCAGTTTGGTCGTAACGTTTTAAGACGAAGGACCCTGGTAAATAGACGTTGGAAGAAGTTTGGTTGATAGTTGCACATAACGAACAGAGTAAGAGGAAAAACTGGCGACAGTGTGACATTGTCAGTCAGTTCTTGTCAATTTTGACAAAGAAGGAAAAGGAACTGAAAGGATAGAAATGCAAAAGAATTTGAATATTGAAAACGATAGTACAACTTTTTAAATTATTGATTAAAAAAAAATTGTTGGATATTTTTTTGCTGTATTGACTTTTCTTCTCTCCTCTCTCTCTCTCTCCTCCAATAGATTTTGAAAGCGTCGGATTGCAAAAATGTTGACGCCATTGTGCATTTGTAATTCGACTTAGATGTTTATATCAATACTGTACACAAATAAAGTTTTAGGTCAAACAGTGAGACACAGTTTATTTTTATTTTGCGTAGAATTGAACGGTGTAATCAGTTTTTGAATATTCTTATTAGATAAATTATTATCAACAATAACTGAAAAATTCATTGTTACGTCATTTTTTATTTTCTTCGCATTTTTTAGCATGTTTTTGAACTGTGATTACAGTTTTTTTTATTTCACCAAAAAGTATATGTCAAAACGAAAAACATGATTATTGGCAGAACTCTGTACGATGATTTTTCTAAGTAGAATTTTTCTTTGAATAAAAGTGTTTCAGGACGAAAAAAATAAATATCTCATAAACTTATTGATTTTTTTATCTAAAAAAAAATTGTGGTTATTTAAGACACATAAAGGTATACTTTCACCCAGTTTCGTTAAAATTAAATTAGTTTTGCTGAAATGAGAAATAAAAAACGAAAAATCAGAAAAAAAACTGTTTTTCGCATTTTTCTCGGAAATTTTTATGTTATGTTAAAAAGTGACCTCTACAAAAGTTGTAGATTTTTGCATGATCTACAACTTTTATATTGGATACTTTTTTGTTTGACGTCAACTTTCGCCAGAAATCCCAATGATAGAATTTTTCATAACTTTTCAACCCCTCAAATCAACCCTCTGCCGCTCCTGCTCACGCATTTATTTTTTTAGATTTATTGTAAGCCCTTTTACCATTTCCACTTCCAAGTAACATTTTTTTTTCTCCAAGTGTAATTTGGTTGGACTAAGATGTAATAGTTTATGAATTAAATAGTATAAATTATGGAAATATTTAATTTATTTAGGGTAGGTATCATGGTTTTTCGGGTTGATACGCTGTTGCCTATGTACCTGGCCGCGACAGAATTATATTGTACCTCTATACCCTTAACTAGGAATTTTTGACCTGTGGATCCGCCCCCACAGAGCCTAGTATGAGAACAACGACAAATCAAGGGCATTAAGTCTGTAATTGGCCGCTACCAGATACATAACTCGCGGTATTATCCTAACAATAGGCATATATAACGCAAACAAGGGATTTTTTTATTGAATATCACCTAATATCTTTTATTACTCTTATACTGTTATAATATAATAAATCAATATTTATTACAGTAATTATATAGGTAGGTACTTAAGGTTATTCACGTCCGAGGGCGGGGCACCTACTAAAGCTTTTATTTTATTATTATTGCAAACTATCGGATATCGTACCATTTACATACTACATAAAACTAAGTAACATGCATGCACTCATGAATATTCATTAAACTCACAGGGACCTACGTACGTGTGTGAAATGGCAATATAAAACGTTTGATAAGGTATGAAACTTTATTACTTGTCGGTTAGGAGTTGCAGTACCAGTTTCGTAACTTTCGAAAATGACTTTTTCAGCTCGATTTTCGTTTCTTACAAAAATGAGGACAGTTAGTTGCACACGGAGAAAAAGGTATCCTGCTCTCAATATATCTTTTACGCCAATGCAGACTTTATTCAGTATTCTATTCTCCAGTATAGATTTAATGATAATATATTTTTTAAAGGATATTTCCTGCATATTCCTCCTGTAACCTCTTGGATAATTTTAAAATTCACGAAAGAAGTAATTTTGATAGAAAATACAGGTTTTTAATTAAATTTGTAATTTTTTATTTACTCAAAGTACATTGTTGAACAGCATAGCGGGTAAATGGCCTCCACGGCTTTGCTGGCACATATGCACTCTTTTGTCGAAATTTTCCATGATCATTTTGCATAAATACGACTGAATTTCATTGATACAGCGCTCAATTCCCTCCTTCAAGGCTTGGGTGGTCGTGGACTTGTTGGCATAAATCTTGTACCCGAAAGAAAAAAGTCCAGCGGCGTTAAATCTTGTGATCTGGGCGGCCAACTCTGTTCACCAAAATGGGAAATTACACGACCAGTATATAGCTCTGCAGTAGTAATTGTTTCTCGAGATGCATGGCATGTGGCACCTTCTTGTTGAAACCACATGTCTTCTACATCCATATCTTGCTAATGCCACATTTTCGATTCGATTTGATGATGCCTTCAGCCCAAAATTTGCACTAAACAGTGACACGTTGTGGATACATTTGTTTCTCAACAATCACTCGCGGATTTTTAGAACCTCAAATACCACAATTTTGTCGAATCCGTCAAGAAATGATCCTCATTTTACAGTGATTGATGCTGATATACTTATGGGCTTGGTATTTTTTTCCGTGCATTATAAGTTTCCACAACATTAAACGCTATAAAATTAATAGGCCCATATATTGCGCGCCAGTTATATTACATTAAATTGTCAAAAATTATCATAGAAAGTTGAAATGAATGAGCGACGGTGATAGATGATCCCCTAATTAAAAATTTCTCGTTGGGAACATCCATCAGCAACTATGGGGATGGAAAATTGAATTTCATTATAACACTTGGGTTAAAAAGTTACATTTACGCAAAAAATATTTCAGTATCCAGTCACATGTATGCATATGGAGTAATCATTTTTTTTTTAAAGAACTTAAATTGACATTTTTTGTGAAAAGTGATGTAAAAATGGTTAATGGTGGAACACATATACATTCATTTAGGTATTTATTTCATATAATGTCTGAAATTCTTCTATTTGCTGACACATAATGGAATTGATTCACCAGATTTGTTGCAGAAATTATTTTATCATTTTACGTCTGTTATGACTCGCCAGCTCTATACTTTTCACGTGCCACATACTAATTCAGATTTATTGATAAAATCACCTTTTTATAATATGTTGCATAACTTTAATATGATTTCTGGTACATGTGACATCAACTTCAATGGGCTAAATGAAATGTCATATTGGCTAAATTTGCAGTAGCCATAACTGTTTTACATCTGTAGTACATTAATTGCTTCTGTTCTTTACATTGTAACCTGATGTTATATTTTTGTATGTATAATTATGTTTTGTGTAGTATAGTTTATCTTTGCCATTTATGGTATAGTACTCTAGTGCAGTAATATTGTCCTGTAATTGGAGTAATCTGTTGGGTATTGAAACTAAATAAAATAAATAAATAAAGATATTAATTACACAAAAGTGTCTACATACGTCAAAAACAAGAGAAGGGGTCAAATTCTATACAAATTTCGTTGTGTTTGTCTTAAATAGATTTATAGTGAGTTTATTACCTAGAAACCAGTTATCTGACAAATATTGTGACTGAGGCAAAATATTTGGCCTTTTAGGTAAATTACAATTGGACATTCTATTGTTGTCAGCAAAAGGTATACTTAAAATTTTACTGTGAAAATTATTATGAAAATTATTAATGTAAATAAGGAAATGTAGAGGACACAAAATTAGACTTTGTGGAGCTCTATATCGTACTTCTAACAATTAAACGCAATGATCTGTTAAATCCATTAATAATATGATGAAAAACTGTAAAGATGTATTTTATTTCAGTTCAGAACTGTTGATAATTTACTGCACAACTTATCAGTTGCATTGACAAATGAAGATATTAAATTCCTCAGAAGTAATATTGGAAATTCATTAGATTTATTTTTTTTAAAAAGATAAGTTTTATGAATAACTCAAAACTATCATTACATAAAAATGTCGATATGTTTTTCTCCAAAAAATTAATTCACTGACGCTCTGAGAAGACATATGTATGTTAAGCTTCATGGGACAATAATTTTGCGCACGCAATTTGTTGTGTTTTATCTTCGTATCAATACATCTTTTTTTCTCTATGTTATATACGGTATGTCCACAGAAAAGGTGTTGAATAGGAAAATCTTTATTTTTCATTTTATCGAAAAAAGTTAATCTTGTTAAAAATACTGTATATACAAGCTGTTACCGAATAGATAGCCTTTCTGGTACACCTTCAAATAGTTAAAATATTACTTACTCAAGCTGGCCTTGGCTTGACTCTTCATCATTCTCTTATCCCTGAGCAGGACGGCGTACATATACAGCAAGAAGAACATGCTGCCGATGTAGAGGTACAGATAGTAGGCTTCGTAGAAGGACGGAGGGATGTACGTGGAGATGACTTCGGCCATGGGGAAGGCGGTGCCCATCACCACCAGCAGTTTGCCGTAAAGGGCTGACAGGGTGGTGGCGAGGGCGTCCCTGCAAATGAGGATGTCGTTATTTCCGATTTTAAATGGGAATTCGTCCAGAAAGCTGGTCCGGTTTCCGGATTTTCTGTTTTCAGCCGATCGCAAGGGAAAAATATAATAATCCAATTAATACGTAATCTATTTAGTATGTGTAAGGATTAATTCGGTTGACTGAAATCCTTTTTTCAATGGATTATTACCAATGTTGCTTTTATTTTGTTCGGCTTCACCTTTAGATATGCAGTAACGCTTTTATATTCAAAATTGGAGAGGAAAAAAATGTACAATTATTAATTAAAAACCCGTGTTTTCTATCAAAATTACTTTTGGAACACCATGCACATATAATATTTCCCTAAAAAGAGGGGTAAAAACAAAAATAATTGTTTCAGGGGAATGCTTCCGTAAAATTCCTCTGAAGGTGCCTAAGGTTAGAAATTCCAGTTGAATAAAAATAAGGATCAGTTTCGATTCGAACTCAATGAAAACAAATATTTACGCCCTACGCATCTCGTAAATACACCCCCCTTAAGCCGAAATGTGTCACTTGCAATATTTTGACGTCCCTGGCAGGGGAAGATATGGAGCTCGGGGTCAGAAATCGATACGGGGCCACGGGGAGAGAACGAGGGAGATGCGTCGAAGAAAATAACGGTGCCGAGCAGAAGGAAAAGTTGCTTTCTCGCTCCCTTGGCGTAAATAAATAAGTTGGCCGGATATTAGCGGACATGAATGGGATCCAAACTTGAGATGCGAAGCTCTATGCTCGGCCTTGATCCGGCAAAATTGTCACTGAAACGCGTTTATGAGCGCTGTCCAAAGTTCTGTTTCAATGAATCTCAGGATAATGGTTAATAAACAAGAGTTTATACTTATTTATTGAATGGCAAAAAAGCAACTGATATATTTAGATACAAGTTTATTGTTAAATTTGCAATTAGTTTCTTCTTATAAATAATTTTAGATATCTGATACAACTCTTAAAAAAAATTGACTTTAAAAGACAATAATTATATGACATATTGTAGTGGTATGAAGATTTTCTTATTTAGCTGCAAATTATAAAATAAGTGCAGTACAAACATTTTACGTCTTATTATCTGACACGGTTCACAATGCATTTAACCTCCAAATTTAAGTAGAACCATGAATATGACCCCTATATTTCTCTACACTGAAAATACTGTTTTGTTTCAAATGCTATTCTTTGTTCACTATTATTATAAATATATTATCCAAAAGGTTTACGCAAAGCATATTTTGACATCACCAGATGAATATTTATATTGTTTTATTATATTTTTATACTTACGACCCCAGTTGCCTCCATTCCTCTTGTTTTTCAGCTCGGGATAATCTTCTTACTATGGGCAATGACGGCTGCTGTTGATGAAAGTACCCTGCAATAGCCAATGGTCCGGGCGACATTAATCTGAAATTGGGAAAAATGCAACTATCTAACACTTTCTTCTAGAGAAGTTTATTCTCGTATGTATATTATAATAAATTGCCATCCCCCAGTTTTTATATCAAAAAGAACTACTAATCTGGAGATGGTGTACCTTACACTATCTATATACGTTACGTAGATTTTCAAAAAGTAAAGAGTTTTTAACTATTTTTACTTTCATTTCACTTTTACGAAGTAGTGAATAAATAAACAAATAAAACCTAACACTTTTTAATATCCACATTAATTTTTCAGTTCATTAGCTGAAATTTTCCTCCATGCATAATTCTGGTGGTAACATCGGTAATAGACGTGAAAATGCAAGCAAAAAAATAAATGTTTTCCCAATATACTCAAAAGGATATGGAAGTTTCCATACTAGGGTGCCGAAATAGTACCGTTTTTTACAGCTGCAAAAGCCCACGAAGTTTCTTAAAACATTTTAAAAGATAAAGTATAAATTACTGACAGTTAGTAAACCATGAAGTAGCAACTACTGTTTTTTTATTTCTATTCTATTTTACAGAGAGATCCAGAATAATTGAAGTGTTTGAGATCGCAGTCTATGCCTGTGTCTGTCAATACTACATTTATATGCTAAAACAATACCTGGACTGCCACGAAATTTAAACTGCGACACTAGATCAAGTTGCCTTACATAAATCTAAAATTTCAGCCAGTTCGAGATAAACCACAGTCCTAAGAGGACAGATGTCAAACACCGCAGCGACGATCCACTTAAGAACTTGGCGGAGCCATCCCGAAGCGAGTTCGAACGTCAGCTCTGATTTTCCCCAAATAAGTAACCAGAACCAAGTTCACTTTTTAATCAAATATTTCAAATGAACTTGATACAAGGCTGCATTCAACAAACGCTTTAATCATTCTGGATCTCTCTGTATTTTCGATGCATTATTATTATGATTAGACCATAGTACAAAAAAAATACATTTTTGTATTATAAATATGTTATTTTTAATTTTTAATACCACAAATTTAATTAAAAGAGAGAGTAATAAACAACATGGTTATTTATTCCACTAAAATTTTAATGTTTTTAATTTTGTCCGAGTCCGAGTTTACTGATGCAATAACCCCACACAAATGCGCATTTATTTTCATAACTCTCTATTTATAAGAAGACCTTTTTCTTCCTCTGGTGTCCCCGAAAGAGCAATCCGGTCCTTTGTGTCTACTTACTTGGGTGGCGGGGCGATTTGTACGTGTGCAGACTGCCTGGTGGACTTGGATGGCGACGAGTGGCTCAACGTTTCCGGAGACACGATGATGGGGGCTGGGGAGGCTGGAGAGGGCAGCAGGGGGTCGCCGCCCCCCATAGCGGTGCTTCTGCTGCCGCCGCTCATATTCTGCGGCGGAATGGTCGGCCAACTGGAAGCGGAATAGTTTTTAGATAACGTTAATCGAGGATGAAGCCTTTCTGAGACCCACCCTGTATAAATTAATAGTAGGGGAGACTCGGCTGAGTTGGCATATCAAAACTATGATACCTACTTCAGTGGCGATTTGGTCAATGACCTCACACATAAATATACGATAATAAAGAAAAATTCAATGTATTACTAGAAATTGACAACGATTTATTGTATTTTTGCTGCAAAAAGTAAACATTTAATATATGGTCAACCTCAAAATTGTCCTCAAAGCTTAAAGTTGAGATTTGTATTCGTATCTAAATTAAAAGGTTTGAATGCAACAGACATGTATGTATAAGCATGGAAATAAAAGAGACAGAAATAAGAGCGGGTACATTCGAATCGAGTTCACACTGGAGACGGAAAATTCGGAGAGAACCTCTTTGGAGCCATCATAGCCCGTGTACGAACGTCCACCCTGTCATTCATTATCCCTGACGGAGTTCCTGGACATTGTGAATATACGAGCCAGTATCAAATGTATTCGTTGTCTTTCGACCCTTAGGACTACTTATTTAATTGAAATATAACTCTCAATGTTCTACGAGAGTCTCACATGACACAATAACCCACTCAGTCGATCATTTAGGGATAAAGGCATCAATTAAGACGGAATACTGGGCAGTACTCCAGTACGCTTATAAGCTCATTGTTTTATACCCACTCTCAATAAACCCATTTTATTTTCACAAATTCAAAACAATGTTCAATATTTTGCGAGGGTACCTATATCCTTGAGAAAATATTGATTTAAAATAAGATGGTGCGTTTTTAGTGGGATATTTTTTTCACGTTCCTATTTTAAGCATACAGACACTGATGTAGAAAAGTGTATGTCATCTCACCCGAGTCTCCAGTACTGATCGACAGTTGCAATTTAAAAATTTCTCCATCACGAATAAATCTCAGCAATTGCAGACCTATTATTTATCAGTGTAGTTAGAGGCAACAACCATTTTCATGGCCAAGGTTGACACGATTAAATAATGACATTTGAAAATATAAATCAGCAATTTAAATTAGATCTTCTACTTAATGTTAGGTACAATCATTCATATATTTGGTTATGATTGTTAGTGAGGAATATTTATAAATCGTGTTCATATAATGCAGAATACAGGGCGTTGCCATACTCCCCAAACAAATGAAATTCACATGGCATTCTACCCCTTTCTCTTTTTTAATTTCTATCTAGGAAAAAATCGTAAAAAGAGCGACCAAACTTGAAGTAAATGTGATGTCAGAGAAATGCATAAAAAACAACAGACTTTCATTTCAAAGATATTATAAATAATATTTTTTTTCAAGAACCTTATATTATCTTCAAAATTAACCATTTGAAATGTGGATCCATATGAATGTCTTTCTTGCTTTTAAAGTAAAACCTGTTGTGGTGAAATTACAATCATTAATAAACAATTTTTTTGACGTTATTTTCGAAGAAAATACTACTTCCTTATAAAGTCCCCTAGTTATGGTGGAATAATTTACGTAGAAATAAAACATTTCAATATTTGCTTACCAAGGGTTAATCACGTGTTCAAATTGAGCAATAGCGCGAAAAGCGTTTGCATTTCTTGTTACACAGGAACTAATGAAATTTCCCTACCTCATGTATGCAAGCCACGGATGCACGACTGCACTTAACTTTTGCACCACTGATCGTCACGTGTCCCCCTCCCCCCCCCAGGCCACTCACAGAAACGACTGGAAAGGGTGCAAATAGAGATGGGCCAATTATGCTATTGAGTTAATAGAACCATTATTATGCCGATTGGTCTGGTACACTCTGGGTATGTGAGACAGTGTACAGGGTGGTTTTTAATACCGCGTCTGCATGATTATTACTATGAATAGAATGGGTTTTTTGTGGTAGCAATTCTCTTTTATTTGTTCGTGTCAGTTCAGGAAAATCCGGAAAACTGATTTTATAAAATGGCAGACCCATTTCTGTAAACTGTATTTGTATTTTAATTCATTCCCATTGGAACGGCTGAAAAATAGGTACATATACAGTGTGTCGCACGATTACGTCCAGATGAAGAAACACTTTTTTATTTGTGAATGTATAATAAAATGTCAACTTCTACAAAAATTTCTACTTGTACCCAAACTCTTAAAAATACTACTACTTTCTTGATTTTCCCTATAAGGTTTTTTGAAAAATTTGAATATATTCACAGGCAAAGTGCAAGTTTTTTTGAAATATCGAAAAACCACTAATAGATATTTTTTTGGAATCCAAGGTCGTAAATGTCAATTGACTGACAAATGATAATTATTTAAAATCTATTGAATTTAGATCGGGATTTTTGGGAGGTCGCAAAATTTTCCTTTCACGGTATTGAATTATGGATATATTGTTCTGAATTATGAAATCCTAGAAGTTTTAAAAAATCATTTCCAATATTTTCAAAATATTTATTAAAACCTGAAGAGCAACACCATCGGCTTCTTTAGTGTATTTTTTCTTGGTAGTAATAATTATTCATTGATATATCTTTCACCTTTACTTGAAATGTGCTGTATTAAAATTTTCCAAATGCTATAATTTTTTAAATCATCACTAAATTCTACAAAATCAAAATTTACACTCCAAGAGTCAAAAAGAATTTCTGTATTTAGGGAGTTATGGAAAATCGAATTCCATGTCTTATACCTATCTTCAACTGTTTCGGAAATGTTAGGAGTTTTCAGATTTATTGCAAAAATTAACATTAAAAAAAGAAAATCATTTGATTACAGAAATTATTATAAAATAGTTTTGTTTACTTTTGTTTAAAACGCCTGCCCTTAGCAACGTGTTGTCTGCCTGCATGGCAGTAGTTGTTAGTGTTGTTGTCGTTTGAATTTCGTTAACTGCATATCAGGAAAATGGTTCATTTAACAGAGATGCACAAAATAACAATGATTAGTTATGGTTATGGAGATAACACACGGACACAAATGAAAGTTGCTCGCTTATTTCACGAAAGATAGCTTGCACATGTAAGGCAGATAAATAAAGCAGCTGCCAGTGCAATAAGTTATGATAGTAAATTGGATATTATGCTTGAGTTTGACGAAAACCCACATACTTCTAGTCGAAAAGCAGCCCCAATGTTCGATGTTAGCCATTCATCGATTATTCGAATATTAAAAGAAAATTAACTGCATCCCTATAAAATGAAACTAACTCAAGAACTCATGGAAGACGATTTTGATAGGAGAACGTATTTTTGTGAACAAATGATGGCAATGTTATATAACAATGTGATTCAATTAGAATCTTTTTTTTTGATGAGTACACCTTTACACTTCTCGGTCATGCTAATCGTCAAAATTGCCGCTATTGGTCTAGGGGGAATCCTCACTGGATTACAGAAGAACATACGCAATACCCTGAAGAGGTTAATGTTTGGACAGGACTTGTTGGAGATAATATCATAGGTCCCTTTTTCATTGATGGTAATTTGAATGGCGATAATTATTTAGTACTGCTCCAAAATAATGTCGTGCCAACTTTGACAAACTTATTTCCTGATCCAGCAAACTCACAAGTTCCAGCGAATATGATATGGTTTCAGCAAGATGGAGCACCGCCCCATAACCCAATCAATGCCCGGCAGTATCTCAACCGAATATTTCCAAATCGGTGGATAGGGAGGCGAAGATTGATGGAATGGCCAGCACGATCCCCTGATCTGACACCATTAGACTTCTTCTTATGGGGTTATGTCAAAAGTTGGTATTGTATACAAAACTAAACTCCTCGACTTCACTGACTTAGGAAGACGAATAACGCTTGCGATTAGATTGATCACGCCTGAGATGTCGAGTAACGTTAGAAGAAATTTCTATTTAAGATTAAGATGTTGCCAAGACGTTCACGACGAGCATTTTGAACATCTCCTACATTGACATTAATGTTTTTTTTTTGCTTTTTTGCATTATTAATAAATAAACAGCATTACTTATTAGTTTTTGAGTGTGTTGTAACGAATTTCTGTAATTAAATAATTTTCGTTTTTTAATATTAATTTTTGCAATAAATCTGAAAACACTTAATATTTCCGGAACAGTTGAATATTGAACATTGGACATTGTACATGAAATATGTCTAAAATTTTCTATAGAATCTAAAAATTGAATAATATACTGGGTGTTGCATTTAAAATAAGAGAGTTGGTATTGACCACTGTTATATGACTTGATATGACCTGTATAAAAAGTTTTTGTTCAAAAAATGCGCAACTAAAAATACAAATCGACGTGTCCGAGCGTTTTTTCGAACACGCCCCCATTTATTTATTCCATTTGGCTGATACACACTGTATATCAATAGCTAAAACATATATTTTATCTATTTCCACTGATTTAGAAAGTATTAAAGAAAAACATTTTTAGAGCTCATTGTCAAGATGCTGCAGCTTCGTAGAGAATCAAAACTGACCAACAGTTCGTTTGAATTTTTCGTGTTAATTCTTTTTGGCATTGGGATTAAGAAATACCCTGTATAATATATTAAAAGATTAAAAATGATTTTTGACAAACTTAACATAGATTGAAGATGTGACTTGCAAGTTTTCGGAAATTAATTACTGCTTGACATTTAATGTCTCACCTTTATTTGAGAATTGTAGGAAATGTAGGCAAGCAAATTGAGGGACATACTTTTTGTGTTTTGTGCCCGTTTTCAAACAACTTCGAGGATGGCACGTGTCCTTTAATGTCAAATCAGGATAAGGGAGAGATAAAGACAGAGATATGATATCATATCAAACCTTTCGAGTTGTTGGTTTTCATTCCACCCGTCTTCCCTTTGATGTTTTTTGTAAAGATCGGTTTCAAGATTTCTCTTTAAATATATTTTAAATCATCCTTTTACACTTATCTACTCATTCCTTTATAAAGGAGATAATATATCACGATTTTTGCCGACATATAATATACACATACAGTGTGTTTTGGAAAAAGGTACCATAGATTCAGAGACTGTTGGAACATCAAAATTAAGATAATCTATGGGCGTCCATTTTTTTAAATCAAATTTTAGCCATACCTTTTCCAAAAATCTGTATAGCTCGTTGACATTTTTTGTTTTTGAAAGTACTAAAAGCGTTACTGTTATTAGATTTTGACCCTCTGCTGGTGATCGCTAGTTTCGGCCTTACCTAATGACATTTATTTATATTATCATTTTTTTATTTTAAGTTAGGCATTTTACACTATCTTATATTACAAAGTAAAGTTTCATACAGCATAAAAATGGTAATCTTATTGAAATCGTTGAGAAAAACGCAATATCTCAAAAAGAAAATACAACAGACTCATGGTTCATAGTAAATTATTGTCTTAATTGTTAATCAGCCCTTGAATTCATGTTACCTTTTCCAAAACACCCTGTATATAATTATTATTGGGTACCGCCTAAGTTGATTTCTGCCTTGGCAGTTCACTATCTAGGTATATATATTTTTTTATTGTTCGAGGATTTTTTAAATTTATTTCGTGTTCCAATTACACTATAAAATCCTATTTTACATGTCCCAGAGCCATTCGAAGACGAAGTTGTGGTATTTCCAGCTGTAAACACTTGAGATTACCATCAATTAACTTTTTATGAAAGACGTTGTTGAGTATGTTTATATAAAAATAAGATCCTTGTATGTAAGTACATATACACGGAAAAAAGTGCTTTGTGAAAAATGGTTACATTACTGTGGTCCTCCATTTTATACCAAAAAATACTTTCACTATTGTATAACAAGTATTTTCATAAAATTTGATGAAAAGAATTCGACAGTAATAATATTTACCTCTGTATTTGTATTCATAAATGATTACATGCCACAACAGTAATTTTGTTTGAAACAGTAAACAAAATTCAATTTCTCCGGCTAGTGATTGGTGTAATTTTCCACGTCATCTTATTTATCCAATCGGCAATCGCATTCTCTCGAGCGTATAGGTTTGTCATTGTTCATTGTAAATGAATCATTAATATTGATTTTTAGATTGACACTACCAACGTGCAATGTGAGTCAAGTGGTTTGTAATCATTTATGAAGGCTCAGTTATATGTTCTGAAGATATTACTGAAATATATTTTACCACAATGTTGCGTTTTTATTTCAAATTATTTATAGAAATTTTTCAAAGAAATATTGAGATATATCTGACATACGCAGAAAGAGTTTTTTTTTCACCTGTGGCTTTTATTCCTTTATTATATTAGTTCAAACTACTGAGTATTGTTATCGGTATCCATCATGGTTGTGAATAAATAATGTACAAAATAAATTACGATAAATGGATTTGATGGAAAACTGGAACACCAACATGTCTTGTTTATTGGTAGGTATTTGATACAAAATGTTAGTGATGTGAAAAGATAAGTTGTAACCATATTTGCAAACTTAATTTTGAAATAAACCAGTCAGTATGTATGTATACTGATTTAAATACTGAGTGTGTTTTATTTCAGAATTAGTGCTAATAAAAGATGCAATATTCGGAATTTTTCCTAAAAAAATCGTGAATTCTGTACCCTGTAACAAAATAAAAACAAAAATGTAGTAAAGTTAAACATTTTAAATACAATCTGTTGATAATTATGTAATACGTAATCCTTATTTTCTATAATAAATCATTATTAAAAGGTACAATTATGATAATTCTTGTCCGTGTTTATTATTAATTCTATCTTAATATATCTTGTTCCATGATTTTTCTTAAGATTTTCATAAGTTTTATAGATGAAAAACAGTAATGTAAGACTAATAGGCCAGGAAAATAAGCTGGAAAATGAACTTTTTGTTTCCGCAAGCTGAATTTATCACTATAGATGCTAAATATTATGTACTATAACATTAGTTTCCACAGTCATAAAAATGGGGGGAAGATTGTTTACAGGGTGGTTAAATGTATAATTTTTACGTAAATACATTTTTCGCTTATAACTTTTTTTCCGTTTATTTCCACGAGAAAGCAGTAAAGTTTTTTTTCGTATTCAAAAGACCAAAGTGCATAAGAAAAATTGTCAAGTCAGTAGGTCGCTTGATTTTCGGCGTGCCGTGGCGCGGCGGAAGGGTGGGGGAAGCGAAGCGAAAATGACGATAATATTCATAGTCCTGCCGTTAAATAAGCGAAATTCGCTTGAAAATAATATATTGGCAGTCTGTAACTCCGTTGTTTTTCAACGAATCTTGACGATTTTTTTTTAGCTTAAAGATCTTTTCATAAGCTTTCCGAATGTGTAATAATATATAACTATATCATGCTCGTACGTCGTATATTTCATTTTGCACCTAACTAAAGCTAAAATATAAAAAAAATTCCAGGTTGCAAATTTGAAATGAAAAAAATAGATAGATTTCCATAATAATACATTGACCATGAAAAACATCAGTGCGATTGTGGAAAATCCTCGTGATCGTCCAGACTAATAATTAGTTAATTTGTTTATAAGGCCATAACTTGTAAACTATTCAACTTACCGATTCCAGATTTCGTGTGTGAGTTATTAGACAGTGATAAAGAATGAGAGGATGCGATGCCAAAACGTTCTGATAATAATAACGCAGTTTATAAATGTTTAATTCAAAAGAAATAAATAAACTTCTTCCGTTTATAACTTTTGGTCAAATCAATATTTTTTGACGCACGAGAGCTAGTTTTGTAGGTCTTTTGAAGACAAAAAAACATTACTTTACTGTTTTCTCGTGGAAATGAACGAAAAAAAGTTATAAGCGAAAAACGTGAATTTACGTAAAAATTATACAATTAATCTGTAAACAATCTTCCCCCCATTTTTATGACTGTGGAAACTAATATGTTATTGTACATAATATTCAGCATCTATAGTGATAAATTCAGCTTGCCGAAACAAAAAGTAGCATCCAACTCTATATTTCCCGGCCTATAAGCTTTATTTAGAAACATTTCCAGTATTTTAATATAAATTTAAATTTAAATATTTAAACTTCAGTATAAAACTAGATTTACCTTTTTTAAGAAAAAAAACCCAAACTTTACCTCGCACCCTCGACCTTCCCCTGGCCCAGAGCCGTGGGGGTAGCCGTGGTCTCCGCCGTGGTGTCCCCGTGCTCCGCCCCCGATGTGGTGGCCATCTCGTCGATGTCCGAGTCGATGCCCCTGTCGAAGTCCATGTAGAAGGAATCCCTGGAATCGCTGGAGCCCCTCCTGAGCTTCAGGCTCAGGTCCGGAGAGCTGTCGTCTCCCATGGCCCCCTGCGATCGCGAAAAACACCGCTCGACGAGAAACTGTCACATATTCCAGTCACATAGCGCCAGTTCGGGTAATCCTGCGGGCCCGAATAACATCCACTACATCACGACTACGCTCGAGAGTTTGCTCTGGCCCAGTGTCGGTGTTCCTTTGAGCTTTGTGTACACACCACTGATGCACGAATCTCTTTCATGTCGTGCGCCGCACCGGAGTCAACGACATAGCGATGCAGAAATCGTAGGGTAGGGGAGAGGCTCCAGGGTTTTGGCGTGTAAGGGTGGGTTTACTACGCGTCGTACGGCGCAAATTCGGAGGGGAGGGACGTCGTTAGCGCCGCAGGTTGCGGTAAGTTACGGTCGTGTATTTTTTTTTCTAGAGGTAGTCCCCATGTGGCCTGCATGTGTAGGTGGATTTTATGTCTCTCATTTACATCGGTGCGTTATTTTTAGGAAATACTCTCACCTAAAAGGTTGCTGATAGTAAATTGAATTTTGGTAGTTTTGGATTTTAATGTTTTATGTTTTAACTATACATTGTTTTAGGTAATTAGTTGTAGGGTGCAGGGACTGCAGGGAAATAACAAAAAAGTGGATTTTTCTCGATTTTGTGATTTTAATGCCATCTGTTGGTTCACATTTGAATAAAATGCATAATTCAAACGATCAGGGAAAAATAAAAAGAGTTCCTGTTTGAAATACTATTAAGTGTGATCAACTGGAAACACCCATATATAGATACTATAACATAAATATATTAAACGAATAAAATGCTCACTAATGTGTTTTTCTTAAATGTGCAGTTCCAAACCAAAAAATTGAATTTAAGATTTTGATTTTGTGTAGTAGGATTTTAAATAAAAAAAATCACTAACCCATTTTTGTCAAATTTGGCGTTCCATCTTTCAAAAATTAATCCTAATTATCGGTCAATACTTTTTCTACGAGGGTATTTCCATATGAAATAGTTCACACTGTAGGTATATGTATAAGTAATAAGTTCAATACTACATTTTAATTATTACTAAGCCGAAAATAAATGTGTAAAACTTAGTAGCCTTATTTAAGAAGATAACAGTAAAACGAGCCAGAGAACCAGTGGGGAAGGGATCATTTTGTGAGATTTTGAGCGTTTTCCGCTATACTAAATAAATAATTATATTTTTTTTACAGTATTTTACTTTCCTTACTGATAGGCATAGATAGGTGAAATCTTGGACAATAAATGAAGGAAACCATATTCTCTAAAACACCTGCTGAGATTATTTTTCTTCATTTCTATGGTATGAAATCGCATATACAATCGGAATATATTTTGAATATTCACATGACTTGTGTGGCCAGTGGCGTTTGAGGCATCTCCCCATTTGCAGGTGAAAGATTATCGATTATCCTGCTAGTACATTACCCCATGCTTTTGATCTTGGTTTTCCTGCCGCACGTGTATTGTTTTCATTTTCATTCATCAACTAAACGCAGCTAAATTCCTTTACAATTTTTACCTAATTTTGTAAATGATTTTATTTCAGTTTTGGTTCAATCTATTGCTTGGAAATTTTTCTTTACTTTTTTTTTTTTTATTTTCACTGATTTGTCAGTGTAATAAATCACAAAAGGTAATTATTCAATTTTAATTCAATCCGAGGTTAAACTTGATATTGAGTTTACCAAATTTGAGTTATATAGAAATGTCTCCGAAACGTTTAAATATTTTTGTCTAAAAAATTTCAATCATTTCAATAGAGGTTCTAGTTTTTTGTGATGATAGAACATTAATGTTTGGTTTTTTAATGATTTTTAACAAAACAAAAATATAGGTAGGTTATTTTATTGGTTTTGTGATAACAATGCATAAATTAGCAAACAAAATAATAAGACACCGGAAACAAATAACTCTTAATACAATTCTAAAAAAAAACAAATTTTATTTTCTTTTAAGTCTAGATCAAACATCGATAATAAAAACAGGTAGATTTTAGCGAAAACGGTATTTCGCGAATACATCCCTAAAATAGTCAGTAACTGAATGTTGAAGAAGAAGACGAATATAACCTCAAATTTCAAATGGACTTTTGAGATATTAATTGGAAATTGTTTAAATCTGTATTTTATTAATTATTTATTACTGTATACTTTAAACACATTGGTCCGGTATGATGCAGCACAGGATTGTCAGTCTATGTAAGATTATACCTATGATAGTTCTATTTTTTTTAGTTATCTATTTTTATTAAAATAGTATAATGCTTTGTAATTATTTTTGGCAAATGTCTATAAACAAAATAAGACTAATTGTTGCGTGATTTTTCCAGATTCTCCTGCTTTAAAATTAGGCATTAGATCCCTAAGTATGACAACGCCTCTGTCACTAATTCAAAAATGGAGGAAGGAACGAGGATTGCCTTTAAACCCTAACACTTGTGGCATGTTGACCGATGGTCCCGATTACACTTTCCTGGATGGTAGACTAACACCATATGGGATGCACCAGAAAACGAGAATTTTAAAACAAAAGGAACTTCTCCAGGACATTATAAAATTCACAGGGGAAATTGATTTCGCTGTAGAAAGGCACAAGCAGTTACGGATTGCAGAAGAAAACAAAAAGAATGAAATACTTGGTAAAAAATTAAAACCTAAAGGTTTAGCACTGTTGAAAGCCAAGTAATATGTATAAATCTATAATTAAAATAAGTATGTAGTAATGATGGATTTTTTTTCTTGTTGAACTGGAGCTACAACTTTAAAAGAGTACAATATAATTTAATTTTCCTGTTATTTGGAGTCAAACAAGCATTTTTGTAAGTTTTGTGTTTTTTTAAAAGTTACTACTTCAATTGACGTCATTAAATGCATTAAGTCACTTTTCTCTCAAATTGAATTATGTTATAAAAATCTGTTAACAGTTGTTTTACTTTTATTGCTGAAATTCCTTTCTAAACATATTGTCAATGTCCAGCATGTTGTGAAACATTGATTTTAAAAAAATATGTTTTTTCTTGATGAGTACTTGTATTTTCAAGAAGTAAAATTGGCCTGAATTTAATTTGTATATTTACTAAATGGAATGAAAGAAGTAAGAAATACATAATATTAAATGTTTTTTATTCTGTTAGAACTGTAGGCAATTATAAATACACTGAAATGGAATTACTGGTTGCCTGAACTTTTACCATACAGTATTATATTACAGCATCAATTATTAATTAATTATGAAAAAAATTTATATGTTATCACACTTTATTGTAAAAATATGGTCATTACAATTTTCGAGAAATGTCACTATTAAAAAACCTAACAAATTTCAGTAAAAAAATCATTCAGCTTTTAGAGCTACAGACAACCATAAATACAATAAAATCGAATTACTGGTTGCATAAGCTTTATATTTATCTTAAAATGTACATGTTAATTCATATATTTAGTAATTTGAATTATGTATACATACGTCTTTTAACTTAATAGTAATCAAAACAAAGTTGATTTTGAAATAAATTATTGATTGGATGTAGGAACATTAAACTAAAGGATGTAGAAAGATCTAATTTTATTGTAAAATATTTTACTGGACATACAAATTTTTAATTAATTTTATCATATTTTGGGTACATACATACACAACTGGACAAATTTCAGTTCAGCCCTGATATGCGCAAGTCATCTAATGTAGACTCAGATGGAAATGCATGCAGCAAGTAATCCATAATAAAGGTACATATCCTCCCCACTCCACTACTTTACCACTGCACATCCTACCCTCAGGGCTCAAATTAATTTGGTTTACCTGTAACTTCTTAAAAATTTACACATTTAGCTATTTTAATACCCTGTGCCTGTGTTTGGTTTGGTGTTTTTGCAATAGACACACACTAAGTAATAATTTTTTATTGGTTTTTAGAACTTATTTATTAGAAAATTATTTTTAAATAAACGGAAAATAAAAATGATATTGTATAAACACTACACCGTCATAGTTAGTTAGTTCATTTTTTTCAGTATTGTGATTCTAACAAAACCATTTTATGACACACTTGTAGTGAAAAATTAAAACAATTTGGGATTTTCTTACAAGATGTCCATATTGTTTACACTATTACACAAACGAATATATCTATTTGTAGGCGATTCTGTTAGTTCTGTACAGATAGCAGTACCAGTAAAACAAGTTAATAGTGACAAAGAGTAGTGGAAAAACAACTCTAGACGCCCTGTCTATCTTGGAGACGGAATTGAACCGAGGTGCTCTCTTCTTCTTTTTACGATGTTGACTGTGGTTGTGTGAGCTTATCCTCTGATTAGTTATAATCGCACTGGGGGCGATAAACGAGGTTTGCGAATTTGGACGGCCTATGCACGACAAACTGGTCCACGGTTGAGACGACCTCCTTTGAGGTACTGGAATGGAACACGCTGATAAGGGTATCACTTCCACCACCTGGGGGTCTTTGGCAATCCGGAATGGGGACGGCGACGGACTGGTCTTCCTCGAGTTTGATTCAGGTACCTGAAGAAAGTAGATTGAAAGAATTGACAAAAAATATTTTACAATCTTATGAATTGAAATGGTATTGGCAATCATAAATGTATAAATCTGTAATGTTGGTTGCGTAAGCTATAAAAATTGTCTATAAGGTTATGCAACAAATATTTTCAATTTGATGTATTCACAGTTGCTTGTAACTGAAATTATATGTATTTAAAATATTTCTAATGTACTCTACGACTGTATTTTGAAGAGAAAAAACTTTTTTGTTTATAAATTTGTGAGAAAATGTCACCATTTAATTTTTTGAAAAATTTTAAAATGACATCAAGCAAATTATCAGAGCTACCTATGGAAAAGTGTCATCAAGAGATATTGTTAGTAATTCCAAAAAAGCTGTAAAAAAATTGACTTCGGGAAACAAATGATTCTCGTAATTATATCAGGAAATCAATTTACAAATAAGAAACTTTTCCCTCTTCAAAGCACAATCGTGGGAATGTGTCAAAAAAACTTACCGCTGATGTCGGTATATACTCTTTTCTTTCTATAGATGTCCATTCTTCATCGTCACTGCTGTCCGATTCAGAGCTTATGTCAGTACTAAAGTAACACTCTCCTGAACCGTACTTGGTGAAATAATGAACTACTGCAAACTACGATTATTTCAGTTTTTTTAACAATGTTCTGTCTTCATCCTACCTGAATAATAGTAGCGAAGATGAAAGAAAAGGACAGAAAAACGAAAAAATCCAAGGCAGTGGGATAGGGCACTTTTGGAAGGTCTGTTCTAGCTTCTAGTCCCAAAAAAGTCATCGTCAGTACTGTTGTGATTCCTAAAATGAATGTTATTCGTTTAAACATACGTTTCTCAAAAATTTTACAAAAACATTGATCCCTGAAATGTTGGGACACCTCTCGACCACAAAATGGATCAAAACAAGCCCAACTTACCTATATACAAGAGTCAACGCCTACTGAGATATAGTACGCAAAATGTGATGATACAATGAAACATTTTTTTTAACTTTACTTAATTGAGTATAGAACAGTAGGAAATACGTAAAGGAAAATGGCATATAAGGTATTATTTGTTCGGGTCTGCACACTTTTGATCCACCACTACGGTTATTTAATTTATATTTTTACATTATTAAGGATCTTACCTAAAGAAACCCTGTCAGCGGTTGCTTCTCTGTTCAGCCAAAAGGAAACCCAGGACAAAACCACCAGTAAAACACAGGGCCCGTATACTTGTATTAAAAAATTTCCCATATGCCTCTGTAGATGGAAACTGACTAGAAGCATTGAATATTGTGCTGGAAATTATAGAATTATATAAAAAGCAGCTACGGATTTCTTACATTTCCACCAATATAATTTGATAATACTGATGTTATAGGGATCACAGGTGCAGGAACTTCTAAATTGCTGCTTAAATCGTAAATAACAGTAAAGCTTGAGAGGCGAGTTTATTTATAAAAAGTATAAGGTATGACATAAAAAATATTTGCTTCGAATTTAGATCTTTAAACAAATAATGGTTTTGTACAGTTTTACTTATTTTCCTTAAAGTTCATTTTCTTAATGAAAATTTTGCCATAAGTTTTTTTGTCAAACAATTTTTTAAATTGAATGTAATTATTATTAATAACAATCTGCATTTACAAAAAAGTTATAGAAATTCTAAAAGCTTTATCTGACCCTTGTTGACAAAAAATTTGACTTCTTTATTCGTGGTTTTGCAGAAAAGTAATTTCACACTGAATCACTTTCTAATTGTTTTAGTCATAGTTTCCGGACACTTATTATAAGTAATTGAAATTATTTTTAACAATAAAAGCGCAAGAAATATATTTTTTTCAAATATAACAAAACTTTTTTGTGCTGCTTGTTAAAATTCTAAATTCGACGCAAAAATTACAAATTTTATCTACGTAGCACCCAACACTATAAATAAAGATGACCCTCTCAGTTTGGGTCCCTATTTTGAAGAGTCAATAATAGACCCTATACAAAAGATTTGTAAGAACGCAAAACCGATAATACGTCAGTAAATGACCTGATTTAAAACCACATTTCGTTTTCCTTTTGCCCATTATATTTAATTAAAATGTATCTTAGTTTATGGATACGTCGTTATGTATCTTAGATATCGTATGTCGGTTTTTGTGACATCCCAACCCAAATATCAAACTACAAAGGCCCGCCGTTCTCATGGGTTCTAGTGAACGTATAGCTGTGATGCCAGTAGCCGGTCTTAAAGAGAGGCTCCCCTCATTATCCGTCCAAATTAGTTTAGGCTTATGGTGTAAACCCTTTTGGAAATAGTATTCCTCAAACAAGTTGACTCCACGTTACAGCGCGGGGCTCTTGGAAATCCCACCCAGTAAACCTTCGTGTGGTGCTTATGTTTCATTACGATTATAAAACAAATAATTACTAAACAGGGTTTTAGCTTGACATTTTTTTTTATTTCATTACAGCAACTGATTATATCACTTTTTATTTTTAGTTGAACGTGGTAAAATAGTACTGATATAAAATACTGGACGATGCTCTGTAAATGTCATTGTCGCCGTCGTAATTACATTTAGTTTTCAAGTCCGTCCCTGGTATGTCACCCAAATTTCCTACGTCTAATAATTATGGGCGAATTAGATCGCGCGGGCCCCGCTATTTGTCTGTTTGAGGAAATTGCGAACTAGAGGCAATTTGCCGAATCAATATATCAAATACATATAGATTATCAAAGGCGCACCGATATAACTAAACTAGTTCGACTGTCGATAGTTCAAAATTGCGGATTTGCTAAGCTAATACAGTTAGTTTGAACTAGTTTCGGTTGTAACATTTGTCCCAAATAGATTATTTTGGTCATCCAGTGTGTATTCGCGGGAGTGACTGAGAGACATCTATTACATTAGTTAAAAATCACTCTCATAGACAAAACATTTATATTAGTTTTTGACTATTTTTGCGTTTTTTTGGCAATATTCTTTAACCGTATCGGTAAACGCAGCAGTTTAATTTTAATATGAAGAGCAGTAGTAAGTAAAAAACAGTACTAAGTCAAGAGCGGTAGTAAGTAAAGAGCAGTAGGAAGTAAGGAGCAGTACTAAATAAAGAGCAGTAGTAAGTAAAGAGCAGAACTAAGTAAAGAACACTAGTAAGTAAAAAGCAGTAGTAAGTAAAGTGGTGGAGAGCAGAAATAAGCAAAATAAGTAGTAACTAAAGTAAATCATATGTCAAAAAATACAGTTTGGTGTAAAACAATTATACAGGGTGAACTTTGAGTATAAGTATATATTTTAAATAACGGTACAGTTTACTGTGTAAACGCCGATTCTTACATACGCTTCAACGCGCTTTAGTGGTGACAAAATGCCATATAGTCGATCTCACTTACGCTTCGTCGTCACTGGGTTTGACGCTCTCTAGAGCACGTGCTCTGTCCCAGAAAATACATTTACGTTTGCCAATAAGTCCTCGGTCGAATTAATATTTATGTCGGCCAATAAATCTTGTAAAAGTTGGTCGTCCAGACGACGATCGGTTTAAAATCGGTTTATGAGATTTATTATCACCGTGGCACGCCCAATTTGTCCAAAAAATATCACGAACGACTGAAAGTTGGTGCATATAAGTTTACATGAAAATAATCGTTGCATGTTTTCAGATCTGCTCCGGGAACAAATTTATTGTTATTGCTTATGTATAGCAGTTGCAAAGTTGGTCAGGATTTTTCATCAAGAAAAAAGTAATACTCTGCAACAATGCAATCGCAGAGCTTGCAGCGGTTGGGTTTTTAGTCTTGTAACATTAGAAAGTATCGAATACCCTCGACAAAAAAAATCAAATAATTGTTATTGTCATTGTCTGTGGAGGATTAAAACTGTTAAAGATGCAGAAACAATCGCCAATATTTTTTCAAAATCCCAGCTGCAAAGAATGATATTTACAACCTTGGAAATTTATTTGTAATAACAAATTTGTTTTGATCGGAAAATTGATATTAATAAAAGTTGTTTAGGTATGGCAACAATAACTTTTTGTGTTGTCCACCTGTTAGATTGGACAAAATTGTAGTCCAGTGATAAAATCTTAAGCAGTAGGGTTATAACTAAATCAAATCACAATTTTCACTATTTCTTGATTTGTCTCAGTTCCCAGTTGAGGCATGTGAGTGCGTGTCATAAGTGTATAAGTGGGAACGATATGTTATTATTTTCTCACTTTAATTATTCCAATGAGCGTTATTAAAAATAGAATAGTATGCAGGTGCTAGTGGCTAATCTGATAAACAGAGTATTCCAATATTAAAAATTTAAACTGCAATCTCAAGAGATGAACGGACTTATATTGCACATTCTTTGAAATACGGTTTGCATGAAAGTATTGTACTTATAACAAAACAACTAGTCATACCTTTAGCCGACAGCAGTGCTAGTGTTAGTGACAGTAACAGCGACTTCAGTAACTAGTGATATGGTTATAATATACTGTCTTTTTCTGTGTGCGCTTCATTTTTTCAGCAAAGTTTCTTGATTTTGTGTCGCCTTCTATAAACATTTCATAAGTAAACTTTTCGCCACTTTCCAGTTTGCGTAAGCTGCAATCTATAATACAAAAAGAAAAAAGGATACCCTGGTAGTAATAGGCCATCTTTGCCTACGGGAC
The DNA here is from genome assembly GCF_000390285.2 of Anoplophora glabripennis. Lineage (NCBI taxonomy): Eukaryota > Metazoa > Arthropoda > Insecta > Coleoptera > Cerambycidae > Anoplophora > Anoplophora glabripennis. The sequence continues at coordinate 2,373,028 of NW_019416749.1, read as the reverse complement.
AGTTTTAATGAACACGTACCTTGGTATAAGTAAAAATTGTCTGCCTAGGAGTAAATTTAGAGATAATTTAATTTTCACCAAAACCGACAATTTTTTGAACTGTTTAAAATGATACGCCTATGGAAGCGCATTCCCACGGTTCCTACACATTAAAAATCAGTCACTGCCTATTATTTTGGAACTGGAGTATAGTGATTCTTTAATGAGAGAGGGAATATACCTCATTCCCTCCCAATTTTAGCAATTCTCTATGTTCACACCTTTTTATCACACATCAATATTTGTTTATACCTTTTTTACACTCGTAGTTTATTATAACAAGATGGGGTTATCCTTAAAAATTTTATATGTTGCAAATGTTTCCCATATGCTGCAGCATTCTATCTTGCGCAACTGCAGATATTATATCGCGTAATCCTATTCAAAGCTTATTCAAAGATTATTTACTTAAGCGACTTCCTTGTCAGAGAGAATTAAGGTTTCCCTTAAATTCATCAATTTACGTGCACGTATCCCAGGGATTCGGGAAGGGGTGGGATTACAAAACGTGAAAAATGATTCCGGTTTTTCTATGAAAGCACGGTATTTTATCTCTTTTATTGATTACGCCTTATTCGTATGCGGAAGGATGTCATATTCACAATGTTGACCATTTTAAATACATACCTGGTGTGTTTATCCAAGTAAACAAGGAGAAAACCTACCAAAACTATAATCAAATTTATTACAATATATGGCAAAAATGCATGTTAACTCTTGAAATTTTTTTTTAACCAAACTATTTAAAAAATAGGTATTAAAGCAGTTATTGCAGTTGGTTAAATAAATGGTAAATGTCTAGTTGATTCATTTTCTTGTATATGAACATACGTATACAGGAATTGTTGATGAATTTTTTCTTCTATTTGATGGAAAAAAGCTGTAATAAATAAAATTTACTACACTGAAAGGATATGGATACATCTCTCTTTACTTAGATTGGATGACCTTTCAGTTTTAAATTTAGTGAATGATCGATAACTTGTTATAGATCCTTAAGAAGTGTCTACTCACCCTCTCCAACCCCCATACGAACTTTTAAGCGAAAGAGACATTTTAAGATGCGCTTCTTATAAGGCTGAAAGTAGGCCACCTTACGTCCTTGGCATTTTTTATGAGTTTATGAGTCTCAAAATTATAGGTAGTGACTTACTCTCAATATGTAGATCCATGCGATGGGTAAGGCGTGCAGATGTAATTCCATAGACGTATCATTTTAGAGAAATTTTAATAAATAGAACAACAAATCTTTAATGTAATAAATCTTTAATGTGAGAATTTTTCACTTTCTTGGTTTTTACGACTACACTGGTTTAACAGATTGCCCACGATTCTGTTTTTAAAAACACATTGATATAATTAAATTGAGAAAATAATTAATTTTCTCCACTTGCACGCATATGACACGAAAGGAAACATCTAAGTTGGAAACTGAATGTATATTCAGAGATGAAACTATACAGTCCTGGTCGTCTCTCTTTGTGTACGATAAGCAAAGATAGAAATAGGCTACTGTAACAACAGAATGAAGTGCGCGCGGGCAAGCTGAACATAACAATTTCCCCGCAAGGAATATATAAAATTATATTATCAGAATAAGAACTTGTAAAGATTGTGGTTTCATTTATTTATGACTTATAATTTTGGAACTCTGGTATGTTAATGTGTAGAATATTTTTGGATGAAAGTGTATGGGTGTTCTGCACGGAAATTTTGTTTTTTTTAAGTAGAATAGTGCCGTGGAAAAGTGACAGAAAAAGCGGTAAGCGTAAGTGTGTCTTACTAAGATGCGGAGGGCTGTGGAAAATAGAGCAGACACCTGATTTGGCATCGGCATTAGGCATGTTGTCCGTGTGGTTAGCTGCTGGAGTGGCGATCAGGTCGAACTGGGACAGCTTCATGTCCTCAGCGATAGCCACCTGCCTGTCCTCCTTCCACTTGTATATCACGTCTTTGTTTGTGTAACCGACTGAAAAAAAAATCTGATTAAGTAAGGGTAATTTAGACATTTGGAATATTATGTATGTGTATTCCGTTAACCAGAGAACGTACACTATAAAAAAATTGGTGTGAGTGAAAGCAATAAAGATTCGGACATTTTCACTCGATATTGGGCATTTTGATCATTTTATTCATTTGTGATTATATTTAAACTAAAACTGAGTACTTTCACTCAAATATAGGTACTCCTTAAATACATTTTTCACGTATTCTCGTATTTGGTGCACTTGTACCTAAATCAGAGTAAATATCGTCATTACTCAGTGATCCCACCCTTTTTCATATCCAGATGCATTGTCTTTGTCTGTTCCCATCGTCCCATTAGGTTATCTCGTGACCGTGGGGTGGTGGATGTCAGTATGGCGTATGATGTGCTTTAGGGTTGGACAAGTATCGGTTTATCTGGTTATTCTAATGAAAATTGTATTTAAATGCAGCGATTTAATTACAATAATAAAAGACAATACAGGGTGTATTTTTCAAAGGTTCTGACACATCTTTTGGATGGTTGAAAACATCAACAATTGTTTGTCTCAAATGTTCTGTTGAATTTATTTCTGTTTCATATACTTTTTGTTTGGCATAGCTCCAAACTACAGAATCAAGGGGATTAAGGTCTGGTGACCTTTGAGGCCAATGAATTGGAGTATCTGCACTTCGACCAATCCATCGCTCAGGAAAATTTCCATGAAGCCATGCTCTGCATACTCGAGTAGAATGTGGTGAAGCGTCATCATGCATGAAATAATAATTATTTCTTGCTAATAGTGGAAAATCATCTTCACTACGAACAGAACAGAACAGACTATTTCTTAAAAAATCTAAATACTTGGTGCCATTTAAATTTCCATCCAGAATGTGGTACCTATCCTATGAACAGATTCCCCATCCTGGCAGCCCAAATATTTAGGTATGATTGTTGAAAATGGTACTCTTGTTTGGCCCTAGGATTTTCTTTGGCCCACTGATGCTCATTATGAGTATTAAACACTTCTGTTCGAGTGAAAGTTGCTTCGTCCGTGAAAAGAATAGAACGTAGAAAATTCGGATTTTCATTTTGCTTTTTTTCCAGCAATTGACAAAAATTTGTTAGGAGCTTAACTTTGGCGCACTATGCCTGGTTTTTCTCGAAAATGGACAAATTTGGCACTTCTTAAAAGAGCACCTTTTTTGTTTAAAATAAAATTTGCCATAACAGCAAGTGACAAAAGGGGCAATAAGATTAACCTAAAAAAAGTTAGGACCTAAAATGTTGCCGTGGAGTACTGCACTGAACGCTCTGTATAATTTAGCCAAGAATTATTAACTCCAGAACATTTAGCATCCCCAGAAATCCCACAAAATTTCAGTTCATTCGGTCGAATTTTGTGGAAGATAGGGTCGACACTAGATTCTAAAAAATTATTTTGAATGCCCTGTATCTTGAAAACGGAAAAAGATACGCCCATGGTCCATAGGAACAAATTAAAATATTTTTTGAAATTCTATTAGGCCTTGAATTTATGCTAGTGTTTTTCAGAACATTAAGTCTCGATTAATATTTGGTTAAATAAACGGATAGTAAAATTGTTATTTATAATTTACAATGATATTTAAATTAAAATTTAAAGAGAATATGAACCAAGTGTGAGTAAAAAATTACTCAATAATAGTTAAATTTAAATTATATTAGAGAAAAAGTCAACTCTATATTGGTTTTATATACTCAGAATAGAGTCAAAAGTCACTAAATTGATAGTTAGCAGTAACTCAGATGAGAAAAAGTCACTCATTTCTGATGCAATAGTTTCACTCAGTTGTATAGTTTTTTCGAAGTCATATTAAATTTTGGAGACCTTTTGAAACGGAACAAAACAAAATTTACCACCAATATAATAAAATTGTTTGAGGACATAAATAATTAAAATATGTTGTTGGTCAAATGAACATATAATAGAAATTTTCTACACAATATATACAAATTATTATAATTTTCCTTTAACAGAAAATTTAACCTTTGGCAGAAAATTTTTTTAGGGACGCCTATGAAATTCATTAAATTTTATTACCAGACGTTTTTTTGCATATTCAANATATAGGTAAAAGTATAGCAAATATCTACACATCAGTTTAGACGAGGCAGCCGAAAACAGACTGTCGTCTCTTTCTTAGAAGCCGTATAAAATGAGATTTATCTCTCCGACTGCTGGCGAGTGGCCGGTATCGTGACGTCATTACCTGTTCTCTCGCAGTGTTGACCTTTTTAAAGGTCTTACAAATTCAGAATTAAATATATCACTTATTAATCCTATTGACCTAATTTTTTTTAAGATATAATTAGGTGGTTAAATACTATCAGAAAATGAAAGAAAAAGTTTAAAATTAAACATCACTGAATGGGCCTATTGAAGAACCTATAATTTCTAGGCATGTACCAGGCTCAGTCGTTAAGCAGCAACTCGGTATTGAAATATTTGAAAAACTTGTTCCCATATTTATTTACCCATACCCATATCTGGTCGAACTAAACGTGCAGGTGGTAGAAATGTATATGACCAGTTGAGGAATGCGAGCGCGGGCAAACGAATTGTAACACAACTGTATTGGGCTTCTGGCAATAAATCTCAGCAGGCGACAAGTGGTCCATTGCCCAGCAGTGCAGTGCTGCAGTGCGGAATTTGGTGTGAATCAGGCAATTTTAATTTATTATAGGCACCTCCTATCAATCATTCATATTAAATTGCGAAAGGGAGAAATAAGAGGGATATTTTGTTTACTAATATTATCACAAACATGGCACTTTGGAGACCTTTTGAAACGGAACAAAACAAAATTTACCACCAATATAATAAAATTGTTTGAGAACATAAATAATTAAAATATGTGAACAAATGAACATATAATAGAAATTTTCTACACAATATATACAAATTATTATAATTTACCTTTAACAGAAAATTTAACCTTTACCAGAAAATTTTTTTAGGGACGCCTATGAAATTCATTAAATTTTATTACCAGACGTTTTTTTGCATATTCAACTGACTTCGGAAGGACTATACTCATACTAATAGAGTGAACATTTCACTCAATCGTGTGTGGTCAGATATTGATACATTATTGGGTAAAATTGAGTGAAATTTGAGTAAAATTGTTTTACAGTGCAGGCAGTTGTAGATAATCATAATTTCAGAATGCATAGAAACACTTAAAAACAGCTGTAAAATATGTTAAAGCACATTGAGATGGTTTCAATTAAAGTGGATCAAAGGGGTTTTAAAATATGTTGAAGTAGCCTCACGATGAACAAACATTCTTCACAAGTCAAACGTTAATGATTTATGCCAAAGGTCAATAACCGGACGCCAAAGGTCACTGGCTAACGACCATTAGAAATGGTAGCAAGCCATATTTTCGCGCGGTAGTACGAATGTTTGATTTAATAATTACAGAACAGGCACGGAAATATCATTACCTTTAAATGTAAATAAGTCAATTACTAAAGCCTTTATTAGCGATTTTTGTGAAACACATTATTTTACAGCTACAGCTCCTCAAAATTAAAAACCCACTTCCTAAAGGATCATGTATTTAATTTAGTCAGTCACGCGTGCAATGCTACTAAATTTTCCAGTAACAACTTTAAAATAAATAGTAGACGTACTCATAATTAAAAAGCTGCGCTTGGTTCCCAGGATTTCCGACGAAATCGCTGCTATTCACTAGCTCTCCTGAATGCGCGTACTTAAATTTTCATAAACACTGATTTTAATCCAGTCCTTTTGCTAACCAGAGTCCTGATAAGGCAGTTTAGAATCGGGACTCATAGCCAGGACGTCTAATAAACCCGAAAGGAGGGTAGAAGGGAAATTCGTAACTAGATGTCTGTCTGCAGCACGAGGCGTTTCACGCTTGGGCGACAACCGATTTTTATCTGCCCCGATCGAATGGGGTTTTCCAACTATTTCCCAGGAATCCCCATCTAACGCATGTCGGGTTCCGAGGGATCGGTTTAATAGACAAATACGCACGTGAGAGTGATTTCGGCTGGAGTTGGAATAATTTGGGCAACCGTGGAGTGAACAAAGAGGCGACAAATTTGTGACGGGGGCAGCAGAACGAGTACAGTTTGGGACTTGGACGAGCTATTAGGATCGAAATGATATAAAGATTTTTAGTCGAAACGACACAACAGGAATAAATAAAAATGTACCTATTGAAATGTAGGAATTACTAAAGCACTATTACACAGGGTGCCCCAAACTCCCCCGATAACTTTTCAAGAGTCCTATCAAAAAAATTCAAATAAATAATGTACCTCACTATCATCTGAACATATTGTGAGTTTATTATTGAAATTACAAAAAAGTTTTTAATATAAAAGTTTTAGCTTATGAATTTTCCATAATACCTACAGTAGGTAGTTTATGAATTTTTATAATACAGTATTAGAAAAAACAATTGAATAATGGAAGTCACTAAATTAAAGAAAAAATTTTTTCGTTAAATTTTTCTCTTCTCAAAAATATGTATGTTACTGTTTGATTCAGGACTTTTCGACATATTTCAGTTTAAAACTATTTTTGAAAAAACAGGGGGGAAAATGTCTGATGGATCGCAGTAGCTATGGACGAGGCGCGGGAACAAACAAATAACTTAGACGGAAGTTTATTTATCATTCAATGGCCTTCAAATAGCTCAGACCTTACACCCTTGTACAGTTTTCTGTGGGGTTACTTAAAAAACGCGGTTTATAAGGAAATTAGTGTAAACTTTAATGAATTAAGACAAAAAGTTGATCAATGTATACAAAATTTAAGTGAATTTAATTCCCATTTCATACTAAATGCAATTCTGAAAATTAATGAGGATTATACGAAGTACATCAATAATAATGGCGGCCACATTGAGCATCTGTGACTATCTGTGTTTTAGTTGATTTTTATTAATTAGATATTAAAATTCTGTTAAAGTTAAGACTTGTTAAAGTTAAGAATGATTTTTATTATTACCATAAAACAAACCTCAAATTTTTCGACCTCACTAAACATTATTTCTTTGTTAAAATAGTTTGTTATAGGAAATAAATTAATGATGATAAATAAACTTGTGTCAAAGTCATTTGTTTGTTCCGCTTGCCTCATCCATAGCCACTGCGATCTGTCAGACATAAATTTCCCTCCTGTTTTTTCAGAAATAGTTTTAAACTGAAATATATCGAAAAGTCCTGAATCAAACAGTAACATATATTTTGATATTGTTACAATGGCTCTCTAGATACCCTGTCTTTTACAAACCCCCACAAAAAAAAGTCAAGTGGTGTAAGGTCACAATCTAGGAGGCCATGACAGTAACTCACCTCGACCAATCCATTTGTTAGGATAAATTTCATCAAGATACATTTCCAGTAGAATTAAAGTCTATTAAAATACTAAAGGCTTTTTTGGAAAGTTGTCGGAGCTATGGATATTTCTTTTGATAGAGACGCGCTGCAAGTAAACAATTTTGTTGAGCTTCTCCCAGCACTAATATCATATCGACAAGTTCTTCGTTTGAGAAATTCATTACGAACAAGTAACAACAAAACCATATACTTAAACAATATTAATTAATTAAGAATAACTATTTGAATCATAGAAAAACGCTTCTTCAACAGTCAAAGCTAATGACAGGAAAAATTATAGATAGTTACAAACATTTCTTTTGTTTCACTGCCATATCAATGCCTCTCTAGGATAATTTCACAAAAAATAAAAGAATTGCTAAAAATATTGTAAAATATGAGGAACTGATATAGATAACACCTATTAAGAAAGTGCAGATTTTGAGAATGTCTTTAACATCCCGTTAAAAATACAGGGTGTTCCATTTGAAAAAAAAATTTTGCCTTGTAAAAAATATCATTTGGTACGATTTTGTGAACACCCTGTATGACATTTATAAACAGTGACCCCGAAAACCCTCGTATACCAAATTTGGCGCAAATGTGTTACCTATTTCTTGAAAATTTTATCGGCCATCTTGGATCCGCCGTCTTGAATTTTGCAAAATTCACCTCGGATCCGTGATCAGCGACCCCGAGAACCCCCGTATACCAAATTTGGCGGGGTTTTAACCATATAAATGAACATTTGAATATAGAAAAAAAAATTGTATTTTTCCTAGCACCTTTTCGTGAATTTTTGCTATTTTTGACCTGTTTTTTGAGGTTAGGAAGTTCCTGTGATGTGATAGCTCAATTCTGACACCGGATTCGTGATCAGGAGGCAAAAATACTACGGATAACATATGTCGCATGAAAAGTATAGACAACTCTTTTTGTGTGTGACTGTGTTATTGTAATCAAACCACTGCATTTAAACACAATTTTCACAAAAAAAAAAACGGGTTAACGGACACTCGTCCAGCACTACACGCCATATAGGTGCATCACGCCACAAGATGACCTGATGGGGACGATGGGGATAGACAAAGACAACGCACGACAACCATAGAATGAGGACATTTACTCCGATTTAGCTACAAGAGTACCAAATACGAGTTTATCTGCAGAATGTATTTAACGGGTATCTATATTTCAGTGAAAGTACCTAGTTTTAGTTCAAATATTATCACAAATAAATCAAATTATCAAAATGCTCAATTTGAATGAAAATGTACTCAATTATTTCAATGTTGCAGTTCTTTATTAAATGAAAAAAAAAATACTGCAAATCATTATCTCACCCTTTACTTTACCTCTTTTACATTATGCTCTGTCCAAAAGAAAAAAAAACGACACATTTTGATTACTTACAGATTTAATAAACCGTTCTATCGTAACTGTTTCGTTCGCGCCAGGCTTAGTTACATTGAAACGTACCGAATAAAATCTAATCCGGTCTTGAATGGAGACCGACGACAGATTTGCCCGCATTTCAGATTAACTTTTAAACGCCTCTCAAAAGATTTTATGAGCGCGCTTCACTTAACCGAGGAACGAGAGCTAGTTCATAAAACGCGCCCCACACACGCGTCACCCGCAGAACATGCATATTAGGGAAACTTGATGGAATATCTCGTCCTCGTACGCGAGTTTTCTGCAGGAACACTTTAGGGATATTCTCGGCTGTTATAAGTCGGGGAGAGTTGAAAAACTTTTTTAAAAACGAAGTATTTTCATTATTATAATACTTAAAATAATATGAAACGAAAATACATACCTACTACAAAATAATATTAATATTTTTATCTAATAACTAAATGGTGATAACGATTAAAAAATAGATATACTCTTCATGCAACCACCATGTGAGTAATACAGGGTGAATTTAGATGACGTAGCTCAAATGATAATCTTGAGCCCAAAATATAATTAATCCAAAGTTGGGTAAAGCCCAGAAGAAATGGGACACTCTGTTTATTACAAAATAATTTTAAAATGTAAAGAAATTGATTTAGTGAAAAATTGCAAGAAATTAATTTTTATTTGAAACGACTTTTTGTATTATTGATATTTCCGGAGCTCTGAAAGAATCCGGCTTAAATGAGACACCCTGTATAGTGACATTGTGGCCAAGGGCTGCTAGATAAAGCCTTAGTGAAGGATGAAACGGATATAAACAGAACACCAAGCAATTCTCGCGTAGAAAGATAACAGGTCGATAGTGATTAGTTGGCGATGACTAGTGTACTGGTATCAATCAAGCAGGCTCTGGATAGCCTCCGCCACGTCAAGTCGGATTCGTGTGCGTCCGTTCCGTAATTCCCCTCATTTATTAAGGGAATTCGCCACATGTTAACCCGTGGAGGTGTTTTATTACACTGATAACACTTATATGACTAATATTTAGGATCGTTTAATATCATGAAAAGAGTTTCGATTTTTGAAATAACACGTTCTTCAGTAAAAACAATTGTGATCATTTGATCAACTCTAAATTAGGATGTACCCTTTCGACATGGTTTCCAAACTAATTTGTCAGACAAAATAAACAGTTTCTTAATGTTAAAGATAACGGAGAAAAACGAAGTAAGTATGCAACGCAGTGTGATGGCAGGGAAAAGTATATAATTGAATGACTTACATGATCCGAATTTTAAGGGGCACCTCTGCACGTCCATGGGGAAATCTTCTAAGTTCATTGGGCACCCCGCCTTAATGGTCAACCTGTAACAGTCATATCACATATTTGATGTGTGGAAAGAACAAGTTTTAAGTATTAACTTACAAATACAATTTGGAAAATATAATTAATTTTAATTAATTAGTTGCAATAATTAATCTCAAGAGTCAATTATGACCGTGCAATTTTAAACAGAAGTAGAAAATCTATTGGCACGGAAAAGATATTTAGGTGATGTTATGTCTATCATTATTATTTATTCACAATGCACTCATATTGCGGGGAGATAGCAGTAGGCGGTTAAGCGACGAACCCTTTTTTTCTAAGCTTGTGCTATACATATTTCGCTTTGAACGAATCTTATCGTCTTCTTCTACAGGATATCTTGTAAATTGTTAACAAATTAAAAAACCGACCATTGATGAATGTCCCAGGGATGTTCAATTGTGTGTCAAACGGATATCACAAAGAAGTCTGTCGTACGTCTCTAAACGGACATCCATTGAACATCGTATTATCTATTAATGGGCGTTCACTGTATGTATATGATGTATACATTTAGAAATATCCTTAGGATGTCCCCAAATAGTCCAAAAATTTATATTCATGAACAATTATTAATGAATATGAGGACGTTCAATTGTGTGGAAAATGGATGTACCAAGGACATCTAGCATAAGTCCAACAGCTTTAAAAGTACATAGTAAGGACACCCTTAGGATGTCCCTAATTGTAGACCAGGCGGGATCTGTTTTGGTGTAGATGTTTTATTAGTATCGCTAATTTTTGCTTTAATGACTCCAAAATGATACAGCAAATCATAATTTCACTATGCGCGTTCTTTAAAACGTGTGCTAAACTTATTATTAAACAAATAGTGAAAAAATTGGAAAAAATTCCATTTTTTCTCTCTTTTTTTCAACACAGTTCAAAAACTATTAATTTTAGAGAAAAATTGACGAGGAAAAAAGATTCCTAATTAAATTTTACACATGATACACCTATTTTCAAATAAAAAAATACGACATAATTAAAGCAAAAACAACAAAAAAAGGTGAAAAAAATTACAATATTTTTGCGAAGTACTTATATTATAGGTAGAATCTTCATACTTGGCCAAAAATATATATTTGATATAATAAAACATCACACCAATTTTTGTTAAAATCAGTCCGATAGTTTTCGAGTAATAATTTTGCAATCCAGATTTAAAAAAAAAATGAAATTTTTGCAAATGTAACTTAGCCTAAATTAAGACTTCTAGATACTTGAAAATTTTATCACATAAAAAAGGCACTCAAACTTTAAAATGCGTTCAAAAAAATTGAAATCCGTTAATTAAGAGAGCCGTGGTAATTGTTTAAAGATATGCGTAATTTTTGCGCTTATAGACAAATAGAATAACTTTATAAACTCATTATAATTATATTTTTTTAAATTATGCTTTAAAAGTACTCGAAAAGACGCTTTTTTAAAAAAATGGTGATTCGTTAATTGGTCCAGTTATAGTCAACCAAAGTTGACCGGAATTTGTGGCGTAACTACGAGGTCTGGAGGGCTGTTTTTTAAACAAATACTTTTGTCATTCCGAGTACTTTCCGGGAGTAAATTTGCAAAACTTGCTCCCTTGTGTTACCCATATAAAGGGTCGATTAAAACTGTTGGACTGGGCATGAAATTCACGAAAAATGTATGGGAGGTAGTGGTGGGGGTCGAGAGTTCGGCTCCTCCGGCCGACTCGAATCGATGTTTCGCGAGTTGAAAAGTCCAAATATCGCATTTTCAAATGCGAATTATTGTTAATTATCGACCTATTAACGTATTGATAATTACTACTTTTTAATTTGCTTTACATTTCCTACAAGCAAAAATTAGCGATACTATATAAAACATCCATATATGGGTGTTTTGAAACAGATCTCGTCTGGTCTATTGGTCCAAAACGTCCGTTCATGGACCGTTGGTGAATATTCCAATTGTGCGGAAAACTATTGCCCCAAGGACGTCCACTGAACGTCATATAATCATTAAAAGGCGTCTTAAAAAAGTCTTTATTTATATGTTTTCTAGTTTCTATTATAGGCGCTCACAGTTGTAATTAATTTGGTCGTCTGAATTATTTCATTCGTAAGATCCATTTGCCAGCGACTGTTCATGGTGTTTAACAGATAATTTAATTTTCGTTCTCGACTGTCTGTCCTTAAGGATGCGGGTAAAATCTATTGTCAGGCCGCAAGTGAGCCTTTCGACCCTTATTATTATTAATAACAATTTCTAATCAGCTTGTATTCAGGTAATTATCTGGTTATAATGAAGTTGGGATCTACACTAACTGTTCAGTGTTCTAATTAGTTTCGCTTTACTCACTAGCAGTTAGTTGTTGTACAGTTAGTTATCTGTGTGTATGTGTGTGCGGGTTTTCGATAATCTGAGAAAGACATTCTTAACAAGCATATTAATTTCCTAGGTATTTCGTTGCTATGCCGTTTTTCTTTTCCTAACGACTGGAATTATTATTAAGAGAGTATAAACTTTTCTTAATTTTCCAAAGTCAAAGGGAACTTTGTCTCGCAACCTCCATAATTAGTTTAATTAGTAAACAAGACGTAAAGTTGGGCAATTATCTTTCCGAGCATTCCATTCCCGTCAATAATATTGTCTACACCCCACTTAAAATTCAATTTAAATTTGCTGCCAATTTATATTTCCCAGGGCAATTATCGAAAACTTCGTCCCGGATAGCATTCTGCATCAATATAAACAGTTCAATTATAGCCCTGGGAGACGGCAGACTGTTCATTTTGTATCCCAACTTTGACATGAGAACAAGTCTTAAATTTCATTTAAAACTTAAAATATTATTCTTAATCTGAAATTTGTCAAGAAGTATATCGTAACTATAAAGTGTTCGGTACATTGACGAATATATTGGTTCGGCCACCATGTGACTAAATTCACGAAATATTATCCCATAATTTTACAGATTTTTACAATGTAAACTATATTTTTCACATTTTGACTGATAATATGTTATTTTACTAAATTAAACTATAAATCGTTTACTAAATTGGCACTTTACTGAAAGAAAATGTCACTTTATTATATAGTAACGTCACTGTTAAAAAACACATGTATTAAAAATATTCAAATTTGAAAGCACAAAATTGACTCAATTCTACTTGTTCTTTCTGAAAACTATGATGATTCTCTATCTGCATTCCTGAATTTTGAAACGTTGAGACACGTGTCTCTCGCCAATCTACGCTGCTAATACTAATACTAATTTATTATTGTCAACACCAATTCATAGTCCACGGGCCCACGTACAAAAAAAATGATTACCAGCAAGCTGTAACTTTGCATGCAGCCTAAGTTTGACGAGTCTCCCAAGATTTGACTACGAGGAAAATTCAACAGTGGTAAGTTTTCCCGTGATTTTCAGGAAAACATGTCAATCTGGCATAAACATGGAATGTTATGACCATGTCTTTTAAGTGTTTAAATATCAGCTCCACTGTCAGCGAGGAAGGTGGCAGACGCCCTAGCAATCCAGTGTAAGTGGATGCAACTAAGTAGGTATTTTGCAACTCTGGGGAATTTTTGTAAAACTGTTGATTTGCCAACTGGCTGTATTGTGCACTCACCGTGATTATAGTAAATAAAAAATCTATTGTGTTTTACTTGTTTGGATCTCAACTGTAAATACTTATAATAAATTTCATATGTGTTGCACTCTGATCCTACGGTAAGTAAGTACACGTTTCTTTTTGGTTTTGGTATCATGTAATGTTATAACCAAAATGTTCCCCGTGTCTTCTATATCTTTAACTGTTAAACTGCACAATTCTGCACGCCGGCATGCCCAATTAAATCAAATAGGTATTAGTACCACTTTCACTAATAAGAATTTATCGTCTGGAACCTTTTTAGAAACATAGTAACGTTTTCTATAGTCAAAACATTTGATTTATTTGCATTTTGAGGTTTTAAAAATGCAAGTAGCTTGTTATATTGTGATACATCCATATTTTTGTTTATTTGTATAGAACTTTTCAATTTGGGATATCCATAAACTGGATGGTTTAAGAGATTTTCCTTAAAATCACGAAACATTGTACGAAAAACACTAAAATATAGCATTGTACTTTCATCAGTTCTTATTGCGTTTTTTGCCATCCTCCACTTACAAAATATTTCATATACCTTCTCGTATTTTTCCTTGGATTTTAAAGAAGTAAGCTCGAAAATGCTTCTCGAACGGCATTTAAAATGTTTTCAGAACGATTTTCTAAATTGTTTTCAGTTGCAAGACTCATTTTTGTAATTAATACCTATATAACTTCGACTCACAAAAATGAAACCCAACTGTTATTATATAAATAAACAAGGTTAGGTGTTAGGTTACTAGATAACGGAAATCCTAAAATTTGTTAAATTTGTAGCTCTGTACTGCTTATATTTGCTTATAATTACCTACTAACACAAAATCGAAAAAATGGTATAAACAAATCTTGTAAGAAATGCAGTTGTGTCAAATTTAAGTTATACTTGTTTAGTAAAACTTTGCTTTTCTAAACTTATTATTTAATTTACTATTGAACATACGCAAACGGTATGCCACTTTTTCGTGTATGAATTTTAAATAAATAAAAGTAGGTGACCTATTAATAATGATTTTTTTTTAAATAGTATCTACACCGGTAAAAGTATCAGTGGCAAATTTTGTATACCTTTTTAGCTACCTTGAAAATTTAGGTTTTGTGTACAGAAAATGTTTGATCCTGTATCATGAATCATCTAAAAGTATATATTTAACTTGATCCCACGATACTTCACTCACGTCGCCACCAAGTTATGTGTGGGCATCCGAAGTTAAATTTAATAGATTTTAATCTCTCTAATATTTACAAAACGCTGCCGACACATTATCGATCAACGACAGCGTCCAAAGCTATCTTCGCACATGCCCCACGACCATCACTTAAACTTGTGTTTGCCAAAACTAATATTTCAGAAAAATAGGAGACACAGTAAACATTCTAACTAAAGAGGAATAAGAGCTGCCATTTTATTCTAGTATAGGGTTATTCTGTCCAAA
The DNA here is from genome assembly GCF_000390285.2 of Anoplophora glabripennis. Taxonomy (NCBI): domain Eukaryota; kingdom Metazoa; phylum Arthropoda; class Insecta; order Coleoptera; family Cerambycidae; genus Anoplophora; species Anoplophora glabripennis. The sequence continues at coordinate 2,357,806 of NW_019416749.1, read as the reverse complement.
TATTAAAGAAACCGCTGTAGACTTTGAGTATATGAATGTATCTTTCGATATGAGAATCGTATTCGGAGGGTTTTATCAGTGTTTTAGTAAAAATTGTAATGCTAAGGTGCAAATCAAAACTCCCTTCAGAAAAAGGATCAATGTGTATTTTTTTAAGTAGACACTGGAAAAAATACACACGTGTCAGAAACCATCAGTATTATGTAACTATTTGCAATACGATTAAAAAAAAATATGTATAGGTTTAGGTTAAAATTTTATTTCAGTCTCCAAAAAAAATATAAAGTAAGCATTGTGACGTCATTAAATGATTGATTTCTACACCAGGAAGGGCGGAGAAATTTCGGTATAAAGTATTGAAAAAAAATATTAATTATAATTGGGTAGTTTTATATTAAGTTTTATTAAAATAAATTGATAGGAAAAATGTACTCAACATTATTTTTTATAGTGAAAGTTTATTTCTCTATTTAAATTCTTCCAATCTATTAAAAAACATACAAGAAACAATACGCAAGTAACAAAATTTTACACCACATCTGAACAAATTACTTTTATTAAGAATGAAAGTTGTGAATAGCTATTATTTACAATCGGACAAAAGAAAGCCCAAACTGCATAGTAAATATGCGCTACTCCTACTCCGTCTTTCACTTCTGTGCGACAGTGACCATGACCACCGCTGTAAACACTTTACAGAAGTAGAAGCGAGCTATGAGGAGCCCACGTTTTGCAAACGAATTTTGCAAGTCGAGTTAAATTGACTGCACATTACAAATTTAACATTTCCTTTTTAATGTGTTTCATAAGGCTTATCTATTTAATTATGTACATTGTAAACTAAATTATAAATATATTTTTTTACAATTTCTGGAGAGGCCGGCGCTCCGGAGCCCCCCCGCACCAGCCAGCAGCTGTATTTGGGTATGGCAATTTCTTGTAGACAGGAACTCATGTTTCTTTCTCACAATTTTTCGAAACTTCGTCTATTTGCTTCATTACCGCAGACAGCAAAGGTCCGACTCCTGTGTTTCAGCAACAATTGCGCTAATTGAAATGCGATACTCCACCATCTGTCGGCCGGCCCTTATTTGAATCCACCCCAGCGGTCGAGGACAAACGAGAAATACAGTTTATCTCTAATAATCACGAAACCAATTATTAGGAGGACGAGACCGCTTGGTAAATATCACGAGGAAGTCGCTTAACTCCGTTCACGTACCGTCAACACGTAAATCTCTGAGGCTCTATAGAGCGATGGGGGCACAGTTATTGCATCCGCCTTATTGTCGTCGAGCTGTGATGGAACGGCATCGGCAAGTAACGAGAGATCACTTCACATTATATTGGCATTATTTGGTTCTAACGATTACTGGGAACGAGAACTATTATCTGTAGGATGTATGGAGCTATGAAGTACGGAAGTAGCTTCGTTTACTTTGTGATGGACATTAAAAAAAGTCTTGAGTACCTCTGTCCGGGCTCTATTCATAAGTGATAAAGTGCGTCAATATGTTGACACTGATTCTTTTCAAACTTGATGTCGCAACCCTTCATTTTTATCATATGTATAATATCAGTAGTTAAATAAAACACAATTAAAAAGATCGGTCACCTTTTTGTAAGCTCAAAACAACCAAGAGATCAAAACGAAAAAATGTATTACACGAAAGACCATCTAAACCATCTGTCAGTATTGTAGTGTAGGCTCATGCAGATTTCAGAAAAAGATGTACCTACCCTACATTTTCTTTCGAAAGTTTCACATTTGGATTTATTCTTAACTGCAAAAAGATGTGCACGCCATTGTACAAGTTCACATATTACGAAACGTGAAAACCCCTTGACAGTACTGTTTGCTATGCACTTAAATATGCGAAGTACTTTACCTCAAATATGCGCTCCTTCGCTATAGGAGCCCTTTATCTGATGCGGCTCTAATCGGCCCCCAATTAATATCCATTCCGTCCGCACGGACTCGAATAAAGTGGGCCCATCAATGAACTATGCAAATGCTAGCCGAGAGTTGCCCTCCTACGGTTTAATTAAAGTTAGTCCTCTTCGGGGATGCACCGGGAGGTACGCCCATTTCGATGTTTGCCATCAACGTAGTCAAACAGGGCAATGCGGTCTTGATTTACTTACTCTTCTCGGAAAGGGCGACCATCGGACCAGTTTTTGCTCTGCCGCAGGGAGTTCAAGTCGAGTTATGAAGTCGAAATTTTATTTTGGTCACGATGGGAAAGCAGTCTACGCAAAATTATTACTATTTTTGATTTAATTCGTATTTTAATTTGTGTCAAGGAAACTTGTACAATTTTTAAAGATACAGTGACAATAAGAATATCTGCAAATTGCAGTATTATCTTCGTTCATTCTTTGCACGCTAATTATAAGTAGAGTACATAAGGATGCTGAAAGATTAAAGTATATACGTCGTCTTGGGTAAAAATCTACAATCAATTTTGGCAATAAAGTATTCGTAAAATTTACTGGTCTTTAGATAATTGGGAAATCAAATAAGAAGCTTCTTAAGTACCTACGTTGCTATTTATCATTTTCTATTGATTGCTAAATGTGTAACAATAAATTCAATACCCAATATTTTTGAGAGATTTCAAAACACTATAGAAACGCTACTATTTTGTGTGTTGCAAAAAGTTTGTTATTTTTCATACAACTAAAGATTTTAATAAAAGAAATGTGGTATACAATTATACACATATTGAATTAGCAGAAATACATTTTACATACGGTAGAGCGAATGGCAATGCTAGCAAGCTGTACGACTGTATAGACAGACAGATGAAAATCCGCATATTAGACATTCCAAGAACAGTTTTCTCTGAATTACTTATCAAAGGTCCCTACAAGAAGAATTGCCACCACTTCTAGAAGAAATGTCAATGAGGTTACGCCAATTATTGTGGTATATGCATGATGGGGCGCCACCTCAATACAGCCTTAGTTAGACAGTTGCCGAATATTGTATCCTAATCACTGGACTGATAGAGGAGGAACTTCATTATTTTCATCGGTAGAATACGCCATTAAAGCTTGGCAAAACTTATCATTAATACCCTCTAGTTATCTATATCTACCCAAATATAATAGTTCACAAAGTAAAATGTAGTTTTCCTGTAAATATCAAGACGATTAAGTTCTAACTCACAAAATATGAAGCTTATTGACGAGATGAATCGGATATAGGATGTAATTTAATAAAAAAAGCTTTTAAATCGCGGAAAAGGTATATGATAGGTCCTTAAGAGAGTCTAAATTGAACATAGTCTTAGATGATTGATCGAGTAGCAGGGAAATATGTAACACAATGTCAAATAAGTTCCTTACGATCGTGTAGAGTTATACTAAAACGCCGAGTCAATGAATAATATAATTCGTCTGCCGAGCGATTGACACTTTTTCAGTTAAATTGATTGTGGCCTTCCTCATTCGTTTCATTAGTTATCTTTTTTACTCGTTTTATTTAGGAAGTTGCGAGGTTCGTAAAATTAATCTTTTCACTGCGGAAGCTTCAAGTATTGCAGATTTGTTACCAATTTCTTGTTGGACAGTGACAGAATACGATTCAGTACCAAATATCAATACAAAAAATTCTATTTGGAGGTACATTGTTCAAACAATTAAGGATTATATAATTCGAAAAGTATCCTGCATATTGTGTCTAGTAATAAAAGCGATATATTTCCAGACGATAATGTAAATTGATGGACGAGGCATTTACTATGAGGAATTAAGAAGTTTTTATTAATGCCTAAATTGCTTATGAAATCTTTCTTTGACAATCACTGTCTATTTATTTTTTAAAATATACAGTTTATTGTTAGTTATCTCATGTTTTATTCTATAAGATATTTCTTGCATACCTAGATTTTTGGAATCAAAGCTCATGGTTTTATTTTTGAAACGATTTTTCTAGGAAAAAAATATTTTGAATATATTTGAATTACCTTAACTCTCTCGTACTGTTCAGTGATGGTTGCTTAGCAACTAACTAAAATAGTAGAATAGGGCATTTTAGAATATGAAATTGCACAGAGAGAGTAGACATGCTTGAACGATTTCAATAAAAAAATGCTACATAAACTTCTTATACTCAATTCGAGTTATTCTTGTTTCACTGTAGAAGCTTTTACTTACCTGGAAGAGTACAACACCCTGCCGTCTTGGAAAAGCCTTACGAACTTGTTGGGCGTGGTTATGGTGTGCAGGTAGGACTGCTTGCCGTTGTAGAAGTATGTGTCCGGCTTCCATATTTTGGCCAACATGGAGATGCTGAGCGCCAGAGTATCGCTGGAGTGCAGGGAGAAGGCTAGTCTTTTGTCTACCCACGATTGACGGAAGTAACAGTCCATCGAGTACGTCTAAGAACATTTTCAATTACAGTTGAACAGGTAAGGCCATGAAGAGCCTATATCTTTGACATCTTTCATCTGACGATTTTGAGGTGAAAATGTATTAACAAGTACCTATGTTTATAAAACTTCATATATATTCATATCTGGTTTATTTTTATTATAAATAACTCGAAAATTAATTTGTGTGCTCAACGACAGGAGGTTTTCAAAATAATGTCATTCTCGGACAGACTTCGCAAAAAATTAAATGTAGTTCTATCACTGTTTAGGAAAACTTTTTAAATTTTTTTCTGTGCTTATTTGGACACTGCCATGCATCTCAAAAAAATATTTTACTGGAAAGGAACACCCAAATGTGTTTTAGAAGCTATTTTTTTCTAACAAAACAGCCAAAAAAATACGCATTGCCATATCACACACTTCACTTAATTTTCGTTTTCAAAACTACGATTATGACGTTTATTTTTCAAATAGGTTCGAAAGTTGCAATTTTATTAGTTTATCTGCTTCCGCAATTAGATACATCATATGATATTTATTCATTTATTATATATTTTTCAAAATATTGCATTTAAAGAAAAAATGTCGCTCATAGTTTTCAAATTAAAAACAGATTGATTTTCTAAACGTTAACTACATGTGATTTAGGCAAAAATAGTTTTATAAAAGCAACCTTTGACTGGGGCTTTTGGCACAAAGGTCTGTTTAATTTTTTCACAGGTAACAAAATTTCAAAATTGAGACAAAATTATTGCTCTAAATTGTCTAAATGAATGCTAAAATTCAATAGAACACACCCCATTTTTTTTATAAAAAAGGCGTTTTGTCAACTTCAAAACGGAAACAGATGTGGGCTCCTAGTTTTCATATTTATTTTTCGAAATTATTGGGTTAAAACAAATGAGGTTATAGGGTTACATTTAATTTTTTTTGAAGAATTTGACTAAATATGGCATTATTTTAAAAAGTACCTCTACATATAGTTGAAGAAGTAAATTAACTTTTGAGATTTTTTCTAAGTGCCAAATTTGGCAACGCTGCCAAAGACGTATAAATTTAAATAGATATTTGGTCTGCTCCTATATAATCCATGCATATTGAATATCAGTTTAAACTTGGAACTGAACATTACGATGAGTTACTTTAATTGCCAATATTAGGAACTTAAAAGTGTTTTCAATTTTTTTGGCCATATTTGATATTAAATGTTTTACTTTAAAATCGCAGCTGTGATATCGAGATATACATAGCCCCTGGCCTTAACTGTGTATACGACGCCGACGTCTATAACTTTAATTACATGCACTTCGTTTTCATTAATGTATTACAAAATTTAATGTTAATTGAAATAAATTACATCAAGGGTTGAATAATTCGTGTTTCCGAGAGGGGATTTTTCATGAATTTTTGATAAAAGTTAATTCAATCGTAAAAAGGACGAAATTAATCCGGTCCCTGATCGCCACATTTTTTTAATTATTGGAGTGCTTTTTTGAGCAGCATAAATCTTTCCTTGAGGCTTATTTGATTTTATAATTGAATGCCGGAAAAGGTCTAGAAAAATTCGTAGTTAACAGTTATTAGATGAGAAGTATCAAGCTGTACTTAGTATACATGTGGAGAATTTGCTGCTTTTTCCATGAATAACAAACAAATTAAAATAATCCTCATTAGTACAATTTAAACGATCCCCAGGCATTTTTATTTAAATTTTCAGCAAAAACTATTCAGACGCAACAATAATTTGACAACTAACTTGACAAATGTTTAGTTATTTCAATTGTTTTTGGAGTGTTTCTGGTCATGGCCAATTTGACAACAGGTCTGATGAGAGAAAAACTGTCCAAAAAATAAAAAATTGCAAATATATTGCTAAAAGTAGTAAAGGTAACTCTAACAATGCTTATATGGCTTAAAAGGAAATTTCAATCTGCACATGACAGTAAAAAATACAGAGCGTTCCATCTAAGTTAACAAAGTTATAGCTGTTTGAAATTATCAAAACGTAACAGCAAAAATGAAACACCTAGTATTAAATATTTTAATTTGTTGTTACCTATGCCATTTACAGGTACCACTTGATAACACGCTCCTGAAAAGAGTTACTAGCATCTCCGCGAACCCTTGCATCTGTCAAATTTTTTCTGTAAATATTAATATCCCAAATTCTATAATTCCTAGGTATAGGGAATCTATATCTATATCTATACTAAACTATACTAATATTATAGGAAAGATTTGTATTTTTGTATGTATGTATGTTTGTTACGAACAAACTCAAAAACTACTGGGCGGATTTCGATAATTATTTCACCGTTAGAATGTTACATTATCCCTGAGTAACATAGGCTATATTTTTTATATCCCAAAATGTTTAAATTAACTGTCCACCCGTGCGAAGCCGGGACGCTAGTATTTAATAAAGTTACCCTCAAATTTCACGTAGAATCCGAAAATGCATTAATATATAGGGTGTCCCATTTAAAATAACGAAGTTGGTGTCGACTTCCGGTATAACCGGAAGTGCTGGAGAGTTCTACATATTTTAGTTGTGTTCGCCCCAGAAACACTGCCGTGTTGTCAAATTTTCAAATTTTTCGGAACAGTGTTTCCCTAGATATCGATCGCCGCAGTTTCTGGGACACCCTGTAGGTTAACAATTGTAATAAGAAATAAATAATTAAGGATTACATCAGTCGATATTTGCTAACTATAAGCAGTGGCGGCTAATGGAAATAGGAAGGTCAATTTTAAACATTTAACATAGTTCAAATGATTTATACAGGTACCAACTCAAAGATGTACTAGGTATCCACTCAAAGACTATTACTCCCTCTGATTCCGTAGTTAAAAATGACAAATTACAGTAAAAATCAACATTTGACCTTGAACTGATCTTGACCATTGACTTTGAGGTCACAGTCAATGTTATATTCGGATGCAGAATTTTCTGGTCTCTCTATTTTCGGGGTCGAAAAGGAGGGTCGCCATTAAAAAAACCGACTTGATTTTGATATGACCTTAAACCTTGACCTTGTCCTCAAGGTCAAGGTTACAATCGTATGCGCCGTGAGAAATGCTGAGAATTTTGTCCTCACCATTTATCCCAAAAATGCTTTTCCGTCGAAATTTTTGGTGGTTTTCAAACTAACCCTGTATAATAAATCAAGATAAGATAATTAATTGTTTTTTTTTTAATAAAACCTAGTCACTCCTGCAAAATATTCAAAATAAATATTGTGACAAAATACCTAAATAAATCTCTTAAAATAAATTTTACGATGAAATGATCCATTTTTATTTTCAAAACATACAATGAATGCTGCGACAGTTTAGGCACAATCGAATTTGTCCTGAACATATGAATTTTATCATTTAATTATACATTGTTGAACGATGGTGGCGGATTTGATAAATTGGCGTGTGTCAATTGACTAATTATATTGCATACAGCGATCCGCCGAGTTTTAAACTAATTTTTAACCTATAATTTATTAATATTTTGCATGCAGTATACGGATGATTCCAACATTATTTTGCGGTTTTAAGTTAAATTGTTAATCTATTTTTATATATCGTAGTATCTCGCCAGGAAATGCACAAATTTTAAGAGAAAAGGTTGAAAATTTTCGAGTTTATGCATATTTCGTTCGAGCGACATTTACAAAAAAAATAATATGTAAATAGTTTTTTTCTTGGATTTTGAAAATAAATTTTGGAAATAAATTGCATAATGATACTTGCTTAATACTTGTTTACAGAAATTACAGTTTTTCAAGAGAATGTTATTAATAGATTAACAAATGCAAAAATTAAATCTGAACGAGGTCATAATAAAATAATAACAAATAAACATAAAAAAATACATAAATATGGTTTAAACCTTAGAAAGTTATGTTTAACGAAGCAAATGAAGTTAATAACAATTTTCGAATACGAAAAAATGTAGCTTTTTAAACAAAAGTAACGTTATGTTTACAATCTGACAGTGTAACTTTGAAAACCAACACCAACCAAAGTTTTCTGTTATATTTTATAATTTGTTCGTGCTAATAACAATGTTTACATATTTCTTATGTATAATTTATAGTTATTTGTTATTATTTTTGTATATTGACCTCGTTCAGATTTGGTTTTTCTCTGTATTAGCATATTAATTAAAATACCTTTGAAAAATTGTAGTTCCTGTAGTAAAAAATATTATTATGCAAATTAGGCAAAAAATCAAGATTATTTTCCCCCCTATAAATATGTGGATATACAAAAGTCATAGGCGTATAAGTTATTTCTGAAAGTTGTATTATGTATATCATCAGGGAAATAGAATTTACAAAAAATGTATGTTCTATTTTAGATTTCCTTACCATATCTACTTCCGATATAGGTCCCATACTTCTAACATTCATGTCGACCTCTATGACTGCAGGCGGACCTAAAACAAAGTTACAATAAGACTTAATGTATATTGAATAAGTAGTACTTATTTACACTGATTAATAATCTGTTCTGCATTGTTATGGTACATTGTTTCCCCTATAAACAATAGTTAAATATTCAGCTATGTCAATGTCGTATGAATTTTGCATTTATAGATGCAAAAACTGCCGTAGCCTAGAATGAAACGATCAATTAAATTAGGCGCAATTAAGATATCACTTGTATGATATTATGCATGTTTACGAGAATATCAAGTGTGGGATATTGAAAAAGTAAAAACCATATTCTATTAACAATGTTGTACATTGAGTGTATGGTACAAAAATTCCTTTATACTACACTTAAATGAATATAAATTAGACAGCATTATTAATTAGGAAAATTACATAAAAATTTAAATACAAAATAGAATTTTCATGAAATTATTGATACACGTTTTTATAGACAAATAAATACGTTTTATTTACGTTTGTTTCCTGAATATTTAAAATCGTCATTGTTGTATCTATTTTCAAGAAAAATTACCCTCTTTAACAATAAATGCAGACCCTCAGTTGGCAATTAAATTCCGGTAAAATCAGAAATTATTAAAACATAGGATCAAGATTACATTAAAACACAATATTCTGTTTCACCGGATTGAGAATTAAAATCCCATTTAATTGGACTATTTCTCAAGCTCAATGTTACGTTTAGGGTAACTTAAATAGTAAGCGAAAGAATCACAATAAGAAGAGAATTGCGTACTTTCCCGAACATGACACAGGTCACGAGCTACGAGCTCCACACTCGACCCCGCTGAATTTCGAACACATCCTAATCTCGCCTAAGTAATCAGGAACAATGGCAGCTGTCTGCTCGTTGGAAACGAGCCCTGGCACTATCGGCGGATTCATTAGCCGGCTACTCATACACGTTACTCGATCAAAACCAGCCTCTTACCACCGAAATCCGGCCTGATGCTGTTGTCGTAGCCGCTAAGCAGATTGTCCAAGAGGGTGGAGATGTTCTGGTGGTTGTTTCTTTGGGGCTTCGACTGCTGGGATCTGTTCAAGGATACGGAGAGGCTGCGTTCCAGGTCGAAGAGGAAGAATACGATGCCTAAGGAGGCGTGCACTAGCATCGTGCTGCCTGGAAGAGAGAGATTTCTTCCGTTACTTCGAGGGTATCAAGTAAATTCAGTTTAATTCTAAAATTCTAAATTTTATAATTTTTTTCGTTAGGTTTGATCGAGAGGTTGAATGATTTTGCGTTGATTTAGAGTCCTTTTCAATGCTTTGGATGCTGGATGATATAGCTACATGATATGAGGATGCGTAAAATTAATAAAGCCACAATTTTTATGGTAACGACAATAACATCTATATAAACATTTATATTTAAAAATAGAAAATCAATGTCACAAACATCGATGTATCATGCGCGTTCTTATGGGATACCCTGTATAAATCTCAGAAGATGGCAAGTGTAAGTAAAAATATGTAAAAAGATGTATAAGGATTTACGTGGTTTTTCTTATAGAACTCCTGAGACATGGGAGTATTTACTAAAGCATTACTATGACGTACTTAGATTTAGAGGGATGTAGTAGGATTTACTGAGGATTTCCAATAATTTAAGGAGGAATTGCGGGATTTATTACAAAAAAAGGATGTCGGTGTACACTTTTTAGCCAAAGGTTTATGATGACTCACGGTTGTAATTTTTTCCAAGCATGTCGATGAACAGTTGTTTATTAGTACAGTCATTGAAGGTTTTCACCTCCGAATTCTTTGAAATTGAACCGATCGACTTGAAATTTGGCACATAGTTAGAGAAAAAGCCAATGAACATTAGTGACAGCACCGATTGACGCTTCCACCTTGTTAGGGGTTGACACCCCTTCTCGCGGGTGGACATTTTTTTTAAATAACGCTGGAAATCGATAGAGAATCAAATTTTGAGTACAAAATATTCGAAGAATTTTTTCGAGAAATCAATAGTTATTGTTGTTATTCACGATTGAAAACTTGGAATTTTGAGTGGAAAAAAACACTTTTGTATTTTTCGCAAAAACTACGCATTTTAGAAGGAGTTATCGTCAAAAACAGATGGGTTGCTCATATTTTTTAAGGAAAAATGAGCAGTACCTAAACGCTGTACCATTTCCAACAGAATTAAAATTAATCGCAGACCCTTTACAATTAGTTTTGTTTTAGTGTTTTTCATACGATCCTGAAGTTAGACCGGTTTAGAATGTGTATTTTTTGAATAATGTACAGTAAAAGTTGAAAATGTATTTTTCATTATTCAAAAAAAATTGCATTATTTATATAATAATTCTGAAACTATGAAAGATACGTAAAAATTATAGACAACAAAAATGTAGCTTATTTTTCAACAATTTTTCTTTTTATTCTTATAGCATAAAAAATAAAGGAGATATCGCCGCTTGAAGTATCCATTTTAGTGAAAAAACGACCTGTCTCGAGCCCTTCGATCCTTNTTTACTGAGGATTTCCAATAATTTAAGGAGGAATTGCGGGATTTATTACAAAAAAAGGATGTCGGTGTACACTTTTTAGCCAAAGGTTTATGATGACTCACGGTTGTAATTTTTTCCAAGCATGTCGTTGAACAGTTGTTTATTAGTACAGTCATTGAAGCTTTTCACCTCCGAATTCTTTGAAATTGAACCGATCGACTTGAAATTTGGCACATAGAGAAAAGGCCAATGAACATTAGTGACATACCACCGATTGACGCTTCCACCTTGTTAGGGGTTGACACCCCTTCTCGCGGGTGGACATTTTTTTTTTAAATAACGCTGGAAATCGATAGAGAATCAAATTTTGAGTACAAAATATTCGAAGAATTTTTTCGAGAAATCAATAGTTTCTTAGTTATTCACGATTGAAAACTTGGAATTTTGAGTGGAAAAAAACACTTTTTCAAGGTATTTTTCGCAAAAACTACGCATTTTATTAAAAAAGTGTAATGAACAAAAATGTAACTTATAAATAAACAAAGAAAATCGTTTTTTAAAAAGTGTACGTCCTATAAAAAGCCAACTATGGTTATTGGCAGGGGGCTTGTTTTGGGGGAGTACTCGAATCGATGTATTCAACGTCAAATAACGGAAAAAGGATTTGTAGTACTCAAAAAGACCTTCAAAATGAGCACTTATAAAAGTTAATTAGAGCAAAATTGAAGGAGTTATCGTCAAAAACAGATGGGTTGCTCATATTTTTTAAGGAAAAATGAGCAGTACCTAATCGCTGTACCATTTCCGTCAGAATTAAAATTAATCGTAGACCCTTTACAATTAGTTTTGTTTTAGTGTTTTTCATACGATCCTGAAGTTAGACCGGTTTAGAATGTGTATTTTTTGAATAATAAACAGTAAAAGTTGAAAATGTATTTTTCATTATTCAAAAAAAATGCCTTATTTATATAATAATTCTGAAACTATGAAAGATACGTAAATATTATAGACAACAAAAATGTAGCTTATTTTTCAACAATTTTTTTTATTCTTATAGCATAAAAAATAAAGGAGATATCGCCGCTTGAAGTATCCATTTTAGTGAAAAAACGACCTGTCTCGAGCCCTTCGATCCTTTCCCTTTAAAAAACGAAAAACTTAAAAGGTTTTATATGCAGACGATCTTACTGCTCTTGAAATTATCTTTAAAATGCTTTCTTGTAGGATACTATAACTTCAAAATTAACCGAGTTATTATAGTTAACCGAGGCTTTCTCATTTTTATATATTATACAGGGTGGTCCGAATTTTATGCAGGAAACTTCGATGGCAGATAGATCTCTTTAAAATAATAGGTGTTTGCCTTATAAATATAGGTCTGGAACGGCCTCGTTTTAGAGATAGAGGGTGTTGAAGTTGTTAAAAAAATTTGATTTTTTGTTTATATCTCCGGAATCTGTTCGAGTAAATCGAAAATTACATAAGGATGGTAGAAATCCCTGCCATTTACAACCTGTGCAAAATTTACTTCCGGGAAATGTAGAGACACCTAAATTTTTGTTAGTGGTTGTTTTAAAGTCACAACATAATCTAGAATTCTTACTAGAAATACTTTGGACTGATGAGGCTACGTTCACAAGGCGAGGGGTAGTGAATTTTCAAAATATTTGGTCACAAGAAAATCCTCATAAAATTCGAACAAGATCTTTTCAACGCGAATTTTCTGTGAAAGTGTGGTTCGGAATAATAATTGTCATCCCATCTAAATTCCCAGTAATTTATAAACTTTCTAGAAAACCATCTATTTGAATTATTAGAGGATGTTAAATTAAATATACCACAAAATAGCTGGATACAAATGGATGGTGCTCCTGAGCATTTTAAGAGAATAATACAAGAATGGCTTAAAAATTATAAGGGACGATGGATAGGTTGAAAACCAAATGCTAATGTCAACCATAATGATGCAGAGAATCCAGTGTCTTGGCGAGCCAGATCGCCAGATCTAAACCCCCTGGATTTCTATGTTTGGGGTTACCTACCTGAAAAGTAAAGTTTACTCTACTCCAAGAGATCAAGACCACAACTATTGCAGCGAATAGAAGACGGGTGTAATGAATTAAAAGAAAAGCACAACGTGATATTAGGTAATTCCATTAATCATTAATAGAAGTTGTCAGAAATGTATCGATGTGGATGGTTCGCATTTTGAACAATTGCTGTAAATACGTAACGTTAATTTCGTTTCTTGTTTAATTGTTGTTGTTTGGTAAATCTATTTTTAGTATTATTTTGATTTAAATTGTTCTTATTTGTAAAGATAGTGGATTAAGCCTCCAGGGGAAACTAAAACACACTAGGAACACTACCTCACAGGTGATGTGGAAATAATTTTGTTGATCTGCTTACAAATTGCACTTACTTTTAAGCATAAACATAAATATTCTTGTAATATTATGGTTCGAAGTGTCTGCCACAAGGGGATTGTATTGGTATGAATAACTTGAGAACGGCGAATCTTAGGGAAAAAATTCAAGTTACCTTTTTTACGTATTTAGTGCATTAGAATATAAATCGGTTACAATAACTTGTAAAAAATACAGTGGCGTAGTTTTTTTTTATAAAAAGAGGGCGACCCCTGTCTAGTTGTACCCCACTGGTTGAACCTTTAGAGCTCATATTTTAAGGAATGCAAGGCCTACTGTCATACATTATCTGTACCAAATTTTATTGACAAAATTTTATAAACAAAAAATCAAATTTTTTTAACAACTTTAACACCCTGTATCTCTAAAAAGAGGCCGTTCCAGACCTATGTTTATAAGGCAAACACCTATTATTTTAAAGAGATCTATCTGCCCTCGAAGTTTCCTGCATAAAATTCGGACCACCCTGTATATTATATTATACAAATAAAATAAGTAAAAAAAAATTGTGTGTTTATTTAAATGCAGCGTAGCAATTTTTTTATGATTGATTATATTTAAAAATCGATTGTAATAAAAATATTGTACATTAATATTGGTAAAAGGGTAATTTATTAAGAGTTGAAAATGGCAAAAGTAAAACATTCTTTCATAAACAATATAAGGGAATTTTTATTTTAAATTATTGCACAATTATAGCATTCCAAGATTTAAAACGTAATTTTTTATCATTTTTTTAGCACAGGGGTGATTTATAAGGGTTGAAAAGTGTTGTGAGATACAAATTCTTTCATAAGCAATTAGGAAATTTTTATTTTAAATAATTGCACCGTTAAAACATTCCAAGCTTTTAAAAAGTAATTTTTTATCATTTTTGTCAATACAGGGGTGGTTTTTAGGGGTTGAAAGGGAAAAAATCTTTTATTAGCTATAAGGTAACTTTTATTTTAAATAATTGCACGATTTAATCATGCCAAATCTTTAAAAAGTTAAAGAGTTAAATAAAGGGTCGAAAAGATCAAATATAGGTATCATAGAACATGTTCGAGAACATGGAACATTATTTAATCTTTGTGCTTGAACAAGACTTTTCTCAATAAAATGCCTAAAACTTAGTTTTTTCAATTTTTTTCACTTAGGGAGAGTTTTTACCCCTAAAAAACAAAAAGCGTCATCGGGCTTATGTTACTTTTGAACTTGAGCCTAAGATGAGCCTTATTCTAAATTTTCATGCAAATCCATGCAGTTTCAAAGAATTCGGAGGTTACAGCTGATTTTCAGCTTCAATGACTGTACTATATATTTGATTTCTGCGGGTCACCAAACTGACTTTATTTTGGTGACCCAGAAATCAGTCAATGGAATATAATTACCTAGAATTTACGCAGCTCTTCCTTTTAAAATTACGCATTGGTATTTTAATTTCTAAGCCAAAGTTTAATTGCATTCACCTACAAAGTGCGTTCATTTAACTTCAGCCTATCCTGTACACACAATGGGTCCTCAGTCTAGCATCCTCCCTATCCCTCCAGTGGTGGCGCACTATACCAATTTCCACGACAATCGTATTAATTTATGTAAAGCGAAACATATTTTCTGAAAATTTAATTCCCACTTTATTTGCATTTGTTTAATAATCTTTTGTTTTACGAGACAGGGGTGCCAAAGGTGGTGGAATACATTAAATTGCGTGGCATTGGCATTTAGAAGCGACGATTTGTAAGGAATTTGAAGAGGTCACTGGAATAAAATAGTTTATGACGAATATTGCGACCGAAGACGGTCCATATGGGACAAATTTAATATATTCTAACATTTTAAATAACAAGAATATTTTATTTTTATTTTTCCTTCCATTATACTTGATACACAATAATATCTTAAATACTATACAGCATGAAGGAAAAGTATACATTAAATTCATTATTTCCGAAACAATTAAGTTAAAATCATCACATTGTATTTTTTATTTCCGGAAATGTAATAGATAAAATAATGTAATAGAATAGACATACAGGGTGTTTGTAAATAAATGGGAAATATTTTAGGGTGTGGTTGTCGCAGTTATTTTGTGAAAAAAAGTTCATATAAACGTAGGTCGAAATATGCTTCGTTTCCCAAATACAGTGTTTAAATTTTCATTTTTATTTATTTTTATTAATTCAATAATTTTAAAGTATTGACTCGAAATTTGATGGTTGTATTTTATTTAGAAATATTGACAGCAACCTACTAGATAATGTATCAATAGAAATTAAAAATACACAACCTGCAATAAAATATGTTTTATTTTTTTCCTCAAAAACGGTGCGGTGCATCTTACGAAAAAAATTGTAGGGACCAATTTCATTCAGAATTGATGGCGGATTTCTAAAAAAAATCAAAACGGGAAAAGTCAATGGCGTACCATTTTTTTTATTAAAAAATGTTGTGGCATTTTCGCACGAACGCCACTGGTGGAAGTAGAAATATTCGGATCGCCCCAAAAAATGCACATTTATCCCTCCAAAGTTTTTTTCAAATTTCGAGTCAATATCTTTAAAACTGAAATAATTTAAAAAAATAAATAAAAAATTAAAATTTAAACAGCCGATATCTCGGAATAGAAGCATATTTCGACCTGTTTATATGAATTTTTTTCACAAAATAACTTCAGCAACCACCCCCGAAAATATTTCGCACTTATTTACAAACACCCTGTATAATATCTAGTTCAAAGTCAACTAGGATGTTCCAGTCATGTAAACAATGATCAAGTACCTGCTTCTGATTAACTATTGAGCGAAGCCAGTTGTACGGCGAACCTCACCAGACATGTTTTCATACAGAATCAGTCTTCACATCATAATATGATAGGTTTCATTTCGTACGTATCATTCGCGGCTCAATTCTGTTGCTGTTTATGTTGTGTTGGATTAATTTAAGATTGTTCATAAAAAGTCAAAAATAGTGATGATGTTTATCATATTTTGCGCTTGATGTGAAATTTTCGCTTAATGACATCAAAACACGTATGTATTTTAATTTTTTGTAGGACTTAAATGATGTCAAAATGAAAAAAGGCATAATGCGGTTTTTCGCTTTGAATTAAAAAATTGGAAAAACCCCCTTTGGAATGTTGATGAATTTAGAAAGTTCTAGAAGAATCTGAAAATTGTGGAAATTCTATTTAGAAAAAAATCCAATAACATCAACATATGTAAACAATACACGCAAAAGGTGTTGGAATACATTAAATTGGGTGAAAAAATCTCACGAAATTTCTTTGCTTAGTATTTGTTCTATACTTTTACCACACGGTTTGTTTAACGTTTCCAGGATCGCCCACTTCTAGACGCCCAATTACGAGGGTCAGTCAAATATAAACCGGATTTTTGTAAAAATAATTTATTTAGTCAAAATATAATTACAAAATAAGTTTATTGCTTTTCTACATAGCCCCCTTCAATGTTTACACATTTTTCCCAACGCGTGGGGAGCTTGCAGATACCTTCTTCGTAAAAAAATTGAGGTCTTGTCAAGGCCTAGTTGCGCATACACTCCTCTACTTCCTTATCGCTCAGAAAATGGTGTCCATCTAGTGCTTCATTCAGTTGTCCAAACAAATGAAAATCGCAAGGGGACATATCTGGGCTGTACGGAGGATGTCATCGCATTTAGTTCAGTTTGTTTCGAGTCAGTGCAGTGTGAGGCCTAGCGTTATCGTGCAACAAAATCACAAAATCTCTGATTGACCGGTTGCGTCTTTTGTTTGTGAAGGCGGTTTTTGCGCTCTCCAAAAACTGGCGGTAATAGGCAGCACTTACAGTCCGACGATCATGTAAGTAATCGATTAGCAAAACTCTTTTCCAATCGAAGAAGATGGTTGCAAGAACTTTTCCAGCGGACAAACGTGTTTTAGCTTGCACAGGCCGAGGTTTTCCTCTTCTTCGCCACTCCATGCTTGATTATTTGCCATTTTCGATTTGGGAGTATAGTGATGAACCCATGTCTCATCATATGTTACTATACTATGCAAAAAGTTGTTCCCTCGTTTGTCAAAAACTTGATAATAATAAGTTGCGCAATCGCCGGTGTCACCTCCTGCTCAGACATGTCTGTACTGACAAGCCAAAATGGCGACAAGTCCGGTTTATATTTGACTGACCCTCGTAACAGGTACATTGTGGATAAATACCTGCATTATATTACGCAAAATCAAAGCAAAAGTAAGAAAAAAACTTGTCAACATTAATGAATGGTATTAATGTGTATTTTTATTTAACTTGCAGCAATAAATTAAAGTTACACACAATACGTTTCCTCAGTTACTTCCAGTATTTTACCTTCAACCATGGAATTGTAAGTATTATGTACTCGTATTTGTCGGAGAAGGTCATGACCGTTAATAGTCCCATTTGCAATTTAAATGCTTGGAAAGGTCATAATAAAAATGAATAAGGATCAGGAATAAACGCCTAAAATTTGTTTTTAAGACCATATGGATATGCGCATACTTTTAATGAGATAACCTTTCTAATTAGTGATATATGAAAAACGTCGTTAATATTAGCAGATATAATAATTTAACCCTAACAAAACTCTATTTTGACATTTCTATCAGTTTTCTATCGTATATTGCAGTCAAATTCTAATTGTGTCTATTTTTATCACATTCTACGGTAATGAAATCCGAAGATTTACTTGCCGTTTCGCAAAAAACTATACTCTCTTTTAATTGGAAGCCCCATAGAGCGAAGGGAAAACACATTCGCACGAGCTCTATTAACAACATTACGGATAAATCTCTGGCAGTGTGTGGCTTCACTTCTTGAATTAATTTTATTTGCTTTGTATCAGTTAACGGCGTAACCGATTCCACTAACTTTATTCAAACAACACCTTGCGCTGTATGTTTAATCCTGTTTTACTGCTTTTAGGTCGAATCTATATTTATGGTCGTTGATTCTAAAACTTCCCATTTGAAATATATGTATTTAGTTAAACTAGTTGATGTCCAAATATTAATTGAGATTATAATTTAGTTTTCAGTACATTGACACATACAAAAGAGATATAAATGTGGTAGTATAATTGATAGCCATTAACAGCTTTTTTTAAATTTTAGATTGCGAAGTATCGTGAGTATTCAAGACGGAGAATATTTTACGAGCGACAAAGAGTAAGGAAATATTGGTAATTTTATAATATTTAAACTAAAATTTGTTTTTCCCCTAAATACTAATATGATTCTAATTTTCCATGAGTTATATGTAGAAAAATACATATTTTTAATAATATAAAAAGTACATAAATTTAATAAGTTAATACAAAATTACTTATTGTAATTATTACACATCCCTATTTATTGGTATTAGGTACACAGGGTAGCCAAATGAAAATGAAATAGAGCCATTTTCAGGAACTGGGTCAAGATTGTAGAAAAACGCTCAGAAGAAATATTTCTTTTGAAAGCTCTTACAATTCTCTTTACACCAGACCTTAAATTTTATTATTCCGCACAATACTTTGAAAAAAAATAACATTTTAAACTTTAAATTATGTTTCCATACAAGAATAAAGATCGAAACGTTCGCGCACATTCCGAAGCATTTCCGGAGTGATTCGACGGAATTTGTCGACGATTCTTTAACGCAAATCTTCCAGCGACGCTGGCTGTGTTTTATAGATTTTACGTTTTAGGTATCTCCACAAAAAGAAATCAAGGGGCGATAAATCCGGTGATCGTGGAGGCCACTCAATGCTGCCTCTTCTCCTAGTCTAATTCCGTAGAAAACGTTGGTCCAAATACTGACGGACAATTAACGCATAATGCGGAGGAGCACCGTCCTGTTGAAAAATCAAATGATCTTCATCATACTCTGGAACATTTTCAATAATATCAGTCAAGGCAGGGTCAATAGCGTCTTCCAGTAATTGCAAATACATTTGGCCAGTCAAATTACCAGGTAGAAAAAAAGGACCCACCAGCCGGTCACCGAAAATTCCAGCCCATACATTTAATTTTTCCGGTTGCTGTGTATGCACCTCGTGAAAAACTCTTGGGTTTGAATCGGACCAATAGCGGCAATTGTGACGATTTACCGTCCCGTTCAAGAAAAAACTGCATTCATCAGAAAAACAGATGTTAAAAAGGAACTGTGGATCGTTCCCTGCTCGCTCACTCATTATTTCGCAAAATTGCAAACGGCGGTCATAATCATCCTCATGAAGTTCCTGGACTAAATGTATTTTGTATGGATGGAATTTATTCTTCTTCAAAATGGTTTGTATGCTAGTTCGATTGATCCCAGACACAGATGCCAGCTGCCTCGTACTTAATGTAGGATCAAGATGAACTTGTCCCAAAACTGCAACTTCACTAGCTTCATTAACTATAGGTTTTTCAATTTCTCGTTTTTTATTGGCTACGTTCCCTGTCTCTTGAAATTTTTTTACTAACTCTAGAACATACTTCCTCCTGACATGTCGATCTTGATGTTGTTCATTAAATAGCTGAGCTGTTCTATTCGCACATTTATTGTTCATAAAGTAAAGCGAAATGATATCTACCCTTTCCGCAATGGAATAAACCATAGTGTTTAATTTTCAAAAACACAATTAAATAAACTACCAACCAACGCTTCCAAATAATACTAGAAAATAATTTGGAATCCACTAATTTTACGTTCATTGTGTGTGTATAGCATTCATTTCTGTTTTTTACAATTGTGTTTTTTTTACGAAAGTGATAACAAATCGCCAAAAACCAATATAACGTAAGAAATACTAAATTTATACTGACATTATTACCGTTACTAATTGTTTGTACATAAGTTTCAACTTTAAAATCAAAATTCTTAATACGTATTGGGCGGAATTATAAAATTTAAAGTCTGTTGCAAAGAGAATTGTAAGAGCTTACAAAAGAAATATTACTCAACCCCCCAATGCCATTTAAATATTTTGGGGTGATACTTACCCTTGCTTGGGGCTGAAATTGGCGGAGTCAAAAATACCAGCAAAGAATGTTTTTCATGGCTTCAATCACCTCTGTGATGATCCAAATCCAAATATAAGGTATAAGGTAATATATATTGGTGTTACTGTATCCTGTAATTTTAAGATGTTGTTATTCTTAGTCAAACTTGATTGGTTAATTTAAAAGATACTTTTGAAATAAAAAATTAAACGAAAAGTTATACGAAAACATACATTTTCTGAACGTAGACAATTTTTAAAGTGCGCGACATAAAGTGATGGGTTTTTTATATTTTGTCTGCAAAATACCCAAAAAATATAGAAAAAAAAAAACAAAATTATGCCACAGGTAAATAACCTCTGATAATATCTTTTCTCAGATATCTCTATTTCATTTTGATTCTAGGGAGGTTTTACTTTTATTCAAACATTTATTTACTTTTCAAATTCGGATTATTTCACTTTCACAAACCGAGGGGCGGGTACTTTCAATTAATTATCTCTTCCGTTATCTAAATGAACCCGAAGCTGTTAAACGTATCTGAACAATCAGAAACTTTTTGCTCAAACTTCATCGTATTAATTAAAATTTGGCGGTGGTGGGGTCAGGTACTCAGAGGACGGCGTCGTGAGGGGATTGCGTCGACGGCGGCTGACGATTTCGACCTGATACCGTCCACTAGACGACGATTTAATATCCGGGCAGGTCCGGACCGGCACGCAGTTTGATGGAAACGGTCCAAATATTTTGGTTCATTGTGGAACGGAACGCCTTTAATCTTATGATTTTATTATTTATTTTAATGATTTAAGAACACCAAAAATGTATGTCAACAAAAAAAAAATAGTTTATAATTTTTCTATTAAAAGTCTGTTACACGTTAAATATCTTTTTTTACTAAAGTGAAAGTTAAAATAAAAATTTTCTAAAGTGCAATAAATGTCTAGGTGAATTCTTCTAAACAAACTGACTGCTATGTTTTCCCAAATAAACCTTAATGATACAATGCTGCTGTAGCATTT
Organism: Anoplophora glabripennis; assembly: GCF_000390285.2. Lineage (NCBI taxonomy): Eukaryota > Metazoa > Arthropoda > Insecta > Coleoptera > Cerambycidae > Anoplophora > Anoplophora glabripennis. The sequence goes on along the minus strand of NW_019416749.1, from coordinate 2,336,117 downwards.
CTGTTGCGATTTGAATAAAAGGATCGTGTTGATGAAATAAGTGAAACAAATTGTTTAATTCAAATATACGTACAGCACCACTTAACTTCGGGATTTAATTATTCCTTCTTCGGAGAGAAAAATTGGAGATTTGATTAAAACATTATCAAGTTAAACATAGAATTTTCTTAAAACAGAGAACCAGTCGCAATTATAAAAATCTCTCTTAAAAACATTGTTAAAATAATGCACTTCAAAAGTTAAAAATGATCACAATGACAAAACTTTCATTTTTAAAACCGATGACGTGGCAATTAACCTCTACACTGTAAATAAATTGGTTTTAGTGAAAGCAAAAAGGTACACTGTAAAAAAATTTCACTCAAATTTCACTTAATTTTACTCAATAATGTATCAATTTCTGTCCACATCCCATTGAGTGAAATTTTCGCTCTGTTAGCATGAGTACAACTGAGTGAAACTATTGCATCGGAAATTAGTGAGTTTTACTCAAATACGAGGTACTGCTAACCATCAATTGAGTGACTTTTGACTCTATTCTGAGTATATAAAACCAATTTAGAGTTGACCTTTTCTCTAATATGATTTCAATGTAACTATTATTGAGTCATTTTTATATACTCTTTAAATTTTAATTTAAATATCATTGTATTAAAGTCATAAACTACTAAACTGACACAGTGGTTTCTACACAAAAATGTTTTAGAGACAATATTTTAGGTCTCGATTAAAGGAATTGGCGAACTGATCGGACGAATAGATTGCCATAACCTATATTGTACGTTGCAAATATGTAATTATAGATAACAATTTAACTATCCGTTCATTTAACTAAATAGTAATCGAGACATGTATTGTCTTTAATTTTTGTAATTAACTCGTTAAATAAACTTACCTATACTTGAATGAAAGTACTCAGTTTTAGTTCAAATATTATCCCAATTGAGTAAAATCATCAAAAAGTACTCAAAAATTTCACAAAATGGATTCACTATGTACCTTTATTGCTTTCACTCACACCGATTTTTTCAGTGTACGGAGTGAACCCATTGAGAGAAATTATTTTCAGACAATATTGAGCATTTTGAGTGAAATTAAGTCCAATTTCTTTTACAGTGTACCTACGTATTGATAAATTTACTCAGGATAGGAATGTATTTTTAAATTTTGAAATGAAAGAACGACGAATAAATAAGTTAGATATATGCAGTACCTTGAATTTGTAGCTAATTTTAAAATTAAATTTGAGGTCGACGTCCATTTCAAGTACGAACGAATATTTCTCAACCTTTTACGTTCTTTATTGAATAAATAATAACCATATTTTTAATACAAACAATGCGAAATTTTAATAATCAAAAATGTGACTTTTACTATTCATAAAAGTTCAATGTTTCTAATTAAATTAGTTTAAAATTGATCTATTGTTTAACAGTTCAAAATTTAATTAAACAATGTGTGTTGTATGTTGTATAGATCAATTTAATTCGCTTTCATTAAGGTTTTATATTCCAACAAAAAATTCCATCTTGTAGTTGTAGTTTCATGTTATTAAATTATGTTTTTAAATGATTCGAATCATTTCGAATTCGATTTATTCCGATTCTGGCAGCAGACCATTAGGATCGCTTGAGGCGTCAAGGGACATAATTCGAACAAGTGTGAGTGAGAATTACCACCCCATATCTCGGATCTTGTCGTGTCGCACTCCTTCTTGGAGGTCCAGGGGGACTACGAGTTTAAATCGACGCGAAGAACTTCATTATCCGCCATAAATTATTTTCCGATTTGATAAGGTCGTAATGGGGCTCGTAATACTTTTAATCTCTCCTCTGAGTTTCCTTTCTTTTCCACAATAAACCAGATAAAATTTATACTCGTATATGAGTTATGTTATCACGTTTTTTTTTCTCATTTCAAGTACCTTAAAGCTCGTTCAGAACGTCGTGGGATGGACTAGATATGATGAGGTTGACAATGTTCACGGGGGCGGTAGCATCAACTTCTAAGGAACTTATTAGATTGGTATTAAATTTTAAGTTTTAGTTTACTTTGCGGTTTCTGGAATCCCAAGGAAAGTTAATTTACGTACATAGTAAAGATTAGCATGGAGAAGGCAAATACTCATAGAACATCATGAACATTTAAAAACATTCTATTGAATTTTATTTGCTCAAGAGATATACAGTGTGTCTACTTAAGTTGGAACCATATGGAAAACTTTTTTATTATTGGTTTTAAGAAAAAAAGTTATTCTTCATAAAAAGTTCTGCATGGTCTAAAATCTGGAATGCAACCTTCAGTTATCAAAATTTCCCAGTCATATACAAGGTATATCAGAAATTATGAATTTTGTTCAAGAGTAAAGTACCTTTATTTTTGACAATACAGAAGAATGTTATAAAGAAAAGTTATTTTGAATTAAAATTTATTTTCAAATATGTAATTACAGCCATTTAGCATGAACATTCAGGTTTTGTGATTATTTACGTTTTACATTAAATTAAATTATTTGTATTTATCTCTTATTTGTTAAAAATATGATAACCTTTCCATTTGTTAATGTTTATGAACAACCTTGCAATTTAAATACGTAATGAACGCATAATAATTATTTATTTTAGAAATAGCAAAATCCATACAAAGAATATTTAGTAAACAAACATCATATTTATACAGAAACATAATTAAATTTTAATTCATTCTACTAAAGCCTCGACATATCCACCTTCTCTTTGCAAACATTTGATTGTTCTTTTGCCAAACTCCTGTAATACGTTCCGTATCATATTTGGAGTAATTTTTTGGCATTCTTCAGAAATAATCCTGTCCAAATGGTTTACATTATCAAATGGTCCTTGCTGATAAACCTGCTGTTTTAAGTAACCCCATAAAAAAAAGTCAAGTGGAGTTAAATCAGGGGACCTGGGAGCCCAAGAAATCTCTGAATACCTATGAATCACCTTTCCATTAAAAATATTTTCAAGGAGTACTCTAACGTTTACTGTACTATGGATGGAGGCACCGTCTTGTTGGAACTAAATTTTAATACGTTCTTGTAACGGAAGTTCGTGCATAAATTCACTGACATGATTTTCTAATAATTGTAAGTAATGTGCGGCATTCAAGGAATGTCGAAAAAAATAGGTCCAATTAATTTATTCCTGTACATACCACACCATATGTTCGTTTTAAACGAATATTGGTTACGACTTTTTATTACAAAGTTTGGATACTGTCAGACCACCAGCGACAATTTTGCGATGAGACGGTTCTGTTGGAAGAAAATGTTGCCCCATCGCAAAAAATTATACTTTTTGTAAAAAACAGGTCTTCTTCAAACTTTCCTTGGATCAGAGCGCAGAATTCAAATCGTCTATCGTAATCCCTTGGTTGTAATGTACGTAGGAATTGCAGTTTATATGGACAATACCTATTTCTTTTTAAAATATTTGCAACTGTATCTTTACTTACTGCAGTATTTTGGATTCGAGAGGCCCTTTTGCGCAATGACATTTTTGGTTCTTCTACGACAGAAAGCATCACTTCAAATTCAGTGTCTTCAATGGCAACCCGTTTTCGGCTTTATGCTTAAAATTATTTTCAATACTGCCACTGGTCTTGAATTTATTTAATATTAATATTTCTTGTAGATTACGTTAAATTGTATCAAGCCATACGGAATAATTAGTAAATAATCACAAAATCTGAATCTTCATGTTAAATGGCTGTAATTACATATTTGAAAATAACTTTTAATTCAAAATAACTTTTCTTTATAATATTATTCTGTATTGTCAAAAATAAAGGTACTTTACTCTTGAGCAAAATTCATAATTTCTGATATACCTCGTATAAGACTGGGAAATTTTGATAACTGAAGGTTGTATTTTAGATTTTAGACGTTGCAGAACTTTTTATAAAGAATAACTTTTTTTCTTAAAACCAATAATAAAAAAGTTTTCCATATGGTTCCAACTTAAGTAGACACACCGTATACAGCGCGTTCATGATGAAAGGAACACATTCGTTTAAAATTCAGGTAATTACTTTGTGGAAAAACGCTCGGACACGTCGATTAATATTTTTAGTTGTGGATTTTTTGACAAGAAAATTGTATACAGGGTGTCTCAAGAAGAACATACGCAGTCATCATTGATTTTTTTTAAAGGAACACCCTGTATATTATGCCATTTTTGAATTGTACACTGAATACTTTTTGTATAATATACCATACCTCTAAAATCAGCGGTTTTCGTAATAATGACGTTTGAAATGTGATAAATGGAAAAAAATTAATGTTTATTTTTAAAACATTATGTAAATAACAATTGCTTTATAATAAATGTTCAATGTTTTGTCCGTTTACTTCAATACATTTCCTGTTGAACGTTTTCAATTACCTCTGCTGGAATAAGTCTTATTTCCTGGCGTATTCTCTGTTTCAGGTCATCAAGATTATTTGGTCTATTCACATAAACTTTAGATTTTAAATAACCCCATAACAAATCTAAAGGTGTAAAATAGTTTCCTCACAAATCGAACGTTTTCAGTACGAGTTGGCAAATCACATTCGGAATCTCAAGTAGTTCTTTCTGGGGCACCGCAAGGTTCTGTTTTGGGACCAGTCCTATTTTTGGTGTATACAGCTGATCTTTCGCTAAAGCTCAAATGCACTGCAAGATCATCAGACTCTACAAGATGATATTATTTCCATCGAGCACTGGTGCTATGATTAGCTCATCCCACTGAATTTAAAGTGTACTGTTATACATATTGGTAAAAATAATCCCAAGTCAACATATACTTTCGGCCAAAGTCAACTTATGATAACTGTCGAAAACCAGAATGACTTGAGTGTAGTAGTCAATTCCAGTTTCATTTGGTCTGAACATATTTCCATCGTTGTGAAAAAAGCCAACTCCGTGTCTTATCTTTTAAATAAGTGTTTCCAGAGGTCAAACGATCAGGTCTTCTTAAAATTATATAAGTCATATATTCGTCCGCATCTGGAATACTGCGTGAACATATGGTCCCCTTACCTCGTAAAATATATCAATCTGATAGAGAGCATGCAGAGGAGATTCACAAAATGGATCCCCTAATTTAGATCACTTCCATATCATCAACGTTTGGATAATTTGAAAATTACTTGTACTAATGTGAGATGTCTACGTGGTGATCTTATCAAAATATACAAGATTCTAAGGTTAAATTTGGATGAACGTTTACGTGGTCATCAGTTTAAATTGTCGAGAAAAAACTTCAAATTCAATCTTTGTGTCAAAATTACTTCCCAAATAGAGTGTTCTACCATTGGAATAGGCTACCTTCATATATTGTTACTGCCCCATCGGTCAACTCTTTCAAGAACAGGTTGGATGCATGGATGTCATGCCACAAACTGAACTCCGGTGATAGCTTGGTTTTTATTGTCACAAAGTACTAAGTACATCAAAATGGTCGAGGGGTCAAGGAATGAAAAGCGATTAATACGAAGAAAATTGTTTTGTTTAAGATCAAATTTGGCATACCAAGGTGTTCTTGCTGGCTTTTAAAAAAATGTTCAAGGTTGTTCAATTTAAACATTTTATTTGATTACTTGTGTGTATTTCAAAATGTCACATTTCAAAGGTCATTACTACGAAAACCGATGATTTTACAGATATGGTATGTTATACAAAAAGTGTTCAGAATTTACAGTACAATTCAAAAATGGCATAATATACAAGGTGATCCATTAAAAAACATCAATGATGACTGCGTATGTTCTTCTTGAGACACCATGTACACAATTTTCTTGTCAAAAAATCCGCTACTAAAAATATTAATCGACGTGTCCGAGAGTTTCTCCACAAATAATTACCTAAATTTTAAACAAATTTGTCCCTTTCACCATGAACGCTCTGTAGATACATGGAAACATATTCTGATATATGTATATACGCTTTTAGGAAAATAATTCGGTCGTCAATTAATGAATTAATTTATATTATGAATATTACATTAAAGCCTATAGAATTTCTATCTATTATTACATACTCTGATCTTAGATCTGAAGTTTCTGATTTATAGTTTCAAAGATTTTTTGTGGCGGAAAGTTTGTGTAGTTCCATATCGAGTTCCTTTAAGTCATCTCTTACGTGACATTCACAAAATTGAGCTGCTTTGTATGGAATTTATAACCAGTTTTGAGGTATCAGGTATTATGAATTTCCGTCTATTTTAGAGAAAAGTTCTTGGCGGTAAAGTTTCCCAAGGTAAACTTCGGCTATGCCGATTTACATTATATTTTACGATGTTCAGGCGAAGATATATAACACATCTATAAATACTTCGGAAAACAAGATAAAAGCCCGTAATCGCTCCATTTAGAAGAAATAACTTATCACTTATTGGAAAGGTTTAACTGGGAAACGCTGTCTCTCTAAAAAGCAGCTTTATGTAAAATTCATTAGGGATTGATTTTACCTCTCCAATATAAAATGTTAAACTTTGAGAAAACCGTTTGAAAGAACTGATCTCTTATAAGGAGATTTCCCTTAATGGAATATGGAAATCTTTTTTATTAAATACCACCTCCAAGTAGAATAAATACAAAGAACCAAGTATACTTTTCCGAATAGATATTAAACAAAATATAAATGAAAAAGCGAAAGTTTGTTTCCAGCCGAAAAAATTTTGTTTGTACGAGTTGCTACCCTTTGGTGATTTTATACATTCAATTTTAAAGAGGAAAAACAGGCAACGCCTCATCGATTTCACTTTCCGGAGGGACTGAAATGGCCGGACATTAAAATATTCAGATGTAGGTGAGCGAAGTGGATGGGATCAATTGTTTGATCTAGTGGTCAGTGAACCGTATTCGTACATTGAATTCGAATCGGGAGCAACAAGTTTTTGATTAGTGGACAGATAACTAGCATTAATGGAATGCTATCTCTTATTGTCTGCTATCGTTCAAATGTACCCATTTCTACCCCCATTATTCAGAAAATCATTACGCTTTTGGCCGCAGATTGAAGTCAATTGGAAATAGTTGTGCCTAATAGTTTCTATATTTAAAACGCGTAATTTACTTTGAGAATTTTAAATGTTGACAATGTTTTTGAGATACTTACAAGGTTTAATAATTTTAAATAATTAATTTTTAAATAACCATTTCAGTTTTTTCAGCATTTTCAGCGGAATGTTGATAACCTTACTAAACTATTTTTTTTTGAGAAAATTGTAGTACAACTAGTAGTATTCATTGTGTCTCTATGAACATTTTGAAATTGTTCCAATATTTAAAAAAAAATATTAATTTTTTGCTCACGGGTGCCTTTATCTGGCTACTTTGCAGAAGGTTTCTGGCCCTCGGCCGTGCTAATTTTTCTTCCTCTCATCGTCCTTCGCTCGATTAACGTTAATAAAATGCGATTACAGTGGTTGAGAGCTTAATATTACCTTTATATTCAGCCGGCTAGTAAGAAACCGAAAGTCTGTAAATAAGATGTTCCTTAATTACCAAAAGTTATGAAATTTTAATGCGGATCCGGCGTGTCTGACGGCATAAAGGGCTTTGAAGTTGGTGGACAGACCGGTTGGGCCTGTCATTAATTAGTAACGCACAGTATGTGGTTGTCCACACTCCAAATGCCAGATGTCTGCTTGAATGAACCCCTGTGCAAATATGCAGGTATGCTTGTTATGTATTGTGCTGTCGTTCAAGCTAAATGAGCTTTAAAATGGATATACGGGATGTCTGTGATCATATAATAGAATAATTAGGCTCGTGGCAGTAGTAGAAAGTTGAGTTTTTTTCGAAGGAAACACTAAAATGCAAACAAAATCTTTATTTTGTAATCTAATTACTAAAACGTTGCTATTCTTCAGAAGGCTGCTACGTAAGTTTTGCTCTTTTTCGAAACAGCATTAAAATTCTAAGCTTCAGCTGACTCCGGGAGATTCAGATCGTACATACCCCAAACTAGATGACTTTTACTATCTGAATAGTTCAAAAGAAAAAAATTAAGAAGGAATAAGAGAAGATTTAATTAAATTGTGGACAAGAGAGAGAGAGAGTATGTAGCTGAGAGTGTGCGTAAGGGGTTGTTATGCTGTGGCAAATTAGGATAGAAAAAAAATTATAGATTTTAATTTAATTAATTCATTTACCAAAATTTGGGTCTGGAGCAGCAGATTTTGCGTCTATAATTTTTAAAAATACTTATACATACTGGTTAAATCAACACATTTATGATGAAAGAACTATTGCAAAAATTTTCTTAGATTTTAATTGAAAAAAATTCTAATTTTTTTCTTTTAATTTTAATATATTTTGATATTATTATTCCCTATTGTTAATTAAAAAAAAAACAAATTAATATATCCTCCAATTTTTAGGATCGTCCTGGATTATACTTTCATAAAACGTCTATTTTCTTTCACGAATCTCATATTAAAAGGGAATCAATCCAGAGACGTACCCTTTTTATCCCCTTCGTCTTGATTAAAGAATTTGGATGTTTAATCGCGATGGTAGATTATAGTTCGTTGCCAGGATGTATCGGCATCGATATCTTTCGTTTATAAATCCTGAGAGGTGGAAAAGTAATAAAAAGTTTCCCTGAGACTGGAAATTGCGGAAGTTTAAAGAAAAATTTATGTGTTCAGATGGCAACTGCGACATCTCTTATAAAACCCTTAATTTTCTTTCAGTTGCGTTTTAATGGCAATTAAATTAATGTATACTCCCATCTAATACCTTGTGTTGAAGACTTCGGCTAGATTTAACGATAAACCGCAACAAATATTAATAAAGAAAATGAATTGATTTATTTTAAATATTTTAATTCAAATAAATTAAAACTGTTCCTAAAATACATATTCTTTAAAAATGCAATTTTGTTTCAAATATTAGTAGCAACACATTGCAGTGTGCAGTGACTACCAATTCCTGAAAAAAGTAAATACTTTCTACATAAGTGTTTAAAATATGCAGCTCATTTAACGTGGATATGTCCTGACGGTAACAATATTATAAATCTTTTATAAGGATCAAAAGCATGAAGGTATTACATTTCCGATTCCTTTTGAATATAAAATTGCTTTAAATGGAAGAAAATCACGCAACATTTTCCAGGAAATATATATGCAAGAGTTAAGCAAAAACTCGTATCTACTTTGATATTTGAGAAGATTCACATTTTATTTGAAAATGTTTGCGTCAAAAATATAAAATAACACATACTTATAGTTGCAATATTTTAAACTCGTACTTATATCCGTTGAAAAATGTATCATTTACTGCGGTAACAAGGGATTCTAATTTTAGAATACTGTTACAAAGAAAATTTTGCTTCTTTTTCTGTAGGAGTCTTGCTTTTTTACAGGATGTTGATAATATCCTTCTTAATGAGATGAATCTGAAAAAACCTACTCATCGGCAATGAAAGTTACTTAATTAAACTCGGGGAGAAAGCTTTTTGCAATTTTCCATTTTATGTGGTACTCTTAAATAAAAGGTTAATTAAGTGTAGTGTTTCACTCTAAAAAGGAAGTGTCTTCAGACTTACATTTCTATACTGCTGGCATTGTACCTGAATATTTCAACGACATTATTTGAGTGTATAGTACAGTGATGGCAAGCTCTAATTGTAGTACCTTTAATACTTGGAATACACGATTGGCCAAATTATGAAATATCACGGGGTCTGTGAACGAACCCACACATTTCTACCATTGTATCACAAAATAATTTGGCGATGGTGGTTAACTCAAGTGCAACAGATGAATATATTTTATGTTCTTTGGACTCGGATATATTTCACTAATTGTCTCCGCTAGATTCTATACTACTATCAACTTTTTTATGATTTTGTGAATTGAAAAGTCTATAATGATCCTCTGTATCGAAAGCCATCACCGAAATGTGGAGAGACCAACAGCAGTATCGAAATTAAGTGTTACAATGGGATGCAAAATGACAACAATTTGCAATGTCAAGAAATTTGGTATCTACAGGGTGATTCGGTCATAATGTCATTAATTTTGACCACGTATTCGGAAGGCCTATAAAGACAGAAAATCGAAAAGAAAAAATTCTTCGATCTTTTAAAAAGTGAGCAAATTAAGTCCCGTTAGTTCAGTGCAACACATTTTATGGCAGAGAACGAGCCAACGGACTACAGAGCGTTCGAATGTTGAAGAGAAACAGCTGATTTTTCTAGTCGTGTTGAATTGGACGAATGCTATATTTTTTCAGCCATACTGGCATTTTTAAATAGGTATGTACCATAGTACTCTATGAAAAGCAATAAGTCTCTAGTTATACGTACTATAAACTGAATAATTAATGAATACTAAAAATTCATATTCATTATAAAATATAGTGCAAACGTTAATATTAAAATACTATTCGAAAACAATTATTATCGTTATACATTTGTTTTTATTAACAAATAAATAATACTTGTTAATATTTAAAATGTAAAAAATATCTTTTAGGTCCAGGTAAAAAGTTCTGTTTTTTCCTTTCGTTCACTATGGATTAAAAATGAAGTAAAAGCTAGGTTGGTGACCAAATAATACTGTAGGTGAAGATTCGTTCTAGATAAACCTTTGTGGATAAATACTGTGATTACAAAGCAGTTATTTATTACTTGGGACCATACAATTATAGATAATATTCCTTTTTTCACTAATTCAGCAATAAGTAAGTATAGACAGGCTACTTTTTACTTCAGCAATATTAGATGCCAATATGTAAACAATTTAATCGTTCGTCCATAATATTCATGGCTAGTCGCTAGTCACTTTAATGTTTTTGTATGTTTATGTAACTTACTCATCGAATTGAATTTAATAATACCGGGATATGCAGGTTATAAAACGTTATTAACTCTCCACTAAATTAATTTTGTACCTACATGTATCCCACTCTCTGGCAGTATTACCAGTAAAACAGATTTATCGATGAATTTTGTAACGTTTTCAAATAATAATAAATTTTACTGCGATTTGACTGATGAAATGAAAAACTGAGAAATTGCCAACACAATAAAATTTTAATTTACTTATTTCAAACAGTTTTTAACCTTGCATTTTTGCGAGCATTATAAATGGTCATCAATTCCAAACGATTCTCAATACTATTTCGTCAAGAAAAAATGCATTTGGTATTCCGAACTTTAAGTAACGTACATAATAGCCTTCTAAATTCTACGCTTGATAAATTTCTGTTAACTTGCCAACTACCCTTGAAAATCGGCACAAACAAAATAATTTAAACTACTCGGTCCAACCAGTCCCAGTCAGCGTTTCCTCGGACTCCAAAAACGCTCTCAAAAAAACAATTACTAAGCGGTTCTGGAGACTGGCGACGTTTCCCGCACACATTATGCTGCGTTTATCTGGCGCATCGTCCTGGCGGGTGGCCGCCTATTTCCACCAGCGTGAGCAAACATTAAAAAATAACGATGCCTCGCGTAAGCTTATCTAGACATTGTGCATCATCGCATTGACTAATATCTAGCGCCCAATTACGGAGGAACTTAAAATTGGGTCAATCGTGCCGTTCGAAGTGAAAATCGACACTAGCAATACACCGAGAGAACAGTTTCTTTGTTGTAAATAAATTCACATTAATGTATTCTCTTGCATCGCATTTGTTCAGCTTCACCGATATTCTGACAATTTGTGCAATCCTTTTTACGTAAAAAATGTTATAGTTTGTGCTATTGATAATAATTCTACTAATAGTAGCATTTACTATTTTTATTATTATTATTAATAGTAAAAAAAGTTCTGATAAAGAAAATTTACTTACATAAAGTATTTGTTGCTGACCGTCATTTTGAAAGAAAATTAACCGTTTTGCGACAAATTTCACATGTTCTATTTGAAAAAACTAATTGCCAAGTAACTTGTTTCTTTATCGCAAATAAAATTGTTCTCTCGGTGTATAATCTTTGAGTAAATGTATAGGTACGCAATCATTTGATGCTCAAACGTTATTTACTCAAAAATCAGAGAAGTGGCAGTTAATTTATTGATTAAGTGCGAATATTTATTCGCATCAATGTAATGTAAAGGTACCGTGTGCCTCTTAATTCGACTGACGGAGTTAAGTGTTTCTTGGTCATATTAATACAAAAATTTCAAATAAACTATGAACTACCAGTTCAACTATCAAATTGACTTGCCTATCGATGACTCATATTTATGCACAGTCAGTAATATATGGGTTATGTGGAAATTACATTATCATAGCCGCACGAAAAATGACTTCTATTTTGGTACCTTGTTAAGTACTTACAATTCAGATGAATACAAAGCCATAATCTTCTTCACAAGAGAGGCAGAAAAACATTTTTTGACTGTTGTTGACGTTATCAGAACGAAAATGTACGATATGAAGGAAATAATTCGTATTTTATAAAAAAAATTTGCTTACCTTTTTAATATTTCAAGTGTTTTACTCTCACATTTGTTCAGAAAACAGTCCGCCATTTTGAAAATAAGTCGACTATTCTGTTGAGACGGCATATATAGTAAAAATCTATCAGTCTATAATTTAATTGAGAAAATATCGCCTTGGCTGACATTACTTTCTTCTTGTCTGTCGATTCATCTTTTCGTTCTGAAAATGCCATAGTTTGATGGAAACTATACACATGCCAGTTGGAGCACAAGGATGGCGTTTAAACAGGATTTTTTTCTCTATTTCCTTACTAGTCAAAAGTATCTTGAAAATATAGCGTTCAATAGAAAAATATAAATATTGAGAACACCTTGAAATTATTATGTAATCTATAAATATAATATTTCCAAGTTTTTCAATTTAAATTTGATTCACCGTTTTATAATTTTTAATTGTTTGTTAAATTTTATAAAAAAACAAAGTGCGTTGAGCTACTGCCTCTAAAGTAAACCTTTCATATTCACTCTCACGATGAAATTCTTCAAGCTTCAAGTTAATTAGTATTTACAGAAAGACGAATCTTTTACGAAACAGGTTTATACAAAGGCCTTTCTTTAACGATCTACATTTGTAACAAGAAAATCTGCTTATTATTGTTTTTTATTTAATGATGTGCCTATATACTACTTTCTAGATTTTCAGTTTTTTTTGTTATACTGGCAAATAAGATGTACATAAACGTGTTTTTTCCGTTTCGTCGTTGAGATACAGACTATTTAAAGTTAATGGAAAAATAGATGTGGTATATTAACTATCCAAATGGAATTTTAATTCTTTCATTTATAAAATAATCATTTTATTGTTCTATTATCACTATTACAATAATAACTTGTTGTTATGATATGATATTTTGCCAGTTATCTCGAAAAGAACACATTTTTAAAATTTTCAGTGATCGTTAATAAGAGTATTAAAGCTCGGAATTTTGAAATTTTTGAAAAATTTTAAAATATGTGCAAAATACCAGAGAAAAAAATGAGTAGGTAGATAGGAGTGGGGTAAAATAGCGATGAAATAATCATGTATCTTAGAAACCAAATTTTAACAGCCAATATAAATAAAAAATAATAATTTGGACGAGAAAAACGTCCTATTTTTAAAATGTTGTGTAACATACTGTATAATTTTAAGTTTATCGAAACACATCACCTTTACAAGTTGCTAATTTGCACTAAAACAGTAAAAGATATGCAAAAAAGTAGTCGGCAATTCATTTCCATTTTTAATAAATTTTGCATTTAACAAATGATATTTCTTTCCAGTGGTGTCATAATTTTTGAGAAAAATGTAAGCAGTATCCGTCATATCTGCGCCACTGGATTGAGTTGATACTTTTTCACGTTCAATGCCATTTATTTCTGTATTCTATACACAAAATTTTGTTTCCATATCTTCATTTTCTTCAGAATATATTTAGAGACATATTTAAAGTTTAATAATTATAATAATATATACAGGGTGTTTGTAAATAACAGTAGGGAGTGGTTGCCTAAGTTATTTTGTGAAAAAAAGTTCGTATAAACGTAGATCGAAATATGCTTCGTTTCCGAGATACCGAGTGTTTACATTTTAATTTTATTAATTTATTATTAATTTATTAATTATTTCAGAGTTTTAAAAATATTGACTGGAAATTTGAAAAAC